>NC_141818.1:15338218-15950385 GCF_982586985.1 Callionymus lyra
GTATTAAGAGGTTCAACATTAAAAAGACAACTTTATAACATGTTAAATATCTTCGGATGAGATAATAAAGGTTTACTATTTAAGATCTTACAATGAAAAGCTTTCATTCCTGGACTTTTATTCATCTTTTTTTCTGTAAATTGTGCAGTTTCAGTTAGGTTTATTTTGTGTGTGAAAGAACTTGAAACATTTCCTAAATATAAATTTAGATTACAAAGTGTATGGTTTTAAGAAAAGACACTAAAAAAAACAACACAAACACACAAATACAACCCATATACAGCTAAAATAAAATATCCTTCTGGTTTAGGTTTAAACTCAATAAACACGCTCCAACTCATCCTGCAACCAAACAATGCTCCCTCTTCATCATGCTCCCTCTCAGTGAACTCATCAAGGTAACAAGCGATGAATACCAACCTTCACTGTTCATGACAATGGTTTCATTTCTACTTTCACAAATTGTTTCTTAATCGTATCAAGTGTTCAGGATTTGTTGGTTTGAGAACCTTGTGTAACACTTGATGCATACTTCTGCTTTCAGTTTGAATGTCCTTAATCTAGAAGAGCTACTTTACTGTATTTCGCAAAGTCGAACAAAAAAAAATGGTTGCAGTTCACTTTTCTGACACTTGGATATTAGTGTAAGCAATTATAAGCAAAGAAAGAGCTTGTCCAAAAATATTTCTAATCTGATTAACGTTTGCTTTGAGTCGCTCTTTTGGTCAAATCTCCCGCCAAAGTGTCCCCAGGGTTGTGCCCTCTGAGTGACTGCAGCGATATCTAGTGCCTTATCTGTTATCCAATAACCAAATACAGATCATTGCCTCATATCTGCACTCACAAGTGGAGCTGTAAAAATATGAATGACACTGGCAGAAGTCAATCATTGCCGCTCAATAACACGTCACATGACGAGCTCGGGTTACAAAATCTGCTTCTTTACAAAGAGAGCTGATATCAGCGCGGAAAATAAATAAATAAAACACTGATGCTGATTTCCTATATGGCGGAAAGAGGGGAAAATGGAAATCGTGTGATAACTGCTGACGCTGGTGGCGAGACTTATTACTCGTGTTGACAATGAGTGTTTACCGGGATGACAACTATATATAGAGACATGTAATTATTGACCTTCCATTGAATATTCCAGAATATCTGGTGAATTCATTTGAATAAACCGCAATGACTCTTCCGACCGCCTTTAACACGACGGTTATTTCGGAAGAAAGTGTCGATTGACTGAATGTGTAACTGCAGGTTTTAACAGCTCAACGAGACACCTTAGAAAAGAACAATAAAAAGTCTATATAGCTACAGCTGTTAAGAACGAAACATGGGAAGAAGTTGCTGAGCATTTCTTATCATATCATTGAAGAATATATTTCTTGCAACATTGAAATCAAGCTAAATTGTAACTCTTTATGATGAGACCAGCCTGTTTTCCTTCAATAGAATCCAATTTTTTTGAACAGAAACAAACATCTCACCAAACTGTTAAGGATTATGGGATGGTCTATACAACAGCAGACGATTCTGTTGCATGATATGTTGCGTCATTGTCCCGGTGAATGTATTCTATTTACGTATACGAGACCCTCATTTTGCTCTGCTGGAGGCTCTATCATGGCATATTTAAAATGTGCAACACAATGTGTTTGGACCACGTCGTGGAGAGAAGAGTTTTCATTTCTTTTATTGCGCTCATATATTCTTAAAATGGCAACCAAGCAAGAGAATTAGAGAGATCTTCAACTTGGCACGTTAAAATAGGCTTCATAACTACGGATGATTAAATAAACATTCAAGTCAATGTTGCCTTATATATGTTCTGCACCCTCTGTTTTCAATACTTTTTTTAATCATTTGGATTGTGCTTAAATTACTGCATTAATCCATAAAACAAGCTAGTCTCTTGCACAGTGCTTTTCTCTGCACAAAGATCCCACCCAATCATGGCTCCTTCACCTGGAGGTGTCATGAATACCAGTGGTCAGGGCCTGGTATTGGGCATCATGTTTACCTTCATCATAGTTCTTCAATAGTTTACAGTTTAACAAAACTGTTTTAAAAAACAATCTTCTCCGCAGCTAAAGGAACAAGAAAATCCTGATGCACTCGACTCCATCAGCTTTTAAAGCGGATGTTTGGACATAAGAAAACAATGAAAGCATTGATGACTTCATCAAGACTCGTATGGTCTGTAAATTCTGTGACATCAGTATCAAGTGCTCAATACTACAATACTACAAATATATCCTTGTTACTAAAGTATCACAATATATCGTATTGTTGTTCCTGTATCATTATCGCAAGATACGTATTTGTCAATACACACCCCTACTTACTATTAGTGTCTGAATAGTGACTTATTTAAAAAGAAACTCTTGTTTGGTCAGGTTGCTAAAATAATATACATGTTTTAACTTGTGAAAATGAGTTGATCACAAACTCTAAAAGGATGTTTTTGTAACGGTTAAGCCAGGCCAGAACCACTGCTGATCTTATGGTGAGATTTTCCAGCACTTGAGATTTTTTGTTTTGGTCATTCATGCAAAAAAAAGGTTCGCGACCACTGACGCATAAAATCACCTTATCACCCTCCATGGTTTGGACCCGTGGAGGGGAGAGATAATACATGATAGATGAAAGATGTCGGAGATGGACGTACCAGGTGAAAGATGAAGAGTTATTGTAGCCACCCATCTCAAAAGCAAATGTTTTCAATGCAGAAAAAGTCATATTCCGCAATAGAAGTTCTGATGACGCACAAACTGGCTTAAATTTCTCCAAAAAACGTTGTGCCAAATTTCTTCCCATCCTTTATTTGGACCGCACTTAATATCTTGGAACATTTACAAGCAGGAAATATCCATAGTCTCAGGAGAGCAACTCAAATTTGTACCTGCATCCAACAGCTGACAGATGCAAGGATATTATCAGTGTCATTTGCTTCAGCAGCGGTGATGACTGCACAGTTACGTATCGCCTCATATCATAAACCAATAAGCTGTAAAATAAAACATATTTTCTTGCAGAGAAAGTTGCTGATTGTGAGTATTTGCCAGTCAAACAGTCGTCCTTCAAATGAGCTCCATGACAGAATAGCAAACAGCTGGTGCCTGTAGGGTTTAAAAATGTCTGTTGACTCCCCAGATTCTGGAGTGTAACGTGTAGTATCTCACCAAGGTCACGAGTCTGGCTAAAGATTTAAAAGTGTTGTGTACTCACTGCTCTGTGTCTGGGCCGTCGTCGACATTGCTGTTGGTTGCACGGATCTGATCAGACCAACATAGAGGATTTATAGACGGCCGGAGGGAAGCCTTTGAACTTCTGCTCCACTGCCAAATCCAGGAAGTGAACTCTGGCACCAAACAGCAGCAGGGCGCGGTATTGACAACATCAGCACGGAAACGACTCCACACAGGCCAGAGAGAGGTGGTTGTTTACATGTGTCACTTTGTTTATGCGGGTACTTATATTGTGTTTTTGGTAATAACAATAAGCCTTGAAAGTTTCCTTTTGCTTCCTCTTCACTATTTTCATGAAAGGTTCAGCTGCTTCTCAAGTCCTTAATGAGCATGTTTTTAAAAGCCATTGTTCTTGAGCTGGTGGGATAATTAAACCGTTTGGCTGCAAGTTATTAAATGAAACTTCAATTTCTTTTTTTTTCTCCACAAGTCGCCACGATCACATTAATGGTTTTCAGTTCAGCATCTGACACTAATTTAGAGTATTATAGCTTCCACTTAGAGGAAATGACTCGGTGGAGACAGAAGGTTCAATTAGCAGGAATCTTACATTCTCTGGTGGGGAAAGAATGTGTGACACGCACCTCGCAGGTGACAGTCGAGGTGGCAAGATCAAAATGTAGCAGGTGACGATAAAAGATTTCTTTAAGGACCTGCCAGCACCAGTCCAGGTCAGATCACAACATGGACACAGAGAATTCCAAATTCCAGCAAAACCATTTCCTTTATCGAACCAATACATGGATGCACCTCATGATGCAGAGACCAAAGGTCAGCATGGAGGATCAATCTCCAGAAAGAGAATGATGCATTTAATTAGTTTTTTATCAGATCATTTAAAGAATCATATCCTGGTGAGGTCAGTTCAGGGGCCATAAAGAATTACCTTTATATGAGAGGAAGGTTAAAGTCATACAAGCTTCTTTTTTTTTAGCTACAAGAAATACTGACAAAAAAAGAACTTTATAAATATTCTTAAAACAAAGAACCTTAAACACGTTATTTTAAAAAGGAATCCACTAACCTTTAACATTATAGCAATTGAAAGTTTAATTCTACTTCATGCGTGCTCTGCCCTTTAATGGCTTCACTATTGGTTACAGCCGACCTGGGCAAAGTGCAAGTTGGGGCCACATGGGCCATCTGACTTAATCTTTGCTAATAGATATATTTTATATGAAATAAAATACTAGACAATTTAATTTTTGGTGTAATACAACTTTAATTGCATTTGTCGTTTTATTTATTGTAAAATAAATGACATGGAATTTTTCATTCAAAAAAATGTTTTAAACAAAATGAATAAAAAAAAACACCATACAATCATATGTCCTTTTATGTATTTAAGTAAGTAAGTAAGTAATTAAGCAATATTTGCAAAGCGCTTTTTAGACCAGGGTCACAGAGCTCTTAAACAATCAAAACAATACTCAATAAAATATATGCTTAAAAGGTCAAGACACCACCGAGACAAACACTCAGAGGTATTTAAACATTTTCCCATCATATTAAATTCTGTATTGGTCCATTCTTTTGCCTCAATGGCCCCGTATAACAGTTAAAGTATATAATGTGGCCCCCAAGTCAATTTCCTTGCCCACCCCTAGGTTAGAGGGTGGTAATCCATAGCAAAGCCTTTAGAAGGCAAAGTACAGTTCCGTAGAACCATCGTTACTATAATATTCATATGTTTTCTTTAGGTTTATAATTTTAAAAATATATATACGTCAGACTCAAGGCCGGAGGGTCAAATATCATTCTGCTGGGTAATTTTGTGTGCGAAAGCTTTCAATACTTAAAGTTCATTTGAAATAACATTCCATACTAATTAAAAAAACAGGAAAAACTGATTCTTTTTTACAGTTCAATTTGTGACCTTTCAACGAAATGACTGTTCAATAATGAATGATTTGAGTTTCGCACCATCGACCTCCCTTATATTTCAACTCCTGCTTTGATCCACTTTAAACAAACAAAGCTGTTTCCCTGACGGGATGAGTAGAGTGAAGCCACCTTGACCTCAGACTTTTCGGGATGTTTATGGAAATGTCTAGTGCATGTTTAAAACCACATAATGTGCTTATTTGAGCATATATCAATATCAAAAGACCCTAAAAGTGGTCACTACTTCGTTACTATGTCAAATAAACTAAAACCCACAAACTTTTAAAATCATAGCTAAAAGCTATCACGAATCTGAAATCCCATAAACGTGCTAAAAGAATTAGCATCAGTGATCACAAATGTGTGTAGTCGCTCATTTAACAAAACAAACATATATTTACAGACTAAAAATTGCTGACGTGAATGAAAGCATGAGGTGGAAAATGGCGTTTGTTTTTTTTTACCGCCGACAGTGATTTTGACAGATTAATGAGCGGCCTAACAATGTTTATCACCCGTTATATAAACTGCGCTCTCTGTTTTAATGAGCTCAGCACATATACAAACGCTTAGGCAGTGAAAACAGATATAAAAGTGAAAGCGTCTGTGGCCTTGGTGAATGTCTGCTCTCTCCACAGCTCTCTGTGTTGCAATTGTTGCTAATGGCTTTCACTGTAATTACAAGGCGGCGAACGACCTTTAGGTTCCCTCTCCATATAGAAGCGTCCACGTGTAATTTTGCTGCTTTTTATCTTATCTGTCTTTATACTGTCTCGGGGCTGCCTCATAGCCGCACGTGTCATGCAGAGTTCATGCCCATCTTGTGTAAAATAGGATATAATGTCCATCATTTTATGGTAAACGTCGTCTGCCGCGTTTCATCGTCTTTCTCCAAAGTCTCTTGGAGAGATCTGTGAGATTGAGCTGGATTTTTGGCCTCGAGCGGTCAGGAACTGCAGATCTTGTAATTCAATATTTCTGTTTATTAACAGAAATATTATCTTGGATCTCATCCGCAGGTCGCAAATAGCATGGAACGACAGAACATTCCGAGCTTCAGAGAATCCAAACAGAATTTACCAGCAAATTAAGTGAACTTTAATATAGGGATTGATGTCTTTTTTTTGGTTATTCAATTTTGCAACCAACAAATGTTTAATGTTAAGAATTCTGGGCGTTCAGCAGGCGCAATACAACTTCTAAACCAATTATATATCACTATTTATTTATTATATTTATTTCTATTTGTAGACTTCCTTTTTTATAAACACTGTAAAATATATATAGGTATATTTCGTGTTTACATTTGCGTATAAATACATTTTTTTTTTTAATTTAATAATACATTTATTGATAAAACTATTTGGTATCAAAACCAAGCTCCTGATTATGAAACTATGTTTTTCTGTGTAATGTTGATTTTTGTATGTTTCAATAAAAACAGTGAACGATTGCGATAAATCAACTATAATTTTATTTTTTTCTTAAGCAGTTTAGACATATTTGAGAAGGCGATAGAGGATTCACCCTTTGAGAGATAGTTTGGTGTCGAGGGCAGGTTTGAGCTTGTTAGATTAGCTAATCACTCAGAGTTTGCAAACTTTTAAGCAACAATCCTGATACCTTATCATCTTGTTTGTTGTTTCTTTTGCTTGCACAGGTGTTGTGTATTTTGTCAGAAGACTCAACATATTTATAAGATCTGTTTGGGGGTCACATGATTATGAATATTATTTTTTCCTCATTTATTACTATTTTATTATCCGGAGCGGGAGTCAAAATCAAAATAAAATAAATTGAACCTATTTTACACATTTTAAATGAGCTTTTTTGTTTATTGACAGGAACTTGGTTTTAGATAATGATTATGTTATTATATCATAGCCTGGATGTGAACTTGAGATTTTTTCATCTGTGTTTTTAGGACACACTTGAACGCAGCAGTCTTCCTGTCTTGTTTACTAATGTCCGTCTCTTGAGAAACAAACAGCTAATAAAGCCTCGACTATCTTGGATGGATTTCAGTGGCCAGCAAACATGATAGAGATCCTGATCAGAGGACAGACAGAAGGGGGGGATAAACAAGAAGCCAAATGTAATGAGCCGTAAATTGTGAAGCTTTCACAGTCCGCAGACCTCTGCCAAGCAGCTTTTTATCATCAAATCTCCCTTTAATAGATTTATTTTATCTATATTATGATAATTTTTTTTGGCCTTTGAAATACATTATAAATACATAGTGATGGTCGGATGAAGCTTCATGAAGCAGTGTCATTTTGTTCAGAGTCCACTGGATGGCGGTCTCTGCATTTTCCTTTGTTTTGAACAACTATTCCAACGAAACATCAATTCAATTCAATTCAATTCAATTTTATTTAAAGCGTCTTATCATAACAAAGTTATCTCAAGACACAACACGTCCTCACACCCGAGGCGTCACACCGTCCGATGCCGTGCAATTTCCCCCTGGCGTCACTAGGGTGACGTTAGAGGGGGGACAAAAACGTTGGTTTTAGCCTACCTGAGTCACCCAGTAATATACAGAGAACTCCCCGACGTCGGATTCAAACGACCTGGGTTACATTTGATGCGTCGCCCACCTCTTCATTGCCATGGTAACGTGACGTGACGTGTCGTTGTTGTCATTTGGCTACCGTAATTCTAAAACTATGAAGCGCACTTGAAATGTACCCCTGATTGTGCTATTTATTGATTTATTATATTTAAAAGGGAGCACTAGTATGTTTTTGTTTTGTTTTTGCATGGAAGTGACCTGCAAGAACTGCCCAGAACTCCAGACCTGCTTGACATGAAACCTTTCTCTCTGTGGTTCATGCCAAATGATTTCAAATGTGAAGTAAGTGAGTAAGTAATATTTGTAAGATAGTGAACACAAACTTGTAAATCTAAAAGTCTTTTTCAATAGATTTTACACTTCAAATGATCAGAATCATACCACTTCATTAATACAATGTTTTTCTGGTTCTGTTAACTTTCGGACAAAGAGGACTCAACGTTGTTATGGCAGTAAGGAGACGGCAGGAAGTGAAAGATTCTTGAGAAAGAGATGAACCACCTCTGGAAGTCCCTGTCAAGTCGTTGTGATTCCCTGAAAGAGTTTTCTCACATGGCAACATCACAGCAAGGTAAGAGTTTATTAAGCAAGTGAAGAACGGAAGTGCAGCTGCTCATTCTTATTGTGTTATTCTTTTAAGATGCACCATGGGCTTGACTGGTGAGGCTTTGAGGGATCTTCAGAGCATTTGAGGAGCAGCAGCAAGTCAGCATTACGTCACTCGAACCATGACTCGGACCAGAAACTACTACACACAAGTCTTCGCTGAAGATGAGACCATCAACATTGTGCAGATTCACTCTGATGGTTACTTGTGACATTTGTGACGATCTGTGAACATTTATTTGATATGAAACCTGTAATAAAGCACAATTTGATTTCATTTTGAATAATGCTCCCATAGTATTAATCCCAATATGATCAATGCAGTTGTAACTTCAGAGATGCCTATAATTGATACCAATGAATGCTTAAAAAATTAAAATAAAGTTTTTATGATAACAGTTCATATCTTTTATTATGACAGGTTGATAAGAAGCAGCTCATTTACAATAACAATTGGAGTTAATAGCTTATCCAGTGTTAAGTTAAGTTAAAAAGTTTACTACTATTGGAATAATTACATCTATAATCACACGTAATCAATAATATGTATTGCATAAGTAAAAACATAATCATACATTAGTAATCAATAACATGTACATTAATTAACAGAGGCTTGATATTGAGGCTAGTGTGAACAATCATGCTCATTTTCAGACCCCCAGGGGCCGCTGGGAATGAACTGGGGCCAAAAACGTGTTTTTCATGACTCTTTTGCTCTTATGTGACCTCTGTGACCCTCATACATATTAAACTTGGTCTGTGTGACCTCTGACACCTGTAAAATCATATGCTGGTGGAACCATAATGATAGCCCCTCCCAAACCAGAAGTAGCTTAATATCTCCACTGCGTTTTGCTGAATGCTTGTTTGTTTATGTTTGTATTTTGTTGATGTACTTTGGGTGTTGATGGTTAATAATTGAGTAGTGAAGGGGTAGGTATAGACGAACTTATACTTCATCTTTCTTACTTTGGACATGTTGGGTTAATATTATTGTTTTGACTATAATTATTGTTTGACTAATGTCATTGGTTTTGTTTGTTTGTCTTAAGTTTACTTTCTTATGTAACATGTTCGAAATAAAGCATTCATTTATTCATGATTCATTAACATATGATGTCTGCTTTGCCTGAATATTGTTCATGTTGAACTCTATGTCGATCTCAAACTGGGGTAAACAGAGACCTTTTTACAACTTTTAAATCACCAATAGTCATTTTCACACACATTACCTGCACTGATGATGAATACTATGGGAGCATTATTCAAAATTATATCAAATTATGCTTTATTACAGGTTTCATATCAAACAATTGTTCACAGATCATCACAAATGTCACGAGTAACCATCAGAGTCAATCTGCACGACGTTGATGGTCTCGTCCTCAGCGAAGACTTGCGTGTAGTAGGTTCTGGTCCGAGTCATGGTTCGAGTGACGTCATGCTGACTTGCTCCTGCTCCTAAAATGCTCTGAAGACCCTTCAAAGCCTCACCAGTCAAGCCCATGGTGCATCTTAAAAGAATAACACAATAACAATTATCAGCTGTACTTGTACTAGTTCTTTTCTTCACTTGCTAAATAAACTCTTACCTTGCTGTGACGCTGCCATGCAAGACAACTCTTTCAGGGAATACAAAACATGACTATTTTAATGACCAAAATGTGTATGATGTAACCATCTCACCTGCTTTGGACATGTTGACCCCTTCCACCTCCGATGGTTAGTCCAGCACCTGATATGCAGCACTCCATCTCACCTAGAAAATAACATAGAATTGCATTTTAGATTATTTCCATGATGGGATGTGCTGTAGGTTTACAAGTTTGTGTTCACTATGTTACAAATATTACTCACTTACTTCACATTTGAAATCATTTGGCATGAACCACAGAGAGAAAGGTTTCATGTCAAGCAGGTCTGGAGTTCTGGGCAGTTCTTGCAGGTTACTTCCATGCAAAAACAAAACAAAAACATACTAGTGCTCCCTTTTAAATATAATACATCAATAAATACAAGCAAGTATAGTAGATCATGCATTCAGAGATAAGCTCTCCATGTTTCCTTCATCCATTGTTTGATGGTGTTTCCATCTGGTTTACCTCTTTATGCTGCAATTTAAAATACTTTTCATCATTTTATATATATTCTTTCATTTAAAGAAAACTACAACAGATCAAATCCCTCATCCAAAAGGGTTAAAATAAACGTATACTTATATAATTAAATACGATAAATATGTTATCTGTATTAATATGCGGAAGTGATAAATGAAATAAATATCTTGAATATTAATAAAATAAATCGCCTACCATGACCTACCAATAAAGCAAACTTTTTATTGGAATATAAATATATTTTTGTCCTTTCAAAATAACAAACAAAATACGTGTGTGAGTTACATTATAATTTAAAAAGCTAAGTTTTAGCGAACTATCTCTCGTGTTAACGCACCACAGAAAGTTACATTACACGCAATGAAACCTTATTTCTGAGTCGACTTAAAGCAATAATTATATCTTACCTCAATAGACGAGTGACGCGCACCTGGTTCCATCAAGTTACTGCACAAACGTGAGGACAAAAACGCATGTTCTGGGACGAGTAACAACAAGTCTGACGTCAACATCCGGAGGTTTGGCGGAAGTTGCGTGCGCGGCAGTTTGAAAACTTGTTAGCTGACGCTGAAATACAAAACTTAACTCGGTCTTTATACAAGCACACATCTACAATTGTATTCCATGGCGCTTTTAAACAAACAAGCACAATATCTCATTTTATTCCTGAGGTGTGACGGCTCTACATTGCTGCACAATCAGTTTATTAGCGTGTGTAATGTCACCTCTGCAGGATCGCAATTACTTTTGACAAATGTCACATAGATCGCTCATAATCGCATATAAATAAAAAGAAAACATATGTCCATAAACGCAATCTCAATGAAAGGTTCTATTTTCATAGAAAAGCGCACCGGATTATAAAGACGATCAAGCGAAATAGCACATCCAGACTTTATTTTACTCATTCATAAAACAATGTCAGCATTATGGAGTTGTAACACCTAAAAATATACAATATAGTCACTTTTACAGGACCTTTTAAGCATGTATTAATCCGCGAGAGCCTCTTGACTTCCGCTATGCGTGAACAATCAAAGCTTCAAAAAATAAAAAACCTAAGCATTTTTTACCAATTTATGGTCGTCATGTATGACCTCAAAGTGGTTCGAGGTCGTTAAGCACGATCGGGGGTAGAATCGCAGTGTTGACATTAAACATTTCAAGTGCGCTTCATAGTTTTAGAATTACGGTAGCCAAATGACAACAGCGACACGTCATGTCACGTTACCATGGCAACAACGAGTTAGGCGACACGTCAAATGTAACCCAGGTCGTTGGAATCCGACATCGGGGAGTGCTCTGTTTATCACTGGGTGACCCGGGTAGGCTAAAACCGACGTTTCTGTCCCCCCTGTAACGTCACCTTAGGGACGCCAGGGGGAAATTGCACGTCGTAGGGCGGTATGACGCCTCGGGTGTGAGGACGTGTTGCATACTAAAGTATTCCGACCGTTTTTTCTATTATCGGACACGTCGATTTTTGCCCATTTTTTAAAGTTTGAGTGAAAAAAATCGGTCGAAATATACTTTATTTCGAGCCTTCAAAAAACAACATTTTAAGCATTTGGGAAACATTTTTTTGCGCTCACATGGTCCGTCTGATATTATACTTATGTATTCCGACCTTTTTTTCCATTTTAGGACGTGTCGATTTTGGGCCATTTTTTAAAGTTTGAGAAAAAAAAATCGGTCGAAATAGACCTTTTTTCGAGCCTTCAAAAAACGACATTTTACGCATTTTCGTAACAATCTTTTGCGCTCACATGGTGCGTCTGATATCATACTTAAGTATTCCCACCTTTTTTTCAATTTTCGGACACGTCGATTTTGGGCCATTTTTTAAAGTTTGAGAAAAAAAAATCGGTCGAAATAGACCTTTTTTCGAGCCTTCAAAAAACGACATTTTACGCATTTTCGTAACAATCTTTTGCGCTCACATGGTGCGTCTGATATCATACTTAAGTATTCCCACCTTTTTTTCCATTTTTGGACACGTCGATTTTGGGCCATTTTTTAAAGTTTGAGAAAAAAAAATCACTCGAAATAGACCTTTTTTCGAGCCTTCAAAAAACGTCATTTTACGCATTTTCGTAACAATCTTTTGCGCTCACATGGTGCGTCTGATATCATACATAAGTATTCCGACCTTTTTTTCCATTTTCGGACACGTCGATTTTGGGCCATTTTTTAAAGTTTGAGAAAAAAAAATAGCTCGAAATAGACCTTTTTTCGAGCCTTCAAAAAACGACATTTTAAGCATTTTCGTAACGATATTTTGCGCTCACATGGTGCGTCTGATATCATGCTTAAGTATTCCCACCTTTTTTTCCATTTTTGGACACGTCGATTTTGGGCCATTTTTTAAAGTTTGAGAAAAAAAAATCACTCGAAATAAACCTCTTTTTTTCTAGCCTTAAAAAAACGACATTTTACGCATTTTTGTAACAATCTTTTGCACGCACATGGTGCGTCTGATATCATACTTAAGTATTCCGACCTTTTTTTCCATTTTCGGACACGTCGATTTTGGGCCATTTTTTAAAGTTTGAGGAAAAAAAATCGGTCGAAATAGACCTTTTTTCGAGCCTTCAAAAAACGACATTTTACGCATTTTCGTAACAATCTTTTGCGCTCACATGGTGCGTCTGATATCATACTTAAGTATTCCCACCTTTTTTTCCATTTTTGGACACGTCGATTTTGGGCCATTTTTTAAAGTTTGAGAAAAAAAAATCACTCGAAATAGACCTCTTTTTTTCTAGCCTTAAAAAAACGTCATTTTACGCATTTTCGTAACAATCTTTTGCGCTCACATGGTGCGTCTGATATCATACTTAAGTATTCCCACCTTTTTTTCCATTTTCGGACACGTCGATTTTGGGCCATTTTTTAAGGTTTGAGAAAAAAAAATCGGTCGAAAAAGACCTTTTTTCGAGCCTTCAAAAAACGACATTTTACGCATTTTCGTAACAATCTTTTGCGCTCACATGGTGCGTCTGATATCATACTTAAGTATTCCCACCTTTTTTTCCATTTTCGGACACGTCGATTTTGGGCCATTTTTTAAAGTTTGAGAAAAAAAAATCGGTCGAAATAGACCTTTTTTCGAGCCTTCAAAAAACGACATTTTACGCATTTTCGTAACAATCTTTTGCGCTCACATGGTGCGTCTGATATCATACTTAAGTATTCCGATCTTTTTTTCCATTTTCGGACACGTCGATTTTGGGCCATTTTTTAAAGTTTGAGAAAAATAAATCGGTCGAAATAGACATTTTTTCGAGCCTTCAAAAAACGACATTTTACGCATTTTCGTAACAATCTTTTGCGCTCACATGGTGCATCTGATATCATACTTAAGTATTCCGATCTTTTTTTCCATTTTCGGACATGTCGATTTTGGGCCATTTTTTAAAGTTTGAGAAAAATAAATCGGTCGAAATAGACCTTTTTTCGAGCCTTCAAAAAACGACATTTTAAGCATTTTCGTAACGATATTTTGCGCTCACATGGTGCGTCTGATATCATACTTAAGTATTCCCACCTTTTTTTCCATTTTTGGACACGTCGATTTTGGGACATTTTTTAAAGTTTAAGAAAAAAAAATCACTCTAAATAAACCTCTTTTTTTCTAGCCTTAAAAAAACGACATTTTACGCATTTTTGTAACAATCTTTTGCACTCACATGGTGCGTCTGATATCATACTTAAGTATTCCCACCTTTTTTTCCATTTTCGGACACGTCGATTTTGGGCCATTTTTTAAAGTTTGAGGAAAAAAAATCGGTCGAAATAGACCTTTTTTCGAGCCTTCAAAAAACGACATTTTACGCATTTTCGTAACAATCTTTTGCGCTCACATGGTGCGTCTGATATCATACTTAAGTATTCCCACCTTTTTTTCCATTTTTGGACACGTCGATTTTGGGCCATTTTTTAAAGTTTGAGAAAAAAAATCACTCGAAATAGACCTCTTTTTTTCTAGCCTTAAAAAACGACATTTTACGCATTTTCGTAACAATCTTTTGCGCTCACATGGTGCGTCTGATATCATACTTAAGTATTCCCACCTTTTTTTCCATTTTCGGACACGTCGATTTTGGGCCATTTTTTAAAGTTTGAGAAAAAAAAATCGGTCGAAATAGACCTTTTTTCGAGCCTTCAAAAAACAACATTTTACGCATTTTCGTAACAATCTTTTGCGCTCACATGTAGCGTCTGATATCATACTTAAGTATTCCGATCTTTTTTTCCATTTTCGGACACGTCGATTTTGGGCCATTTTTTAAAGTTTGAGAAAAAAAATCGGTCGAAATAGACCTTTTTTCGAGCCTTCAAAAAACGACATTTTACGCATTTTCGTAACAATCTTTTGCGCTCACATGGTGCGTCTGATATCATACTTAAGTATTCCGATCTTTTTTTCCATTTTCGGACACGCCGATTTTGGGCCATTTTTTAAAGTTTGAGAAAAAAAATCGGTCGAAATAGACCTTTTTTCGAGCCTTCAAAAAACGACATTTTACGCATTTTCGTAACAATCTTTTGCGCTCACATGGTGCATCTGATATCATACTTAAGTATTCCGATCTTTTTTTCCATTTTCGGACACGTCGATTTTGGGCCATTTTTTAAAGTTTGAGAAAAAAAATCGGTCGAAATAGACCTTTTTTCGAGGCTTCAAAAAACGACATTTTATGCATTTTCGTAACAATCTTTTGCGCTCACATGGTGCGTCTGATATCAAACTTAAGTATTCCGATCTTTTTTTCCATTTTCGGACACGTCGATTTTGGGCCATTTTTTAAAGTTTGAGAAAAAAAAATCGGTCGAAAAAGACCTTTTTTCGAGCCTTCAAAAAACGACATTTTAAGCATTTTCGTAACAATCTTTTGCGCTCACATGGTGCGTCTGATATCATACTTAAGTATTCCCACCTTTTTTTCCATTTTCGGACACGTCGATTTTGGGCCATTTTTTAAAGTTTGAGAAAAAAAAATCGGTCGAAAAAGACCTTTTTTCGAGCCTTCAAAAAACGACATTTTACGCATTTTCGTAACAATCTTTTGCGCTCACATGGTGCGTCTGATATCATACTTAAGTATTCCGATCTTTTTTTCCATTTTCGGACACGTCGATTTTGGGCCATTTTTTAAAGTTTGAGAAAAAAAATCGGTCGAAATAGACCTTTTTTCGAGCCTTCAAAAAACGACATTTTACGCATTTTCGTAAAAATCTTTTGCGCTCACATGGTGCGTCTGATATCATACTTAAGTATTCCGATCTTTTTTTCCATTTTCGGACACGTCGATTTTGGGCCATTTTTTAATGTTTGACAAAAAAAAATCAGTCGAAAAAGACCTTTTTTCGAGCCTTCAAAAAACGACATTTTACGCATTTTCGTAACAATCTTTTGCGCTCACATGGTGCGTCTGATATCATACTTAAGTATTCCGATCTTTTTTTCCATTTTCGGACACGTCGATTTTGGGCCATTTTTTAAAGTTTGAGAAAAAAAAATCGGTCGAAAAAGACCTTTTTTCGAGCCTTCAAAAAACGACATTTTAAGCATTTTCTTAACAATCTTTTGCGTACACATGGTGCGTCTGATATCATACTTAAGTATTCCCACCTTTTTTCCATTTTCGGACACGTCGATTTTGGGCCATTTTTTAAAGTTTGAGAAAAAAAAATCGGTCGAAAAATACCTTTTTTCGAGCCTTCAAAAAACGACATTTTACGCATTTTCGTAACAATCTTTTGCGCTCACATGGTGCGTCTGATATCATACTTAAGTATTCCGATCTTTTTTTCCATTTTCGGACACGTCGATTTTGGGCCATTTTTTAAAGTTTGAGAAAAAAAATCGGTCGAAATAGACCTTTTTTCGAGCCTTCAAAAAACGACATTTTACGCATTTTCGTAACAATCTTTTGCGCTCACATGGTGCGTCTGATATCATACTTAAGTATTCCCACCTTTTTTTCCATTTTTGGACACGTCGATTTTGGGCCATTTTTTAAAGTTTGAGAAAAAAAAATCACTCGAAATAGACCTCTTTTTTTCTAGCCTTAAAAAACGACATTTTACGCATTTTCGTAACAATCTTTTGCGCTCACATGGTGCGTCTGATATCATACTTAAGTATTCCCACCTTTTTTTCCATTTTCGGACACGTCGATTTTGGGCCATTTTTTAAAGTTTGAGAAAAAAAAATCGGTCGAAATAGACCTTTTTTCGAGCCTTCAAAAAACAACATTTTACGCATTTTCGTAACAATCTTTTGCGCTCACATGTAGCGTCTGATATCATACTTAAGTATTCCGATCTTTTTTTCCATTTTCGGACACGTCGATTTTGGGCCATTTTTTAAAGTTTGAGAAAAAAAATCGGTCGAAATAGACCTTTTTTCGAGCCTTCAAAAAACGACATTTTACGCATTTTCGTAACAATCTTTTGCGCTCACATGGTGCATCTGATATCATACTTAAGTATTCCGATCTTTTTTTCCATTTTCGGACACGTCGATTTTGGGCCATTTTTTAAAGTTTGAGAAAAATAAATCGGTCGAAATAGACCTTTTTCGAGCCTTCAAAAAACAACATTTTACGCATTTTCGTAACAATCTTTTGCGCTCACATGGTGCGTCTGATATCATACTTAAGTATTCCGATCTTTTTTTCCATTTTCGGACACGTCGATTTTGGGCCATTTTTTAAAGTTTGAGAAAAAAAATCGGTCGAAATAGACCTTTTTTCGAGCCTTCAAAAAACGACATTTTACGCATTTTCGTAACAATCTTTTGCGCTCACATGGTGCGTCTGATATCATACTTAAGTATTCCGATCTTTTTTTCCATTTTCGGACACGCCGATTTTGGGCCATTTTTTAAAGTTTGAGAAAAAAAATCGGTCGAAATAGACCTTTTTTCGAGCCTTCAAAAAACGACATTTTACGCATTTTCGTAACAATCTTTTGCGCTCACATGGTGCGTCTGATATCATACTTAAGTATTCCGATCTTTTTTTCCATTTTCGGACACGCCGATTTTGGGCCATTTTTTAAAGTTTGAGAAAAAAAATCGGTCGAAATAGACCTTTTTTCGAGCCTTCAAAAAACGACATTTTACGCATTTTCGTAACAATCTTTTGCGCTCACATGGTGCATCTGATATCATACTTAAGTATTCCGATCTTTTTTTCCATTTTCGGACACGTCGATTTTGGGCCATTTTTTAAAGTTTGAGAAAAAAAATCGGTCGAAATAGACCTTTTTTCGAGCCTTCAAAAAACGACATTTTATGCATTTTCGTAACAATCTTTTGCGCTCACATGGTGCGTCTGATATCATACTTAAGTATTCCGATCTTTTTTTCCATTTTCGGACACGTCGATTTTGGGCCATTTTTTAAAGTTTGAGAAAAAAAAATCGGTCGAAAAAGACCTTTTTTCGAGCCTTCAAAAAACGACATTTTAAGCATTTTCGTAACAATCTTTTGCGCTCACATGGTGCGTCTGATATCATACTTAAGTATTCCCACCTTTTTTTCCATTTTCGGACACGTCGATTTTGGGCCATTTTTTAAAGTTTGAGAAAAAAAAATCGGTCGAAAAAGACCTTTTTTCGAGCCTTCAAAAAACGACATTTTACGCATTTTCGTAACAATCTTTTGCGCTCACATGGTGCGTCTGATATCATACTTAAGTATTCCAATCTTTTTTTCCATTTTCGGACACGTCGATTTTGGGCCATTTTTTAAAGTTTGAGAAAAAAAATCGGTCGAAATAGACCTTTTTTCGAGCCTTCAAAAAACGACATTTTACGCATTTTCGTAAAAATCTTTTGCGCTCACATGGTGCGTCTGATATCATACTTAAGTATTCCGATCTTTTTTTCCATTTTCGGACACGTCGATTTTGGGCCATTTTTTAATGTTTGACAAAAAAAAATCAGTCGAAAAAGACCTTTTTTCGAGCCTTCAAAAAACGACATTTTACGCATTTTCGTAACAATCTTTTGCGCTCACATGGTGCGTCTGATATCATACTTAAGTATTCCGATCTTTTTTTCCATTTTCGGACACGTCGATTTTGGGCCATTTTTTAAAGTTTGAGAAAAAAAAATCGGTCGAAAAAGACCTTTTTTCGAGCCTTCAAAAAACGACATTTTAAGCATTTTCTTAACAATCTTTTGCGCACACATGGTGCGTCTGATATCATACTTAAGTATTCCCACCTTTTTTCCATTTTCGGACACGTCGATTTTGGGCCATTTTTTAAAGTTTGAGAAAAAAAAATCGGTCGAAAAATACCTTTTTTCGAGCCTTCAAAAAACGACATTTTACGCATTTTCGTAACAATCTTTTGCGCTCACATGGTGCGTCTGATATCATACTTAAGTATTCCGATCTTTTTTTCCATTTTCGGACACGTCGATTTTGGGCCATTTTTTAAAGTTTGAGAAAAAAAATCGGTCGAAATAGACCTTTTTTCGAGCCTTCAAAAAACGACATTTTACGCATTTTCGTAACAATCTTTTGCGCTCACATGGTGCGTCTGATATCATACTTAAGTATTCCCACCTTTTTTTCCATTTTTGGACACGTCGATTTTGGGCCATTTTTTAAAGTTTGAGAAAAAAAAATCACTCGAAATAGACCTCTTTTTTTCTAGCCTTAAAAAACGACATTTTACGCATTTTCGTAACAATCTTTTGCGCTCACATGGTGCGTCTGATATCATACTTAAGTATTCCCACCTTTTTTTCCATTTTCGGACACGTCGATTTTGGGCCATTTTTTAAAGTTTGAGAAAAAAAAATCGGTCGAAATAGACCTTTTTTCGAGCCTTCAAAAAACAACATTTTACGCATTTTCGTAACAATCTTTTGCGCTCACATGTAGCGTCTGATATCATACTTAAGTATTCCGATCTTTTTTTCCATTTTCGGACACGTCGATTTTGGGCCATTTTTTAAAGTTTGAGAAAAAAAATCGGTCGAAATAGACCTTTTTTCGAGCCTTCAAAAAACGACATTTTACGCATTTTCGTAACAATCTTTTGCGCTCACATGGTGCATCTGATATCATACTTAAGTATTCCGATCTTTTTTTCCATTTTCGGACACGTCGATTTTGGGCCATTTTTTAAAGTTTGAGAAAAATAAATCGGTCGAAATAGACCTTTTTCGAGCCTTCAAAAAACAACATTTTACGCATTTTCGTAACAATCTTTTGCGCTCACATGGTGCGTCTGATATCATACTTAAGTATTCCGATCTTTTTTTCCATTTTCGGACACGTCGATTTTGGGCCATTTTTTAAAGTTTGAGAAAAAAAATCGGTCGAAATAGACCTTTTTTCGAGCCTTCAAAAAACGACATTTTACGCATTTTCGTAACAATCTTTTGCGCTCACATGGTGCGTCTGATATCATACTTAAGTATTCCGATCTTTTTTTCCATTTTCGGACACGCCGATTTTGGGCCATTTTTTAAAGTTTGAGAAAAAAAATCGGTCGAAATAGACCTTTTTTCGAGCCTTCAAAAAACGACATTTTACGCATTTTCGTAACAATCTTTTGCGCTCACATGGTGCATCTGATATCATACTTAAGTATTCCGATCTTTTTTTCCATTTTCGGACACGTCGATTTTGGGCCATTTTTTAAAGTTTGAGAAAAAAAATCGGTCGAAATAGACCTTTTTTCGAGCCTTCAAAAAACGACATTTTATGCATTTTCGTAACAATCTTTTGCGCTCACATGGTGCGTCTGATATCATACTTAAGTATTCCGATCTTTTTTTCCATTTTCGGACACGTCGATTTTGGGCCATTTTTTAAAGTTTGAGAAAAAAAAATCGGTCGAAAAAGACCTTTTTTCGAGCCTTCAAAAAACGACATTTTAAGCATTTTCGTAACAATCTTTTGCGCTCACATGGTGCGTCTGATATCATACTTAAGTATTCCCACCTTTTTTTCCATTTTCGGACACGTCGATTTTGGGCCATTTTTTAAAGTTTGAGAAAAAAAAATCGGTCGAAAAAGACCTTTTTTCGAGCCTTCAAAAAACGACATTTTACACATTTTCGTAACAATCTTTTGCGCTCACATGGTGCGTCTGATATCATACTTAAGTATTCCGATCTTTTTTTCCATTTTCGGACACGTCGATTTTGGGCCATTTTTTAAAGTTTGAGAAAAAAAATCGGTCGAAATAGACCTTTTTTCGAGCCTTCAAAAAACGACATTTTACGCATTTTCGTAAAAATCTTTTGCGCTCACATGGTGCGTCTGATATCATACTTAAGTATTCCGATCTTTTTTTCCATTTTCGGACACGTCGATTTTGGGCCATTTTTTAATGTTTGACAAAAAAAAATCAGTCGAAAAAGACCTTTTTTCGAGCCTTCAAAAAACGACATTTTACGCATTTTCGTAACAATCTTTTGCGCTCACATGGTGCGTCTGATATCATACTTAAGTATTCCGATCTTTTTTTCCATTTTCGGACACGTCGATTTTGGGCCATTTTTTAAAGTTTGAGAAAAAAAAATCGGTCGAAAAAGACCTTTTTTCGAGCCTTCAAAAAACGACATTTTAAGCATTTTCTTAACAATCTTTTGCGCACACATGGTGCGTCTGATATCATACTTAAGTATTCCCACCTTTTTTCCATTTTCGGACACGTCGATTTTGGGCCATTTTTTAAAGTTTGAGAAAAAAAAATCGGTCGAAAAAGACCTTTTTTCGAGCCTTCAAAAAACGACATTTTACGCATTTTCGTAACAATCTTTTGCGCTCACATGGTGCGTCTGATATCATACTTAAGTATTCCGATCTTTTTTTCCATTTTCGGACACGTCGATTTTGGGCCATTTTTTAAAGTTTGAGAAAAAAAATCGGTCGAAATAGACCTTTTTTCGAGCCTTCAAAAAACGACATTTTACGCATTTTCGTAACAATCTTTTGCGCTCACATGGTGCGTCTGATATCATACTTAAGTATTCCGATCTTTTTTTCCATTTTCGGACACGTCGATTTTGGGCCATTTTTTAAAGTTTGAGAAAAAAAATCGGTCGAAAAAGACCTTTTTTCGAGCCTTCAAAAAACGACATTTTACGCATTTTCGTAACAATCTTTTGCGCTCACATGGTGCGTCTGATATCATACTTAAGTATTCCGATCTTTTTTTCCATTTTCGGACACGTCGATTTTGGGCCATTTTTTAAAGTTTGAGAAAAAAAAATCGGTCGAAAAAGACATTTTTTCGAGCCTTCAAAAAACGACATTTTAAGCATTTTCTTAACAATCTTTTGCGCACACATGGTGCGTCTGATATCATACTTAAGTATTCCCACCTTTTTTCCATTTTCGGACACGTCGATTTTGGGCCATTTTTTAAAGTTTGAGAAAAAAAAATCGGTCGAAAAAGACCTTTTTTCGAGCCTTCAAAAAACGACATTTTACGCATTTTCGTAACAATCTTTTGCGCTCACATGGTGCGTCTGATATCATACTTAAGTATTCCGATCTTTTTTTCCATTTTCGGACACGTCGATTTTGGGCCATTTTTTAAAGTTTGAGAAAAAAAATCGGTCGAAATAGACCTTTTTTCGAGCCTTCAAAAAACGACATTTTACGCATTTTCGTAACAATCTTTTGCGCTCACATGGTGCGTCTGATATCATACTTAAGTATTCCGATCTTTTTTTCCATTTTCGGACACGTCGATTTTGGGCCATTTTTTAAAGTTTGAGAAAAAAAAATCGGTCGAAAAAGACCTTTTTTCGAGCCTTCAAAAAACGACATTTTAAGCATTTTCGTAACAATCTTTTGCGCTCACATGGTGCGTCTGATATCATACTTAAGTATTCCCACCTTTTTTTCCATTTTCGGACACGTCGATTTTGGGCCATTTTTTAAAGTTTGAGAAAAAAAAATCGGTCGAAAAAGACCTTTTTTCGAGCCTTCAAAAAACGACATTTTACGCATTTTCGTAACAATCTTTTGCGCTCACATGGTGCGTCTGATATCATACTTAAGTATTCCGATCTTTTTTTCCATTTTCGGACACGTCGATTTTGGGCCATTTTTTAAAGTTTGAGAAAAAAAATCGGTCGAAATAGACCTTTTTTCGAGCCTTCAAAAAACGACATTTTACGCATTTTCGTAACAATCTTTTGCGCTCACATGGTGCGTCTGATATCATACTTAAGTATTCCGATCTTTTTTTCCATTTTCGGACACGTCGATTTTGGGCCATTTTTTAAAGTTTGAGAAAAAAAATCGGTCGAAAAAGACCTTTTTTCGAGCCTTCAAAAAACGACATTTTACGCATTTTCGTAACAATCTTTTGCGCTCACATGGTGCGTCTGATATCATACTTAAGTATTCCGATCTTTTTTTCCATTTTCGGACACGTCGATTTTGGGCCATTTTTTAAAGTTTGAGAAAAAAAAATCGGTCGAAAAAGACCTTTTTTCGAGCCTTCAAAAAACGACATTTTAAGCATTTTCGTAACAATCTTTTGCGCTCACATGGTGCGTCTGATATCATACTTAAGTATTCCCACCTTTTTTTCCATTTTCGGACACGTCGATTTTGGGCCATTTTTTAAAGTTTGAGAAAAAAAAATCGGTCGAAAAAGACCTTTTTTCGAGCCTTCAAAAAACGACATTTTACGCATTTTCGTAACAATCTTTTGCGCTCACATGGTGCGTCTGATATCATACTTAAGTATTCCGATCTTTTTTTCCATTTTCGGACACGTCGATTTTGGGCCATTTTTTAAAGTTTGAGAAAAAAATCGGTCGAAATAGACCTTTTTTCGAGCCTTCAAAAAACGACATTTTACGCATTTTCGTAACAATCTTTTGCGCTCACATGGTGCGTCTGATATCATACTTAAGTATTCCGATCTTTTTTTCCATTTTCGGACACGTCGATTTTGGGCCATTTTTTAAAGTTTGAGAAAAAAAATCGGTCGAAATAGACCTTTTTTCGAGCCTTCAAAAAACGACATTTTACGCATTTTCGTAACAATCTTTTGCGCTCACATGGTGCGTCTGATATCATACTTAAGTATTCCGATCTTTTTTTCCATTTTCGGACACGTCGATTTTGGGCCATTTTTTAAAGTTTGAGAAAAAAAAATCGGTCGAAAAAGACCTTTTTTCGAGCCTTCAAAAAACGACATTTTAAGCATTTTCGTAACAATCTTTTGCGCACACATGGTGCGTCTGATATCATACTTAAGTATTCCCACCTTTTTTTCCATTTTCGGACACGTCGATTTTGGGCCATTTTTTAAAGTTTGAGAAAAAAAATCGGTCGAAATAGACCTTTTTTCGAGCCTTCAAAAAACGACATTTTACGCATTTTCGTAACAATCTTTTACGCTCACATGGTGCATCTGATATCATACTTAAGTATTCCGATCTTTTTTCCCATTTTCGGACACGTCGATTTTGGGCCATTTTTTAAAGTTTGAGAAAAAAAATCGGTCGAAATAGACCTTTTTTCGAGCCTTCAAAAAACGACATTTTACGCATTTTCGTAACAATCTTTTGCGCTCACATGGTGCGTCTGATATCATACTTAAGTATTCCGATCTTTTTTTCCATTTTCGGACACGTCGATTTTGGGCCATTTTTTAAAGTTTGAGAAAAAAAAATCGGTCGAAAAAGACCTTTTTTCGAGCCTTCAAAAAACGACATTTTAAGCATTTTCTTAACAATCTTTTGCGCACACATGGTGCGTCTGATATCATACTTAAGTATTCCCACCTTTTTTCCATTTTCGGACACGTCGATTTTGGGCCATTTTTTAAAGTTTGAGAAAAAAAAATCGGTCGAAAAAGACCTTTTTTCGAGCCTTCAAAAAACGACATTTTACGCATTTTCGTAACAATCTTTTGCGCTCACATGGTGCGTCTGATATCATACTTAAGTATTCCGATCTTTTTTTCCATTTTCGGACACGTCGATTTTGGGCCATTTTTTAAAGTTTGAGAAAAAAAAATCGGTCGAAAAAGACCTTTTTTCGAGCCTTCAAAAAACGACATTTTAAGCATTTTCGTAACAATCTTTTGCGCTCACATGGTGCGTCTGATATCATACTTAAGTATTCCCACCTTTTTTTCCATTTTCGGACACGTCGATTTTGGGCCATTTTTTAAAGTTTGAGAAAAAAAATCGGTCGAAAAAGACCTTTTTTCGAGCCTTCAAAAAACGACATTTTACGCATTTTCGTAACAATCTTTTGCGCTCACATGGTGCATCTGATATCATACTTAAGTATTCCGATCTTTTTTTCCATTTTCGGACACGTCGATTTTGGGCCATTTTTTAAAGTTTGAGAAAAAAAATCGGTCGAAATAGACCTTTTTTCGAGCCTTCAAAAAACGTCATTTTAAGCATTTTCGTAACAATCTTTTGCGCTCACATGGTGCGTCTGATATCATACTTAAGTATTCCCACCTTTTTTTCCATTTTCGGACACGTCGATTTTGGGCCATTTTTTAAAGTTTGAGAAAAAAAAATCGGTCGAAAAAGACCTTTTTTCGAGCCTTCAAAAAACGACATTTTACGCATTTTCGTAACAATCTTTTGCGCTCACATGGTGCGTCTGATATCATACTTAAGTATTCCGATCTTTTTTTCCATTTTCGGACACGTTGATTTTGGGCCATTTTTTAAAGTTTGAGAAAAAAAAATCGGTCGAAAAAGACCTTTTTTCGAGCCTTCAAAAAACGACATTTTACGCATTTTCGTAACAATCTTTTGCGCTCACATGGTGCGTCTGATATCATACTTAAGTATTCCGATCTTTTTTTCCATTTTCGGACACGTCGATTTTGGGCCATTTTTTAAAGTTTGAGAAAAAAAAATCGGTCGAAATAGACCTTTTTTCGAGCCTTCAAAAAACAACATTTTACGCATTTTCGTAACAATCTTTTGCGCTCACATGGTGCGTCTGATATCATACTTAAGTATTCCCACCTTTTTTTCCATTTTCGGACACGTCGATTTTGGGCCATTTTTTAAAGTTTGAGAAAAAAAAATCGGTCGAAAAAGACCTTTTTTCGAGCCTTCAAAAAACGACATTTTACGCATTTTCGTAACAATCTTTTGCGCTCACATGGTGCGTCTGATATCATACTTAAGTATTCCGATCTTTTTTTCCATTTTCGGACACGTCGATTTTGGGCCATTTTTTAAAGTTTGAGAAAAAAAAATCGGTCGAAAAAGACCTTTTTTCGAGCCTTCAAAAAACGACATTTTAAGCATTTTCGTAACAATCTTTTGCGCTCACATGGTGCGTCTGATATCATACTTAAGTATTCCCACCTTTTTTTCCATTTTCGGACACGTCGATTTTGGGCCATTTTTTAAAGTTTGAGAGAAAAAAATCGGTCGAAAAAGACCTTTTTTCGAGCCTTCAAAAAACGACATTTTACGCATTTTCGTAACAATCTTTTGCGCTCACATGGTGCGTCTGATATCATACTTAAGTATTCCGATCTTTTTTTCCATTTTCGGACACGTCGATTTTGGGCCATTTTTTAAAGTTTGAGAAAAAAAAATCGGTCGAAAAAGACCTTTTTTCGAGCCTTCAAAAAACGACATTTTAAGCATTTTCGTAACAATCTTTTGCGCTCACATGGTGCGTCTGATATCATACTTAAGTATTCCCACCTTTTTTTCCATTTTCGGACACGTCGATTTTGGGCCATTTTTTAAAGTTTGAGAGAAAAAAATCGGTCGAAAAAGACCTTTTTTCGAGCCTTCAAAAAACGACATTTTACGCATTTTCGTAACAATCTTTTGCGCTCACATGGTGCGTCTGATATCATACTTAAGTATTCCGATCTTTTTTTCCATTTTCGGACACGTCGATTTTGGGCCATTTTTTAAAGTTTGAGAAAAAAAAATCGGTCGAAAAAGACCTTTTTTCGAGCCTTCAAAAAACGACATTTTAAGCATTTTCGTAACAATCTTTTGCGCTCACATGGTGCGTCTGATATCATACTTAAGTATTCCGATCTTTTTTTCCATTTTCGGACACGTCGATTTTGGGCCATTTTTTAAAGTTTGAGAAAAAAAAATCGGTCGAAAAAGACCTTTTTTCGAGCCTTCAAAAAACGACATTTTAAGCATTTTCGTAACAATCTTTTGCGCTCACATGGTGCGTCTGATATCATACTTAAGTATTCCCACCTTTTTTTCCATTTTCGGACACGTCGATTTTGGGCCATTTTTTAAAGTTTGAGAGAAAAAAATCGGTCGAAAAAGACCTTTTTTCGAGCCTTCAAAAAACGACATTTTACGCATTTTCGTAACAATCTTTTGCGCTCACATGGTGCGTCTGATATCATACTTAAGTATTCCGATCTTTTTTTCCATTTTCGGACACGTCGATTTTGGGCCATTTTTTAAAGTTTGAGAAAAAAAAATCGGTCGAAAAAGACCTTTTTTCGAGCCTTCAAAAAACGACATTTTAAGCATTTTCGTAACAATCTTTTGCGCTCACATGGTGCGTCTGATATCATACTTAAGTATTCCCACCTTTTTTTCCATTTTCGGACACGTCGATTTTGGGCCATTTTTTAAAGTTTGAGAGAAAAAAATCGGTCGAAAAAGACCTTTTTTCGAGCCTTCAAAAAACGACATTTTACGCATTTTCGTAACAATCTTTTGCGCTCACATGGTGCGTCTGATATCATACTTAAGTATTCCGATCTTTTTTTCCATTTTCGGACACGTCGATTTTGGGCCATTTTTTAAAGTTTGAGAAAAAAAAATCGGTCGAAAAAGACCTTTTTTCGAGCCTTCAAAAAACGACATTTTATGCATTTTCGTAACAATCTTTTGCGCTCACATGGTGCGTCTGATATCATACTTAAGTATTCCGATCTTTTTTTCCATTTTCGGACACGTCGATTTTGGGCCATTTTTTAAAGTTTGAGAAAAAAAAATCGGTCGAAAAAGACCTTTTTTCGAGCCTTCAAAAAACGACATTTTAAGCATTTTCGTAACAATCTTTTGCGCTCACATGGTGCGTCTGATATCATACTTAAGTATTCCCACCTTTTTTTCCA
Organism: Callionymus lyra; assembly: GCF_982586985.1. Classification (NCBI taxonomy): domain Eukaryota; kingdom Metazoa; phylum Chordata; class Actinopteri; order Syngnathiformes; family Callionymidae; genus Callionymus; species Callionymus lyra. Next base: position 15,365,754 of record NC_141818.1, read on the forward strand.
TTTTCGGACACGTCGATTTTGGGCCATTTTTTAAAGTTTGAGAAAAAAAAATCGGTCGAAAAAGACCTTTTTTCGAGCCTTCAAAAATCGACATTTTACGCATTTTCGTAACAATCTTTTGCGCTCACATGGTGCGTCTGATATCATACTTAAGTATTCCGATCTTTTTTTCCATTTTCGGACACGTCGATTTTGGGCCATTTTTAAAAGTTTGAGAAAAAAAATCGGTCGAAATAGACCTTTTTTCGAGCCTTCAAAAAACGACATTTTACGCATTTTCGTAACAATCTTTTGCGCTCGCATGGTGCGTCTGATATCATACTTAAGTATTCCGATCTTTTTTTCCATTTTCGGACACGTCGATTTTGGGCCATTTTTTAAAGTTTGAGAAAAAAAAATCGGTCGAAAAAGACCTTTTTTCGAGCCTTCAAAAAACGACATTTTAAGCATTTTCGTAACAATCTTTTGCGCTCACATGGTGCGTCTGATATCATACTTAAGTATTCCCACCTTTTTTTCCATTTTCGGACACGTCGATTTTGGGCCATTTTTTAAAGTTTGAGAAAAAAAAATCGGTCGAAAAAGACCTTTTTTCGAGCCTTCAAAAAACGACATTTTACGCATTTTCGTAACAATCTTTTGCGCTCACATGGTGCGTCTGATATCATACTTAAGTATTCCGATCTTTTTTTCCATTTTCGGACACGTCGATTTTGGGCCATTTTTTAAAGTTTGAGAAAAAAAAATCGGTCGAAAAAGACCTTTTTTCGAGCCTTCAAAAAACGACATTTTACGCATTTTCGTAACAATCTTTTGCGCTCACATGGTGCGTCTGATATCATACTTAAGTATTCCGATCTTTTTTTCCATTTTCGGACACGTCGATTTTGGGCCATTTTTTAAAGTTTGAGAAAAAAAATCGGTCGAAATAGACCTTTTTTCGAGCCTTCAAAAAACGACATTTTACGCATTTTCGTAACAATCTTTTGCGCTCACATGGTGCGTCTGATATCATACTTAAGTATTCCGATCTTTTTTTCCATTTTCGGACACGTCGATTTTGGGCCATTTTTTAAAGTTTGAGAAAAAAAAATCGGTCGAAAAAGACCTTTTTTCGAGCCTTCAAAAAACGACATTTTAAGCATTTTCTTAACAATCTTTTGCGCACACATGGTGCGTCTGATATCATACTTAAGTATTCCCACCTTTTTTCCATTTTCGGACACGTCGATTTTGGGCCATTTTTTAAAGTTTGAGAAAAAAAAATCGGTCGAAAAATACCTTTTTTCGAGCCTTCAAAAAACGACATTTTACGCATTTTCGTAACAATCTTTTGCGCTCACATGGTGCGTCTGATATCATACTTAAGTATTCCGATCTTTTTTTCCATTTTCGGACACGTCGATTTTGGGCCATTTTTTAAAGTTTGAGAAAAAAAATCGGTCGAAATAGACCTTTTTTCGAGCCTTCAAAAAACGACATTTTACGCATTTTCGTAACAATCTTTTGCGCTCACATGGTGCGTCTGATATCATACTTAAGTATTCCCACCTTTTTTTCCATTTTTGGACACGTCGATTTTGGGCCATTTTTTAAAGTTTGAGAAAAAAAAATCACTCGAAATAGACCTCTTTTTTTCTAGCCTTAAAAAACGACATTTTACGCATTTTCGTAACAATCTTTTGCGCTCACATGGTGCGTCTGATATCATACTTAAGTATTCCCACCTTTTTTTCCATTTTCGGACACGTCGATTTTGGGCCATTTTTTAAAGTTTGAGAAAAAAAAATCGGTCGAAATAGACCTTTTTTCGAGCCTTCAAAAAACAACATTTTACGCATTTTCGTAACAATCTTTTGCGCTCACATGTAGCGTCTGATATCATACTTAAGTATTCCGATCTTTTTTTCCATTTTCGGACACGTCGATTTTGGGCCATTTTTTAAAGTTTGAGAAAAAAAATCGGTCGAAATAGACCTTTTTTCGAGCCTTCAAAAAACGACATTTTACGCATTTTCGTAACAATCTTTTGCGCTCACATGGTGCATCTGATATCATACTTAAGTATTCCGATCTTTTTTTCCATTTTCGGACACGTCGATTTTGGGCCATTTTTTAAAGTTTGAGAAAAATAAATCGGTCGAAATAGACCTTTTTCGAGCCTTCAAAAAACAACATTTTACGCATTTTCGTAACAATCTTTTGCGCTCACATGGTGCGTCTGATATCATACTTAAGTATTCCGATCTTTTTTTCCATTTTCGGACACGTCGATTTTGGGCCATTTTTTAAAGTTTGAGAAAAAAAATCGGTCGAAATAGACCTTTTTTCGAGCCTTCAAAAAACGACATTTTATGCATTTTCGTAACAATCTTTTGCGCTCACATGGTGCGTCTGATATCATACTTAAGTATTCCGATCTTTTTTTCCATTTTCGGACACGCCGATTTTGGGCCATTTTTTAAAGTTTGAGAAAAAAAATCGGTCGAAATAGACCTTTTTTCGAGCCTTCAAAAAACGACATTTTACGCATTTTCGTAACAATCTTTTGCGCTCACATGGTGCGTCTGATATCATACTTAAGTATTCCGATCTTTTTTTCCATTTTCGGACACGCCGATTTTGGGCCATTTTTTAAAGTTTGAGAAAAAAAATCGGTCGAAATAGACCTTTTTTCGAGCCTTCAAAAAACGACATTTTACGCATTTTCGTAACAATCTTTTGCGCTCACATGGTGCATCTGATATCATACTTAAGTATTCCGATCTTTTTTTCCATTTTCGGACACGTCGATTTTGGGCCATTTTTTAAAGTTTGAGAAAAAAAATCGGTCGAAATAGACCTTTTTTCGAGCCTTCAAAAAACGACATTTTATGCATTTTCGTAACAATCTTTTGCGCTCACATGGTGCGTCTGATATCATACTTAAGTATTCCGATCTTTTTTTCCATTTTCGGACACGTCGATTTTGGGCCATTTTTTAAAGTTTGAGAAAAAAAAATCGGTCGAAAAAGACCTTTTTTCGAGCCTTCAAAAAACGACATTTTAAGCATTTTCGTAACAATCTTTTGCGCTCACATGGTGCGTCTGATATCATACTTAAGTATTCCCACCTTTTTTTCCATTTTCGGACACGTCGATTTTGTGCCATTTTTTAAAGTTTGAGAAAAAAAAATCGGTCGAAAAAGACCTTTTTTCGAGCCTTCAAAAAACGACATTTTACGCATTTTCGTAACAATCTTTTGCGCTCACATGGTGCGTCTGATATCATACTTAAGTATTCCGATCTTTTTTTCCATTTTCGGACACGTCGATTTTGGGCCATTTTTTAAAGTTTGAGAAAAAAAATCGGTCGAAATAGACCTTTTTTCGAGCCTTCAAAAAACGACATTTTACGCATTTTCGTAAAAATCTTTTGCGCTCACATGGTGCGTCTGATATCATACTTAAGTATTCCGATCTTTTTTTCCATTTTCGGACACGTCGATTTTGGGCCATTTTTTAATGTTTGACAAAAAAAAATCAGTCGAAAAAGACCTTTTTTCGAGCCTTCAAAAAACGACATTTTACGCATTTTCGTAACAATCTTTTGCGCTCACATGGTGCGTCTGATATCATACTTAAGTATTCCGATCTTTTTTTCCATTTTCGGACACGTCGATTTTGGGCCATTTTTTAAAGTTTGAGAAAAAAAAATCGGTCGAAAAAGACCTTTTTTCGAGCCTTCAAAAAACGACATTTTAAGCATTTTCTTAACAATCTTTTGCGCACACATGGTGCGTCTGATATCATACTTAAGTATTCCCACCTTTTTTCCATTTTCGGACACGTCGATTTTGGGCCATTTTTTAAAGTTTGAGAAAAAAAAATCGGTCGAAAAATACCTTTTTTCGAGCCTTCAAAAAACGACATTTTACGCATTTTCGTAACAATCTTTTGCGCTCACATGGTGCGTCTGATATCATACTTAAGTATTCCGATCTTTTTTTCCATTTTCGGACACGTCGATTTTGGGCCATTTTTTAAAGTTTGAGAAAAAAAAATCACTCGAAATAGACCTCTTTTTTTCTAGCCTTAAAAAACGACATTTTACGCATTTTCGTAACAATCTTTTGCGCTCACATGGTGCGTCTGATATCATACTTAAGTATTCCCACCTTTTTTTCCATTTTCGGACACGTCGATTTTGGGCCATTTTTTAAAGTTTGAGAAAAAAAAATCGGTCGAAATAGACCTTTTTTCGAGCCTTCAAAAAACAACATTTTACGCATTTTCGTAACAATCTTTTGCGCTCACATGTAGCGTCTGATATCATACTTAAGTATTCCGATCTTTTTTTCCATTTTCGGACACGTCGATTTTGGGCCATTTTTTAAAGTTTGAGAAAAAAAATCGGTCGAAATAGACCTTTTTTCGAGCCTTCAAAAAACGACATTTTACGCATTTTCGTAACAATCTTTTGCGCTCACATGGTGCATCTGATATCATACTTAAGTATTCCGATCTTTTTTTCCATTTTCGGACACGTCGATTTTGGGCCATTTTTTAAAGTTTGAGAAAAATAAATCGGTCGAAATAGACCTTTTTCGAGCCTTCAAAAAACAACATTTTACGCATTTTCGTAACAATCTTTTGCGCTCACATGGTGCGTCTGATATCATACTTAAGTATTCCGATCTTTTTTTCCATTTTCGGACACGTCGATTTTGGGCCATTTTTTAAAGTTTGAGAAAAAAAATCGGTCGAAATAGACCTTTTTTCGAGCCTTCAAAAAACGACATTTTACGCATTTTCGTAACAATCTTTTGCGCTCACATGGTGCGTCTGATATCATACTTAAGTATTCCGATCTTTTTTTCCATTTTCGGACACGCCGATTTTGGGCCATTTTTTAAAGTTTGAGAAAAAAAATCGGTCGAAATAGACCTTTTTTCGAGCCTTCAAAAAACGACATTTTACGCATTTTCGTAACAATCTTTTGCGCTCACATGGTGCATCTGATATCATACTTAAGTATTCCGATCTTTTTTTCCATTTTCGGACACGTCGATTTTGGGCCATTTTTTAAAGTTTGAGAAAAAAAATCGGTCGAAATAGACCTTTTTTCGAGCCTTCAAAAAACGACATTTTATGCATTTTCGTAACAATCTTTTGCGCTCACATGGTGCGTCTGATATCATACTTAAGTATTCCCACCTTTTTTTCCATTTTCGGACACGTCGATTTTGGGCCATTTTTTAAAGTTTGAGAAAAAAAAATCGGTCGAAAAAGACCTTTTTTCGAGCCTTCAAAAAACGACATTTTACACATTTTCGTAACAATCTTTTGCGCTCACATGGTGCGTCTGATATCATACTTAAGTATTCCGATCTTTTTTTCCATTTTCGGACACGTCGATTTTGGGCCATTTTTTAAAGTTTGAGAAAAAAAATCGGTCGAAATAGACCTTTTTTCGAGCCTTCAAAAAACGACATTTTACGCATTTTCGTAAAAATCTTTTGCGCTCACATGGTGCGTCTGATATCATACTTAAGTATTCCGATCTTTTTTTCCATTTTCGGACACGTCGATTTTGGGCCATTTTTTAATGTTTGACAAAAAAAAATCAGTCGAAAAAGACCTTTTTTCGAGCCTTCAAAAAACGACATTTTACGCATTTTCGTAACAATCTTTTGCGCTCACATGGTGCGTCTGATATCATACTTAAGTATTCCGATCTTTTTTTCCATTTTCGGACACGTCGATTTTGGGCCATTTTTTAAAGTTTGAGAAAAAAAAATCGGTCGAAAAAGACCTTTTTTCGAGCCTTCAAAAAACGACATTTTAAGCATTTTCTTAACAATCTTTTGCGCACACATGGTGCGTCTGATATCATACTTAAGTATTCCCACCTTTTTTCCATTTTCGGACACGTCGATTTTGGGCCATTTTTTAAAGTTTGAGAAAAAAAAATCGGTCGAAAAAGACCTTTTTTCGAGCCTTCAAAAAACGACATTTTACGCATTTTCGTAACAATCTTTTGCGCTCACATGGTGCGTCTGATATCATACTTAAGTATTCCGATCTTTTTTTCCATTTTCGGACACGTCGATTTTGGGCCATTTTTTAAAGTTTGAGAAAAAAAATCGGTCGAAATAGACCTTTTTTCGAGCCTTCAAAAAACGACATTTTACGCATTTTCGTAACAATCTTTTGCGCTCACATGGTGCGTCTGATATCATACTTAAGTATTCCGATCTTTTTTTCCATTTTTGGACACGTCGATTTTGGGCCATTTTTTAAAGTTTGAGAAAAAAAAATCGGTCGAAAAAGACCTTTTTTCGAGCCTTCAAAAAACGACATTTTAAGCATTTTCGTAACAATCTTTTGCGCTCACATGGTGCGTCTGATATCATACTTAAGTATTCCCACCTTTTTTTCCATTTTCTGACACGTCGATTTTGGGCCATTTTTTAAAGTTTGAGAAAAAAAAATCGGTCGAAAAAGACCTTTTTTCGAGCCTTCAAAAAACGACATTTTACGCATTTTCGTAACAATCTTTTGCGCTCACATGGTGCGTCTGATATCATACTTAAGTATTCCGATCTTTTTTTCCATTTTCGGACACGTCGATTTTGGGCCATTTTTTAAAGTTTGAGAAAAAAAATCGGTCGAAATAGACCTTTTTTCGAGCCTTCAAAAAACGACATTTTACGCATTTTCGTAACAATCTTTTGCGCTCACATGGTGCGTCTGATATCATACTTAAGTATTCCGATCTTTTTTTCCATTTTCGGACACGTCGATTTTGGGCCATTTTTTAAAGTTTGAGAAAAAAAAATCGGTCGAAAAAGACCTTTTTTCGAGCCTTCAAAAAACGACATTTTAAGCATTTTCTTAACAATCTTTTGCGCACACATGGTGCGTCTGATATCATACTTAAGTATTCCCACCTTTTTTCCATTTTCGGACACGTCGATTTTGGGCCATTTTTTAAAGTTTGAGAAAAAAAAATCGGTCGAAAAAGACCTTTTTTCGAGCCTTCAAAAAACGACATTTTACGCATTTTCGTAACAATCTTTTGCGCTCACATGGTGCGTCTGATATCATACTTAAGTATTCCGATCTTTTTTTCCATTTTCGGACACGTCGATTTTGGGCCATTTTTTAAAGTTTGAGAAAAAAAATCGGTCGAAATAGACCTTTTTTCGAGCCTTCAAAAAACGACATTTTACGCATTTTCGTAACAATCTTTTGCGCTCACATGGTGCGTCTGATATCATACTTAAGTATTCCGATCTTTTTTTCCATTTTCGGACACGTCGATTTTGGGCCATTTTTTAAAGTTTGAGAAAAAAAAATCGGTCGAAAAAGACCTTTTTTCGAGCCTTCAAAAAACGACATTTTAAGCATTTTCGTAACAATCTTTTGCGCTCACATGGTGCGTCTGATATCATACTTAAGTATTCCCACCTTTTTTTCCATTTTCGGACACGTCGATTTTGGGCCATTTTTTAAAGTTTGAGAAAAAAAAATCGGTCGAAAAAGACCTTTTTTCGAGCCTTCAAAAAACGACATTTTACGCATTTTCGTAACAATCTTTTGCGCTCACATGGTGCGTCTGATATCATACTTAAGTATTCCGATCTTTTTTTCCATTTTCGGACACGTCGATTTTGGGCCATTTTTTAAAGTTTGAGAAAAAAAATCGGTCGAAAAAGACCTTTTTTCGAGCCTTCAAAAAACGACATTTTACGCATTTTCGTAACAATCTTTTGCGCTCACATGGTGCGTCTGATATCATACTTAAGTATTCCGATCTTTTTTTCCATTTTCGGACACGTCGATTTTGGGCCATTTTTTAAAGTTTGAGAAAAAAAAATCGGTCGAAAAAGACCTTTTTTCGAGCCTTCAAAAAACGACATTTTAAGCATTTTCGTAACAATCTTTTGCGCTCACATGGTGCGTCTGATATCATACTTAAGTATTCCCACCTTTTTTTCCATTTTCGGACACGTCGATTTTGGGCCATTTTTTAAAGTTTGAGAAAAAAAAATCGGTCGAAAAAGACCTTTTTTCGAGCCTTCAAAAAACGACATTTTACGCATTTTCGTAACAATCTTTTGCGCTCACATGGTGCGTCTGATATCATACTTAAGTATTCCGATCTTTTTTTCCATTTTCGGACACGTCGATTTTGGGCCATTTTTTAAAGTTTGAGAAAAAAATCGGTCGAAATAGACCTTTTTTCGAGCCTTCAAAAAACGACATTTTACGCATTTTCGTAACAATCTTTTGCGCTCACATGGTGCGTCTGATATCATACTTAAGTATTCCGATCTTTTTTTCCATTTTCGGACACGTCGATTTTGGGCCATTTTTTAAAGTTTGAGAAAAAAAATCGGTCGAAATAGACCTTTTTTCGAGCCTTCAAAAAACGACATTTTACGCATTTTCGTAACAATCTTTTGCGCTCACATGGTGCGTCTGATATCATACTTAAGTATTCCGATCTTTTTTTCCATTTTCGGACACGTCGATTTTGGGCCATTTTTTAAAGTTTGAGAAAAAAAAATCGGTCGAAAAAGACCTTTTTTCGAGCCTTCAAAAAACGACATTTTAAGCATTTTCGTAACAATCTTTTGCGCACACATGGTGCGTCTGATATCATACTTAAGTATTCCCACCTTTTTTTCCATTTTCGGACACGTCGATTTTGGGCCATTTTTTAAAGTTTGAGAAAAAAAATCGGTCGAAATAGACCTTTTTTCGAGCCTTCAAAAAACGACATTTTACGCATTTTCGTAACAATCTTTTACGCTCACATGGTGCATCTGATATCATACTTAAGTATTCCGATCTTTTTTCCCATTTTCGGACACGTCGATTTTGGGCCATTTTTTAAAGTTTGAGAAAAAAAATCGGTCGAAATAGACCTTTTTTCGAGCCTTCAAAAAACGACATTTTACGCATTTTCGTAACAATCTTTTGCGCTCACATGGTGCGTCTGATATCATACTTAAGTATTCCGATCTTTTTTTCCATTTTCGGACACGTCGATTTTGGGCCATTTTTTAAAGTTTGAGAAAAAAAAATCGGTCGAAAAAGACCTTTTTTCGAGCCTTCAAAAAACGACATTTTAAGCATTTTCTTAACAATCTTTTGCGCACACATGGTGCGTCTGATATCATACTTAAGTATTCCCACCTTTTTTCCATTTTCGGACACGTCGATTTTGGGCCATTTTTTAAAGTTTGAGAAAAAAAAATCGGTCGAAAAAGACCTTTTTTCGAGCCTTCAAAAAACGACATTTTACGCATTTTCGTAACAATCTTTTGCGCTCACATGGTGCGTCTGATATCATACTTAAGTATTCCGATCTTTTTTTCCATTTTCGGACACGTCGATTTTGGGCCATTTTTTAAAGTTTGAGAAAAAAAAATCGGTCGAAAAAGACCTTTTTTCGAGCCTTCAAAAAACGACATTTTAAGCATTTTCGTAACAATCTTTTGCGCTCACATGGTGCGTCTGATATCATACTTAAGTATTCCCACCTTTTTTTCCATTTTCGGACACGTCGATTTTGGGCCATTTTTTAAAGTTTGAGAAAAAAAATCGGTCGAAAAAGACCTTTTTTCGAGCCTTCAAAAAACGACATTTTACGCATTTTCGTAACAATCTTTTGCGCTCACATGGTGCATCTGATATCATACTTAAGTATTCCGATCTTTTTTTCCATTTTCGGACACGTCGATTTTGGGCCATTTTTTAAAGTTTGAGAAAAAAAATCGGTCGAAATAGACCTTTTTTCGAGCCTTCAAAAAACGTCATTTTAAGCATTTTCGTAACAATCTTTTGCGCTCACATGGTGCGTCTGATATCATACTTAAGTATTCCCACCTTTTTTTCCATTTTCGGACACGTCGATTTTGGGCCATTTTTTAAAGTTTGAGAAAAAAAAATCGGTCGAAAAAGACCTTTTTTCGAGCCTTCAAAAAACGACATTTTACGCATTTTCGTAACAATCTTTTGCGCTCACATGGTGCGTCTGATATCATACTTAAGTATTCCGATCTTTTTTTCCATTTTCGGACACGTCGATTTTGGGCCATTTTTTAAAGTTTGAGAAAAAAAAATCGGTCGAAAAAGACCTTTTTTCGAGCCTTCAAAAAACGACATTTTACGCATTTTCGTAACAATCTTTTGCGCTCACATGGTGCGTCTGATATCATACTTAAGTATTCCGATCTTTTTTTCCATTTTCGGACACGTCGATTTTGGGCCATTTTTTAAAGTTTGAGAAAAAAAAATCGGTCGAAAAAGACCTTTTTTCGAGCCTTCAAAAAACAACATTTTACGCATTTTCGTAACAATCTTTTGCGCTCACATGGTGCGTCTGATATCATACTTAAGTATTCCCACCGTTTTTTCCATTTTCGGACACGTCGATTTTGGGCCATTTTTTAAAGTTTGAGAAAAAAAAATCGGTCGAAAAAGACCTTTTTTCGAGCCTTCAAAAAACGACATTTTACGCATTTTCGTAACAATCTTTTGCGCTCACATGGTGCGTCTGATATCATACTTAAGTATTCCCACCTTTTTTTCCATTTTCGGACACGTCGATTTTGGGCCATTTTTTAAAGTTTGAGAGAAAAAAATCGGTCGAAAAAGACCTTTTTTCGAGCCTTCAAAAAACGACATTTTACGCATTTTCGTAACAATCTTTTGCGCTCACATGGTGCGTCTGATATCATACTTAAGTATTCCGATCTTTTTTTCCATTTTCGGACACGTCGATTTTGGGCCATTTTTTAAAGTTTGAGAAAAAAAAATCGGTCGAAAAAGACCTTTTTTCGAGCCTTCAAAAAACGACATTTTAAGCATTTTCGTAACAATCTTTTGCGCTCACATGGTGCGTCTGATATCATACTTAAGTATTCCCACCTTTTTTTCCATTTTCGGACACGTCGATTTTGGGCCATTTTTTAAAGTTTGAGAGAAAAAAATCGGTCGAAAAAGACCTTTTTTCGAGCCTTCAAAAAACGACATTTTACGCATTTTCGTAACAATCTTTTGCGCTCACATGGTGCGTCTGATATCATACTTAAGTATTCCGATCTTTTTTTCCATTTTCGGACACGTCGATTTTGGGCCATTTTTTAAAGTTTGAGAAAAAAAAATCGGTCGAAAAAGACCTTTTTTCGAGCCTTCAAAAAACGACATTTTACGCATTTTCGTAACAATCTTTTGCGCTCACATGGTGCGTCTGATATCATACTTAAGTATTCCGATCTTTTTTTCCATTTTCGGACACGTCGATTTTGTGCCATTTTTTAAAGTTTGAGAAAAAAAAATCGGTCGAAAAAGACCTTTTTTCGAGCCTTCAAAAAACGACATTTTAAGCATTTTCGTAACAATCTTTTGCGCTCACATGGTGCGTCTGATATCATACTTAAGTATTCCCACCTTTTTTTCCATTTTCGGACACGTCGATTTTGGGCCATTTTTTAAAGTTTGAGAAAAAAAAATCGGTCGAAAAAGACCTTTTTTCGAGCCTTCAAAAATCGACATTTTACGCATTTTCGTAACAATCTTTTGCGCTCACATGGTGCGTCTGATATCATACTTAAGTATTCCGATCTTTTTTTCCATTTTCGGACATGTCGATTTTGGGCCATTTTTAAAAGTTTGAGAAAAAAAATCGGTCGAAATAGACCTTTTTTCGAGCCTTCAAAAAACGACATTTTACGCATTTTCGTAACAATCTTTTGCGCTCGCATGGTGCGTCTGATATCATACTTAAGTATTCCGATCTTTTTTTCCATTTTCGGACACGTCGATTTTGGGCCATTTTTTAAAGTTTGAGAAAAAAAAATCGGTCGAAAAAGACCTTTTTTCGAGCCTTCAAAAAACGACATTTTAAGCATTTTCGTAACAATCTTTTGCGCTCACATGGTGCGTCTGATATCATACTTAAGTATTCCCACCTTTTTTTCCATTTTCGGACACGTCGATTTTGGGCCATTTTTTAAAGTTTGAGAAAAAAAAATCGGTCGAAAAAGACCTTTTTTCGAGCCTTCAAAAAACGACATTTTACGCATTTTCGTAACAATCTTTTGCGCTCACATGGTGCGTCTGATATCATACTTAAGTATTCCGATCTTTTTTTCCATTTTCGGACACGTCGATTTTGGGCCATTTTTTAAAGTTTGAGAAAAAAAAATCGGTCGAAAAAGACCTTTTTTCGAGCCTTCAAAAAACGACATTTTACGCATTTTCGTAACAATCTTTTGCGCTCACATGGTGCGTCTGATATCATACTTAAGTATTCCGATCTTTTTTTCCATTTTCGGACACGTCGATTTTGGGCCATTTTTTAAAGTTTGAGAAAAAAAAATCGGTCGAAAAAGACCTTTTTTCGAGCCTTCAAAAAACGACATTTTAAGCATTTTCGTAACAATCTTTTGCGCTCACATGGTGCGTCTGATATCATACTTAAGTATTCCCACCTTTTTTTCCATTTTCGGACACGTCGATTTTGGGCCATTTTTTAAAGTTTGAGAAAAAAAAATCGGTCGAAAAAGACCTTTTTTCGAGCCTTCAAAAAACGACATTTTACGCATTTTCGTAACAATCTTTTGCGCTCACATGGTGCGTCTGATATCATACTTAAGTATTCCGATCTTTTTTTCCATTTTCGGACACGTCGATTTTGGGCCATTTTTTAAAGTTTGAGAAAAAAAATCGGTCGAAATAGACCTTTTTTCGAGCCTTCAAAAAACGACATTTTACGCATTTTCGTAACAATCTTTTGCGCTCACATGGTGCGTCTGATATCATACTTAAGTATTCCGATCTTTTTTTCCATTTTCGGACACGTCGATTTTGGGCCATTTTTTAAAGTTTGAGAAAAAAAAATCGGTCGAAAAAGACCTTTTTTCGAGCCTTCAAAAAACGACATTTTAAGCATTTTCGTAACAATCTTTTGCGCTCACATGGTGCATCTGATATCATACTTAAGTATTCCGATCTTTTTTTCCATTTTCGGACACGTCGATTTTGGGCCATTTTTTAAAGTTTGAGAAAAAAAATCGGTCGAAATAGACCTTTTTTCGAGCCTTCAAAAAACGACATTTTACGCATTTTCGTAACAATCTTTTGCGCTCACATGGTGCGTCTGATATCATACTTAAGTATTCCGATCTTTTTTTCCATTTTGGACACGTCGATTTTGGGCCATTTTTTAAAGTTTGAGAAAAAAAAATCGGTCGAAAAAGACCTTTTTTCGAGCCTTCAAAAAACGACATTTTAAGCATTTTCGTAACAATCTTTTGCGCACACATGGTGCGTCTGATATCATACTTAAGTATTTCCACCTTTTTTTCCAATTTCTGACACGTCGATTTTGGGCCATTTTTTAAAGTTTGAGAAAAAAAAATCGGTCGAAAAAGACCTTTTTTCGAGCCTTCAAAAAACGACATTTTACGCATTTTCGTAACAATCTTTTGCGCTCACATGGTGCGTCTGATATCATACTTAAGTATTCCGATCTTTTTTTCCATTTTCGGACACGTCGATTTTGGGCCATTTTTTAAAGTTTGAGAAAAAAAATCGGTCGAAATAGACCTTTTTTCGAGCCTTCAAAAAACGACATTTTACGCATTTTCGTAACAATCTTTTGCGCTCACATGGTGCGTCTGATATCATACTGAAGTATTCCGATCTTTTTTTCCATTTTCGGACACGTCGATTTTGGGCCATTTTTTAAAGTTTGAGAAAAAAAAATCGGTCGAAAAAGACCTTTTTTCGAGCCTTCAAAAAACGACATTTTAAGCATTTTCGTAACAATCTTTTGCGCTCACATGGTGCGTCTGATATCATACTTAAGTATTCCCACCTTTTTTTCCATTTTCGGACACGTCGATTTTGGGCCATTTTTTAAAGTTTGAGAAAAAAAAATCGGTCGAAAAAGACCTTTTTTCGAGCCTTCAAAAAACGACATTTTACGCATTTTCGTAACAATCTTTTGCGCTCACATGGTGCGTCTGATATCATACTTAAGTATTCCGATCTTTTTTTCCATTTTCGGACACGTCGATTTTGGGCCATTTTTTAAAGTTTGAGAAAAAAAATCGGTCGAAATAGACCTTTTTTCGAGCCTTCAAAAAACGACATTTTACGCATTTTCGTAACAATCTTTTGCGCTCGCATGGTGCGTCTGATATCATACTTAAGTATTCCGATCTTTTTTTCCATTTTCGGACACGTCGATTTTGGGCCATTTTTTAAAGTTTGAGAAAAAAAAATCGGTCGAAAAAGACCTTTTTTCGAGCCTTCAAAAAACGACATTTTAAGCATTTTCGTAACAATCTTTTGCGCTCACATGGTGCGTCTGATATCATACTTAAGTATTCCCACCTTTTTTTCCATTTTCGGACACGTCGATTTTGGGCCATTTTTTAAAGTTTGAGAAAAAAAAATCGGTCGAAAAAGACCTTTTTTCGAGCCTTCAAAAAACGACATTTTACGCATTTTCGTAACAATCTTTTGCGCTCACATGGTGCGTCTGATATCATACTTAAGTATTCCAATCTTTTTTTCCATTTTCGGACACGTCGATTTTGGGCCATTTTTTAAAGTTTGAGAAAAAAAAATCGGTCGAAAAAGACCTTTTTTCGAGCCTTCAAAAAACGACATTTTACGCATTTTCGTAACAATCTTTTGCGCTCACATGGTGCGTCTGATATCATACTTAAGTATTCCGATCTTTTTTTCCATTTTCGGACACGTCGATTTTGGGCCATTTTTTAAAGTTTGAGAAAAAAAAATCGGTCGAAAAAGACCTTTTTTCGAGCCTTCAAAAAACGACATTTTAAGCATTTTCGTAACAATCTTTTGCGCTCACATGGTGCGTCTGATATCATACTTAAGTATTCCCACCTTTTTTTCCATTTTCGGACACGTCGATTTTGGGCCATTTTTTAAAGTTTGAGAAAAAAAAATCGGTCGAAAAAGACCTTTTTTCGAGCCTTCAAAAAACGACATTTTACGCATTTTCGTAACAATCTTTTGCGCTCACATGGTGCGTCTGATATCATACTTAAGTATTCCGATCTTTTTTTCCATTTTCGGACACGTCGATTTTGGGCCATTTTTTAAAGTTTGAGAAAAAAAATCGGTCGAAATAGACCTTTTTTCGAGCCTTCAAAAAACGACATTTTACGCATTTTCGTAACAATCTTTTGCGCTCACATGGTGCGTCTGATATCATACTTAAGTATTCCGATCTTTTTTTCCATTTTCGGACACGTCGATTTTGGGCCATTTTTTAAAGTTTGAGAAAAAAAAATCGGTCGAAAAAGACCTTTTTTCGAGCCTTCAAAAAACGACATTTTACGCATTTTCGTAACAATCTTTTGCGCTCACATGGTGCGTCTGATATCATACTTAAGTATTCCGATCTTTTTTTCCATTTTCGGACACGTCGATTTTGGGCCATTTTTTAAAGTTTGAGAAAAAAAATCGGTCGAAATAGACCTTTTTTCGAGCCTTCAAAAAACGACATTTTACGCATTTTCGTAACAATCTTTTGCGCTCACATGGTGCGTCTGATATCATACTTAAGTATTCCGATCTTTTTTTCCATTTTCGGACACGTCGATTTTGGGCCATTTTTTAAAGTTTGAGAAAAAAAAATCGGTCGAAAAAGACCTTTTTTCGAGCCTTCAAAAAACAACATTTTAAGCATTTTCGTAACAATCTTTTGCGCTCACATGGTGCATCTGATATCATACTTAAGTATTCCGATCTTTTTTTCCATTTTCGGACACGTCGATTTTGGGCCATTTTTTAAAGTTTGAGAAAAAAAATCGGTCGAAATAGACCTTTTTTCGAGCCTTCAAAAAACGACATTTTACGCATTTTCGTAACAATCTTTTGCGCTCACATGGTGCGTCTGATATCATACTTAAGTATTCCGATCTTTTTTTCCATTTTGGACACGTCGATTTTGGGCCATTTTTTAAAGTTTGAGAAAAAAAAATCGGTCGAAAAAGACCTTTTTTCGAGCCTTCAAAAAACGACATTTTAAGCATTTTCGTAACAATCTTTTGCGCACACATGGTGCGTCTGATATCATACTTAAGTATTCCCACCTTTTTTTCCATTTTCTGACACGTCGATTTTGGGCCATTTTTTAAAGTTTGAGAAAAAAAAATCGGTCGAAAAAGACCTTTTTTCGAGCCTTCAAAAAACGACATTTTACGCATTTTCGTAACAATCTTTTGCGCTCACATGGTGCGTCTGATATCATACTTAAGTATTCCGATCTTTTTTTCCATTTTCGGACACGTCGATTTTGGGCCATTTTTTAAAGTTTGAGAAAAAAAATCGGTCGAAATAGACCTTTTTTCGAGCCTTCAAAAAACGACATTTTACGCATTTTCGTAACAATCTTTTGCGCTCACATGGTGCGTCTGATATCATACTGAAGTATTCCGATCTTTTTTTCCATTTTCGGACACGTCGATTTTGGGCCATTTTTTAAAGTTTGAGAAAAAAAAATCGGTCGAAAAAGACCTTTTTTCGAGCCTTCAAAAAACGACATTTTACGCATTTTCGTAACAATCTTTTGCGCTCACATGGTGCATCTGATATCATACTTAAGTATTCCGATCTTTTTTTCCATTTTCGGACACGTCGATTTTGGGCCATTTTTTAAAGTTTGAGAAAAAAAAATCGGTCGAAAAAGACCTTTTTTCGAGCCTTCAAAAAACGACATTTTACGCATTTTCGTAGCAATCTTTTGCGCTCACATGGTGCATCTGATATCATACTTAAGTATTCCGATCTTTTTTTCCATTTTCGGACACGTCGATTTTGGGCCATTTTTTAAAGTTTGAGAAAAAAAATCGGTCGAAATAGACCTTTTTTCGAGCCTTCAAAAAACGACATTTTACGCATTTTCGTAACAATCTTTTGCGCTCACATGGTGCGTCTGATATCATACTTAAGTATTCCGATCTTTTTTTCCATTTTCGGACACGTCGATTTTGGGCCATTTTTTAAAGTTTGAGAAAAAAAAATCAGTCGAAAAAGACCTTTTTTCGAGCCTTCAAAAAACGACATTTTAAGCATTTTCGTAACAATCTTTTGCGCTCACATGGTGCGTCTGATATCAGACTTAAGTATTCCCACCTTTTTTTCCATTTTCGGACACGTCGATTTTGGGCCATTTTTTAAAGTTTGAGAAAAAAAATCGGTCGAAATAGACCTTTTTTCGAGCCTTCAAAAAACGACATTTTACGCATTTTCGTAACAATCTTTTGCGCTCACATGGTGCGTCTGATATCATACTTAAGTATTCCGATCTTTTTTTCCATTTTCGGACACGTCGATTTTGGGCCATTTTTTAAAGTTTGAGAAAAAAAAATCGGTCGAAAAAGACCTTTTTTCGAGCCTTCAAAAAACGACATTTTACGCATTTTCGTAACAATCTTTTGCGCTCACATGGTGCGTCTGATATCATACTTAAGTATTCCGATCTTTTTTTCCATTTTCGGACACGTCGATTTTGGGCCATTTTTTAAAGTTTGAGAAAAAAAAATCGGTCGAAAAAGACCTTTTTTCGAGCCTTCAAAAAACGACATTTTACGCATTTTCGTAACAATCTTTTGCGCTCACATGGTGCGTCTGATATCATACTTAAGTATTCCCACCTTTTTTTCCATTTTCGGACACGTCGATTTTGGGCCATTTTTTAAAGTTTGAGAAAAAAAAATCGGTCGAAAAAGACCTTTTTTCGAGCCTTCAAAAAACGACATTTTAAGCATTTTCGTAACAATCTTTTGCGCTCACATGGTGCGTCTGATATCATACTTAAGTATTCCCACCTTTTTTTCCATTTTCGGACACGTCGATTTTGGGCCATTTTTTAAAGTTTGAGAAAAAAAAATCGGTCGAAAAAGACCTTTTTTCGAGCCTTCAAAAAACGACATTTTACGCATTTTCGTAACAATCTTTTGCGCTCACATGGTGCGTCTGATATCATACTTAAGTATTCCGATCTTTTTTTCCATTTTCGGACACGTCGATTTTGGGCCATTTTTTAAAGTTTGAGAAAAAAAAATCGGTCGAAAAAGACCTTTTTTCGAGCCTTCAAAAAACGACATTTTACGCATTTTCGTAACAATCTTTTGCGCTCACATGGTGCGTCTGATATCATACTTAAGTATTCCGATCTTTTTTTCCATTTTCGGACACGTCGATTTTGGGCCATTTTTTAAAGTTTGAGAAAAAAAAATCGGTCGAAAAAGACCTTTTTTCGAGCCTTCAAAAAACGACATTTTACGCATTTTCGTAACAATCTTTTGCGCTCACATGGTGCATCTGATATCATACTTAAGTATTCCCACCTTTTTTTCCATTTTCGGACACGTCGATTTTGGGCCATTTTTTAAAGTTTGATAAAAAAAAATAGGTCGAAAAAGACCTTTTTTCGAGCCTTCAAAAAACGACATTTTACGCATTTTCGTAGCAATCTTTTGCGCTCACATGGTGCATCTGATATCATACTTAAGTATTCCGATCTTTTTTTCCATTTTCGGACACGTCGATTTTGGGCCATTTTTTAAAGTTTGAGAAAAAAAATCGGTCGAAATAGACCTTTTTTCGAGCCTTCAAAAAACGACATTTTACGCATTTTCGTAACAATCTTTTGCGCTCACATGGTGCGTCTGATATCATACTTAAGTATTCCGATCTTTTTTTCCATTTTCGGACACGTCGATTTTGGGCCATTTTTTAAAGTTTGAGAAAAAAAAATCAGTCGAAAAAGACCTTTTTTCGAGCCTTCAAAAAACGACATTTTAAGCATTTTCGTAACAATCTTTTGCGCTCACATGGTGCGTCTGATATCATACTTAAGTATTCCCACCTTTTTTTCCATTTTCGGACACGTCGATTTTGGGCCATTTTTTAAAGTTTGAGAAAAAAAATCGGTCGAAATAGACCTTTTTTCGAGCCTTCAAAAAACGACATTTTACGCATTTTCGTAACAATCTTTTGCGCTCACATGGTGCGTCTGATATCATACTTAAGTATTCCGATCTTTTTTTCCATTTTCGGACACGTCGATTTTGGGCCATTTTTTAAAGTTTGAGAAAAAAAAATCGGTCGAAAAAGACCTTTTTTCGAGCCTTCAAAAAACGACATTTTACGCATTTTCGTAACAATCTTTTGCGCTCACATGGTGCGTCTGATATCATACTTAAGTATTCCGATCTTTTTTTCCATTTTCGGACACGTCGATTTTGGGCCATTTTTTAAAGTTTGAGAAAAAAAAATCGGTCGAAAAATACCTTTTTTCGAGCCTTCAAAAAACGACATTTTACGCATTTTCGTAACAATCTTTTGCGCTCACATGGTGCGTCTGATATCATACTTAAGTATTCCCACCTTTTTTTCCATTTTCGGACACGTCGATTTTGGGCCATTTTTTAAAGTTTGAGAAAAAAAAATCGGTCGAAAAAGACCTTTTTTCGAGCCTTCAAAAAACGACATTTTACGCATTTTCGTAACAATCTTTTGCGCTCACATGGTGCGTCTGATATCATACTTAAGTATTCCGATCTTTTTTTCCATTTTCGGACACGTCGATTTTGGGCCATTTTTTAAAGTTTGAGAAAAAAAAATCGGTCGAAAAAGACCTTTTTTCGAGCCTTCAAAAAACGACATTTTACGCATTTTCGTAACAATCTTTTGCGCTCACATGGTGCGTCTGATATCATACTTAAGTATTCCGATCTTTTTTTCCATTTTCGGACACGTCGATTTTGGGCCATTTTTTAAAGTTTGAGAAAAAAAAATTGGTCGAAAAATACCTTTTTTCGAGCCTTCAAAAAACGACATTTTACGCATTTTCGTAACAATCTTTTGCGCTCACATGGTGCGTCTGATATCATACTTAAGTATTCCCACCTTTTTTTCCATTTTCGGACACGTCGATTTTGGGCCATTTTTTAAAGTTTGAGAAAAAAAAATCGGTCGAAAAAGACCTTTTTTCGAGCCTTCAAAAAACGACATTTTACGCATTTTCGTAACAATCTTTTGCGCTCACATGGTGCGTCTGATATCATACTTAAGTATTCCGATCTTTTTTTCCATTTTCGGACACGTCGATTTTGGGCCATTTTTTAAAGTTTGAGAAAAAAAAATCGGTCGAAAAAGACCTTTTTTCGAGCCTTCAAAAAACGACATTTTACGCATTTTCGTAACAATCTTTTGCGCTCACATGGTGCGTCTGATATCATACTTAAGTATTCCGATCTTTTTTTCCATTTTCGGACACGTCGATTTTGGGCCATTTTTTAAAGTTTGAGAAAAAAAAATCGGTCGAAAAAGACCTTTTTTCGAGCCTTCAAAAAACGACATTTTACGCATTTTCGTAACAATCTTTTGCGCTCACATGGTGCGTCTGATATCATACTTAAGTATTCCCACCTTTTTTTCCATTTTCGGACACGTCGATTTTGGGCCATTTTTTAAAGTTTGAGAAAAAAAAATCGGTCGAAAAAGACCTTTTTTCGAGCCTTCAAAAAACGACATTTTACGCATTTTCGTAACAATCTTTTGCGCTCACATGGTGCGTCTGATATCATACTTAAGTATTCCGATCTTTTTTTCCATTTTCGGACACGTCGATTTTGGGCCATTTTTTAAAGTTTGAGAAAAAAAAATTGGTCGAAAAATACCTTTTTTCGAGCCTTCAAAAAACGACATTTTACGCATTTTCGTAACAATCTTTTGCGCTCACATGGTGCGTCTGATATCATACTTAAGTATTCCCACCTTTTTTTCCATTTTCGGACACGTCGATTTTGGGCCATTTTTTAAAGTTTGAGAAAAAAAAATCGGTCGAAAAAGACCTTTTTTCGAGCCTTCAAAAAACGACATTTTACGCATTTTCGTAACAATCTTTTGCGCTCACATGGTGCGTCTGATATCATACTTAAGTATTCCGATCTTTTTTTCCATTTTCGGACACGTCGATTTTGGGCCATTTTTTAAAGTTTGAGAAAAAAAAATCGGTCGAAAAAGACCTTTTTTCGAGCCTTCAAAAAACGACATTTTACGCATTTTCGTAACAATCTTTTGCGCTCACATGGTGCGTCTGATATCATACTTAAGTATTCCCACCTTTTTTTCCATATTTCCAACAATTGTTAAGTATGATATCAAACCATTAAACGCCAACAATTGTTGCCCAAAAGTGTAAAATGTAAAAAAAAGTAGAAATCACTCTATTTTAACCACTTGTAAAAAGGGCAAAAAAAAAAAAAAGATTGGATTATAAGGACCAAGAAGAAGAAACAAAAACGTCTTCCTAGCGATGCTTAAAGCAGTATATAATGCCTATATGACAACAGTACAGCATGTTTACACACATAAGGAATTGTTTAACATAAATCGCACAAACATCACACAGTATTTACACAATTTAGTGAAATCCTTTTTAACTCCTCAAGCAGAGACCGTTGTGTTTCCAGCGTTACGTAACTGTGTTTACAGTTCAGCGCCTGAAGACAACAACCTGCTGCAGGTTTTCTCTCCTCGACCGCTGATGTCTTCCAGGTCAGGTGGAGATGTTGAGTTGAAGTGGTTTCATCATCATCCCAGCGAGTTAATCTCACAGCATCTGCTCGACATCAAATGAATGAATCCAGGAGTTTTTAATCAGAAAATTGGAGCGAGAGGAACTCCAGACACAATTTCCTAATAAGTTGAACGGAGTCATTTTTAATTAGCAGACGATTAATTATTGACGGGAGTGAAGGGAGTTCATGAGGACGTGCAGCCGCTGAAGATAGTTGGTCTTTCACAAGGAAACCAGACCTGATGTCGGTTCACTAGAAAAGAACATTTTTAAAATCATAGTCAGTATTTTCTTTAAGAAACCGCATTCACAGTTTATGTTGAAATACACCAATTTAATCAAGTAAGTACAGTTTTCCGAACCAAAATGATTTCCAATCCATCAAAGTAAATATGAGACACAATAACTTGATGTTTGACTTCAAAGATAAATTCTTCCATCTAAAATGAACTGGAAAATCTAAGAGTTGGATTTAATTCTAAGATGGTTACTTAAAGGTGGACTGATGGCAGAAGTAAAACAATTTTGGCCATTTTTAACAGTCAATTTTTCCTCAGAACTACTGCAGTTTAATAGAATAGCTACGCTAGCAAGTACAACACAAAGTACTTCAGAAACAGAAATATATTAGGGTTGGTAACGCTTTTTAACAGACCATAATTGTAGATCAAATACAAATTAAGTTAAATCATTAAATTAAATACACAGTAAGTTACTGCAGAAAACTGACCAAAAACTATTTCCTTCAACTGAGGAAAATCTATAAACTTATGGAAATGTTACAACATGATCTGGAGTTTATAATCCATGCGTTTGTTTCTTCTCGTTTAGATTATTGAAAACATGTATTTTCGTGTCCAAACAAGAAGGATCTGTCTCGCCTGCAGTTGATACAAAACTCTGCAGCGAGAATACTGACCCGCTCTAGTAGAAGAACTCACATTTCTCCGATCCTTTTAAATGTGTATTGTTTTGGATTGTTCAAGCACTGTGTGACCCTGGTCTAGGAATAGCGCTTTAAAAAATAAAAAATACTTACTAAATACATATGATCTTGATGTTTTGAACTTGCCTGGAGAGCTCCTTTAAGAGTTCGACCAATCACAGTCGCCGTCACTTAAAGAGGAAACGTCTTTGTTATATTTTAATGAAAAGGGAGGCATAAACCATGATATTTATTTATATATTTTTCAACGACTTTAGTTTTCATTTTTTGAACATGTAGTATCAACAACATACTTTTACTAATACAATCAATACATGTGTGGTTAAAAAAAAGGGTAAAATGTATATTTAAAATGGTATTTAGGTAGAAAAGTTGTCACTAAAACACTGTTATACAGGGTATGGGGGGGTGATGACATGTCAACACAAAGAGGCATCAGTTTTGTAGAGCCTTCTGCCAATGTAAACCTGCGGTCAGTCGTCATACGCTTCCACTTATACACTTAACATCAATTAACCTCTGTATGTTTTTGCACTGTGGGAGGAATCTGGAGCGTCCAGAGGAAACAAACAAGGAGAAGAACAGAAGGACACAAATTCCAACCAAAACCAAAGTTGCCTCAACTTGGAATCGAACATGAGAAAGAAAAAAACTCTTAAAAACCAAATGAACAAAGTAGTGCAACGCTAAACAAAAAAAAACTGTTGTTTCTAGATTGTTAAATCAGAGTAGAAATGCAAAAGTAATTTTCTAATAATAAAACATAGAATCAATGAGGTGTCACAAGGACATAAAACTGTTAACTGAGATGACAAGAACACCTCTGGGTCACCTTGACCCTGAGACAACACAAGCAGTGATGGTCTGATGAAGCTTCATGAAGCAGTGCCATTATTTTAAGAGTCCACTAGATGGTGGACTCTGCACTATTTTCATTTGTTCATCACATCATGTTTAATCTGATGGCGCCACCTACTGACCTCTAAACAACATGACACTGTTTCATGAAGCTTCATCAGACCATCACTGAACACAAGGGTTGAAAAAAAGCCAAAAGAAAAGCCAAAAAAAAGGAGTTATATGAATTAAAAATCATCCATTAGAGAATAGAAGGAAAATATGATATATGAAATAAATGATATATAGTATTGTATATAGTTTTGTTACAAGAGAGAGGGGGAAAAAAAGGTTTGGAATATGATACTAACATGAAGAAACATAAGTAAACCCACAATATATGGCTTTATTTTGTTCCACAATGTCCTCATGAAGGGCGGTCGAGAGAGTTAAGCCATGATTACATATGGGTGTGATGTGAATAAAAAAAGCTTGTCACATAAATGATTGTGTCGGAAACATACATGGAAGGAAGATCATTTACTCACTCATTTTGGTCCAAAAGGGCAAAAGGTCAATTACTGAGCTGTAGTTTCAACTGTTTAATTACACATCATGTATTTTAATGTCAGTTTCAGATTGTAATGTGTAATTAAGATGGTTGAACATGAATGAATGAATGAATAGTATGTCTTCTGATATTTTAAGGCACAGGTGTCAAACTGGTCCGGAAAAGGGCCGAGACGGTGCAGGTTTTGGATCCAACCAGTCAAGCACATACGGTTGAACCAATCAGGCGTCTGAAGACAGTAATCAATTAATTGTCAGTCAGAGGTTGCTTGTTTAAGCCGGCACCTGATTCGTTAACTCATGTGTGCTTGACTGGTTGGAACAAAAACCTGCACCGTCTCGGCCATTTTCTGGACCAGTTTGACACCCCTGTTTTAAGGGAAGAAATTGGAGTTCCCCCGTCGGGTTGGTTCAGTCCAGGTGGATTCTGTTCCTGGTCTACCAGCATCATAAAAAGGGCAGTAGATCTTTTTCTGCTTGATTTACGATTTAATTTTAGGAACAATAAACTTCCTTTTTTCTTTTGGATTACTTGACTGTGTCTTGTGAGTCAAACCTCCTACGACTCGAAATTTTGAATGTCATTCTTGTCTAGTTGTGCGTGTCGGGGTCACAAGGCGCTTAAAACAAGTGGACAGAAGTGTGTCGTCCGGAGCTCCAATAAAAATCAAATGACTTTACCTGGTGATAAGAGGAGACTGTGAGAGAGTAGATAAGCCCCGAGAGGAGATTTAGAAAGTAATCTTTTTCTCTTGTCTATTTTCTCTTTTTCCTTATTGTTTTTGTCCATCAAAAATGGAATCGTGGTGAAGGTACATCGGTGTTATCATGTGGTTAAGCAGAAGATGAGCTGATAAAGGTGCAATTTCATACTTATATTGATGAAAATAAAACTTAAAATCCATATATTTAACATTGTAACTTGTATCTTAATATCTCAATATATCAGTCTTAACTTGAGTCAAAGATTGAAGTGAAGTTAACGTGTCTTCTTAAAGTTGCTGCTCAGACATTAAAACTATAATCTGTACAAACAGTTAAGATAAATTAATGTTTCGTTGATGTTGTCGTTGCAACCGTTCTGGCCGCGCTCACCGCGCTGGATGTTTTCAAGATTGTTGTATTTTTCCGCGCCGCTGATGCCATCTGTCTCTCATTATCCCGCTTATTTATCTTTGTAATACCTTCGTTTTGATTTTGGGTTCACATTTGAGAATGAAATAAACACACCGGGCCTGTGCCAGTAATCCAGATGCTGGCTTCCCATGCTGTTACGCAAGCGTTTGATTTCAGCTTTCAGAGAGAGAGAAAAGGTGCTGCCAAGAGAAGCAGTAAATATGGCTGGAAATACCGGGTCCCGCTGGGAAACAGTTTAGTCGGTGTCGTTTGCATTTAGCAACAGTGTTAACCATTCAAACTCTACCCAAAAAAGGAAGATTTGCTGGAAAGGCTTTTTGAAAATTGTGATTTGAGGAGCGCAACTTAAATGATAACACCTTGAGGTGTTTTCAAACATGTTGATATGTGGCTCTTCTGATGTTATATAGTGTATTTTCTTCAGTATTACAGTCTAAAAGATTACATTTTCTCTGAAGTAACATCAGCCTTTGGCCCCTAACACGTCTAAAAGCGTGTTTGGTTCACGTTTACTGATCAAATAATCCTGTGAAAACTTTCATTTGTCATATATTTCATGTGTTTGTCATGTTCTCGGGATATTTATTCACTCGTTTTCTATGGTAAGATTTTCTTGATGGAGTTTTATTCATATCATTGGGATCAGAAACAAAATGAGGAATAACTAAATACTTTAAGTGTAAAATAAATAAATAAGTTCAATAATATAGAATTAAAATAAAAAAAAAATGCTGTAAATAAGGATTTGAAAACAATACTATACAATAGTATTCAATAGCCTTCAAAATAATCTAATAATAGGGGTGTGTATTTTGAATTTATTACATATAAATATCAATTGATATAAATGAATAAATATGTGAACATTTCTAGTTAAGTAGTTAAGATTTGCTTGATGATGTTTTTGATATCATTGGGACCAAAAACAGAATAAGCAGAATAACTAAATACTTTAAAAAAGAGAAAAGTGTGGGAAAGTGTAAAATAAATTTATATAAATAAATAAACGTGTGAACATTTCTATTTAAGTAGTTATTTTTTAAAGGAAAATCCAAAAAACAGTTTGAATATACTATTTCTTCTTGTTGTTATGTGTTCATCTCCGAAAATAAACTGACATACACCTGGTCTAAGGTGCAATAGAGGATCTTCTCCAACTGACGCCAATCCCAGCGACATAGGAGAAGAGGCAGAGAACACTCTTGTCTAAACAACCTCACACTCACTCACAATAATCATTGGAAAAACAAAAAAGACACGACAATCAGTCCAGACATTATCTGCTCAACAGTCTGGACCCTCAGGTCATGGGAACTTTCCCTCAGGACACACCTGAGCTAAGAGCAGCCGTGACCCACTTGGGTCCAGACCGACCAATGGGACATTCTGGTGGAACATTGTGTAGCTTTAAAAGACGACCAGTCTCCCGGCGTCCCTCAGTCAGGCATCAATCACCATGATCCCTCTTGTGTTGGCCTCTGTGCTGATCGCTAGCGGTAAGAACATCTGGATCCTACTCACCGTGTGTGTAATTGTGCGACTGGTTTGTGTCGGCGCTTCCATCCGAGGATTGACCGTGGATCCCTGGTGTCCTTCTCCGCAGCCCTCGGTTGCGGCGTCCCACCCATCGAGCCCTCCACTTACCGCGTGGTCAATGGAGTCGACGCCGTTCCCCACAGCTGGCCCTGGCAGGTACGCTGGTCCGAGCACATCTGTCCGTGTTTTTTACAAATGTGGCTCCTGGCTCTGACATCTGCCCGTCAACTGTCGGACCTTCAGGCCTTCGATGGTTCTTTTCAGTCTGATCTTTTCATCCAAAACAGTGGAGCTAACGTTCTTTATGATTCCATAGAAAAAACGACTATTTTTAATTTTTATAAAGTTGCTTCAATCAAAAGAAAAAGTAGCTTCACTCAAAAATATTTTCAATTAAAAGAAAAATGCTTAAATAAAAAAAAAGTTGAATCAAAAAATACTTTCAAAAAAATATAAAAGAAAGTTGCTTAAATCGAAAAATATCTTCAATTTAAAAGAAAAAAATGCTACAATCAAAAACCATTTTCAGTTTAAAAAAAAATTGCTTGAATAGAAAAAAACGTTTCAGTGAGAAATACTTTAAATTAAAATAGAATTTTAAATCAAATTAGAAAGTTGATTCAATCAAAAAATATTTAAAATGGAAAACAATTACTTCAATCAAAAACATTTAAATCCCCCAAAAATAGTTTCTTTGATTAAAGTAAAATTGTTTATGTTTGGGCCAAACTATGTATAGGATTTTTATTTCTTAACATTTTTAATCACCCAAATTTTGCTTCAGAAAATATCAAAATCCAAAAAACAATAAATTATATATAATATTTATCCTCTAAAACTATTAGGAATTAAGAATGTATATATTTTCAATCAAGAATAAAAAAGTTGGTTCAATTAAGGAAAAAAATATTCCAATCAAAAAAATGTTCTTCAACAAAATAAAAGTTTCGAAGGCTATTTATGGAAACGAAAAAAAAAAATTCTTTTTTTTTTGTTGGTAATTATTGAGAGTTCTTTTTTGTTTTTTTTGTTGTTTTTTTCATTAAATAATAAAGAAAATATATCTGTGCAAACATTTAATAACATTATATTGTTTGTTTGTTTGTTTGTTTAAATGTAATTTTTGTATAGTGTTTTGCGTGTGACACACACCTATATATATATAAAGACGCTCCACATGCTATCGTTCAACAGCTGGATAAAAGCAAAATCTAAAATCAAACGACTCCTTTGCTTCTTCTTCTTCGTTCACACCCACGAGTGAACTTGAAAGATTTGCTCTGACAAAACAAGCGCCGGAGTCAAGTCTACTGCTGCAGTGAAGGGCACAACACCGTTCCACGAGGACGACCATGAAAACAACTTTAGCATTAACTTATATTTGAAGCGTGTCGTGTAGCAGGAGGTCGGCGCTGTCAGATAAATGTCACTTTATGTCACCACTATCTATGAACAGGGTTCCTTCAGAGGATTAAACCTGAAATGTGAATTCATTTAAAATCGTAAAAGTAACGTTTTTATGAGAGAAACTTCAGTTTATTGCTGAAGACAATAAAGAGCATCTTCATCATCACCTGCTTCACGTGCAGGGTTTATTCTTTTGTGCGGCGGATGATTCACTCGCTGCGTTTGCTCCTGCAGATCTCTCTGCAGTACAACAGGGATGGAGAGTGGAGGCACACATGTGGAGGATCTCTGATCGCTCCCAACTGGGTCATGACTGCAGCTCACTGCATCAAGTAAGAGCAGCGGAACGTACACAAACACAAGAACACACACACATATACAATCCGCACCCCCAACCCTTCACCCAAAATTAAACCCAGCTGGAGATGGAGGCTCCAGATCAAACAAGCATTACACACCATATTTCACGTTTGTACATGTTTCTCCATAAAAGAAAATCATTTTTGATATATTTTATAAAGTTTTTGTCATGACCATGAGATATTAATTAGATTGTTTTCTGTTGTTCCTTAATTCCGTTTTCATTTCATTATCAAAATTACTAAGGCCTTAATGTAGTAATGTAATATGTATATATATATATATGTGTGTAGTAGTAAGTCAAAATATAATAATATATAAGGTCAATAAAATAATAAAGATAAATAAAAGAAAAGGCTGTAAATAAGGATATTAAAATTAAATAAAAACTAATAATACAACTGGTTTACTAATTATATTAATTACATGAATGTACATGTAATTTGCAAGAATCTGAGGTTTCCTGAAAAAGTAATATCTGAAAATAAACGCATTCGGAATCAGTTGCTGAAAGTCAGTTTTTACAGTGATGGATTTTGGATCTGTCTGATAAAAAAGATTTGTGAGTTAGAAGTGAAGAAAAAGAGCTTCACAGGGTTAAAGGTTGACTGGATGTTAGAAATGATTCTCAGATTATTATAAAGTTTTTCAAATATCAAGGTCAATATTGTGAATGTAGAGAAGGAATAACTTTAACTGTGAATATCTAGTATATATATGTGGTTAATATCTATAAAATGGATAAAACATAAAAATTAGATGTGAAAATAACTATAGTACATCATGTTTTTAATTTATATAATTATATTGTATATTTTATTTGAGGGATGATACACTTCGTAACCTTTTTTTTTATTATTATTAAAAAGTAAAGACTGGATGAAATCAGTTTAAAAATTTGACCCTGACTTCACGCTCTATAAATACAGGCAAAAGACCTCAAGTGGCCCCTAGGCCACACTTTGCACAGAAGTCAGAATCATTAATTAAACACTGTTGGTACGTTTACTTTATTGTATTCGTATTATATTAACAATTTGAGGTCTGCAGTAAAAGTTATATTTAAAACACAAAAATTTTTTTCATTTTTTTTTAGTTTTCTAGTTAAAAAGTTATGGATGTTGGAATTACGAGAATAGAAAGAGATTAAGGCTACGAGAGAAGAAACCATGTTAGTTAGTTTAAATCTATTGTTAATATTTGATACAACTCGTGAAAACATGCCTTAATTCAGAAATTATACATTTGTTGTTGTTTTGTTTTGTTTTATTTAGATTTATTTAATTTAATTTAATTTAATTTAATTTAATTTAATTTAATTTAATTTAATTTAATTTAATTTAATTTAATTTAATTTATTATTATTTTTTTTTTTTTATTTTTTTTTTTTTTGTTTGTTTTGTTTTATTTTCCAAAAATGTGGGTTTCCTGAAAAACGATCATCTGAAATTACAGAAAAACAATTCTAAATTGAACAGACATAGGTATTTTTATTCAAACCAGCTGAGAAGTCATAGATATTTTACCTGTTTGTGGTGAAATAGAAATAAATCATTTCAGGGCTGTCACTCAAAGGTTAACGTCTGTGTGTTTGCTCCTCCAGTGACCAGCTCTCCTACAGAGTCTTCGTGGGGAGACACAACCTGGTGGAGGAGGAGACCGACGCCAAGGCCATCCTGCCCGAGAAGTTCGTGGTCCACGAGAAGTGGAACCCTATGTTCGTGGTGTTTGGGTGAGTCGTGGCTCAGCAGTCTGCAGTCGTCCTGCAGCGACACCCGGTTCGTCCTGATCTCATCTGCTCCGTGTCGATTTGACAAAGTGGACGCAGCTCAAATTCTATTTAATAACCTCAGTCCAGCTTGTACTTCTGACACCAGCCCTCCGTCTTCATCCGTCTCTCGCTCCCCCGCTGCATTCAAAGAGAGACAATTACACATTCTCCCGGTGTACTTTTGCTTTGGTGTCTGTCTCGCCGACCTTTGGAGGAAGATTTTAAATTGCCTGCCACAACGACCACATACCTTTGTTTGTGTCTGGTACAGTAACGACATCGCTCTGATCAAGCTGTCAGAGCCGGTGACTCTGAGTGACCACGTCCAGTTGGCATGTGTGCCCCCCGCGGACACGCTGCTCGCCAACCTCCAGCCCTGCTACATCACCGGCTGGGGCCGACTGTACAGTGAGTCACTGACTTCCAGGTATCATCCGCTTTCGACGGGGGTTTTTAAGGCGCATTATCGTCATGGCAACGGCCCTGTGGGGAGCGTCAAGTTTGCGTTAATTGGGTGCCAGAGTTTATTTTTTGACGCCTCCATGTATTCACTTCAAAGAGTTCATAATGAGATTCAAACTTCTTATTACTGTTATTTAATGGTTATTTAATTGTTAATACTAGATAATGTGTTTGTTTTCATTGGAAGAGTCATGTTTTTTTATCTAAAAAAAAATACAAATACTTGTTTTAACACATAAACAATCTCAATTCTTGTCACAACTCTCTCAAAATATATATCTTTATTTATGTGGTGTTGTTAAACCACATTTTAATCCATTTACTTACAAACATCTTATAAGTAATTCTTTTTTTTTTTAATTATTATTTATTGTAAACAATAAATAAAAGTAAGATTTTTTTTTTTTAATTAAAAAAATATTATTATATCTATAAAAATAAGAATACCACTTTTAAGTTTATTTATTTTTTACTAGTTTTTAATTGTAGTCTCAGAAATCACAGAAAATGTAATCAATATATTATTAAAATGTATAAAAATGTATTTGTGTGTTGATATTTGACAACAACTAAAAGGATTTATTTTACAAAATTAAAATTCAATTTAAGTTAGAATGTAAAGTATCATTTATTTTAATAAAAAGTATTTTAAGATAAAAACAACTGAAGCGTTACATATATATACAAAAACAAATATCCTTAGGTTTTTTTTAATGATAATAGTGATAATACTAGATCATTTGTTCGTGATCAGAGAAGATTTCACTGAAATATTTATTAAACTATTTGTAACATTTAAAAATGTATTCAAAAATATTGACAAACTCGCAACAACTTCCACAAAAATACCTTAAATAATTTGAGTTTTGGACAAGAAATTGAATATTTTACACCAAAAATAATACATTGTATTGAATAAAATGTCATTATTTGTATAAATGAAGCTATGATAAAGTTTATTTGTATCTTCGCTATAGATAATTATATTTAAATAAAAATGACAAAAAAATGATTTTGAGACAAAAAAATC
The DNA here is from genome assembly GCF_982586985.1 of Callionymus lyra. Lineage (NCBI taxonomy): Eukaryota > Metazoa > Chordata > Actinopteri > Syngnathiformes > Callionymidae > Callionymus > Callionymus lyra. The sequence goes on from NC_141818.1 coordinate 15,397,441, forward strand.
AATTTATAAGTAACTTCCTATGAGAATCTCTTCAACCTCATGTACAAGACAAAGAAGAATCCACTGGTAAATGTAGGCTTCATCTTGCTGGAGGGGAAATGCTGCGAGTCAGATTTGACAGACAGCTTGTGTACAGGTGTGTGTGTTGGTGATGCTGCACCTGTGTGTTCTAGCCGGAGGCCCCATCGCTGATAAGCTGCAGCAGGCTCTGATGCCCGTGGCCGACTATGACACCTGCACACGGTACGACTGGTGGGGTCCTGCCATCCGCGACACCATGGTCTGTGCGGGAGGAGACGGCGTCGTGGCTGGATGTAACGTAAGACCTCCTCGTGTGTTCGTCAGACCCTGGAGGTCAAAGGTCGCCCGCGAGGGCTCATTACTGCTTCTTTGGACCTGAACCAGAAACTGAATCAAAGATGTATAATAACAGGATTTAGAACAAACAAAATATTCACATTCTAACACAGTACCGTCCCGGGGGCCAAGTGTGGCCCTTTGTCTGTGTCAATGTGGCCCTTATTAAATAACATGTATTTTACTATTTTCATTAAGTGGTTCACGATTTGATTAATTTAAATATAATGTGTTCTTGTCTAGGGACACTATTGATACATTTTTTTACCATTTAATTTACCCGTTTAGAACATTCATTTTATTCCCTTAAACTCAATTAAAAGCAAACAGGAATAGCTTTTATATTATATTATTATTCTAACCTTAATACCTAACCCTCACCCTAAGTCTAAGCCTCACAACAGTCCCTGTATATAAAGTGGCCCCTCAGTAATATACAACCCACCTCTATAACAGGAACTATACAAGTCTTATTTTGATATTGCATTCTCATTAATAATAAATAATTTAAATAATAAATAAAATAATTTGTCAGTTTTTTCTACTGCACAAAGCAATTTCCATACTTCACTTCAGTCTATAATCGATTTCCTTATCGTATCATAAACACTGGCATCACTATAGCAACATGAACTTCTTTGAGGAAATCTAATGATACGAACAATTTGCAAAACAACTGCAACAAATATTTGTTGGGAAAAAAAAAAGAAAAAAAAAGAGTTTGAGGAAATGCTCATAATTTTCCCGGAACACTACTGACCCCTGTTGTTCCATTGCTACCCATGATATTTCACATCCTTTAAAATATTAATTATTAAGATAAATGTGGGTTTAAAAAAACATAATTTAGATTAAAAAGAGTGGCTTGCCTTGAGTATATTTTGGTTGTTTTTTCATTCTTTTTTTTAACCTTCTCCTACTTTAAGTACATTGTATATTATGAAGCAACGTGAGGTTTAATAACTCTCGGCTAGCAATGCAGTGTCAGATTTGTCATTTGCAGTCGCAGACTAGTGTGATGTCTTGCTGGGTTCTTTTATTAATTCCCTGGCGGGGGGTGGAGGGGGGCTCTCAGCTTCAGTAGCTGAGGAGAGAAGTGGTAGACAGGAGGTCATACATTTAGATGAAATAAAACACTTACATATGAATCCCACAGAAGCCTGGACCCTCGACCTCTCTGCTGTGAGGCTGATATCTGGCCTGTTACCTCGGCGCTCTGTGAAAAGAACGCGAGTGGAACGATGTTTAATTGTGGCCTGAAGATATGTTCCCTGTTACGTAAATGAAAATGTTATTTGACCAGACCAACGCTAAACCATCACTTTGTTATTTACCGTCTCGCAATATCTATTCACAGTTTATGTCAGACCTGGGCCAAAGTGCAGCCCCATGCAGCCTTTTGACTGCATTTATGCGGCCATTGTGAGGAATTTAACAATTTTATTTTGTATTTATTTTAATTTTAGATTCAACATCACTAGATGTTGTTGATTTTGGACCTTCTTTCCTCTTGTTTCCCCTCAATTTTATCTGACCTTTTTCTGATAATTTTTTATTCTTTTAAAGGGCACCTAATGCGAAAACACTCCTGATTTATTCACATGTTTTAAATGTTTAAGTCTTCCTCTCCGACATGAAGTAGATCATTCATCATGACATTTCTCCGTTTTGAAGTTATAACTTAATAAAGTTCTCCCTCGTCTGAAATCTCGCGAAACAAGGATATGATCGGTGAGCCTATTCTGTCGTCAGAATAGGGGATAATCCACCTCCAAAAAGGTCTGATCTCGCCCATGTATTATGGTTGTGCCGCCTCGGATGCTAACAGTTAGCCGCTAACACAAGAGGCTGGTCAGACTCTCCTGCAGAATGTCCAATGAGAGCAGAGTGGGCGGGGCTTAGGCGCATTTTCTAATGTCAATATCTTTATTAAATGAGTTTTGTGCAAACAGAAACATACTGATGAGTACAATAGAGTCCAAGATCAAGTTAAGAGATTTATCACATTAGGTGCCCCTCTTGCAACTCTGTTATACTCATCAGTATGTTTCTGTTTGCACAAAACTCTCTTCTCATTGAAATATTTACATTAGAAAATGATCTTAAGCCCCACCCACTGAAAACACTTTGTTTTTATGCACATTACATTTTGTTTAATATAACCACGCCCACTCTGCTGTGATTGGTCAAGCATCAAGGTTTGTAACTGGCCATCATCAATCCAGGAATTCTCCACTTCCAAGATACTCGTTGTATAAACAAAGCGGGGCGTGATTACATCTGGCTGGATGAGGAGCGAAGACCATTGTGACGTCATAATGGACTTTACTCTCGTAACCTCTCGTTCGCCGAGATTTCAGACAGAGGAGAATATTATAAAGTAATAAGTTCAAAACATGGTCATGATGAGAGACTTACTACATCTTGGAGAGGAAGACTTCAACATTTCAAACATCATTAAGTTTTAGTAGATGTAGATGAGATTGTATCTTTTATTTAAATGTAGCTTATTTAGCCTCATTATAAAAATTGTTTTTTTTTTTGTTTTTTTTTAGGTTTTGTTTGTTTCTTCTTTCTATCGGCTTGGCGCCCCCCTTAAAAAAGCCACATTTAAAGTGGCCCCTGAGGACATCTTAGCGAATTTAAATAGTTTATATTATTTATTAACTCCTTTATTTACCAACAGTGACCATTTCTTGTGGTATCTACCGAAACTGCTTGTAATTCCTCTATTTTCTGTCTGACTCAGAGTCAGTGCAGCTGAATAAAACATTGTGCTCTCGGTCCAGGGTGACTCAGGCGGCCCTCTGAACTGTAAGAACACGAAGGGAGCCTGGGAGGTTCACGGCATCACCAGCTTTGTCTCCGGACTTGGCTGCAACTTCATCAGAAAACCCACCGTCTTCACCAGAGTGTCGGCCTTCAACGCCTGGATCGACCAGGTAAGTGAAGACCCATTAAAAAAAATAATAAAAAAAATAGATATTCTAAATGAACCCTTGCGCTAATGGCTGCGTATTTTCACGTCTTCAGGCTATGATCAACAACTGAAAACCTGGAAATAAAAGGATGCAATCCGCCCTCTGTGTTATTTATTCAGCCCGTTTAGTCGCTGATGAGACTTCATGAGCTGTGTCCAGATTCTTAGTGTCGTCTAACGTCCAGCAGGTGTCCTCAGACGCTCGTAACAGGAAATTGGACTTGACATATTTCCAAATCAGGACGCTGTGCTGGGCGAGTTTCTGCCTGGGAAACAGGAACACTGAGCCAAAGTGATGGGCGGCAAATTGCTTGGATAAATCTAGCCTAGAAAAAAAAAAAACTATCCACCTGTGATATTTCAAATAACTGCGGAGTTGCATATTGGACCATTAAAAAAAAGATTGAATGAGGAGTCATTTAAAAATATGTGTGTAATAATATCCTGACCTGGTTCGTCCGCTCATCCTCTCCACTGGAAGTCTTAATGTTGCAGCAGGGATTCCACCTGGAGGGAAGTGAGATGAACAATCCCCGGTGGTTCCTGTGATGGGGACGCTGCAATAAGAGAAAGAAATTAAGAAAGATTATATTCCTTTGTCTCGCTGCTTCCCGTCCTGACAGAGACGCTGATACACTTTGACGCTGTCATTTTGGAAGTGTGAGCTTCTTTATTGATACACAGGTAAAGAGAAGACATGATGGATTCAGCTCAGGCTGGAGGAAGATAGAAAACTAATGAGCTCTGTTTTTTTTGGCGTGTATTGGCAGATGGTGTGTGTGTCGAAGATTCTCTCAGGTCTTCTTTATTTTTGATCAGTCATGGGTCGTGAATACTAATATTGACAACATTCTCCTTTAAACCTGGATAATTATTTGAATGGTTTTGTGTTTACATATTAAATAAATCTTAATAAAATTATAATAGTAAAATAAATCCATTCACTACTAATGATGAGCTATGTGGTGGTAAAGTTAAACTATCTAGCTTCAAAAAAAAGTGCAAATACATAAGATTTAATCTAATCTAATTGTTTGGGAACTTGCCTGCTTGAGACCTTGGTCCCCCGCATGGGTTTGATGTAACTTCAAGAAAAACTAGAAACATAACAGGGTGTTATGATGAACTGAAAGACAGACATAAATTTAAAAAAAATGTATATACATATTTAATTAATAAGAGAAAAGAAAAAACACATTCCTATTTAATTATATTATTATTGCTTTAAACTACACATATTATTTGATTATCAAAGCTTTAAATAATAGTTTTCGTCCATTAAAAGGAGTGGACACTGATTTCTTGATACTAATAAAACATATGATTGTGTTATCTAAAATAATTAAATACGACTTCTTTTGTATCTGATTATATGTTTTTTCCGGAAGTTATATTTGAGATATGTGTTGATGTTTGGTGTCATTTGAGATTCTTCTTAATTCAAACACACACTAGTTTTTATTCATATATAGCTCATTGATATTTTGGGGGGGAAAGCAAATAAACACCACTTTATATAAATCAAATTATTTGGGAACATGCCAGCTTGAGACCTTGGCCCCGGCATGTGTTTTATGTAAGTTAAAGAAAATGAGGTACAGGAGTTATTTTGAACGACAAGAAGGACTATTTTTAACATGTTGAATGATAACTTGTTAAACAAGTAAATTCACATTTAATTATTTTTTTTCTATAACAACATGCATTATTTAATTTAATTAATAGTTTTCAAACATAAATATATGTATATATATATAGAGAGAGAGAGAGAGAGAGAGAGATCACGTTTTACATCTCATGGAAAGGACACTGCTTTCAAAGAATTCATAGAATATATTGGAAATTGGGTAAATACAAAAAAGAAATTAAAATAGTACATAACAAGACTTTATTTGTACTTTTGTCTGATTTATTAAGTTTTGTTAGGTTTAATTATGGATACTTTGTTCATGTTTGTTTAATTTGGGGTGCTTTATTATTTAAAAAAAACACTAGTTTTGGAGGATAAATTCACTAACCCACTCGTCAATTCTATGTTTCACTTCTGGGATAACCTGTTATACACCGCAATTCAAACACTGCAACCTAGTGGTGGGAGGTTGTCTCTTCCCGAAATTGACAAGTTTTCCCAAAGATCTAGTCTTTGGTTGATGTTTAGTTTTGGTTTAGATGACAGCACCATGATTTTGGATTATGTTCATAACAATATTTCAGATAAACTAACATAACAACTCCTCCTGAGCTCCGAACGAAACATGAAGGACTGTTCATGATGTAATTGACCCGTTGCAGTCCATGGATATTAAAAACCAGATCAAGGAAACATTAAAGGCAAAACGACACACGGCTTGTCAGTACAGACTCTGGTTTAGTTCACGACTTCTTCCATGCTGCTCCATGTTTTAGCTCATGTTTCGTTTGATGTGCTTTATGTTGCTCTCATTCACAGGTTTAAAAATTACATAAAGTCAGTGAATGGAATGGAATAAATTATTTGACTTAAATTGTTTTGAACACATTCAATTGACAGCATATGAAGCAGCCACAGGTCATAAAGAAGCTTAAACTCTCAAATGTGTCACCAAATGTGACTCATTGTCTCTGCAGCTATTACTGTTATTGAGGGTTTATGCATTTGTGTTACTTTAAATTCACCATAAGGGATCTAAAGGTTGTCCAGGGAGGGTTTTTAAAAATATATTTAATTATACTGTCTATCAGTGAGTTGCGAGGGAGTCCTTTCTGTGACTCTGCGCACTCAGCTTTCCTCCCACGGTTGAAGAATTAGCAGAAGATGCTATTAATTAAGTGGTCGACAGTTAATGTTTGTGCTCAGTAAAATAGGGACTTTTCTTCTATACGCACATCAAGTAAATAATGAATGTCATGTATTTATGATTCATTTACAATTTTATTTCTTTCTAAAACAAATTCAAATCATGTTTTTCATTTTTCCTCCCAAAATCCAAGTTGCAACAGCAGTTCACAAAAATTGTTCAACATAAATACACATTACTTAGTTACTTACTTACACTAACCCTCGTGTTATCATGGGGTCAAGGTGACCCGAAAGCCCGAAAACAAACGTTTGTGTTATCCCAAGGTCAAGGTGAACGACCTCCCTGGTGTCCATAAATACACATGCAGAAGTTAAGTTCATTCACCTTGATCCAGAGACAACACAAGGGATAACTCAAACACATTGGTTTTCTGGCCTCTGGGTCACCGTGACCCAGAGACAACACAAGGGATACCTCAAACACATTGGTTTTCAGGCCTCCGGGTCACATTGACCAAGAGACAAAACAAGGGATACCACAAACCCATTTGGTTTCAGGCCTCCAGGTCACCTTGACCCAGAGACAACACAAGGGATACCTCAAACACATTGGTTTTCTGGCCCCTGGGTCACCGTGACCCAGAGACAACACAAGGGATACCTCAAACACATTGTTTTCAGGCTTACGGGTCACATTGACCAAGAGAAAAAACAAGGGTTAAATCAATAAATATATTAAACATGTTAAAATATATAACAAAACAATAAAACATTAATAATAATAAAAATAATAATAATGAATCATAAAAAAATGAACACCAAAATAAATGGCATAATGACAACTATATCAGCAACAAGAAACAAGCAACAAGTACACATGCACCATGCACACACTAAAGAGGTACAAAAGTCTGGGTTATAAACACTAATGGAAAATTATAATTGTTTACTTAAATAGCCAGGCTTCCATCTGTCGATTGCATTTATGATTTACAAATATTTATCTGCACAAACCAATTAAAGAGATGATCGATAGCTAGACTTGCTAACTCAGAGCTTTTTTAAGGATTTTTTATTATTATTTAAGTTAAAACTGAGTATTAACAATTAGAAATTAGGCTGCCAATTATATACATCAGAATCAGAAACTTGTATTGTCAGTGTTGTAAACACAACGTAGGATTGTTTGTGGTGTCAGTACAGAATAAAAGAGTGAAATAAAAGAACACACAAAATAAGCAATAGAAAAACAGAACCAAGCACCAAGGCAGCCATTCTGTGGCACCTGTATCAACATTAATATAAACTATTTGTCACTATAATTTGATTCCCTTGTTTGTCAGTTTGTGCTCCCAGTTGTGTCACTGCTCTACTTTGTGAGTCTGGATTGTTGCAGTGAGGACTTAAAGGACCTCTTTGTCTGCTGTCGGACGGTCCCTCACACGAGCGCATGCGCAGACACACAAAGAACCAACAAAAGAGGGGGTGTCATGACTCGTGGGAACATCATGGTGAATTCTAATCTGAAGGAAAAGGGAGTCAACAAGTGGTTCTTGAGCTCGTACAAACCTCGTACTTGTGTTTTTGGAACCGCCCCCCTCTGGCAACTTTTTTTTTAAAAACATAGTGAATATGGTTTAACTGTGTCACTGAGGGAGATTTCACTGATGTTGAAGACATGGCTCATGTGGAGAGACAGCGCCTTTAGCGAAATGCTAAGCAGCTGCCGAGATGAGGAAAGTGTCGAACAGTTGTTTGTGTGGAGAGGCAAATGAAGTGTCAGAGCTTAAATCTGCAACTTGATGTGTTTTTCTGTGAAACACTATAGACAGATAGTGCCAACGGGCTTTCAAATGAACTTGTTGAATCTTTTTTTTTTTTTAAAGAAAGATGCTGAAGAAACAAGTGATGTGTTTAAACATTCTTACTAAAGTTTACATTTTGTCATTCAGAGGGACATAGATTGTTTAAACAGTGTCACTAACATTCCAATGTACCGACATTAAATAGCTGCCTTGGTTCCTTCTTTCTATTGCTTTTTTTGGTTATCTTACTTCATTATTGGGGGCAGGAGTGGAGTAAAAGTATAAGGATGTTCTGTTCTATTTAAATCTTTGTATCCTTTGTCTTTGTTATTTTTCTTCTATCTATGTCCTTTATCTTTATCTTTAGATTGTATCATCTTGTTATTTCTCTTTATTTCTCTGTATTCTTGTTCTTATTTTATTTTGATTATTTTTTAATTTTTAAGAAAAATTGCTGTATTTGCTTTGGATAATTTGGAAAAAAAAAACAATTTCCTGAAGGAGACCTCCTGAGGGATCAATAAAGTTCTACCTCCCCTAACCTAACCTATTATTTTATTCTGTACCGACACCACAAAAAATCATATGCTGTGTTTAATAATAATAATATAATATATATGTATATATATATATATATATATATATAATATAATAATAAATGCTCAATAAAGAATTTCTGATTACATTTTTTTTTTTAAACATGTTTTATTATGTTAAGGTATTCACAATAAAGATGAAACATAGTGGGGAGTAAATGAGTTTTGTAATTTAAAAAAGGTGAGATATTTTTATCCACTTCTGTAATCTATTATATGTTCTATCTATTCAATTATATATAAACAGTAATTATTATTTTTTTACTCTTCGAATTAACCTTTATTATGAGTATTATTTAAGCAGGTTCACTTATATTCTTAATGTTGAATTTCCCAACTTTGATGATTGTTGTAATAGCGTTATTTTTGTTTTCATATTTTTTGTTTTTTAACGCCCAACTTAACGTCATCATACAATGAAGTTTAGTGAAAGAAGATCAGCGGGGGGGAGGGACGGGTGAGAACATCAAGGGTCGGGGGGAGGGGGTGAGTGTAAAGTGGGCGGAGCCATGCCTGACGAGCAGCCAGTCTGACAGCAGCATCTCGCCCCGTCACCCAGCGACGATCGGCGGCCACCGTCAGCTCCTCGTAACGGTCCACGGAGAGTTTGTTACTTGACCCACTTCCACGGAAGTTCCCGCTTCTTTTTGGGGTGGAAGTCTCGCCACTGAGGACCGGGCGGAGCGGAGGGACACCCGACACCAGGGGGAGGATCTTTGACGTCCGCTGAGGATGAAGTGTGAGAGAGTAAGCAAACTGAGATGATGTTGGAGCTGAAATACTTTTTTAAAAGTCTCATTGTGCGATGAAACAACTTGTGTTTGACGTCACTAAACCAAAGAAAAGTATCTGTAATAACGAGTGTTGCGTCCCTTTTCTCACGCTATTTCATAATTTAGTGGATTTAAAACTGTGTTGACCTGGAAATTATATTTAAAAATAGTTTTGTTTATTAACTCTTATCAAGTGAAGACATCTAAAGTATGTGGCTGGATACTGTTTGGATAGAACTTTTCCTAATTAAGGGACATGTTTCTCATTTACGATCAAGTTAAGGAAAGAATGTGATGTTCATTTTCATAAGGTTTATAGTTGCAGTGCAGTATGGAAGTAGTTAGCAGGGTTGTTGTTGTTGTTTTTATTTTTATAAAAGACGTCTGAAATCATTTTAAAACCCAGGATGTTTGATGTTTTTTTTTGTTTAAAGAGAAACCTTTACATTTTAGTCAATGTCCAGTTTTGCAATGTGTCCGGCTTGTTTGTTTAAGTAAATATTGTGGGATATTCCTAATGGCAGCATCAGCTTTGCCCATTTGTAATCCCAAATGATGGCAGGAAGTTGTGTTATTTGCGCTCCCAAAATTGTTACATAACTTGGGATAAGAAGTATTTTCCATAACACATTCAAATATCTAGTGTGGAAGCTATTTTAAAGTAAGTAAGTAAGTAAGTCACAAAGCGCTTAAATAATCAAAACAATACTCAATAAAATATATACTTAAAAGGTCAAGATAAAGAGGTTAAAGTACATTACGGGAGTCAAAATTAGTTTATGTAATAGTTAATTGATGTGAACCGGAGAGCAGGTAAAGCTTGTCAGCTGATCCACAGAACCGTGAGGAGATCCAAACACCTGAGCACCTGGTGTCACAGCCAGTAATGTTCAGGTCATGCAAAACCGTCCAGGACGTGGAAACTGAATATTTACATACATTAACATTGTCACTGATTAATAAAAAACATGATGATAGAAGTTGTTGTTTTTTACATTTTTAACTGGTATTCAAGGCTTGTCCTCAAATAATAGTTATGTTCTAGCTTCAGGGTTGTGTTGAGATGTTTCTGGTTTATCTCTTTAAGAAACAGCTTTCTGAACTCCTCTTAGTACCATCAATACACTGAGGACTCTGGTCTTTATAACTCCCTTTGAACAGTGTTAAGGAGTCAAGGAGCATTGCAGAATTTTGTCAACACTGCAAAAATCAGAGCAGAAGCCCAGTTAGTTCTGCTCCAACTTTGCCTTAAAGGAAGATGATTCTCGCTTGGTTAATTCGACCATGGGCAACAGTTTGGTAATCTGGCTGCACAAACATAATGTGTGTGACCTGATTTCTTCTCTTTTTTTTCTCCTGCAGTTGGCTTCTGCCAGCGTAACAGAGAGTTGACTCAGTAATCTATAGACTTGTGGGGGAAATATATTAATCGTACAAATGGGGATAAATTACCCGTGCAGACAGTTATTGAGACGTGAGGCACGATCATCCGCTGTGGGAGGTTTGGGTTATCAAAATGTCTTGTAATTGGTAGTAATGAATAACTAGAGTACAACGCTGTGTGTTGTCTTGTTATCTGCTAAATTAATTGTCTTCAGTCAATATAAGCACACAGTCTCTGTTCCAATACATTAATCACAATCATCTTACTGCGGCAGTCTCGCCTCCGTCTCCCTCAAATGTTTATCACTTTTATTCTAATTGGAATTTGATGTTCCTTCCTCGCGTTTCAGGGATGCGTTGACATGATGTGGCAGGATCGTAATTACACAAATCTGTTTACAATATTGAGACAGTTTGGGTTCATGTTTTTTGGATCGTTTTTTTTTTAAAAGGAAACGTATATACGAGTATATATGAGTCACTTTATGCTTTGTGTGTCATTTAATGAGCTCTTGAACATGTAAAACTGCTTTGAATTCCTTTAAAAAGCCTTAAACGAATTGAATTACATCACCCATGTTTCAATGAAATCTATTTTAAACATTAAACACATTTTGTTTTTCGTATTTTCTTAAAGAACAAATTAATTCTAATGGGATTTTTGTTCATCTTGTTTAAACTTAAAATAATAATGTATTCCCATGCAACACAGCACCCATTACACTAATGGTTATTACAAAGACAATGTTAAAATGAGTTACATTATAGACAGTAGATTAAAAACACTTACAGGAGCCAAGGTCTCAAACAGACAAGATTCATTTTTAATTCAGCGTGACATTACCACCCCGTAACACGTATTAAAGATGAGGATTTGCAAATATAAAGTAGAGAATATCAAGAATATCAAGTAGAGATATAAGTTAAAGAAATTTTAATGTGAATTTTTTACATGTTTGTTTACTTTTTAGCAACACTTGTGATTCTGAGTTGATATTTACCGCCAATACATTTATATACAATGTCTCCAATGAATTTAAGCTGAAGGTAATTCAAGGTAGCTAAATTATTTCCTGCTTGACGTGGGAAACAAACAAAAATGTCTGGTAGTTGATAGTTTTTAAATGCAAAAGTTTTGTAGACATGAATAAGCATGAGCGGTATATCATGCCTAGTAGAAGTTTATTCCAACAAGTCCTCATATTAAAAGATTAGACCATCTTAAAGGAAATGGTTGAATCAAATGAAAGGTGTTGAGAACATATTGAATTCTTCCAATGCAAATGCTTGACCCAGAGTAAACACAAGGGATACCACAAACACATTTGTTTTCAGGCCTCTGTGTCACCCTGACCCCGAGATAACAAGGGTTCAACGTGCAAACTTTTTTTTAAAAAGCCAAGTTCAACGCAATAATGTGTTCATTGTCCACAAGGAATCTTGGAGTCCATTGTTCGTCCCCTGTGGCCAACTATTTTCAGATCCAAAATTGAACAGGATATCCTTTTTGGTGGGGGGTGGGGGGGTGACCCACAGTTGTAAAGCCTAGACAGCTGGTCCGTTGATCACAGAGCCAACACTCACACATGATATTGTTGTGGGAATCTTTTCATCGTGAGATAACTACCACCTCATAAATGAAAAAGAGAGTTAAAAAAAAACATCAACAACTTCCCTGGCACCGACTCACGTGCTGATTAAATGCTCCACTGGCTGCCAATCTCTTCTGAAATGATTCCTCTTTACTGGTCGGTCGTAAAAGGACAATGAAGGCCAGCTATCTTTTCAAATGAGTTCTTGGCTGCAGGTCTGGACGGGCCTTTGTTTAGGAGGAAAGCGAGGAAGTCATCTCATTAGAAATGCATTAGACGGAGTGAAGAGTGGTTTTTAAACAAGGACGAGTTCCTCCGTCTTCCCTGTTAACCTCCAGGAGAACAGCTTGCGTACTGCAATATAACAACTGACTCAGGTGATATCAGAGCCTGCCAACTCAAAGTCTATTTGGGTTGGGAAGTGCTGGATGTTGGCAACGTTTCTTAAGTGTAGAAAGAATTCCTATGAGTTTAGATTCAACCTGAGCATGTAACACTTTACTTGTATATGCCCTAGAAATATTTGTTTTCTTTCAAGTTTGTTACTTATTAAACCTGTCCTGATTTTATGATTCACAATTTCTACAGTGACCGTCCTGAAGTTGTGTGTGCGTGTTTTGTTTGCTAGCAAACTAAGTCAAAAACTGATAAAATGTTTTGATAAAAAATAAAGTTTAATGTTGTCCATCTGGATCTCAGAAGGTTTTGAAGGATGTGTCATTCACTTGTATGCTACTGTTTGCACTCTAAGCTTTAATTTAGCAAAAGCAGAAGGATTGGATTTTTTTTTTTTTTTTTTAAACTGCTTGCTTTAACTGTTTTGGTTCCTGATATTCTATCGATTTTTCTTTGTCTTTTTTTGCAATGGGCTAAAATAGTTTTTCGTATTCTCCTTGGCGGAGGCATGTACTGAATCCGTGCTTTTCTGAGTTTGTATTTTCTGGGTTTTGTGTGGGGATATTTCTGGAATTCAATTTCACTTCAGTCCATCTTTCTGGCTTTTCTTCTTTCCTAAATAGAAGTGTGTTTTTATGCTTATTTACTGCAGGTGATTTAACGAATTTAAAGTAAAAACTAGCAACACATTATCTCAGCACCAGCATATTTTATTGAACATACTGAATTTATTTTAAAAAATACTTGAAATGTCCAATGAAATTACAAACCTATACTTTCCAATATGGAACAGAGGATATTTAAGACAGTGAAATGTAAGTATTTATCAAAAAGCTGAAGCTTGTCTAAAAATATCATGGAAAAGTATCAAGTTTGGAAATCAATCGTTTCTTTTCTATGACAGCTGGTCATTGATGTTGGTTTTTAAATGCAAAGTGTAAATTACACCAGTTTTGTAGAACATCGACACCAGAAATAAGCATCATAGAAATCTAATGGCTAGTTTATTCCATAAAATCCCAAGATGTAAGCGAAACACTTTGTTGTGAGCACCAGCATTCATGAATACAATATTTACTAAACATAAAAAATCTTGTTCAAATTCCACTGAACCTGCAGGATCTTATCACTTCGGCACGTCAGGGCCACAGAGCGACCTAAATTTCACACACAGTCTGGGACTGTGAACTGCTATGAGAGTGCCACTGTTGCATTGCATTATGGGACATCTTAAAGAACACTGTGTCGTCGATAGCGCTTGAGTGGATCACTTTACCTTTGCGTACTGACAAGATCGACTCAGAGAAGGTAATCGTGTTAAGCTCACCACAGGTAAAACTATGTGACGTAGGTGTTAAGTGCTGCCAAGCGGGTCAGCCTACATGTGTATCAACGCTGGTGCTGATCTCTGTGTGTCTCTTCAGGGCCGCCTGAGGGGATGGAAGGGAAGCTGGGCCAGCTGGGATCCTCTCTCTCCTCACGTCTAACCTGATCCTGGCAAGCATGGATCAAGAAGAAGTGCGCACGGGTCTGTCCGTGTGGGCCATCATCGCCATCGTGTGCAACTCGGTCGTCGGCGTGCTCATCCTCATTCTGTTTGTCATCCTCTACAAGGCCTGCAAGGTGCCTTCACGGCCAGAGAAGGGAATCGTTTTCCCTCCGCAGCCGGACTTTAAGAGCAAGGGGAAGAAGTATCTATTGACTGAGGCGTGATGATAATGGAATAATGGCGAGCGGCCGTGCATCGGCAGCATTAAGTGCATCTCAGAGTGGGAAGACTGTTAAGAGTTGCAGCCGGACCTGCAAAAAAAAAAAAACAAGCCGGTGCAATCCTCTTATCTCTGCTGCGCGTCGCAGGAACGCTCCATCTGTTACTCTGTTTGCTTACTCCGCACAGATCGTCCATGATATCCTCTTCCACTCAACCACCACTCATCTCACGCGGAGGAGCGAGAGCTGGTGATCTAGGATCCAATAAACTGGATACGCTGCTGATGTGATCGAAGCCAAATAACAGTGCGGTGAGATTGAAGGGTTGAAAGTCCGGCCCGGTCCGTTATTGACAGACAAAGATCACCGCCTCTGACACCCTTGATTAAAGTGTGTTACGACCACTGGCTCTGTTGACCGACACTTGTGTGGGTTCAGGCCAGATCTAGAGGAAGTCAAAGGTCCAGGCAACGAGGGAGTTTGGCATCGAAACTCTTGCTAAATGATCCGAGTCAATCGTTTTTTTGACCCGTGTTCACTCCAGTCAGCTGTGTGAAACCACAGAACACGCTGAACTGGAGAGATGCCCTCGGTGTTATTGTGTATCTCGACTCTTTTACTCTTTAAACATCGGTTTGAAAAACACTGTGAAAATGTCTACATGAACATAACTCATCCTTGGAGGGTTTTTTTAAAGGTATAATTTTGCGTGTCTCTAATAAGATGGAATAAAATTTTCATGCTCCTGTGAATGTGAACTGTTGAACTTCAGACATGTCTTCCTAAACACGCATCCTGTGGCTTATCTGCTGTTCCCAGATGACAGCTTCATGAATTAAATTCAGGGCGCACCGACTTTGTGTTGTTTAAAGTCGCCTAATGGCACAAGACAAACCAACGACAAAGCAATATTAGCTTTCTTATATGTAGGTTAACCAGAGGGATTCTTAGGTCTGAGATGTTTTTGGTTTTCTTGCTAAATTTGTCAAATAAAACTCAAGACAAACTCATTAGACTGGCTCAGAATGGTAAAAAGGAATTTGGGTATTATTTCTAACATGCTTTAAGCTTGTAACTTAAAGGGCTTTGCCTATTGGCTCAGCTCTCTTTTCGCCAGACTGGGGAAAGGACTAATACCCCAAAAAATACAGTGATTTAAGAAAAGAGCATTCCAGGGATCCTGACAAGTCCCTTTGAGGTAATTGTTACCAGGCCACAATTAAAGAAAATAATTCTCATTAAATTTTGAAGAAATATATTTTTTCTGAAGTAAACATTAACCTGTGTCGTCAAGATACTTGCTTGATTCAAGTTTACTCAAAAATGAAAAACTGTAAAGTAGTGAATATCAGTGAGACACAAACTTTATATCACACTCTATATATTAGTAACCAGTTCAGAGCTCCCACCATTATTATTACGTCATAATGCACTCTGAAATCTCGGCGAATGAGAGGTTACCAGAGCAGACGGGGGAAAACTTAATGAATTAATACATTTAAAACATGGTCATGATGAGGGCCTTACTGCATCTTGGAGAAGAAGACTTGAGCATTTGACTGTGAGTCAGTCAGGAAAGTTGGGTTTTCTCATTTACTGTACATGAAGCTAAATATGCTAAAGTTATTATTTCATTTAAACTGTTTTTTAACTTTTTAATGTTCAAATCTCATGTTGTTTTTTTATAGTTACTTCAATGTTTTTGAGGGGAGGACAAACACCCTTAAACAAAAACCCTATAGTTACTGTATATTTGGAGACTAAGATATGATTAATATAAATAAATGAAAAATAAAATAGGGGTTTCTGCACGATCACAAGGGTCGCAAGTGGGCCCTGGGTCGCACTTGGCCAAGGTGTGCTTTAATACCAGTAATAATACTGACCAATACTTTTCAATCTTCTTCTTCAGAAGTGCTGTCAGAGGTCTTAAATGCTACGTTGCACTGAGGTTTATAAAGCGTGTACTATGTATCAACATCTCATCTATTAATTTAATTTAAAAAATAAAGCAGAATAAAATCCAGACAAGCAACAATGGCCTTTCTGTGATGCACTAATCCTTCCAAAGTAAAAACAGGTGAACAACATTTTTCAATATTTAATGCAGCTTGTGTTGGTTTTATAACTGACATTTGGAGCTCAGATGTGTTGCAGGCAAAATAGTTTTGTGTAGCTGAAGCAGGAGCAACAGTAACAGGAACGATTGAAAGTGTAAAATATTGATCAAATCAGACTCAAATCAGATATACCGTTAACTTCTTAAGGTTACTTAACACATTCATCTCAATTTAAAGTGAGATTTAAAACTGGTTTTACTAGTGGATTAAATTAAAAAATCCAAAACATGTTTGCAATTCTCAGACTCCTAAATCAAGTGTTGTATTCAATTCAACTCAATATATTGTTATTGTCAAATCATAACACAGTTGTCCGAAGACTTTACATTTTAAATAACACTGTAGAAGAGAAGAGGAAAAACATGTCCCAGCTAATCACGATCAGCGACAATGGGGAAGAAAAAATTCCTTTCTACAGGCAGAAAACTTGTGCAGGACAAGACTCAGTGTGACCTGATGAGAGCAAGAAGGTCTCTTGGTAAGAGAACCATTCAGTGTTTAAAGTGAGTAAAACTGAAAGAGAGATAAACAGCTGTGTTGCATTCAAATACACTCTGCTTTTAGGTAACAAATAATTCATTTAAGTGTCAAAGATAATGAAAATCTTGTTTCTTCCATTTTGCTATGTTTAGCTGGCTATTTATTTTTTATATTCTTTTTCTTATTGCATCCCTTTTTCATTGGACTCTTAGGGTGCCTTCATAGGTTCTCATTCTTTCTAGAAAGATATTTCACCCCTCATCCGAGAGCCTTCATCAGTTCCAAATGAGCTGGAGTTAGGAGCCGGCATATATCCTGCTAGTTACAGAAATAGGGAACTATAGGGAGGAGTTGAAATCAATGTGATGGTCTCAGAAACCTGTCAGTGATAGGCTAGTGTGGGTTGTAGGGACAAATCAGGGTGCTAGGCCTTGTGTAGCGTCATTGACTCTCAATGTCCAGCGAGGTGCGACAATCCCATGATCCCAGTTGTGGATTTTTGGGGACTTTCCTTGGGTGATAACTCAGCACTGCATTGTAGGTGGCTGAAAGGGTAAGTCCTGAGACCCCCCGACTCTGTAGAGAGGATATTCCGGCTTAGTATAGATGGCTTCTTTAACTCCTCTCTAGCCAGCACCTGTACATTGGTGTCCTTTAAGATGAATGGCCAAGTCCTGACTAGAGGAAGTGACTGTGATGCGACATACGCTTGTGAGGGATGTTAGTTTCAAAGGGTCCAGAGAAACCTTGTTGTACTGGACTATACAGCACACCTCAGTGGGCGGTGTGAGTCAACGACCCTCACCAGGCCTATCACCCTAATGGGTTTCTACGACCTTCACCAGGACTATCGACCTCATGGGTTTCAGCCTACACAGGGATTCCAGCGCCTCCCTATGGTTCTCTTGTTCTTCCCCTAGCAGGATATATATAACTCCTGCTCATTTGGAACTGATGAAGCGTCTCGGATTAGATGTGAAACATCTTCCTAGAACTCTACACAGACCAGCTGACTTGCTCTGGAACTACGGATGACTCTAACGGTGACGCAGATCAGAAAATTGATTTCTTCCTTAAACAGGGAGAACAGTTTCCGCATGCTAAACATGGACTTTATAAAGTGCAACCATTAACTAAAGAAAGGGAAAAACAAAGGCTTTAGATCAGAATCAATATCTGCTCGGTGTTGGTATCAGTCATAACCAAGGTTCTAACATCAGACATTGCTAGTTTAAGAGTCTATCATGATCAGTGATTTAGCCAAATTCTAGATAGAGAAAATGTATTCTCTATATAAAGTACAAAAAAAATATGTTAATGGAAATTCATTAACAGCTTGACTGTTACGACCCTATGTTGCATCGTCGGATGCAACCGCCAATTCCCATTCATAGTCTCACTATGTTGTCTACACTTATCCTACACAAGCCTGGCTGCACATTCCTATATGATCCGACACATATGGCGTTTGTTAGGAATGAAGTTGCAGAGAAGGAAACATTTCGGTCTGTTGGTTTTCTTCCCACGATGACAGGATTCATCACAGACAGGGAACCACGTAACGTTGTTTGTTCTCACCGACGGTGTGAATGAACACATGAGCGTTGCGGCACTTGCGAGACAGATGGTTCAGGCCTCGGGTGAGTTGCTGATCGGAGACAGCTCATCAGGAAAAAGGCGGCTTCACAGCTGCCTCGTGTTTATTTTCTAACTTGGATTTCACTCGGTGTCACTCTATCCCAAACTGTCAACTAAACTCTTTCCGACTCCCCTGATTATCGCCCGTCCACTGAACCGTCCTGGTCCTGGTTGTCAAAAGGGAGATCGAGCCGTAGAGCCGGAAAAAAAATCCTACATAAGCAGGAATCTGATTGGCTGTCTGTCAATAGCATTGATCGCACAAACTCTGGAGAGTCTTAACACCTTGTGTTTGGTTTACTTCATCCAGCTTGGATTAGACACAGCCTCCGACCTCAACATCAGTCACTTCCTTTTGTCCCCCGGATGCAATTTCCTGTGTTGTCCAGCGGTGGCAGCGCTTCCGTCTTTCAGCTCAACGCGCCGTTATATAATAATAACACACATGTAACAGCGAGATTACTAATAAACACCGCGGGAACTGTAATCTGTGTCCATCTGTGCTACTGGAGGGATTACATAACCCACAGCGATTGATTCACATTGTGTGTTTGTGCGAGCTTAGTGTGTGTCCTGCATCATAGGAACAAGAGGAGCAAATATATTCGCCACAGTTGAGTGCGTGGTCAAAATATAAGCGTGGGAGCTTATCCATATGTGAATGCCACGCAATATGAAATGTCATATTGTCACCCATGCGACAGAGCGCCGGTTGAATACAGAGACGTGTGTTGGCCAGCTAGCAAATAAAAGAAATGATTAGTTCTCTGTGTGGACGATTTGTTCAAAATCCACCTCGCATTGTGGATAAAGTTGATTTATATTGTATATATTTACTGCCATCTCTTGTTCAAATGTAGTAAAATGTAAAAAAAAAAAATCCCTCTGGTTAACCTAAATATAAGAAAAAAAAAGTAAATTAATATGACTGTGTGACTCATTGCAGGACTTTCTTAATCGGATGTAGAAAAGTCTAAAAAAAAAGCAACAAAAAACCTTAACAATATTACAGAAGTTGAATTGTAAACATTTTTTTTCAATTCTTTCCCGTCGATAAAATTGAATGAAAATTGAAAGACAATTGTTGAAATTGTTTGAATATAGTTTATAATCAATAAAAAATGTATCAATAATTGAATAATATGCTATGAAATAATAACTTTTTGTAAATTATCATTATTTCATAATTGTATACGACTAGCGTTTGTATCCTAAACTACACCGAAACTATTTTTTTCCAATCATTTTTGCATCCCTCATTGAACACAATGTGGCCCTTTAAGAAATCAAATGACCCACCCATGCACTAAACAATTATCAGAAATTTTAGATATTTTAACGTCATTTTTTGGTTTCGTGCAGAGGTTCATTGAAGTATTTTAATACGTTTAATCATTAACTTGATTATTAGAGAAGAGCAGGTGTGTGAGGCAGGGGTTCGGCCGAGACTACAAATAGCCCCGAGAATTGGAACGGGTCTGATGTAGAGGTTTTTATCTTTCACCTGGTGTACACCTCATAAAGGGAAAAGGGAGCGGTAATTAATCAAATGGCCACAAGGGGCTTCAATGGAGAGTCAATATGTTGATATGTTTTTAAGCTAAATAGCTTCCTTGGGGGTCTACAGGATTACTTCTCCTTCCCAACCACTATTTCCTCAATGCAAAACATTTATTCATCCTCCTTCCTTCATTTTTCTCATCTTGGACATTTAGGAATTAATGTTCCAACGTCTGCTTGTGGGGAAATATATTTTAAACGCTGACGTTAAAACACTGCATATGGCGAGGTGGACGAAGGCTCTACCAGATTGTCTTTAACTATATAAATGAAACGAATGATGTATTTTTATGAAAACATTGGCAGAAGAAAAAAATAAAAGACTTTTCATGTTTTTAAATGAAGCAAAACTACCTGAATATATTGTGTATCTGAAGGTCGTGAGCATGAAGAAGTTGAAATCACACTTCAAGCTACAAAGTAACTGAATATATTCATATAATCTTTATTTTCATGTTGAATTTTTTAAATCATATGAACAGGAACATCATACCATGAACTCACCAGACTGATAACAATGAATGACGAAACAATTAAAATAATGATTGAAAGTTTAACAGTAATGTTAAATATTACAGAGCGCTGTCACAATCAAAATGCATTGTGGGAAATCATGAGGTTTTTTTTAGCAACCATTTAGTTAAATATTGAAAAATAAAATACATTTTAAAGTTATTTAGACATATGAACACGCAAATTGATTTTGTTTTCGTTTTTTTATCTTTTTGCATTTAAGCTCACATAATATTTTGACTTTTATCTAATTTTCAATAAACCATGCTGTTCTTGCTTGTTCTTGTTCTTAGATAAGATGATCTTTACAGTCTATTAATAAAAAATTGTAGTTGTGGTCGGTTGTTGTTTTCAAGTCCTCTTTAAAAAAGCGACTGACACCACAACCATCCAGAGAGACTCACACTAAGGTCACTAATGAGATCAGCTCAAAACTGAAAAAACAAACAGCAACACACTCCGGCAACAGCCTCTGACAGCTTGAAGGGCCTTCGGCTATGTTCAAACAGCAGTTTGAGCAAATAATTTGCCGTGGAATTGGAACAAATTTGAGGGGTAAAAAAAACAAACAAAAAACTAAGTGCTGAACATTTGCATGGAGGTATAAAGATTGGAGCAGAAACAGAAAAAAAAATGTTTTGAGTCCAACGTGGAACAGTTTTCCTCATTTACATAGTCTTACAACAGAAAAAACAATCTCAGAAATGGGAGTAATATCCAACAGGTACGACAGATTGCGGCGCACAGCAGTTAGTGTGGCAGCATCACATCAGAACGGTGCCAGGTTCGAATCCAGCTCGAGGCAACTCGGGCTCTGGTGAGAAGTTTGTACGTTCGATCTTGAATGCATGTCTAGATATGCCATGACTGGACATGTGTTTTGCTAGCATACATTTTCTTGATGTTGACCGACACTTTGCGGACTCTCCACACACATCCACGGTAGGCGATATATCGTGACATTCTTTTCCACGATACTGTATTGATATTCGACATAAAATAGTGTACTTTTTTCATTGCAAATATTCACTGTGTTTCTTTATTTTTGTGTAGCAATTAAACTTCCTGCCACTAGACGCCAGTAGTCATTCTGTCCTCCACAGAAAAATTAACATTCAAATCCAGTAAGATCCTACCGTTGACTGAGGACAAGAGGATACAGTCGACTCGAGCCGCCTTTGATGTTTGCATATATTTTGGTTTCAAAACAAATGAAGACAGTTAAAACTTCATCAAGAGTCATATGGTCTGTAAATACTTGTAACAAGTATCTGGACAGTATCGCAATATACTGATTGTTGCCCCTGTACCGTGATACGTATCCTGGCATGGGATTCCTTACAATACACAGCCCTATTCTAGGGTAGTCGGAAAATTCTACGTGCGGACACGTCCACCACAGCATCCAGAGCAGAACTGTCAGTACTTCACACCTACTGAGAACCAAAACTAACTCATTTTTCAACCCCAATACACACAATTGACTAATGCAGAGATGTTCCATGTTTCCATTAGGTGTTCATTCTTCGGGTGTCAGATCACAGTCAAGTTCAAAGATGCTCATTGTTCAGAGTCGTTTTCTTTTCAGAAATTAAGCAGAGGTTGATGCTTTTCTATGAATAATTAATGACAGAATTCTAATCAGTCTCAATCACATCCGAGCTCCTGCCGAGTCGCCATCACTCCAAAACTCTCATTAAATAGAGTTCAACAATAGAACAGCTTAAATGTGTCAAATGTACATGAGCTATATATATTTTTACATTTTTCACAACTCTGGATTAAGTTTGTTGTTTTTTTTTTAATACATTTTTAATGATTCCTTTTTTTGTTGAAGTCCCGCCTCGGTTGTCGATGACGCTTTTTTGACATTAACAAAATGACCCTTTTCTATTTTTGAGTTGCAATAAAAAAAAGTTTGCTGAAAGCTTGCACTGCAGCAGATAATTTTTAGAATCCCTTATATAATAGCTTTTTAGCAGCAACTGATTACATTTTTCTCTGTCTCACAGGATACAGATAAATACTGTTGAAACACATACAATTTATTTGAATTAACATGGATTCTGCTTATGTGAATCACTTTTGTTTTAACATGTATTTACATCTTCTAGACTTGAATGAAAATAAATCATTTTTTGTATTGTTTGTTTTGCTCTTGTTTTAAAGTGTATTTTAAATGAAATACATCCTTCTTATAGCAAATATTTTCCAGACGAATGTAGAAAGCCTTTTGTGGAAATTAACTTTAAGAGGATTGTGAGATGAATAGATTTGTTGATCCAGAATGTAGATGATAATTTGGAAGATTCTTGGCTTATTGTGTCCTTAACAGCTGAAGTAGTTCTAATACAAGTTGAACAAGTTACAAGTAGTTAAAACAGCCATCGATGCTTCTGTGTTTGGTAAAAGAAGTGTTTCAAACTTAAGTTATACATGTCTGCAGATGTATCACTTACGTGCTTGAGTCGCCTCCACTTCTGCAGGGCTATACTGCCACCTACTGGACACTAACGCTCATGCGTCAACGTCCAACATTTGGAGTCTGCAGCTGCTGCTCCAGGACTGCCAGAACCACTCCTTTAAGACCAGAGTAGAAATCTGCTGCCATCTGCTGGAAAAAGGATGACAGTTCATTAGTGACGTATTAAATGTCGTCACGTTTTATAATCCGATATTAAAATTAGTCTTCAAATTCAGGAAAATTAACTGCGGTGTTACGTATACGAAGAACATTCAAGTAATTTAAGACTCTTTCAATGACAAAACGAAACTCCGAGCTAGATTGACAATGACAAGTCCATCTATAATATTTGAAATTAATTTTGAATTAAACCCACTAAAAACCATTAGGTTCTTACACTTAAATGATCAATATTAGTTATTACTGAATTGATACTATTTTAGGTCAAATTCACAGTTACCATGCCTTCAATTGTAACAATGTTATTTTTATTTATTTTTTTGTAACTAAAGACAATAGGATTATAAACAATATCCTTTTGGAATACATTGATTCATGGCACGTAGCTCTACATTCGAAACCATATTTAATACGGATAAAAGTTAATATGGTTATAATAATTTCTGCAACAGTTCTGCAACACAAATCATATTTTTATATTCAATACTGTATATTGGTTGTAATTAATTTCCATTCTTAATTTATTTGATGCATCCAGTTAATACTTTTTTGTATTGTGTGCATTTGTACTACTGTTTATTTTGTTTTTATATATATATGAATCACTATTTATTTTATGTTTGGTTTTGTTTGTATAATAAATTATTTTTATATTATTTATTTATTTATTGTACTTAATAAGGTAATAATTATTATTGTTTAGTCATTTTTAATTTACGTACTGTATTCTTTTTCATTTAATGTATATATATGTTTAACCTTTTTTGTGAACTGTTGCAACTACTGACATTTCTAGCAATTTTTGAATCATTTTTATGCGCCATTTGTGTCACGGAAAACCTAAAAAAAACATTAATCTAAGTTTTTCCCATTAAAAAACCATTGTCTCGCGGACCATGTTTACCATGTTTACCATGTCTCCGCCTCAGCTGAGGACCACTCATCCGGAAGTGGGTGTCACCGTCACGGCGTCGACAGACACTGCCCGCTGCGATGACGCTCCCGGAGAAATCCTTCCTTATCTGATGATTCTCTGCACCTGAGCCGAGCAAACACCTGCGATAACTCAGATTACAGGAGGAGGAAGAAGAAGAAGAAGGAGGAAGAGGAGGCGCCGCCATCATGATGGAGGAGATTGACAGGTTCCAAGTGCCGAGTCCGGTGCCGGAGGGAGAGACGCAGCCGCTGGTCAGTGTCTCTGCTCGGTCTTCTCTGCGAGGATCGATCGTCTGGCGTCAGATTTTAGGCTTTATTTGTCAAAGATGGAGCGGGTCAGGTGGTGCTGTTCGATGACAGCATCCGTCATGTCTTCTGTGATCCTCGGGCCTGGTCCGGTTGTTGTTTTTTTTAGTCTCCGTGAGTGTTTGTTATAAAAGGTTTTGGTGGCGTGGGAGGATCTGACCAGACCCTCTGTGGCCCTCAGAGTCAATGTGGCTCCTGCTAACCAGCTTTTAGCTAGAGCAGCCCCGGGCCTTCCACCTCCAACATCTGCTGCTCACCAGATACTCTAAATAATATTTAAAAACATTTTTTTAAAAACGTTTAAAATTACATTTTACATATTAAATTTGTTTAATAAGTTTTTTTTAAATATGAAGTTTTGCATGCATTTGTTTAAACATGATAGTTGATATATTTATACATGTTAAGTTGTTATTTGTAATAAGCCACACTTCACAATAAATAGTCCTGTTATTTAAAGTAATAGTTCACCCAAATTTCACTCATTGTCTACCCTCATGTCAACTAAGAGTTGGGAAAAGTTTCTGATTGAGTTTGTGTCTCTTTGGAGTTAGATGCAGAAATTAATGTCCATATAATGGTCGCTACCTTGTCTCATGATCCAAATACTTCCATGGCGCTCGTCAGTAATGTCCCTCCATTCTGAAGCCACAACATGAGGATTCAATACAAGATGGACATTACAGTCGAGCACTAAGGAGGTACAGTATTTAGATGTTTTAAAGTGTGTCTTGTTGACATATCTTATGCTTGATGGAGTCTGCGGACTCCTTTAAGAAACATCTTAAGACGTTTTTATTTATTCAGGCTTTTCCTTGATTTTCTGGAACTCCTTTTGTGTTCTCAGTTTTATCTTGACCTTTAAAGTATACAGTATACTTTATTGAATATTGTTTTGATTGTTTAAGCGCTTTGTAACCCTGGTCTGGAGAAGCGCCATACAAATAAAAATGACTTACTTACTTATCACTTACTGTCACTCCAAAAACCCAATTATCCGCTTAATCGACATGAGGGTGAAACATTATTTTGACTAAATTATAATTAACTAATGTATCTGTTTAGTTCAGACAAAGAGTAGTACAATTCAAATCTGTAGTACTGTATCAGGTTGATTCAAGAGTGAAAGCTCCAGTGGAGAAGTTCATCAAGTAGCATCTCAGATGTCATCTTGAAGAACTAGCAAAAGTGGGTCTCAATACATTTTTCAATAAAATCCTTTAAGTTCACTGAAGTTCTGATCCAAACCTGGACTAGCTAACGCTCACGTAAGTTTGTCCACCGTTGTGTCAAACATTTATTTTCTATCTTGTTTAAACTTGAAAGAAAGATAGTTCAACCATTGTGACATCAAGCTAGGTGTGTAACCGTGGTAGCCCAGGAGATATGAAGATCGCTAAACGGAAGATAAGTCTCGTTTTCGGAGCAGATACAGATGTAATTGTCTTGAGAAAAAAACGAATTTTACCACAAAACATCACAACAACAATCATAACATAATGAAACACAAATGAACTTGCTCCGATTTTGGTTTCAAAGGCAACCAGCATTATAAAGTAGTAGAAGAAGTAAGTAAGTAATTTTCATTTATATAGCGCTTTTCCAGACCAGGGTCACAAAGCGCTTAAACAATCAAAACAATACTCACTAAAATATATACTTTAAAGGTCAAGATAATACTGAGAATAACAAGAAGCCGAGTACTTTAAGTGTGTTACTTTGAGTCAGCACTACCCTGTCGACATGTGTGCACTGTGCAAGTAAATGCACTGTCTTTCAGTGTACTGTAAAGCAGTTCACTTAGAGAAGTGATTTAAGACACAGCACTAGTAACTTGAAGTGGTGTCTGTCGGCCATTTTCTTTTTTCAGAGATTACATCTCAACATTGACAAATAATATTCTGGATCTCATAACTAGAGCTGGTCTTCAATATGATGACGTGAAGTGCATACAGAGAGATCAGGGGGATGTACCTGTTGATACTAGCTTGTATGCTAACAAATACTAGGAACCAGGGCAGCAAGGTGGTTTGATGTTGGTCTTCATTGTGATTACATGATAGGATGTGATATTAAAGCTGCCAAACAACACCAGAAACTCATGATAATATTACAGATAAAGAAAAAATGTGAATTAAGTTGCCATCATTGCTCGTGTGGTGATGTAGCAGATCAGTTAGCATTATCCATGTTTACTATGACTAAACCTTCTGATTCTTGTAATAAACGACGTCCACTTACTACTTGTATTATTGTGCTAAATTAAAGTTTAATATGCGTCTGTCCTGCAATTAAAAGTTAGCAATTTGGAATTGAATACGCATTTCAAGCTAACTAGTCATTTTTTCATATAACTGATTGCTCCTTTAACTTTCTTTTAGTCACAGCAGTCGTAATAACGTCCTTACTTCAACGCAGCCATTTCTTCTCCGCTAACATAATACCTT
The DNA here is from genome assembly GCF_982586985.1 of Callionymus lyra. Taxonomy (NCBI): domain Eukaryota; kingdom Metazoa; phylum Chordata; class Actinopteri; order Syngnathiformes; family Callionymidae; genus Callionymus; species Callionymus lyra. Next base: position 15,424,456 of record NC_141818.1, read on the forward strand.
GTGTTTATCTCGAATTAGAGAGAAATCCTTCTCACCTTTCCCTCCATGTTGGAATCCGCGGCGCCTGTGCGGTTCATTCTGGATCAGCTGCTTATCGTGGAAATGATGATGTATTACAAGACGACATTCATTATTCATCGTCTTATCTTTTGCATCTGCGCCGTCGGCCCATTTGTTCTGCAGGATCCGGCCTCGTCCACGGCCTCCGAGGCCGACTCGGACACCCGGGAGGAGGAACCCGTCACCATCAATTACAAGCCTTCTCCACTGCAAATGAAAATAGGTGAGTGGAAAACAAGTAGAGTGTAGTTTGTATATGTGGATATGAATCTGGTTTGGCTATAGTTTAAGGGGATTTGAAGGAAAGCTTGTGGTCTTGTAGTCGGTAAAGACTCACCTCAGGACCTTGGATAGGGTCCAGTTTGGAACAATGCTGCTTCTGTTCGAGGGTGTGAAAGTGTTCTGTAGGAAAAGAACTCAAGATTAAAACAGATCCTCACCACAGTCTTACTTATTTATAATTGAATCCGTCTGAACCAGCTTTATGGAGGAGGATGTTTTTCTTGCAGAGAAACAGAGAGAACTGGCGAGAAAGGGCTCGTTGAAGAGCAGCAACGCCGTCGGTAGTCCGGTCAACCAGCAGCCCAAGAAGAACAACGTCATGGCCAGAACACGGTGAGAGTGGATAAGCCTAAACACATTTATAGGATTTCTACTTGGATTTAAGGTGGATTTGCTCGTGTGGCTGCGTCAATAAAACAACTCCTAGAATAGTTCCGTCATTACTGTAACTTTCACAATTAACTTCTATTATATCTATTAATGACCTAATATATATTACCTTTTATAGTTATTTAATTGATGCTCTTAACTACATTAACGATATAAGAAACTTCATAAGCAGCCATGAAGTGAAGCTGCCGTGTTCCCTCATCCACTCTGTATAATCATAAACATCCGATAATTTGTTATCAAAAAGTACATCATCAAGGACTAAAAAGCTATTTTAAATTTTTATTTAATTTTTAATGTGAAATAATCGATCAGTCACTAGCGTCAAAGCTATCGTTAGCGTCTCTACCGTGTTTTGCAAAATCACAAACAAATAAAATACTCACATTTATGCTCTTTGTTGCTCTCTTGCTTCACCATGGTCGCAAATTCGCATCGTTTCTTGGTAAAAAAAAAAAATTCAGGTGGTCATCAGACCTCCCTCGTCCTCACTTCTTCCCTTCATCCAACAGAGAATTGGGACGAGGGGTAAGATGGAGGGGAAGGGGGAGTTTTAGAACACACTCTTAGCACCTGACTTATTCACCCCCGATGTTGGAAGGAGGGATTCCGCCACCTCTTCCGATCCACTCCATTTTAAATATTTAAACCTTGTGTTATCTCCGGGTCAACGTGACCCGAAGGCCAAAAAAACAAACGTGTAAGTGGTATTCCTTGTGTTGTCTCAGGCACAAGGTGAAGGACCTCCACCACTGCATATGTATTTTATAGAAGACAGGGAGGTCGTTCACCTTGAACCCATTTTTGGGCCTCCGGGTCACCTTGACCCTGAGAAAATAAGGGTAAATAAAAAAATGTGATGGAATAAGATTTCGCTCCCTCTCAATTCTGAAATTTGGTAGTTCTTCTACTTCTGTTTAGTTTTTTAGTTGTTGATATATTTGTTATTATTTTATGATTATCATTTGTTGTATATCTATTATCATTTCCATTATTTATTTTATTTTTGTTAATTTAGTATTTTTGTTTTGTATTATTTTAATATAATTTGTATGTTTTAAGTCTCAAATGTGTTAATACATGTGTATTAATCCATCCATCTTGTGACTTCTCAGGTTGGTGGTTCCCAACAAAGGCTACTCCTCCTTAGACCAGAGTCCGGACGAGAAGCCCCTGGTGGCGTTAGACACCGACAGGTGAGCACATACGCTCGACACAAACGCCGACTCATCCCTCACACGAGTTTATCTGATTCCAGCGACGATGACTTCGACATGTCAAGATACTCGTCGTCCGGGTATTCCTCAGCCGAGGTGAGTTCCACAGAACATTGCATGTTCTCTACCTTGGTGGCTCCAGACGTCTGGACCCAGAAGCCAGCAGGAGTCATCAGACGACTATGATGTAACACTATATAAGTGAAGCATTACGTCACATGGAGGCTTCAGACTCGGTAACTGTAGGTCGGGAGTAGCTTCATTGATGCTTCTGTCGGTCAAACACTCATTGGATCGATGGCCGAAGAGGGCGAATCACTTAAGCTCAGAGCAGCCATTTTGTTTTAAAGGTCACACTTTAGAGAAATTAAAAATCTAGTCTTTCTGACTCATATTTGAAAAATAAGATAAGAGATTATATATAAACATTTATGAGAACCCTGTATTTTTTTATGTCATCTTTATGTAGTCATCTTATTTTTTGTTTGTTTAATTATTTGTTCATTTGTATTTGTTAAAAATACATACATTTAGATTTCACGATATATTCTGTATTTTTACTTCCTGATATTACAGGTTTTCCCCAAAATATAACTTTTTTTAAACAAAATAATTTCATTTATCTTAATATATTAGAATACATTTCTATATCAATCTGTATTTTAAATATTTGTTATTTTTGTTTGATTATTCACTTTTGCCTTAATTATTGATTTACTTTATACAAATAAAAGCTGCATTATTACTTTTTTATTTCCCATTTTATATATAATTTTTGTTTTGTTGTTCCATGAAGCTGTTACTTTGCTCATAAGCAGCATTTTTCAGTGATAATGTTCAACATAATCATGTTCACTCCAACAGTTTATTTTCAGTGTTGATAGACTTTTAAGTTCTTTTAGGAGTCAGTAGGAAAACAATAATGTGAATAAATTCATGTTGTAGCAGCTTGATAATAGATAATTACAATGTTAACATAGTATTCAGAATTGCATTCATAAAGAGTCTAATTACAGAGGAAGAGAAAACATAGCAATGTTTGACGTACTCGTCATGTCAGAGTCTCTACGTCTGTGACAGGATAAAAGCTGTGGATGAGACGATAAATATACGGCAGCATGTTGTTACCTTATTTAATACAGACACTATAATCGATGTTCTGTCACCAGCGTCTCGGGTGTTGAAGAAGTCAGGGATGGATGCAGTGAAATGTGAAGCTGCTGATGGGCAACGTGTGATCATGAACGCAATATCCAGCATTAGTTTCCTAGTGTAACAGAGAGAGTTTTGCCGTCATGTTACCAAACATTTAAAGTGTTAACAGAAATATAGGTATTCACACCAACTGTAAATGAAACAAAGTTGCATTTATTACTTCTTTTTCCAACATAAATGTAGTATTTTGTATACATGATTTGTGTTCAGCTGCTCTTTTAACATTGACTCCCTGAATTCAAAAAATGTATATTTTTAATACACACATTGCTCAAGTTTACCGTTTATTGTTGAAAGCCACATGTTTACTCTGATTTCTGGAATGGACACTTTCTTCCCCAAGCGGCCGCCATCTTAGTGACGTTGACGTTGTAAACAGAAGTTACGTCATATATATATATACTGTATATATATATATATATACGTATATTTATACTTACAGGTGCATTTTCAGCCAGCAGTAGGAGGATGACACGTCTTTGGTGCTGATACCGGCGTAAATATCTTGCGAATATTTAATTTATCACATTTCTTGTTCCAGGTGTCGGCGATAGTGTTCCTACAGCTGGTTGAATCATCGTTAAATAGTAGTAGAAGAAGAAGCTGGCGCGTCATTTCCTGTTTGATTTGAGACATTTGTGCTGTGTCTCAAATCCTATACTAGCGTACTCAAAGTTAGTATTTGTAGTGCGTAAGTGAGTCTCAATTCTTAGTATTCGAAAATTGCGCCATGCACACTAAATTAGCGTACTAAAACGCCCACAAAAGTTACGTCATATATAACCATCGTTAAATAGAAGTAGAAGAAGAAGCTGTCACGTCAATTCCTGCTAGTGCGTAGCGGGAGTGTTTGATTTGACACGTACTATCTGTGGAGAATTTGCGTACTAGTAGTATTATATATATATAGTAGTACTATAGTATGTACACTATCTGGATGCATACTAACTTCTAGTATACTAAGAGAAGTATGCGATTTGAGACACAGCATTAGTATGCAAAATTGAGTGCGCCATTTAGTGTGCACTAAACAGAAGTTATATATACTTATATATATATATATATTTATACTTACAGGTGCATTTTCAGCCAGCAGTAGGAGGGTGACTCGTCTATGGTGCTGAAACCGAAATATCTTGCGAATATTTAATTTATCATATTTCTTGTTTTGGGTGTCGGCGATAGTGTGCCTACAGCTGGTTGAATCATCGCTAAATAGTAGTAGAAGAAGAAGCTTTCGCGTCATTTCCGGTTAGTGCGTAGCGGCAGTGTTTGATTTGAGACATACTATCTGTCCAGAATTTGCGGACTAGTTAGTACATACACTATCCTGATGCATACTAACCGCCAGAGAGAAGTATGCGATTTGAGACACAAGTGTTGTAAAGAACAAGCTAAAGCACCCGGTTAAAGAGGTTAAGCATGAAAGAAATCCAACAACAATAATCCACAGGAGGGACCGAGAAAAACGACTACAAACCAGTGAAGAACTTTGAGGTGGTTGTAGTTGGCATCTTGATGGCAGGTTAGGTCCAGCTGTGTGTCATTAGATGACTCCGGAAGCAAACAGGAAGTGAGAGAACAAAATAAAATTGAAAATATAGCACTCATACAATTGTTATTTAACCCAAAAAAATGTAAACCTTTTTTTCAGAAGATTTGTGAAGTATTTTTTTTTTTTTTTTTTTTACATGTTTTATTGAGGGGCACAGCAAAGTAAAATAATTAGGTACAACTATATTCATTTATTGTATTTTATTTAATCTATTTTATTTATCTAAAATTACATTAGAAACCAAATCAGCAAGTTGTTGATGTCGAGTGGTTTGACATCAACATGATTTGTTCCCACAGCCCATACGTATAGAGCAACTACTGCTATATACTGATCAATCTCTTCCATTTCCTTCCCAGCAAATCAACCAGGACTTGAACATCCAGCTGCTGAAGGACGGCTACCGCTTAGATGAGATACCTGACGACGAAGACCTCGATCTGATCCCGCCCAAATCCGTCAACCCGACCTGCATGTGCTGCCAGGCCACGCCCCCTTCCACTACCTGTCAGATCCAGTAACCCCTCCCACCTCCTCTGCTACACCTTGTCAACACAACATACTGTACCACCGCCCTCCATCTGTACTTCACAGCCGCCAGTGGAGCCTCAATAGAATCTTATAACGACGACTACTATTTGAAATTAACAAGAGAGTTTTGTTTGGAACTAGTGGACGGGAAGTACAAGTGTGTGCTCAGGTTTCCTCCTATGGCAGGACGAGCAAAGAGGGAGGTAAAAGGACGTAAAGAGAATCGTACCCACAATCCCTGCTGCTGCTGCTTACCTGATATTTAGGTTGCTTTTCTCACTTTATTTGGTCCCAGTTGAAGGTAAATGGGTGGAGATGGTTATGTAGCACCGGCCACGTCAAGCACATTTTCTCAGACACGTTCAAGACGATGCATGACAAGCGATAAACTTAAAAGTAGCTATTTTTAATACACGACACGATCACTCACTGCTACGGTGACTCCACCTTTGTTTGCACATCCTGCAGTGGGTTTTTTTTTCCTGAATATAAAAGTGTAAAAAAAAAAAAGAAGGAAAGATTACATATCGCTGCAGCTCTCCCTGCAACACTCCCATGATGTGGTCAAGGCCAAAAAGGAACACTCGCCTCCGTCACACCGTTTCTAAAGATAGAACCTGCCTGGTCAGCAGAACCTCCTCCCTCCTCTGACGTCGCTCCTGCATGCACACCGCCGCCACCATCTGTTGAGTTGTAGGGCGGAGAAATCGTTTTGTGGTTTAAATGTTGAATGGGAAATATTCGCTCCTCGTTCGATCCAACAATCAGCTCCTTGTTTGCTGTTAGAGATGCCTTAAGTACTGAGACGTTGACTGGACTGTGTTTTTTGCCAATTTCTTTTATCGTTTTACATTTTAGATACTGGTGTTTTTTCTTTTAGGAAATAATAATTTATTGTATTCTACGCACCTCCATTATGGTATATAACAGTGTTATTAATATCTGTGGTGTATGAAAACAATAAATACTTGCAAACTACTTGAGTGTACTTCCCCGTTTACTCAGACTTTACTTTAAGATGGAAGAGGCCAGACGTCAGGGTTAGAAATACAAATAATTTTAATGTTAATATATTTTTGAATTGATGACATGATATGGCTAGTGTATACAGGGTTTGCTCTGACCTGAATACATTACAGTAGTATCAGAAGTGAGGGCTTCGACCTGAAAGGCACAGACATTGAATCACAGTTGTCAGAGAAACGCACACTTTAAACGTGTGTAGTTAATGATCCTGACCTGTGTGGACATTTTTAAAGCGTTCTGTTATTTTTTTGTTTTGTTTTTTTAAAGAAAACCCTGTGACTGTACACAGGATAAATAAAACATTGTACCAAATAAATCCATAAAAACATGCTACATGATGAAGTGGTTGAAAGAAACATTTCAAGCTCCAGAGAAATGCTCCCTAGAGGGTAATGGTTCCGTTGTTGTGCTTCCATGTCACCACCAGGAGGAGCTATCACTGAAGTATACTCCCTGACGAGTCAAGTAAACTGGCACTATTGGTCTGAGTAGTTATTGGCTTCCATGGCTGACATGAATCAACGTAAGACTGGCGTCATAGAACATAACACAAAGCTGATGTCGTTTAACCGCCATTAAAATAATGCCTACATTTTCTTAAAATCTTCTAAGACAAGGAATATGTTGTTTTTTTTATAAAGATATTTTTGTGTAAAAACCATTTCCTCTACACTATAGTCCCTCCAGAATTATGTTGGCTTCAAGTCACATGGAATAAAATATATGTCACAACAGCTTTACAACTCTCCAGCAACACTTATCTAAAGGGGTCTCGAGTAAATCATTCACCTACAAGGTAGTCGGTTCTTTATCTATTTACATGGTAATACTGCTGGGATGTACATTCGTGTTGACAGACAACAGTAGCTCTGTACTTGTGAGTTCCACCACACGCCTCTCTCTGCGATAGCTGTAGTGCTCCTGAAAAACCTGTTCATGACATTCATACTTGAAATTCAAGCATAGGAAAAAAAGAAAATCATCTTGAAATAATTACAAATGTGCAAACAAACCCGGGCGAACAACCTTTTTTTTTACTAATGCAAAAAACCTCAGGGATTACGGGGCGCTCGCGTTTGAGGACTTTCCGGTTCTAACGGATATCGGTAGTGTCTGTAGATGATAGTGGTCAAGCTGGTTGAAGTGCAACGTCCTTGTTGTCTTTTTAAAGATGTTCCTGAAAGTCTCACTCCCCGTTGGGACTCTGTTCCCCCGAGTCGGAGGACGACATGGAGAAGGAGCAGCGGCGTCTTTTGGCGGCGCTCGGGCCCTGGAGCATGCTGGGCTGGAAGCCGGCGTGCCGGCGGGCGTGCTTCGTCAGGTGGTCGCTCCTCATGAAGCACTTGTCGCACAGCGGGCAGCTGAAGCGCTTCTCGCCCGTGTGGGTGCGATAGTGTCGAGTCAGCTCGTCGGAGCGAGAGAACTTCTTGCCGCAATCGGGCCACGTGCACTCGAACGGACGCTCGCCTGGGAAAATGGAAGAGACTTGAATTAACATCAGACAAAGCTGCCAATAGAAGGCGCTAGAGTGTTTCTGGTAGTTGCTAGGGTGTGAGAAAATATTGTTACAGCGATAAAAATATGTATAGATATATCTATATATCTATATATATATAGATATATCTATATATATAGCAATATTCAATAGCACCGTGTCCGTTTTTATTTCATGGTTGGGTTTTTAAATCTAAATTTATAATCTTATTGTACATTTTATAGTTAAATAAAGTGTGTGTTTTTTTTATTACAATTAACATGCAAATATTCTAGCTTTTTTGTTTAAGTAAGTAAGTAAGTAATGTATTTTATAGAGCCCTTTGCTAGACCAGGGTCACAAAGCGCTTAAACAATAAAATAAAGAAATACTCAAAAATAGATGTACTAAAAAGATCAAGATAACATCCAGAACAACACAGGGGTCCCAGAAAATCATGGAAAAGCCTGCACAAATTAAAATGTCTTAAGATGTTTCTTGAAGGAGTCAGTTTGTGTTGCAGTTAATCTTCCGGCCTCTGGATGGCAGCAGTCATTACATCATTAGCAGCTAAAGTATCAACGAAGTTCCAGGAGATCCATAACATGACTAAGGACGAGAGGATACAGTTGACTCCAGCGGATGTCTTGGCAATATTTTGGTTTGAAAACATAAAAGCACTTCGTCTGTAAATTCTGCAACAGAGTCAAGTACTCTACACAAATCTACAAATATATCCGTGTTCTTAGAGTATCACATTATATCATATTGTTGCCCCTGTATCGTGATATGTATCGTACTACCAGAATCTCGCCAGTACACACCCCTATTAGTAACAGAGCACAAAACATTATCGACCTGAACTGGAGACACGTCTGCGTGTCGTTAATCTGTCTCGGCTTGTTTTTGAATGAATCACTATTGCACCGCCTTTTAGATCAACTGTGAGAGGTTGAACAAACAAAAGAGGCTTATCTGGCGATGATGATGATGATGATGAAGGCAGCGGCGTCCTCACGCTACTATCTCCATTAACTCTGAACTGAAGCCATAATGCTGGTACAAACAGTTTCGGTCTGAGGTCAAGCTGACACACGCAAGGTTTTAACAGCCGGTGTTTATAAGCCTCGCCACTAAAACAAAAAAACTTCAGCAACAATAAGTGAGTTATCAGGAGCTTTAACCTTTTATTTTTTATGAGTTCATGAGATCATTATGTTGGAACGTTTTAGGCCTAAATCTCCAACATCATTATAGTTTTTATTTTTGACCCAGGTCAGGGTTTGCTTGTTTTTTGCACAGGTCAGAACAAGTGCAGCTAGCAACTTGCTAAGCTAGCAAGCATGTCATTTAATTTTCCATCACTTTACATTAAAAACGATTATTTTCTTATCTTTAAAGTGTAACAGGGTGGTAAAGTTGACTAGTTCCATCCAGCCAACCCCCCCGAAAAACCCTGACCCGTAAATCCTAATCCTAAAAACGACTGTTGATAGCAAGTAGCTAAACTAGCAGGTATCCAACTATATGAACATGTTTTTTATACAATATATATATATTTTATTATTAAAAAATAAAAAAAAATCGTTTAAAAAAATGTATATAAATTACTTGAGTGTGAGAAAATTAATTTAAAAAAAATTATAATTTGGAATAAATAGTTTCGGTGCTTATTGGACTATTCATATATATTTTGTATTGATACTTTGTTTTGTTTTTCCAACTCTGTCCATATGTTTGATCCCACAATGTGCTTTCATAAGAAACTCTATAAGTGAGTATCAAACATTGAGTCACCTGGTTACCAGTTACCACAATAGTTACTGATGGTTTTTTTTAATCCAACTTGAAACCTGAGACCCAAGTGTTCTGAAAAAAAAAACATGTTATTGCAAAGAGGGATCAATTTGTCCAAGAGGACAAAGTCTCATCGAGTTCCCTCCTGGACTGGCATCAACATCCAAAAAAAAAAAAAGATGTTGAGCAATAGTCTCCTCCACGTGTTCCCTCCCGCCACATGTCTCCTGTTGTTTACAAGCGAGAGCGCTGGGCTGTGACGTAAGCGGAAGTGGTGCAGAGGGGGGAGGGTTATCTCCGGACAAGAGCATGTGGGGACACCAGTGTCGCAGTGACCCACTAGTCCGAGAGCCCACCCGCCCCCCAGCGTCTTCTAGTGTGGCGTTTTATAAGAGGGGGGGGATTGAGAGGGGGATTTTGGGGGCGGGGCCAGCATGGGCGGCGGCGGGTCATGTATCGCAGGATCAGCCACACCCCCCCGAGAGAAACAAGCTGATGTGCCCCCCTGACCTGTCATTCATCGGCAGCGACACGTGCTCTTTAGTCGCCACATGTCGCGAAAGAGATCAAAGTTAAAAAGTACTGTCATCATCTCACGCGACATCAAAGCCTTTACACACAGTGACGTCAGCACTTGACGCATCAACCGGGACCACAAAGTACTTTAAGTCAGAACTTACCGGTGTGGACCCTCAGGTGGGCTTTGAGATGGGAGGATTTTCCGTACATCTTCCCGCATCCGGAGAAGGGACAGCAGTGCCTCTTCTCCGGGGTCTCCGGTCTCCTCTTCGCGGTCTGGTGGGTCTGGGTCGCCTCCTCCTCCTCCTCCTCCTCAGCCCTGTGACCCAGATCCTTCTCACCCGGACCGGCGCCGGTGGTGTCGCTGCACCTGCTCTTGTTCAAGTCCAGCAGGATCATGGCCACCATCAGTAAAGTCCGGTTCTCCGGGCTCTCTTTCGGGGTGTCCTCTACCGGCACCAGCAGGTTAGCAGAAACCACCTCCGACATCTTGAACGGTTGGGGGGGTTGAGGATCAACTCTGAAGTCCAGGGAAGGAGGTGTCACGAGGGGGGTCAGGTTCCTCTCGGGGAACATGTGGTGAAGATCCTACACGTGTCTCCTTCCGATGTTGACTGGATCCCCACAAAATGTTTGGGGGGGATAAACACAAAAAAATCTCCTCAAGATCCGCGTGGGTGAGACGTGAGTGAGGGTCGATCCATTCCGTGTCCCTCCGTCGACGCACTTGTTTCCACGCAGCAGCAGAACCGCTTCACTCTCGCCCTCAAACTCCAAGAAAGTATTTCGCGGAATCCCACGGTGTCACCGCGAGGGCTGCGCTCTGATTGGTCGCCCGGGGAACGTGACTCGCTCGTTTGGCTTCGATGTTTGACGCGAGGAAAAAATCATCAGGGCGTCGACCAATCATGGCGAGGGGGCGGGGCCAAGCGTCCGTCGCGTCCAAGTGTAAAATACTACATACGACATTATTTTTTATTATATATATATATATATTTTTTTAAATCATTTATATTTTTGGAAGAGTCTCCTTAAGTGTTAGAGGAGAGTTAGAATTCACTTCCGGTAACATTAATTTATTTGCAAATTGTTTGCTCCACAGTTGTCAGTCACGGTCACGCGCACACTCACGCAAACACACAGTTCAAGTTGAGGGCGAATACACAACTGCTCACATGTCAGTCAACCAGAACCACAATAAAGTTTAAATTTAACCAGTGGGCCACAACCCCAACACAAAAGGAAATATTAAAAAATATATATATATAATTTCTGTTCTATTGATTATTATTGTCGGGAATGTGTTTTGTTTTTGAAAGAAAAATACGGTATTTTAGTTTATGACTCTTGACTCGTCAGTTTTGTCATGTTTACTCAAAAAATAAATTTGATAAACTAGTTAAAATGTTTTATATAAATCTGCCCAAAAAAAGTTTGGGGGCCTCAATGATATTGAAAAATAAACTGATAAACTAGTTAAAATGTTTTATATAAATCTGCCGAAAAGAAAAGTTTCGGGGCCTCAATGATATTGAAAAATAAACTGATAAACTAGTTAAAATGTTTTATATAAATCTGCCAAAGAAAAAAGTTTGGGGGCCTCAATGATATTGAAAAATAAACTGAGAAACTAGTTAAAATGTTTTATATAAATCTGCAAAAAAAAAAAGTTTGGGGGCCTCAATGATATTGAAAAATAAACTGATAAACTAGTTAAAATCTTTTATATAAATCTGCAAAAAAAAAAAGTTTGGGGGCCTCAATGATATTGAGAAATAAACTGATAAACTAGTTAAAATGTTTTATATAAATCTGCCAAAAAAAAAGTTTGGGGGCCTCAATGATATTGGAAAAAAAAACGGATAAACTAGTTAAAATGTTTTATATAAATCTGCCAAAAAAAAGAAGTTTGGGGACCCCTGCTTTAAACAAAGTGAAACTCTAAAGTCACTTTCACTGTTTTCTTTTTTCCCAGCAGGAATCATCCATAGTCTGAGCGTCTGTGTCCCACTTACACAAGCTCTGGCCTCGTCCTAAATTAGCCTCGTCCTCCAGGCTTCACCTGACCCGCTCGGAGCCAACATGATCCCCCCCCCCCTCACCGGACCCTCATCGAGGGGTCCTGTTGACGGGTGTCATCGGCTGTTTGCCTTTTAAAACACCCCCGGAGAGGAACGTCAGGTCGGATGAAGCTTGAAGTGGATGAGTGACATCTTTGGATCAACAACTTCCACGTCGGATCGTGAGGAGGTGTCAGTGTTTCTTCTCCAGTTGTTCCTCCAACATCACTTTTATTTTCACGGACAACAAGTGTGAAGAGACTCAGCTGAAGCAGCCAGGCGTGCAGTGGGGGAGAAACTCTCACCCCCTCCTCCCGCCCGAGAGGAGAAAACGTGCAGTGGGCGGGTCACTCCCGGGCCAAGTTCCTAGAAATCCTGTTGACTGTGGGGGTGTGGAGGAGGTTGAGCAACTCCGCTGCTGCCGCTCTGGTTTCCCTTTGTGTGCAGACATTTTGGAAGCCTTGCAGCTGTTTACGCCGAGTAATGACACTCGTCAACATGTTGTCCCCGCGTCACATGACTCCGCCATTACTCAACAGGTTTGTCTGCAGGGTTTTTGTTTGTCTATTATTAACTGTTGTTTGTGTTTGTCTGACCCACTTACCTCCCGACAAGTTGACTTGAAAGTTGCTCTACTCCAAGTCTCTTCTAGACGAATGTCTTAGTGTTCAAACAGTAGCTCTACTCCAAGTCTCTTCTAGATGACTGTCCTCATGTTCAAACAGTAGCTCTACTCCAAGTCTCTTCTAGACGACTGTCTTAGTGTTCAAACAGTAGCTCTACTCCAAGTCTCTTCTAGATGACTCACCTGGTGTTCAAACAGTAGCTCTACTCCAAGTCTCTTCTAGATGACTGTCCTCGTGTTCAAACAGTGGCTCTACTCCAAGTCTCTTCTAGATGACTGACCTCATATTCAAACAGTAGCTCTACTCCAAGTCTCTGCTAGATGACTGACCTGGTGTTCAAACAGCAGCTCTACTCCAAGTCTCTTCTAGATGACTGACCTGGTGTTCAAACAGTAGCTCTACTCCAAGTCTCTGCTAGATGACTGACCTGGTGTTCAAACAGTAGCTCTACTCCAAGTCTCTTCTAGATGACTGACCTCGTGTTCAAACAGTAGCTCTACTCCAAGTCTCTTCTAGATGACTGTCTTAGTGTTCAAACATTAGCTCTACTCCAAGTCTCTGCTAGATGACTGTCTTAGTGTTCAAACATTAGCTCTACTCCAAGTCTCTGCTAGATGACTGATCTGGTGTTCAAACAGTAGCTCTACTCCAAGTCTCTTCTAGATGACTGACCTTGTGTTCAAACAGTAGCTCTACTCCGAGTCTCTTCTAGATGACTGACCTCGTGTTCAAACAGTAGCTCTACTCCAAGTCTCTTCTAGACGACTGTCTTAGTGTTCAAACAGTAGCTCTACTCCAAGTCTCTTCTAGATGACTCACCTGGTGTTCAAACAGTAGCTCTACTCCAAGTCTCTTCTAGGTGACTGTCCTCGTGTTCAAACAGTGGCTCTACTCCAAGTCTCTTCTAGATGACTGACCTCATGTTCAAACAGTAGCTCTACTCCAAGTCTCTGCTAGATGACTGACCTTGTGTTCAAACAGTAGCTCTACTCCAAGTCTCTTCTAGATGACTGACCTGGTGTTCAAACAGTAGCTCTACTCCAAGTCTCTGCTAGATGACTGACCTGGTGTTCAAACAGTAGCTCTACTCCAAGTCTCTTCTAGACGACTGTCTTAGTGTTCAAACAGTAGCTCTACTCCAAGTCTCTTCTAGATGACTCACCTGGTGTTCAAACAGTAGCTCTACTCCAAGTCTCTTCTAGATGACTGTCCTCGTGTTCAAACAGTGACTCTACTCCAAGTCTCTTCTAGATGACTCACCTCGTGTTCAAACAGTAGCTCTACTCCAAGTCTCTTCTAGATGACTGTCCTCGTGTTCAAACAGTGGCTCTACTCCAAGTCTCTTCTAGATGACTCACCTCGTGTTCAAACATTAGCTCTACTCCAAGTCTCTTCTAGATGACTGTCCTTGTGTTCAAACAGTAGCTCTACTCCAAGTCTCTTCTAGATGACTGTCCTTGTGTTCAAACAGTAGCTCTACTCCAAGTCTCTTCTAGATGACTGACCTCGTGTTCAAACATTAGCTCTACTCCGAGTCTCTTCTAGATGACTGTCCTTGTGTTCAAACAGTAGCTCTACTCGAAGTCTCTTCTAGATGACTGACCTCGTGTTCAAACAGTAGCTCTACTCCAAGTCTCTTCTAGATGACTGACCTCGTGTTCAAACATTAGCTCTACTCCGAGTCTCTTCTAGATGACTGTCCTTGTGTTCAAACAGTAGCTCTACTCGAAGTCTCTTCTAGATGACTGACCTCGTGTTCAAACAGTAGTTCTACTCCAAGTCTCTTCTAGATGACTGTCCTTGTGTTCAAACAGTAGCTCTACTCCAAGTCTCTTCTAGATGACTGACCTCATATTCAAACAGTAGCTCTACTCCAAGTCTCTTCTAGATGACTGACCTCATATTCAAACAGAAGCTCTACTCCAAGTCTCTTCTAGATGACTGACCTCATGTTCAAACAGTAGCTCTACTCCAAGTCTCTTCTAGATGACTGTCCTTGTGTTCAAACAGTAGCTCTACTCCAAGTCTCTTCTAGATGACTGACCTCATGTTCAAACAGTAGCTCTACTCCAAGTCTCTTCTAGATGACTGACCTTGTGTTCAAACAGTTGCTCTACTCCAAGTCTCTTCTAGATGACTGACCTCATATTCAAACAGTAGTTCTACTCCAAGTCTCTTCTAGATGACTGACCTCGTGTTCAAACAGTAGCTCTACTCCGAGTCTCTTCTAGATGACTGACCTCGTGTTCAAACAGTAGCTCTACTCCAAGTCTCTTCTAGATGACTGACCTCATGTTCAAACAGTAGCTCTACTCCAAGTCTCTTCTAGATGACTGACCTCGTGTTCAAACAGTAGCTCTACTCCAAGTCTCTTCTAGATGACTGACCTCGTGTTCAAACAGTAGCTCTACTCCAAGTCTCTTCTAGATGACTGTCCTTGTGTTCAAACAGTAGCTCTACTCCAAGTCTCTTCTAGATGACTGACCTCGTGTTCAAACATTAGCTCTACTCCAAGTCTCTTCTAGATGACTGTCCTTGTGTTCAAACAGTAGCTCTACTCCAAGTCTCTTCTAGATGGCTGACCTCGTGTTCAAACAGTAGCTCTACTCCAAGTCTCTTCTAGATGACTGACCTCATATTCAAACAGTAGCTCTACTCCGAGTCTCTTCTGGATGACTGACCTCGTGTTCAAACAGCAGCTCTACTCCAAGTCTCTTCTAGATGACCGACCTTGTGTTCAAACAGTAGCTCTACTCCGAGTCTCTTCTAGATGACTGACCTTGTGTTCAAACAGTAGCTCTACTCCAAGTCTCTTCTAGATGACCGACCTTGTGTTCTATTCCAAGTCTGTGTTGACTGTGTTTCAAGTAGTAGTTCTACCCAAATCCCCGCAAAATGACTAAAACCTTGTTTAAAGACCCACTTACAACCTGCAGAAGGAAACCTTTGAATCCTAGTTATTTATATAATGGAACAAATATTTTGATATACAAACCTTTATTTCAGTGTTGTAGTGCATTATGGGTCTAGTAGCGAATTTTCTATCATCTTTGTGAACTCATTTCATAGGTGTTATGTCACTATATTATGGTTAAATGTGACCCTGGACCAGTATTAAAAACACACCTGCTCCAAACAGAGAGAACATGGTGTTCCCTGCCTCACACTGAGCTGAACTCTGATACATAAAATTATAGATTACAATACAAAACAAATAAAAAGCTCTTCAGTAAAATACCTGCTCCTCTTCCTAAACTTTGAGTTTCCTCATCGCTAAACTCCACCTCCATTCTCTTCGTTTCGAGGTCAGAACACCCCAGAAATTCCAGGAAGAAAGTCAGGATTCTGTTCTCCCCCTCCTGGAGCAGGACTTCAACGTAAAAGAGGCGGCGTCAGGTTCTCTTTCAAGCTCCAGAATAAGTGGGAGCTCCAGGGTTCAGGCCGGTCCGACACATGTGGGTCATCCCTGTTGCTGTGGTGACGTGGGGCGCGCGAGCGCGAGCTGAAGAGGAAGAGCAACCACGTGCGCACGAGAGAGAACAGAATGTTCCGGGGACACGCGCGCTGCACAAACATGCACGCGCCGCAGATAAACACCTTAAAATAGTTTCATTAGTAAATAATCGTTTTTTTGGTCAACCTTCATGTGTTTATGGAATTATTATTTTGGAATATATCTTAAAGCGAAAATGTTGCAGCAGCAAAAGTGCAAAATATTCTGAACAAGATATTTTTTAATTATTTTTTTTTAATCTGGAAAGACCTTCATTCACAATGAAAAACAAGAAATTAATAACATTGGAGAAAGTATTTTAATTTATTATAAGATTTTATTTGCAAGAACACTGGTACACAATGCTAGCTAAGCTACCAGTCACTATTTTAAACAACATTCTTGAGTCGACATTACAGTTAAAGCAAAAGGCTTTTTTTAAAAAACAATAAGATAAATAACACTGGAGGAAATGTTACTAGTTAATTATACCTTATTAGTTAAAAAATGTCTCCATGTATTCAAATAAGATTTAACTTTGCAATGATACTAGTAGAAGAACTCACATTTCCCCGATCCTTAAAACTCTTCACTGGCTTCCAGTTACCTTCAGGATCAACTTTAAAATTCTGGTTCTTACTTTCAGATCTATTCATGGTCAGGCTCCTCCTTACATCACTGATCTGATCCAGCCTTACACCCCGGCTCGGGCTCTGAGGTCTGTGGATCAGAATCTACTGATGGTTCCTGAACAGGGTTCAGAAAACAAACAAAACAGTTTCACAATCAAATATATGTTTTAAATTGTGGTTAAGACAATCTTAACAAACCCTTCTTTAAAAAAGAGAGGAGCTAATAATATAAATTTGCTTACCTGGGACTTTGGCTCCTTACGGGGGTTTGAGTGCTCCTGGCAGGGTACTTGAGCTGTACTGCTAGTATAAGTTTAAACTTACAATTAAAAAACAAATGACAAAAAGATTTCACACTTAGACACACACACATATAGGTGGTGCAGCTGTGGTTCTATCAGGTTCAATATTTAAGGTTACACCACAACAATAACTATGTGTAAATGCTGCTATTAAAGAAAAACTACAATACTATTATACCTCACAATTGCCTTTTTTCCATTCTGTCTTTTTAACTGAACGTATGCAAGTAAATAAAAAGAAAATACTATTGTATTGTACACATCTACACTGTCATTGAACCAGACACGATGTAACTCTTCATTTAGATAATTGTTTCAGAAATATCCCCCCAAATATACAAATAAAATAAAATAAATACAATTCTTCTTCTAGCGCTAAACATTCTCTAAGATAAAAACATATCAGATACTTTTATTTTCATCGAATTGTTAACAAGCAGCTGTGATAAGAAAACGGGTGATGAAGAAGAAAGAAGCAGCAAAACTCTGAGTACCAATCTATTGTTTATTTAACAACGCATGCCAGACAGGATCCTATTCACATTAAAGAATACAGATTTGTATTTGCATCCAAATACTCACTACTTTTTGATTTCAGATTATAATCTCTATCTCGTTCTCGCTTTCTCTCTCAGCTCATCCCTGTACACTCGGAGTGGAAGAACGGCATGCATCTAGAGGACAGTAAATAAAGTGGCTAGCCCTCCCTTTTTCTTTTATTCCAGTTTGAAAAAAGTTCTTCATCAGCAAAAATTATTGCAGAAAAAACAAACATGAGGGTGAACTTTTTTTTTTTTTTTCTCCTAAACTCGTGGACCAGGGAGGGGCTGATTATCATGGTGGGAGAATGAATATTTCAAAAATACTGTACACTGTGTTGTTGTAGTGTAGTGCCTCCCTGCTGTCTACATGATGCTTATCAGGCTGGTTAATGTACACACACACACACACGCACGCACGCACACACACACACCTCTTTAGATTAACGCTGTCACGTGTAAAAGGTGCCATGACAAGCAAGCACAACCGTCTTGCCGTGTGGATTTACTTAACATCTCCAACACACAGTCATCTGTTTTCATACTCAAGCGTGCAAAACTGAGCCGACCTACGCGACCTTTGCTCGCCGCAGCTGTGTAGCAGCTCCGCTCGGCTTCTTCCCATTTGGTTTTGGCAACAACAACAAAAACAATACAAAGTTTGGTTCAGCAGGCGACTTGTGAGCGGCTGCCTCCCTCAATGTCTCCATCGTTTTGATTCATCGTTTCTATTGCCTTTTTTTTTGAAGACACAAACACACAATGTAGATTCTCTAAAATCAACTAAGCACAGTGATCATATTTGAATCCTCCAGCTCAGCTTCCTTTGCATCCCTGGTGTGTGGTTGTCCCTGAGCTCTGACTTTAAGGTAAAATCTTTTCTCTTCAAGCCGAACAGACGCCAATTGATCCACTTTCTTTTTTCCATATCTGACTCTACATCACACACTGGTTTAATGCCCATGCACACGACGGTCAGTAGCTCTTTCTTTGCGACAAAATTAGTGAGAAAAACACTTTAAAAATCCCACCGATATCAGACCCCCCCCCCCACGCGTGACCAGAAGGCACCCTAAAAGTTTAAATATTGCCTCTTCGTCCATATGAAACCTTTTAATGTGACTATGTTTTCCAAACGTACAGCATAAAGATTAATCTATTTTCAATAAATAATATCAGTCGTTGAGCAAATAGAGCATGTGGATGGTTTTTATTTGCTCTAAAAATAGAAAATACTTTAAAAAAATATCACCGCTTGAGCTGCAGTGAAGTCATAAATATATATGTAACTATTGACAATGAATCACACATAAATGATTAAATGAGATTAAAATATCGTTTTCTTTTTTTTTAATGTGGGGTGAAAATATATTTCTTCATTAGTTAAATACTGATCTGTCTCTACACATCATATTTTCACTCTTAAGATTATTTTACTTTCTAGATTAAAGACGCTCTTACTGTGAATTAAATATTTCTCTTTAATACCGAGTTGTCTTTTGGCACATTTGCACGTGGATTAAAACTATGACTTTGACAGGAAGTGAGGTAGGGACATTAAACAAAGATGGTGGAATTATAATCCAAGAGTGTAATAACACTTTTTTCTGTCGATGACATGCTGCGTTCAAGGTCAACGTGAACTTTGTTGCTGATTGAAAAACCCATGGAGGTTTGAAACATTTATGATTTTGGCCTTTAAATCACATTTTGATTGTATGAGAGAGATTACTTTCGAACAGGATTGAACGGATTTTTTGAACGCAGCATCAGTCAACGTTTTTTTAGGGGAAATTATCATTGAGTCATATTGATCTTTCTTGGTAAGTGATCACCTGACACTTAAATCTTTCCTGTCTTCATTTGTTTTACACAAAAGATTTCTTATAGGAAAAATGGTGGAAATAAAGGTAAGTATATAACATTCTGTGGCGATGACAACGTTGTGACATAATTTTTAATCTGGTGTAAATCAAGGACGGTTCAACAACGCCCTCTAGTGTTCATTTAACGCAATTGCATTCCTTTCGATGGCACGTTTATTCGCAGTACTTCTAAAAAATAAAAATAAAAAAGGCGTGAGAAATGCGGAGGTAAGTTGTTGCCAGGTCACGAAAAATAATCTTCTTGGCCAAAGTGTTGTCTTAAAGTTGTTGTGTCTCTCCTTGTCTTGACTAACATGATGTGGGATGATCTGATGTGAGAAGGAAAAGCCAACGACGGGTGACGACACACACACACAAATAAACCTTCCACTGCCCACCGAGAGATAACAAGCTACGAGAGGAGGTACGAGCTATAGCCTAGAGTCACAGCCCCCCGCGTGTCGGACTGCCTACGTCTCTAGACTCCTGATCCAGGATCCAGGTTTTCATCCTCCACTGGCTATAAATCAACCTTTTTCGCTAGACTAAAATATGGGTTAAAATTTGCAGATCTGTTCCAGATCAGGATCGACAGGCAACCTGTGTGCGGACCCTTCATCCTCGTCACGTGTAGTTCTGTCTGTCGAAGCTGCGGAACGCAGCGGGCGCCGCCAGCTTCCTCATGGACAGGCTGTCCGTTTTGGCCGCGTCGGGCCGAGCTCCGGATTTGCTCCTGAGGAAAGGGTTCCTGGTACCTGCCAGGCCCCGCCCCCCCGCCGAGGCGGGCCCCCTGTCTGCCCCCAGACCCGGTCCCCTCTCCATCCGCTCACTCACTGACAGGCTCTTCCGTTGCGGAGGGGCCAGCGTGAGGGACGGATGGGAGTCATCGGAGGAGCAGCTGTTGGCTCGCTCCAGACGGGAGAATGGGGTGCAGAGAGGGGCCCCGCTGGGACCGCCGAGGCCTCCCAGTCGAGGGGTGTCGGGGTCTGGAATCAGGTCGTCGGCGTCCTCCGGATCGGACTCCGTGTGGCTGAGCTCCGCCTCCCTCTCCGGGTGAGAAAGGGCGACTTCCGAAGGCTTATCAAAAGGGAAAGAGGTGGTTCCCGGAGAGTGCGAGTGTTCGGCGGGCGTGTACGGGGACGACACGCAGCGGGTGTCGATGCAGTCCGTGATGCTGGTGTACTCCGCGGCCTTCACCTGGACCCCCGCCCCCAATCCCCCGTAGCAGCCCCGCGGCGTGAACACCAGACTGTGGGATTTGACCAGAGAGGGCTCGTCCAGGAAGGTGGCGCCGGCGGTCGAGAGGTAGCGGCTGCTCTTGGAGCGCTCCAGGGGCCCGGCGGAGGGCGGGGGGGACGGCTCCGTGTCCCACGGGGGTAAGGAGCAGTCCGGGAGGAGGTGGGAGGACATGTCGCCGAGGGCGCCGTCTTCGAACATGGCCGCCCCACTGCTACCTGCGCCGCAGTCCAAGTGGCGATCGTAGCCGCCGGCGGTGATGCAGCTGAAGTCGCGGCCGGGATGCCGCGACTCCATGATGTCGGACTGGAGCGACAGGTCCCTCTGGAGCGGCGGCGCCACCCTGTGCGGGTTCAGGAAGACCTCCGAGGGCCCGACCTCCTCGGACGTGGAGACGTAGATGTCGATGCATGAGGACGGACGGTGCTGCTGGGAGACGGACAGCGTGGCCAGGGGGAGGGGCTTGGACTCTTTGGGAGCAGCCGAGGACACGGACTGCGAGCTGTTGGCCCGGTGGAGGCTGAGCGAGCGCTCCTTGAAGAAGCTATCGGCGCGTTCCGACCCACTGGCGCGTTCGCCACGCCCGCCGGCGGCGTAGAAGGAGCGGCTCCTCGTCCGGGCGGTCATCCCGGTCGGCGACGGCGGAGACATGGACCCCTCGGCCGTTCCCTCCAGCGCCTCCTGCAGGCGATAGGCGTTCCCCTCGGTGCTGTTGAAGCTGCTCTGGCGGAGGATATACGCCGCGTCAGGACATTCCACCTGCCGGAGGATGTAAGCCGAGTCCGTACAGTCGGACGACGTCCTCGAGCGAACCTTGTTGACCTCGCCTCGCTCCACGCCGGTCACGCGCTCCAGGGCGACGGCGATCCTCCCGATCAGCTCCTCCATCTGGGCCAGGCGGACGTCGACGGTCTGCAGCGACGCCTTCATGAAGTGCTCCCGCTCGTTGACCTCCTCCAGGCGCATCGCCATGTTCTCCACCCTGAGGGAGGAGAGAGAGAGGTTCAAGACCCCCCTGACGACGAGACTCCTGAAGTTAAGGGGTTGTAGTACCGTTCGGACGTGACTCGGATCCTCTCGTCGTTGGAGGAGTGGAAGCGATCGTCCTTCTCTCGGAAGTACTCTTCGATGCACTGCTCCTCGAAGTCGTGGACTTTCTTCAGCTCGTCCTCCGTGATGAAGAGCTCTGTGGACAGCAGGTCAGAGGTCAGATGTCAACGCTCGCAATCAACTATAGACGGGTTGATGAAGCCTCACAAAACAGCTTAGTAGTACTTTTGCTTTTTAAAAATAGACTCTAATGAAACTTGGCATTGTTTCTAAACTTAGAGGGCCCTCTAGTGGACTTTCAAAATGAATACACAGTGTCATGATACAGCGTCTTCATTTTGAAAGGCCATTAGAGGGCACTCTCGCTTTATAATCTTTGGCTCTTATATACTTTAATAAACCCAGTAGGTTCAAGAACAGAGTGCCCTCTAGTGGACTTTCAAAATGAATACACAGTGTCATGATACAGCGTCTTCATTTTGAAAGGCCACTAGAGGGCACTCTCACTTTATAATCTTTGGCTCTTATCTACTTTAATGAACCCAGTAGGTTCAAGAACAGAGTGCCATCTAGTGGCCTTTCAAAATTAATACACAGTGTCATGATACAGCGTCTTCATTTTGAAAGGCCACTAGAGGGCACTCTCGCTTTATAATCTTTGGCTCTTATCTACTTTAATAAACCCAGTAGGTTCAAGAACAGAGTGCCCTCTAGTGGACTTTCAAAATTAATACACAGTGTCATGATACAGCGTCTTCATTTTGAAAGGCCACTAGAGGGCACTCTCGCTTTATAATCTTTGGCTCTTATCTACTTTATATAAACCCAGTAGGTTCAAGAACAGAGTGCCATCTAGTGGCCTTTCAAAACGACTACACTGTACCACAATAGTGTCTTCACTACACAGCGGCTTCACGAAGCCTCGTCACCACCATCATCTTCACGAGGATCATCTGCGTAACGTCCACTCACTCAGACCGTAGTCCCTCTCGTCGTCGTCCGTCTTGCGCCAGCGGCAGCAGATGTGCTTGAGGACCATGGTGATGTGGCTGAAGATGATGAGAGGAGGAGGAAGAACCGGCCGCTCGTGGAAGGTCATGATCAGCTGGTAACGCTGGAACTTCCACACCTGGTTGGATATGGACTTGACCTCGAAGAAGGTGTTACTATGATGAGAAGAAAGAAGGAAATCATGAGAAAACGTTGTCTTGGAAACACACGTTTGTCCTTGTCAAGAATTATTTATTCTGATTTTCCATGTGTCTTTGAACACAGCACAGTGGTTTTTCTCTCAGAGACAAGTTGTCTGCAGGTGAAAAAGAGTGAAAACGAGTAACAAGGTTATAATATTTTTTGGTAGAATCTTTTTGGTTTTTCAGTGTTTCCTCACTTTCAATATTCAAAACATTTAACATGTTTCAATCATTATTTCAGAAAAGTATTTTTACATTTTAATTCATTTTGTAATTAAAGAAAAAGGGGAATTCTATACTTTTACTATAGAACATTTTAAACAAGATATTACTTCAACATACTGTGAGATGTTGCATTTTCCCAGCAGCCACTAATTTGAATCACATATGTGATCCAAGAGGGAATTAATATAAAAAAAGGTGTGATCGCGCGACATGTGGTGTGTTTTCGTCTGTCACGTTTATAAATGTATATGTTATGAAGTTTGATAAAACCTCCAAAATTAGTCAAAACTTAAAAAGAATAATTCATAGTACAGGAAATTATGTTGAATCTATTTTTACATTGTGGTAATTAACCATCTGGATCCACAAACTATTTCAAGATTAAGTCACTTTCAGTTTAACGCTACAGCCTTATTCTATCAATATTACTTCAAATTCTAAAAAGAATTGAATTGAATTAAGGTAAGGTAAGGAAAAACTTTATTGATCCCTCAGGAGGTCTCCTTCGGGAAATTGTTTAAATTATATACATAATATGGGGGCGTCATAGCTCAGATGGTAGAGTGGGTGCCTGCACTCCAAAAGGTTG
The DNA here is from genome assembly GCF_982586985.1 of Callionymus lyra. Classification (NCBI taxonomy): domain Eukaryota; kingdom Metazoa; phylum Chordata; class Actinopteri; order Syngnathiformes; family Callionymidae; genus Callionymus; species Callionymus lyra. The sequence continues at coordinate 15,448,332 of NC_141818.1, forward strand.
CAGGTTCAATCCCAGCTCCAGACAAGCTTGTGTCCCTGAGCAAGACACTTTACCCTGATTGCTCCTGATGGTAGACTTGGCGCAGGTGTGCAGCCTACTCCCATCAGTATGTGTGAATGGCTGTAAAAAGCACTACTGAATTTCCCCTCGCGGGACAAATAAGGGATTCTAAAAAAAAATAAATAAATAAATAAATTAAACACCGGTAAGACAAGACATCAACCGGTGAGCATCCAGGGCTCGGACATTGAGCTGGTGGACAGCTTCAAATACCTGGGTGTTCACCTCAACAATAAACTGAACTGGTCCACACATATCAACGCCGTGTACAAGAAGGGGAGACTGAGGTCCTTCGGAGTGTGCAGACCACTATTAAGGACCTTCTATGACTCCGTGGTAGCCTCTGCTATCCACTACGCTGTGGTCTGCTGGGGAGCAGGCAGCACGGACCGGGACAGGAAGAGACTGAACAGGCTGGTCACGAGGGCCGGCTCTGTCCTGGGCCGCTCGCTGGACTCGGTGGAGGAGGTGGGAGAGAGGAGGACACTCTCCAGACTATCCTCCATCAGGGACAACGCTCTTCACCCACTGCACCTGACCGTGGAGGAGTGGCAGGCTCAGGCACCCCCAGTGTAGGACGGAGCGTTATAGAAGGTACTTCATCCCAACTGATGCTAATCCGTAGTGTGTTTTTCTTCTCGTGTGTTTTTATTTTTTGTTTTTATTTTACTTTATTTTATTTTATTTTTTATTTTATTTTATTTTTTATTTTACTTTATTTTATTCTGTTAAAAGCGCTAATTTTCTAATACTGTAAATAATTTGTATATTATTAAGATCGTTTTATTTTTATTTTATTTTATCATCTCTTTTACCATTTCTTTTTTTTCCCATGCACTTTATTTTCATTGTCCTGCTGCTGCTGTTGTAAAAGTGTGTTTCCCCTCTGGGGATGAATAAACGTTTTCTATTCTATTCTATTCTAAATACATTTATTGCGATACAATAGAGTTAAAAATAGTGTAAATAATTTTCTTGAAACACTATGAGTTCCTTCGGTTTGTTATATTTTGCAATTTGAAATAGATTATTTTGTCCAAAGCAAGATCCCTTTTTTTATTTTATAATAAAATGCAGTTTCTGAACTTTAAACTTAAATATAAGTTCGTCTGACGTGGACGACCTCAAACATCTCGTCTTCATCCTCCATCTTCGAGACGATTGCCCAGACAATCTGTGACGACACTCATTTTTCTGCGGCTTTTCAGTCATTAACAGGCGACTGGGAGGAGGACGACATTCATCCTCGTTACACAAGATTCCGAGGCTCAATAATAATTAATCTGCATAATAGTGTGTCGTGATCAGTGTCTGAGCTGCAGCGACTGTCGTCTGGCTTTTCATTCTCTAATTAATTAGGCCATTATTGCCTAAATGCTCGTGTAAACAGTGGTTTCCTTGTCTAAACAACGGACGTCATTGAACCACTTCAAAGATCTACTTCATCGTAAGGACGCGTCTTTGATTCACAACTTAAATGACAACTCCAGACATGATGATAAGAGGCATCCGTTCGTACTTGAAGACGGCGATGAGGAGGTTGACCAGCAGGATATTGGCCACCAGCAGGTAGCAGGCCATGATGGCGGGCACGATCCAGGCGCCCGTCTTGCAGGGAGGCAGCGCCACCACGCCGTCCTCCGTGGTGATGTTCTGCCCGCAGGGGGCTGCACGGGACCACGGGAGACAGAAGAAGATTAACACAAGAAGTCAAGACGGATGTCAAACCAAATATCAAGACACATCGACCGACACGACATGAAGCTTTTGTCCACACAGCTATGTTTGCTTTTTAATCTCGTTTGCTTGCATTTTGAGCAGAAAAAGCCCCTTGATTTTTTGTTCGCCTGCCTTGTGTGTATCATGTGGAAAAATGTTTCAAACCTAACTTGAACACATCTCATTTTTTTGGTACATTTGAATCCAATTTTGGACTTGGATAAAAAATATATTTGAGTAAGGGACAATGAGAAAAACCATGACCGTCTGTAATCTTTCTCCGCTAAGATAAACCTTCACTGCATCTAAATGAGGTGAGGATGATGATGGTATTGAGCAGTAGAAATAAAAAAAATGAGTCAACTAGTTTTATTTTTAATTACATTCTAGGTGTGCCTTGATTCCTTTTTTTTGGCGCCCCCTTTTATCCAGACGCCTTCTTACTAGTAACGGTCTGATGAAGCTTCATGAAGCAGTGCCATGTTGTTTAGAGGTCAGTGGGTGGCGCCATCAGTTAAAATGTCATGTGATGTTTCATTAGAACATTTGTTTAAAACAAAGGAAAATAGTGCAGAGACCGCCATCTAGTGGACTCTGACAATAATGACACTGTTTCACAAAGCTTCATCAGACCATCCCTACTAGTAATCCCATTGTTACAAGAAGGGAATGAGAAATGTCACCTCTATGAGATGATATTAGTGCGCTAAATTCAACCCTTCATCTCTGTGAGGTATTCTGCTGCAACTGTTGTGGTCCGGGACTTATTGCAGTTTAATATTACTGGACACATGTTGTTGACATCTGGCAGCGAGTAATGGTGTCAAAGAAATCTGGTTGTTTTTTTTTTAATAAAAAAGGAAAACTTAGATGTGTGGACATGGTTTTCACCGTAACAACAACAACAACACAAATCATAGAAAACAAAAAAAAGTAGTTGTAAAATAAAAATGCATTCATCATATTTTGCAAACAAACAGGAAGCATAAATGTTCAGTGTTATGCTTCATTTGTCGAGGAGCGAGTGAACACTGCAATGATAGAGGTTCATGTTCAGGTGAGTCTCAACAGAAAGTATAAACAAACCAACACACAAAACAAAAACAAAAACAATCCCTAACGAGACAATTTGTGCTCCCAATATATTTAAACATTTGTCACATGTTTGAAATATATGGTGACAAATGTGTGCTCCATTCAGCTGATGGTTGAGTTTCAGGAGTTATTGTGTTTTTTCCATCCGTGATGGTTCAGTTGCGTGTCTGGAGGAACATTCAGCATTCGTTTGTTTGCCTTTTGAGGTTCATTCTCGTCATGCTCATCCTCGCCCGATGCTCAATTGTTCCACACAATGCAGCCCAAAGACAGAGAACTGAAGTAATTTCAGAAAAGAAATCTGTTTTTTTAAATCGCTCGTTAAATTTGGGGATCACTAGAACTCTGACAACTGAACCACGTGAAAAAACAGATGAAAGGTGGAGGGTTAGCGTGATGAGTCTAAATTTTCATAGTACTTTCTTTTTTTTTGGCATTTTAACAATGGCGTCTTAACGATGGAGGGGTGTCTGTGACGGATGTCGACGTGGCAGGGTCACTTCTCCACACACAAAGCTGATGCCATCAATAGACGAACGGTCAACAAGTGCCTCTGCCATGTACAGATGTTAGTGCCAAAATTAGTCAAAGTGAAGTTGCGTCGCGGTCTATGGTCGACCTCCGCATGCGTCAGTCGATAAGGCGATCGAAATGTGACGTCATTGACGCTTCCTGCTTCTGGCTCTGACGCGCAGGAGCCGACCAAAGACCAGCAACTTCAACGTCTCATGTGCAGCTCGCATGCGCACTCTGCGTGACCCTCCTAGTGGCCAGAGTGGGTATGGCATGGTGGTCATGGAGGAGAGGAGAGGTGAGGAGGCAAATCGAGGCCTACGACTATGGATTTACTGGGGGTATGACTGCACTGGGCGACGTGGAATGGACCACTAGTACGCCAGGTTCCATAAGTTCGTAAGTAATTTTCGACCAGCCAGAGTTTGTCATTCAGCCTTTGCTTTAACCTTCTACTATGCAACTCTGAAACAGAGAATGAAAACATTATTTCAGATCTCGTCTCTTTGGGCCACTTGCTCACATCCTGTACATGTACAATGCAGTAGATACACACAAGTACACTCCAGTATTGCACAGAAATACACAGAATAAAAAAGACCCCAGAGTTAAGATTATGACCCTTTTTTATATATATATTTTTGTATAGATAATATCAGAACATCTTAGAAAATGACAATAACATCTTCGATTCTATGTGGAGAAGAACTGGTTCTAAATACAATTTGGGTTTCTAACCTCACAGCAGGGATGTCAAAAGTGTAAACTTAGACCAAGTTGTTTGATAAACAATATGAATAATATATTGTAAGGAGTAAATGAGGGTTAAAAAATATCACATTTTAATAATAAAGTTAAAATTTAGACCGAAAATCTCACTATTTGTGTGAAGAAATGAAGTTCCTAACATGGTTCTTTCACCACAACACACACCTGTATTTCTTCTGTATTGCAGTGTCGTATTACTAGGCATGATGTTGATATGTACTGTAGGTATGGAAGTAAATCAGTGCAAAAGAGTTTATCGAATGGTTCAAAGTAACATTTTTAATGTTGAAACTTTGAATATTCAATTGATATGATAATTTAATTTACCCTTTTTTTTTTTTAAAAGAATTGAATATGTTGTGATTAGAAAAGGTTGAATTGTCATCTTGTTTTAATATTTTCAAAATTAATGATTTTTCTTTTACACGTACAGTAAGTAAGTAAGTAAGTCATTTACTTTTCCAGACCAGGGTCACAAAGCGCTTAAACAACCAAAAAAATATTAAATAAAATATATACTTAAAAGGTCAAGATAAGACTGAGAAAAACACAGGAGTTCCAGAAAATCAAGGAAAAGCCTGCACAAATAAAAATGTCTTAAGATGTTTCTTGAAGGAGTCAAGGTTGAGATTCTAATTCCAAAAATTCAAAAATACATTTTCTAAATTCAATATTTATTATTTAATAGACTTTTAAATTCAATATAAAAAATATTGGTATAATAGTGAAGCCAGACAATATAGAAACATTTAAACACTAGTGGTCAAATCAACCATTCAATTTTCTGATAGCACTGATATACTTCCATAGGTGATCTAGTTTTTGTTAAACTTATACTCAATAGCTTTGTAAAAAAAAAAAAAAACTGTTACGGGCCACAAAAACTACAAACAAACTACTGTCCTTCATGGATGATGACAGTCATCCTCTGAACACTGTCATCAGTGAACAGAGGAGCAGATGTAGTGCACGAATGCTCCTCCCATGTTGCAACATTAATAGACTCAGGGACTCATTCATTCTTCATGCTATTAGACTTTATAATTCTGAATTTTAGGGCAGGAGCTAGTGAAAGGAGTATCTACCAACCTTTGATCTAAAATGACTTGACTTGTCAATTATTATTATTTATTAATTCTCTACCACCTTTTTTCCTTATCACGTTAAAGGGGGCTGCAGCCTGTCCCAGCTGCTTAGGGCGAGAGGCGGGGGACACTCTGAACAAGTCATCAGACGTAACCAACAACCACAACCACACATGTATGTTTTTGGATTGTGGGAGGAAACTGAAGTGCCCAGGGTAAACCATAAAAGATGCAACTGTTGTGTTGTTTAATTTACACTGCAGTGATAAAAACAGTGATAGGTTTGAGGTTAAAAGATTTATTTAATATGTGTAAGAATTGATATGAAAAAGTTCCCCTCCTGCCGCACTGACCCTCCTATCAACTTAACATTCTCCACTCCAGGCTAGAGTCTTGTTTATGTGCTTTAAGTGAGCGCTTTGCTACTTTACTCAGAGTCAAAACAGTAGACAAGCCTCGTTCCTGACAGGAAATCTAGAGAAAGTACATCAACTAACTTCCCCAGGATCTGTAGATTCAGCCGCTAAGAACTTACGGTCAATCTGGTCGGCGAACACCTCGCCGTAGATCATCCAGTAGGGCATGAAGAAGATGTTCCTGGCCAGCATCCACGAGGGGTCTTCATTGGGGTTCAGGATGGCTTGTCGCGCCACACCGAAGCTCATCAGCACCACGAGCATGATGATCACAAAGTACATCATGTCGATCATCTGATGGATGGAGGGATGAGGGCAGAGGGAAGGAAATAGGTTTTCTTGTTTTAATGATGTAGTACGGAAGTGTGTTGGATTCAATTGCACAAAAAATAGGCAAAGGATTACGAAACAAATACAGGGTGAAAAGTTTAAATTGAAAACAGTTTTAACACTTTTATCTCAGGGTCAAGGTGACCCGAAGGACCCAAACAAATGTGTTTGTGGTATACCTTGTGGGTCAAGGTGACCCAGAGGCAAGGTAGAGGCCATTCACCTTGACCCAGAGAGAACACAAGGGATACCACAAACACATTTGGCTCAGGCCTTCGAGTCACCTTGACCCTGAGATAACAAAAGGGTTAATGAATGTGAATTAAAAAGAGGGCAAGAAAGTTTGAACGAAAAACTATAAAAACAATAAAATAAAAATAAAAAACCAACAAAATTTAGAGCAGAAAAAGGAAGAAAAATGTAGCTAAAAAACATGGCAGAAGAAAAAAAAATGAAAAACTGGCTAAAGTAAATCGAATGAAAAACATTGCGGAAAACTAAGGAAGAAAAAATGTGAAAAAATATAAATGAAATAAATCAGGGCCAAAACCTTTAGAACAAAAACCATTGCAAAAAAAGGCTCAAAAAAGAGCAACGTTTTTTTTTCCGAACGAACAAGAACCAAAAACAGGAAAATAAAAATATTTGAAACAGAAAATTGATTAAAAAAAAAATCTGAAAAAAAGCTAAAGAAATATGAAAGAAAAACAGGGAAAAAGGTTTCAATTGAAAACAATTTTACCCCACGTATTATCTCAGGGTCAAGGTGACTTTGAGTTGTCACCTTGACCCTGAGATAATACAAGGGTTAGAAAATATGAACGATAAACAGGGCAGAAAAAAGTGTGAAACGAAATTATATTTAGAAAAAAAAATTGTCTTCCTTTGTTATAATAAAGCGTTCTGCACTTATTCCTATCTTACGCTGATGAAAATCCAGTGATAGAATCCAAACCATCTTCAGTAAAGTGTCACCAGAAGCCACAGCTTTGATCCTGACGCTCACACATCATCTTCAATCTTTACTCTGAGATTGAATAAGACAATTCCTCTTCTTCAAACAGTCACTCTTCCACTTCTCAGCATCAATAATGTATGCTAACCCTGCAGCCGACCATACACAAAGAGAGTAATACGACACACAAGACCCGTCTCTCCTGCTCTCACCATCTTGCCGATCATCATCACGTAGGGGCCCAGGTACTTGTTCACCCCGAAGATGTCCAGCAGCCTGATGTACCAGTAGATGATGTTGACGCAGTAGATGACCCGACCGTAGCTCATGAAGGGCGGCTCCTGGAGACGGAGCACCATGCCCACGGAGAAGATGAGGATGGCCATGAGGTCGGTGATGTTCCAGTACTCCTGCAGCCAGACCTTCACCTTCTGCAGCAACTTCCCCGGCTCTGACATGAGGATCTGCGTCCAGAAAACAAGTCTATTAAAGAAGTTTTCTTCAGTGCTGATGCTCGACCGCGGGAGGCAGGTCATCGCATTGTTTCACGTCATCAGAACCAAGTGTGTAGATGCTCAACATGGAAGGGGTTTGATTCTAAAGCAGCTTTCTGTCAGATTCGCTGGAATATTTACTTGTTGGAGATGGTTTGAGAGTGTTCAATGCTGCTGCTGTGGTGGAGAAATGAAGCTCCCCCATCTCCCCTGAGCAGGTTCCAAGAAAAATAATATGCTAACATTTATATAGAATTTTATTTTAATTTTCCACCCAATGTTGAATATTGAATATCCTGTGATAGTTTATTGAAAATATAAATGTTGACTTAATTAATTATTTTGTTTTAATGGGGAAACACATTTTACTTTCACTTCAAAAACAAAATATTGGGATAAACATTTTTTATCTTAAAATTATATCTTTATATACATTCTGATACAGTTCAAAATAGAACCACAAAATCATTAATCAACCCCCCTAAAAACGATTGAAAATGAATGAAAATTGACTAAGTAAAATGAGCAGCCAAAAGGAAAGATTTACTCAAATAAATATATTTAAGTTTAGCCGAGGAAAATAAATCTTAGAAGGCACTAATCTAAACCCATAAAAGAACAACATCTGTTGTTTTTATTATTTACGCCTCTGAAAAAACTCTTGATGATCATTTGTAGATTCACATCAAGCGCACTGCGTTGTGACGGTCACAAGGGGGCAGTGTAAGTTCACCAAATGGGGTGCAAAGAGTAAGACAGGGGAGCGACATGATGATAAATGCTTTTCATACAGACTGAGTGTAAACACATCCAAGCAGAGGCAAAAACAAAAAGTCTAACGTCGGTCATTAATCCCCCCCGTCCGTCTGTGCTCTCTCACCTGTCCGTCAAACTATGTGTGCGACAGAGCTGGAATGAAAAGATGCAACACCAGGCCCTACATTACCTCTCTCATCTTCTCGATGCCGTTGGTGAAGATGTAGGCGATGACGATCCACTCCTGAGCTGAAGGCCACAGGTCCATCTTGACCAGCACGATGTAGTTGAACAGCATGAGGTAGCCCACATACGCCATCTGAGGGAGAGACTCCAGTCCGTGTGTGTTTCTTCATCTAAACGCTTGATGAGTAGCAATAATGATTCCCGGCGAGCAGACCTGGCTCAGGGGCGCACGAGAAGCTCCAAATAAACTCGTTCAATAGTGAAGACTGACACTAATTACTCATTACATTTAACACCGTTTCTCCAGAGCTGATAATAGACATCTACTGCGGCATCTCCACACTCGTCTTACACATGTCCACCATGCCTCGAGCTACGACTATTTATATCGACGTTAGCTTAGTTTCGTTTGAGCTCAAATCTTCCACGTCAACAAAAGTTATCTTATAGAATGATTTAAACACAATCAAATCTATCATATCTACTATCATTATTAGCATCATCCTCTAAAGAGAGACGGAGAAGAGGCGTTAATAAGACGTGACAGCGACTCTTCCCTCACTCTCGGCCTGTAATGGCTCCTGACATATTTGGGAGTGATATTTGTGTCGGGGGAATTCTTGCAGGATGGATAATGAGAGTAAAAGGCAGCAGAATCCTGGTAATGAAAACAACACTTGGAGCAAATCGGCATCTGCTCGGTGCGCCAAAGGAGCTGGAGTTAATGGACGGAAATAGAAATGGTTTTCCCTGCGTTGACAAAGGGAACGTATGTAGAGCAACAGTACGAAGAGCCAGAGAAAACATACGTTCTCATTAGAAAAGAAACACTTGCGTAAAGTCATGGAAAAGAAGACACGCAATTTATGAATCGTGAAGAAACATATGGATTTGATCGTATTTACACTGAATTAAACAATGCAAACTTGACTGGTATTTAAATGGAGTCAGTAGATTGAAAGCAATTGGAATGTATTTGAATTATGTTTTTAGTGTTTTGTAGTTGAAACATGAAGCTTAGATGATGTTCATGGTTGGCACGGACTAAGCTTTTATTTCTACTTGAGAATTCTTAAGTAAAAGAGTGACTTAACACCACTAGAATTAGGGATTATCTGTATTAAATGTCTAATGAAAATGGAGAAAAAAAGCAACAAACAGACAATATAAGACATGGACATCTGTTTTGTGACTAAAGATCATTCATTTTTCTTTTTTTTCATGATGAAATTAACTGTTGACTTTTCTATTTCTCACTATTTTTTTAAGAACTTTTTGGAAATTCCAACTAGTATATAAGAAGAAAATTACTTTTTATGACAATATTTAACAGTATTTAAATTATAATTCACCCAAAATTCACTCATTTTCTACTCACCCTCATGTCGACTAAGGGTTGCGATTATTTTCAGAGTAAGCCGTTCCTTTTTATCAAAAATATATATTCATTTTAATGTAGCGACTAATGCTCAGTTGTCTTCGACCTCAGCTTCGTCCAAAAGGACACTTAAAAACACCCAAGTACCTCCATACTACTTGTCTGTAACGTCCATCTTGTATTGAAGCCTCGACAAGGGGTTCCGGGAAAAGTAAAACAAGTCTCGGTGCTTCCAGTGAGGACAGTAGACTCCAGTACTTCCGGTCTGTATTGCTTGATATTCTTTTAACTTGTGCTAAAAACAATATTAAAACATAGACTTGTTTAAGTTTTTCGGAACAATTCTTCTTCGCTTCAATACAAGATGAACGTTACAGACGAGCAGTATGAGGTATTTGGATGTTTTTTAAGTGTCTTTTTGGACGAAGATGTAGACGAAGACACCTGAGCTCCAGTCACTACATTAAAAGGGACTTCAAATGTTTATTAAAAGGAAAAGATTACTCTGAAAATAATCCCAACCCTTAGTCGACATGAGGGTGAATAGAAAATGAATGAAGTTTGAATTTGGGTGAACTATTAATTTATGTATATTACAGTTTGAACTTACTATAAAGTAAAGAAAATGTCCATCAAAAGTGCTGTTAAGAGGTGATGGAGTTTGGATAACTGCCCGTAAGACACACAACACAAACATATGTGCCACAACTTGATTACAAATGCCTCAACGCAACAGCTTGAATCCACAACGGACCTGATCCGAGTCCGGGGACTCGCTTTGCTGACGGATCGGGTGACAAGAAGTTGATTTACTGAAATTTTGATTCATGACGTTTATGACAAAAAGTGACATTTCATCATTATAACTTACTTTTCCAACTTGAAAACCACCTGCTACTTTTCGCTTCAGTCCCACCGTCCGACAACGATATGATTCCCAGAACTTGGAGTCTGATTGGTTTTGTTGTGGCTTTATGTTTTTGCATTTGTTCTGAGCTTAGAGGCCACAGTTCAAGTTTTCTATAAATGCTGAAGCTTCAGAATATGCAACTTAAGAAAGCAAAGCATATATCAAACCACAAAATGATCTCAAATGAATCTACAGTGTATCAAAAAAGTGAGTACAACCCTCACATTTTTAAAGATATTCTATGTTATACGTAGTCTATCTTGTCATGGGACAACACTGACAAAATGACACAATGGAAAGTAGCCTGTGTAAAGTTTACATAACAGTGTAAATGTATTGTTCCCTTAAAATAACTCCATTTACAGCCAATAATGTCTAAACCACTGGCAACAAAAGTGAGTACACCCCTAAGAGACTACACCCCTAAATGTCAGGGCAGTGCTCCAGCATGATAATGACCTCTAACACGACCACTTCTTTTACTAAAGAGGCTGAGGGTAAAGGTGATGGACTGGCCAAGCACGTCTCCAGACCTAAACCCAATAGAACATATCTCTGGGCCATCCTCAAAATGGAAGTCTCGAATATCTACCAGCTTTGTGATGTCGTCATGGAGGAGGATTCCAGTGGTAACCTGTGAAGCTCTGGTCGACTCCAGGTGAGTTAAGGCAGTTCTGGAAAATAGTGTTGGCCACCGAAAATATATTGAAACTTCAGGAACTTTCACTTAAGGGTGTACTCACTTTTGTTGCCAAAATGAATTGCTATATTTTGGGTTATTTTGAAGGAAATTCAAGATTTTATATAAGCAACACACAGACTACTTCTTAATGTGTCAAAGTGTCATTTCTTTAGTGTTGTCCCATGAAACAATATCCTTAAATATCTGCAGAAATGTGAGGTATGTACTCACTTTTGTGATACACTGTTGTCCATGGACATTGTTTAAGGGTTGCACAGTGAGCTTCATAGCTTGTTAGGAACTCATGAAGTTTTGTAAGAGCAACACTTCCAGTCTAGAAAAGGTTCACTTTTTTAACCTTCAAACTAAATAGATGTAGTTGCAGAACTTCTAACTATTGACTGTTGAGCTTGTGTGTGCGGTTGTAAAGGGAGTGAGAGGGGCGTGGCAGTTGGGGTCAGGATGAGGACATTCTGTGTCTCTTTATCAGAGAGACAGATGAGACCAGGGAAGAAAAAAAAAATCCTTCCACATCCGAGCGGTGCTGTAGGAACCGTGTAAACATTATGCCTCGGACTGAACAATGGAGACTTCACACACACACGCTGACAGATTGACGAACGAGAGGCCTTTAATGGCCGTCTCGGGAAACTGACCGTATGGAACCAGAACTTGACGATGGGAGCGTTGTAGAACTCGTAAATCTTTCGTCCCATAGGGATGAGACGCTGGCGGTTCTGCACTTCTTCCACATCCTTCTTCCTGGACGCCTCCGTGGTCACTTTACCCAGCATGGCCTTGTGGAGCGAGCGATCCATGATGAGAGCGGTACCAGAGGGAAGATGAGGACGGGTGTGCGGGGTGCAAGAGTTTGGATTTTTTTAAGAGGGGTGGTGGGGGGGGGGGACAAATCGGAGAGAGAGACATGGCGTTACCCTACAGCGGCAGTGACGTCTTCACGGCATTTATCGAAGAAGCAAGCACAGGCGATGTCATCATTCCCAAATGTGAAGTATGTGTTTTGAGGTGGAGTGTTAGGTGAAGGCTGGTCACATGACACGGACGCACACGTGAATCTGATCTCAGGACAACACGGACACACGACCGACAGGAGAGAGTGATGGGGGAAAGGACAGAGTGACACAGGAGAAGACAGGAAAAGACAGATATATATATATATTTTTTTTTTTCGATTCCGGGACAGACTACCATGAGAGGGGGCTTCAGAGTCATTGGGCTGGTTGGTCGAGGCAGCACCAGATCTGGGTGAGAAGTGAGTCATAAATAAGGATTTAAAGTCAAGTGGTGGAGAGAGTTTCAAACTCTTATTTTGTCTTAGTCTTGACATGAGTTCTATGTTGGTGCCTCAAGGCTTGGTCCAAAAGTTAAACTTCCCTAAACCAACAACTAATTAATACAGATGGTACCTGAACACACCAGTGGGCGTGGTCGGTGGTCCCTAAGGCAAGTGGAGAGGTAAAAGGACGAGGACTGAACTGTTCATTTTTGTTTTTGACGTGTCCTATCAAAGTAAATGACCTGCTTTTCATTTTTTCTACAGCGATCTGCTGGTCAGGGTTGGACGAAAAACCAACGTTGTGTCCCAAAATCGCGCACTTCTGCACTTACACATGATATTTTGAGTACACAAGTGCGTCTACATTGAGCAGTGTGCGGAAATGTAGTACACAATGATCACCCAATTGATGCACTCAAATGGCCAGAAAATTGAGTGTGGATCGATGGACACTTTCCATCCTTAATGACCGCCATCTAAGTGACGTAGATGCCACTAAACAGTAAATACGTAACTGACGACGCGTTGTCAGAGCAGATACCGGCGTAAACGTCTAGAGAAAACGCAAATTTTGCCTCAAAAATAACACAGCAACAATAATAACACAATGAAACACAACTTAATAACTTGTTTCAATTGGTCAAAAGCGCTGTCAAGTGTTGGCGATAGAGTTCCAACGGCTGGTTTAAATCAGTGTTAAAAAGTTGTAGAAGAAGAAAATGTCAAATAATTTCCGGTAAGTACTACGCAAGTAAGTGTACTTTAAAGCAGTGCCCTCAGAGAAGTGCGCGATTTGAGACACGGCCCAGATACTATCCATGTCAGCTTACATAACTTATCGAAAACGATATAAGATAATAATGGTTAAATCTGTGAATAAAGGGAATGTGAAGACAATACTTCAGGTTTTCGTTGAAGCCTAAATTTCCGTTAAACATTGATAATTCAGTGGACAAACTGTTTTTCACAAGATCCATTTTTTTGCACAGAAGTCAACACTCCCTCTGAGGTGCAAACCTATGGATCCTTGTGCGATTCATACGTGTCAAACGTTGCATTTGTACGGCGAGAAGCGGAAACGGAACAATACGACGATCGTTCCAGACGCATTCTTGACCCGCAAGAATGCATGAGGGAACGTTTCACGACTTCCCATCCGTAACCAAATGCAAATGGTAAATAAAAAAAAAATGTAAAGTGGCACTGAATGGTGTTCAATCCAATCATTTCGAGAGACGGGGGTTTTGTATCCGGTTCAGATCTCCGGATCCACCTCGGGAATTGATTGGATTGGAGAAACGCTTGATTCCTGCCTCAAGTCTAAGGCTATATGCAGATGGATGGAGTCTTGTGCTGGGAGAAGGTGCTCAGACTCTGCATGATTTAAGCTCTGCAGCAGCAGACGCACACATGGTTATATAATGCAAAAGCCTGGGCCTCCCGCGCTCAGCAGCGACATGCTGAGTGGCATGCTGCGGCAAGCCATCGTGAGAGAGTGAGGGGCAGCAATCGGCTGGATTAGTACTGTACCTCCATGAGAACAGAACTTGGAGGGAAAAGGCGAGAAAGAGGAGAAGGCGGGGGGGTGGAAAGAGGGAGGGGATAGAGCGGTAGAAACATACAGGAGGGAACCCACAGCGGCGACAGACTGAGACGCTACAACTCCTCTACTACGTTTGGCTACGACGACAAGTAACAGAAAAGGCCAATTAGGCTTGAAAGAAGAACAAGTATGGAGAATCGTGTGTGTGTCTTTGTGTTCTCCTCGTCGTGGACACAAATAGTGCGTTAGATCCACAAGAGCGTAATGACAGCCTTAGACATTAGAGATTGTGTTTCTGCGGAGCTGAGGTGGGTTCTCTCACCACGGAGTTGTACTGCGCCTCACAGTAAGATCTTACTGTGAACTCCATGTCCTCCTCCTCCTTCTCCTTGACGGGCTTCTCGGGCTCCTCCTCCTCCTTCTCCTGAAGGTAGGCCTCCTGATCCTGAGGCATGTAGGACATCTCGTCCTTGTTCTTGAACTCCAGGCTGAGGATGGACGGAGGCAGCAGCAGCCCTAGGATGACCTGGAGAAGAGATTCAAGGACCATAACTTCAACCAGGGTTGATTAATCGAATCCACTTTTCCATCCATTCAATCCATCCTTTACATGTCCCTATGATTAAAACAAACTGAAGGTGTAAAAGGACATGCTTTGTGTGAGTGTCTGGTGTCAGCGTTCACAGATCAACACGTGTTTCGGGGGTTCAACGGGGGGTCAAACATTTAATTTGTGTTGGGCAATCTACTCAATACGCACCAACCAAACAAGCAGACATGATTAATTGGCCATCAGCATCGACGCTGTCCATCAATGGAGTGACCTTTGGAGTGTCATTTGTGGATGTTCGATCGTTGTTCTCGTGCCTCCACGCATAATTATCGCTGCAAAGGATGTAATGCTGTGTCCATCTTTGTTTGTCTGTCTTTAAGCAAAACAACTCAAAAGCAACCAGATTTTGTTGAAAGTAGAATCAAGGAACATATGATTAGAGTGTTCTGGACTGTTATCTTTATCTTTATTTTATAATTATTATCTAGAAGACAAGTGACAAACATTGAGGAAAGCTTTAAGTTATTTGAAGCAGCAAAAATTTCAGTCAAGATGCTCTGTGGAAGTGTAAAAAGATTACGTGTTCAAAACACTAAAGTCAATCCACCGCTTCCAGGTTCCAAGTCAAACTGTCCGTGGCTAAATTTTAATGTGTTCTCTGATCCTTTTTAAAGTGCAACTAATGTGAAATTCCAACTCTCTTGACCCACTCACTCCCTCTCCAAAATACAGTAAATCTCTCATCGTGACCATGTTTTGAATTTATTACTTTAAAAAGTTCTCCCCCGTCTGAAATCTCGGTGAACAAGAGGTTACGAGAGCGGAGTCTATTAGGACGTAATAATGTGCTTAACTCCTCCTCCAGCAAAACAAAATAGCTGCTTTTTTTATACAACAAGTCCCTTGGAGGTGGAGACCTCCAGGATTAATGACACACGGTGAAAAACCTTTACGTTTGACCAATCATGGCAGAGTGGCCGTGGTCATCTCCAGAAAAGGGTTTTCAGTTGGCACACATTTTCTAATGTAAATATTTCAGAGTTTTTTACAAACATACTGATGAGTACAATAGAGTCCAACATCTATTAAAGACACACTTAAATCAACACATTAGTTGAACTTTAATCACTTGTTTCATCTGCGGAAAACTGTTTTATTACAGTTTTAATAGCTCGGATTGTTTATAATAATAATAAATATTATTATTATTAAAGAATTGCGAGTATATGATTTATACGAAAAAAGTGAAGTGTGATCGGATCAACTCATGTTCACAACGATGAACACCCGAGACCGCTCGACTCTCGAGACGTTCGTGGAATGTTCCATTTTACACTCTGTGGGAGTTTCGATCTGCCGCCGCGGGAGCTTTCCTGGGCGTCCGCCATCACACAAAGGCAGTGGGAGGAGTTGCCTTAATAAAGATGTCAGTTCCTGCAACATCCTCCTCTCCCTCAACAGTCTCTTTCTGACCTTTCCTTAAGTGAGAAAAAAGCGTCCTCCCCGTGAGGACAACACGGACGCGTGAATGCTTCCCAACAGATGTCCGGGTTAGTTAAAGCTTAACGAAGCTTCACCTGCCGAGCGTGACTTTTTAATAAAAAGCGATGAAGTCACGGCGTTTCGACGGGGCCCTCAGACTGATGTACGACGCTGAACGACAAAGGCGAGGTATTTATAATGGCGCCTGTCGACACGGACGCCAATTAGCATGTGATTAGCCCGGACGAGGAGGAGACGGTGGCGCGGTCAAGATGGATGAGGCGACACCAACCAGGCGCTGGTGGAGGACACACTCAAATACAGGTGTGAAGGTGACTCTGAGGATTAAGAGTCACCCCTTTGATACACATATGGACGCACCATTACAAACCATGGAGACATTTATACCGTCTATCGATCAAACCTTTTCATTTTAATCTTTAAAAAAATTAAAATAAAAAATCTGGGTTTTTTTCAATATCCACGTTTTACATTTCTTCGTTCTTCGTGTCCCTCAATTCTATCGTCTGTCTTTGTTTTTGCCGGCTTCGTCATCACGGCCGCATTTGAACGTGACAAACTTGACAAAAATTCATATAATTCTACCTCAAAAAGATGCTCTGGAATGAGTGTCAAGAGATTCTGTGCTCAGAACACTGAAGTCAATCTATCCTGCGCTTTCGCGTTCTGTGACGTGCTATCAGCGGATAAATTTGATGTGCGCTAATAGAGGAGAGATAGATTAGCAGATTTTGTTGGAATTAAACAAATATTTTCATTTTATAAATGAAGGGGAAATACGTTTATTTAAAAAAAAAATTAAAAAAAAGTACCCGGTGTTGCCCGGGAATTTGTATAAGACAGAAAATCCTGAAAAATGAAATGGCCAAGTTATTTAGTTTAAAATATTTTATCATCCCTTTACCATGGACTTAAAAAATTGCTAGCAGGATTTTTTTGGTCAAACTTCAAAGATTTTGAGAAAGAAAAAAAACCCTCAGAGGACTTAATATTTCAGCTGCTACAGAACTCTACTTTTTACAACTTTTCCTTGAAAGAGGTGGAGAAAATGACCCATTCACGCTATTGTAGCACAAATAATAAGGGAGTAGTTATCGGCAGTTTTGTGGATGAATAAGAGCAAGAATTAAAAACAGACACAGATCAGTTCATGGTGGTCAATTGAAGGCCAAGAAGAAGAAGAAGAGCTCTGTACGACCCTGTAGCAACTGTGAGAGAGCCAAGCTGACATTGATAACTTCAAGTGCCATTTATAGTTATAGATAATGTAAATTTATATGTTTTTTGTAGATAAAGAAACTTTTGAAATAATAGAAAATAAAATAATAAAATATATTGCAAAACTTTATTTTACTTGATTTGTATTAATACGATAGATATTGAAAAATAAGTGAATATTCTTAATCATTTGTTTTAAAATGGATTCAAAGAGAAACTACACATTTTTTAAGCATATACAGTATTTTCAGTTCTTAATTTAATAACCATAATGACCCCGTGTGTGTGAAACATGTTCCGGAGAAAGAAGTTGACATCACATTAACTCACAAGTGTGCGGAGGAATTATTTTG
This sequence comes from Callionymus lyra, assembly GCF_982586985.1. NCBI lineage: Eukaryota > Metazoa > Chordata > Actinopteri > Syngnathiformes > Callionymidae > Callionymus > Callionymus lyra. Next base: position 15,466,146 of record NC_141818.1, read on the forward strand.
ACAGCGTTATTTCACCGACCGTCCTGAGCTCCAGAGGCTCAGAACTTGTTCCACTTGCGGTTTCTATTCTGTCTTTTCTGCTTCACTAGTTCTGCATTAGTAGTGCCTGGATCTCTCTCCTTCACCTCCCACTCTGCAGACCTGTCTGAGCACTTGTAGTCCCAGTCCGTCATCATCCCATCTCAATCTCGCTCTGAAAACCTGCCCTTTCGGAGCGTCCCGGGGCGCCCTCCCGTCGTAGATAATTCAAGACCCCTTGACTGACGCAGCTGTCTATTTCTCACACAGGACTTCTGATGCTAACTGTAAAAAAAACAAAAAAAACATGTCCAGTTCAGAGCTAGTTCAACTATAAACTAAATATTTTCATTAGGTTGTATTTTAAATTAACCTTTCCAGGGGCGGTTAGAAGATGGGATAAAAAAAATCAGCTCATAAATTATGGATGATATTTCCTTTTCATTTTCCAAGTCCTGCATAATGCATTCTGCTCCACGACACATCGTAGCAATGGTTCGGCATTTGAAATGTGTTTTTATTATTATACTGTTCATCCCTTTGTGAGTGGAGGGTAATATGACAATGCATGTGGTATGTTAGAGGTTTACACACCCGCACAAGGATGAGTTGGGATCCGCAATACAGCCAATGGCGTCAGAAGTAGGATAGTGACATGTGAATGCAGAAGAAGTGCAAGGAAGCTGGGACTGGAACTCTTAAGAATGTTTTACAAATGGTGTCAGAAGTAGGATGGTGACATGCATTAATAAAGTCTATATAAACTCTGAAGAGGCAAGGTGAAGCTGATCATCTTTAACCTGTTAACAAATGGTGTTGGGAGTAGGATGGTGACATGCATTAATAAAGTCTATATAAACTCTGAAGAGGCAAGGTGAAGCTGATCATCTTTAGCCTGATAACAAATGGTGTTGGGAGTAGGATGGTGACATGCATTAATAAAGTCTATATAAACTCTGAAGAGGCAAGGTGAAGCTGATCATCCCTTAGCCTGTTAACAAATGGTGTCAGAAGTAGGATGGTGACATGCATTAATAAAGTCTATATAAACTCTGAAGAGGCAAGGTGAAGCTGATCATCTTTAGCCTGATAACAAATGGTGTTGGGAGTAGGATGGTGACATGCATTAATAAAGTCTATATAAACTCTGAAGAGGCAAGGTGAAGCTGATCATCTTTAGCCTGTTAACAAATGGTGTTGGGAGTAGGATGGTGACATGCATTAATAAAGTCTATATAAACTCTGAAGAGGCAAGGTGAAGCTGATCATCTTTAGCCTGTTAACAAATGGTGTTGGGAGGAGGATGGTGACATGCATTAATAAAGTCTATATAAACTCTGAAGAGGCAAGGTGAAGCTGATCATCCCTTAGCCTGTTAACAAATGGTGTCAGAAGTAGGATGGTGACATGCATTAATAAAGTCTATATAAACTCTGAAGAGGCAAGGTGAAGCTGATCATCCCTTAGCCTGTTAACAAATGGTGTCAGAAGTAGGATGGTGACATGCATTAATAAAGTCTATATAAACTCTGAAGAGGCAAGGTGAAGCTGATCATCTTTAGCCTGTTAACAAATGGTGTTGGAAGTAGGATGGTGACATGCATTAATAAAGTCTATATAAACTCTGAAGAGGCAAGGTGAAGCTGATCATCTTTAGCCTGTTAACAAATGGTGTTGGAAGTAGGATAGTGACATGAGAATGCAGAAGAAGTGCAAGAAAGCTGGGACTGGAACTTTTAAGAATGTTTTACAAATGGCGTCAGATGTAGGATGGTGACATGCATAAATAAAGTCTATATAAACTATGAAGAGGGAAGGTGAAGCTGATCGTCTTTAGCCTGTTAACAAATGTTTTTTGAAGTGGGATGGTGCAATCTCACCCCATCTTGGGGAACCCAAGTTTTTGGTGAAAATCAACGCAAATTGTAAAAGAATATATTCCGTAAAGGGATGATGTTATAACCCAACTCAGGATCCCTTTAAGAGACACCTAAATCAACACATAAGTTGCCCTTAAAGAAAAGGCAACCATTTTTAAGGATGTGTATGTATTTCCTTTAAGAAACGGATTCTGAACAAACCGGAAAGAGTTTGAATCGTCCAACAAAAGGACATGCATTTTTTCCTGCAAACGATCTTCCTCAGCTACCCTGGAAATCTCAGTCATTAAATCCTCAAATGCTACAGAATGATGCAGAACTTTTTCTCTGATCATTTCTCTTCTTCAAGACCATTAATGTTTAATTGATCACGACTGAAGGCTCGAGCTCTTTGGTAAAGATGGAAGTTTAGTCAGACGTATGCCACAGTCTAGTCAGTCACAGGCTATACTAGGAGCTCTGCTGAAGACCATTTTGCCTCTGGTCGACATACCGTCATTACTCAAGGAAAAAACGTACAAATTTAAGTTCATTAGGTTCCATCAATCGTGTAGGATCCAGTGAAAACAACGTGTGTTCAATCTGACCAGAAACTGTTTCCTTCAACTGTGAAAAATCTCTAAATCTAGGAAAATGATGTCACAACACGATCTGGAGATTATAATCCATGCGTTTGTGTCTTCTTGTTTAGACTATTGTAGATTGTAGTGTGTCTAAACGAGAAGGAGCTGTCTCGCCTGCAGTGACCCGCTCTAGTAGAAGAACTCGCATTTCCCCGATCCTTAAAACTCTTCACTGGCTGCCAGTTTCTTTCAGGATCAATTTTAAAATGTGGGTTCTTACTTTCAGATCTATTCATGGTCAGGCTCCTCCTTACATCAGTGATCTTATCCAGCCTTACACCCCAGCTCGGGCTCTGAGGTCTGTGGATCAGAATCTACTGATGGTTCCTGAACACACTTCCGGACCAGAGGAAAGAAATCCTTCCAGGCTGTTGCTCCTAAGCTTTGGAACGACCATCATCTCTATCTGCGTTTTATGGAGATTACCTTCTTCCTCATATCCTGGGACTCCTGTGTTTATCTTATGTCTTGACCTTTTGAGCTTTTAAATTTGTAGGTATTTTCAAATGTGTATTGTTTTTGATTGTTCAAGCACTTTGTGACCCTGGTCTAGAAAGGCGCTTAAATAACTATTACTTACTTAACAAACTAGCATCTTTTATGTACGTGTATTTGTCTAATAACGTGCTGAGAACTACATTAAACACAAACGAGCTCTCGTCACACCTGCACTCGGTGAAACTTCCATCCATCAAGTTGTGACGTGCGTGTCTGTGTTACCTTCAGACCCGAGTTCTTGCGCATCCGCAGACGTCCCATCCACATGTCCGTCAAGAGCATCTGACTGCAGGTGTGAGCGATGAAGTCTCGATGCTTGGCGGCCACAGCCAGCTGCAGGCAGGTGGCGTTGCTCCAGTTCTTCAGCTCGTACGTCAACAGCTTCATGGCCATCTGCTCGTCCTGTTTATACGACTGGTCCAGAAGCTCCACAGCCAGCTGGGCAAACTCTCTAGGAAATGATACGCGACACACCAACACACACACACACACACGGTGACGGGGAGACAGAAGTGGAATTTTTTATTTTTTATTATATGTCACAGTGATTGAACGCTGGTACAGATAATCACAGGCTTACTGATTTCATTTTTAATGAGCAGAATCCAAACACTTTTATTTACATAAAAGGTAGTCGGGAACACGTCTCTGTAATTAGCGCTGACAGGAAGATGAAGACGCGCAGCACTTCCTTTCGCTCAACTTCTACGTGGAACTTGTGATGACGAGAAATTGAAGCAGTTTATGTGTCAATTTTTCTTCTTGGTCGGCATCGTCTGTGCCTCTTCATTACGGTAATGGACTCATCAGAACTTGATGATTTCAGTCACTCCAATCAACCACAGACCAGAGTTGTTTGAAATATTTACGTCTTTTTTCCAGAGACTTTCTGGCCCGGTTTCTACCTCCGTTATCTCTGAACCGCAGAGAAATACATCGTTTTGTTTCTCACTGAACTTAGAAGCGAGACAGAAGGCATGAAGGTATGAATGAGAGAGAGGGGGAAGACAAAGGGAGTAGAAGGAGTGAATACAGATGGAAGAATCTGGGGTCATGGAGAGAGATCAAGGGAGATGAAGAGGAGAGTGCAGGCAGGGTTGGAACGGGGTGAGTTGCAGGGAGAGTGAAAAGCAATAAAACATAAAGAAAGTTGAAAAAGAGGTTGGAGATGAAGAAGCCATGTGAAATAAGAAAAGGAAGGATGTAGTAAATGAAGAATTGAAGAGGAGACGTGTGAGATTACGAGTGGATTTATGGGAAACACCTAACAATTACACAACATTCCTCTATGTACTCACAGCACCAACTTCAACATTATGTTAGTTTTACACAAACAACCCTATTTATTTTTTATTCTTTAGACAAATGCTGTGGATTGATAGATGTCTGCCGACGTTAATTCAGTTGGAAAATTGAATTAGGAAATCAAAGTAGTCCATTTTATGTGTGATACTCTATCAGGATGGAATCATTAATGTGTTTCTGAAACAACTCTGTCTATGGGTAAATAAAACAAAGCTTTGCAATTCAATCAGAGAGGAGTTAACTGCAAAAATGTATATGATATATTCCGGTAATAAATGATAAAAATAAAAGCTAAAATCTGTTGGCACAGCACTTCTAAAACGTCGATTTAACGTGTAGCAGCAAATATTTGTCCTCATTAACAGTTATTTACACGGCCAGCTGTTTTATCTCATGATAATTACCATCCAAACTATTATTTTTTTTCGTGATAACCATGATGCATAGATGACCTTCTACTGTTGTCTTCATGCCACTTAATCCCAGAAGAGCCTGGAGCTCTCGCAAATGGGTCGTTTCAAAGAAAGAATATGTTTGTCTTGCAGGGAAATTCTCAGTCTAGACTCCCTACATATATTTGCATCTATCTTTGAGAGTGTGTGTGTGAGGCAGGTGTGTGTCTAGGTGGGTGAGTGTGCGTGTGTGTTATCCACCTGGAGTTGTGGTTGAGCTCCTGAGAGATGTCGTCCACCATGTCGTTCTCCGACGCCTCGTGCGCCATCGCCTTGCAGAGTTTACAAGCCACCAAAGCCTTGGCCATGGCCTCTTCGCCGTGCTGCCAGAAGAAGAGCGCCATCTTCTGGCGCTTCATGAGCACGGCCCAGACCATCAGCTCGTGGAATGGGAAAGGGAAGTGGTTGATTTCCGGGTCGTCCAGATCGATGTCGACCTCCTCCTCTCGTTTTCGCTTCGTTTTCTGGCGACCTCTGCGGATCGGCATGTCATCCTGGTTGGAATCCAAAAATTTCAGAATAGAAGAAAACTCGTGAACATGATGAAATATCCACTGAAGTTCGTGACCTTGGTGGGTCAAACTTTTTAAGGAAGAGGACCACAGTGAAAACGAGCAGGAGTCAAATGTCAAAAGTTGTATCAGGAGCAGTGTTGGGAGTTAATAATAAGATACTACAATAACTATGTTAACTTTTGCGGTAATGACAACTTTGTCAAAAACCATAATGCGCTAATCTTTACTAGGATTTTAACAGGTTGATTACTCTTTAATTCACATCTACTAGGTGAAGAGTCTAGCGTTGAAAGTTAATGGCTCGAGACCCGTGTAGGGTGATGTTTTTATTCTTTAAAAAAAGGATATTTATTTTCATTTATAATGAGGAATAGATAATATGTTTATGTTATTACTTGTTTTAAATGAATTAACAATGAAAGTGTGGATGAGGTAAAGACTGGAATAAACTTTATTTGCACCTCTTTGTATCAATGATGAATTCAGTGGCAATGGGATTGCTGTGGTGCATTAAAGAACATATATGACATTTTTAAACTAAACGTGAAACAATAGAACCAAACACTGTATCACTTAAATAAAAAGGTAATACACCAAAAACACATACTTTCTCTCTGTCAGTGGATAAGACATAAATGTTTACATTGTTTGATTATTTCACCGTCATCTACCATAATGTCATTATTTTTGATTTAATAGATTCTTGTGATCAATAGGGAGATTAAGAAAAAGTGACTTTTGTGTGTTTAAGTTTCATGGTGAAAAATAAATTGGTCAATAATCTCGTGTTGAAACTGGCAAATCTGTACTGGCCACAAAAAGTATGAACTGTGCACCCCTAATTTCTTTTTTGTTTTATCTGTTTTTGTTTATTAATAGGCTGTTGTGCAGAGCACCGCCCAATATTTGTATTCCCTGGGACTCTTATTATTATTCATCCTCCTTCCGTTTTTTGGACCTTTCACACCCAGCTGGATGGGACTCGCACTGCTATTATTTTTCTCACTAGACTACACTTTTCAAACTTTGAAATGTAGATAAAATTTCAAATGATCAACGTCGGATTTTACTCTTTTGTAGCTTTCATAGTTTTTTCAACAAGGGGCAAAGCGCACAGTTTTGTCTAGCGTCTAGTTTTTTATTTTTCTAAAATTTTATGTGATTTCATTAATCACAGCATACAAACTTAAAATAGCCCGTACAGTTTAAAATGTACCTCTATTAGTAAGGTACTTTCTCTAGTAACTAGTTACTTTGAAAGTAACTTAAATAGTAAGAAGCGAAATTAACTAGTTAAATTACTATTTTAAAGTAACTAACCCAACGCCAGTCAGGAAGTATCTGATTCAGAATTTAAGTATATAAAGTGTTGTAATATTCATGCAGTTTAACACAAAACTAAATTGACGCACAGGAAAAATGTCTCAAGTATTTAATAATTACTATCAACACTTTCATTTAAATCTTGAGATCTTCTTATAAAAGGTTTGTGTAAACTATAAATGGTTTTAATTCATTTAAAAAATGTTTTATTTTACATTATTTAGTCAAATAATACAGTTTACAAACATTTCTAATCTACGAAAAGTCTATGTCCAATTAAAAAAACATGAGAAAGAAACAACGAATCCAACTCCAGAGATTCTTTTCGCTGACGACTAGAAAACTTTGGAATCCATAGTATGGATCTGGTTTAGTCGGCTCGTTGAATAATTGAACGGCTTCTAACTGGATCCCAGACTTTAGTAATAACGACTAAAGTCTTACCAGAGACTTAAGGAGCAAAAGTGTGATTTAAAACATTTATAAGTTGCATTATTAAAGAGATTTAAATGATGAATTTGCAAATTTGCAAATTTATAAAACAATGAGCTCATGTTTTTATAAAATTCATCAAGTAAAATAAATATTTGAAACTTACCTCCATTCCAAGAAGCTTCAAGGCTTTAGGCTGAAATGAAAATATTTACAAACACTGTTATATGTATTTGATTTAAATTGTACCTCAGCATGTTTTGTTGACATACAATCATAGCGTGGAAGAAGTAAAGTACATCTGACTCATAATTACTGATCTGTAGGTAACAACCTTGCGTGCATTGTGGTGTTCATGCCTGAACATGTATCTGTATTAAAGCAGGCTTCCTATGAATTATGCATTTACGTGCCATCATCTAGATAAAAATAGAGTTTGTCTCCTGTGGGGTATTTTAAATCTGCGTCTATTTTAGTGCTATGTTTTATTTAAGTTTGTTTGCATGTGAGGCAGACTGTTGTTTTGTCTTATCCCTCACAATCTACTTTGTTAAATCTGACAGTATTTAATGGTTTATTAGAAGAATAAGGTGAAGTTGGACTTGGCAACTCTTGCCTTTACCTCACTTTTATTTCAATTTGCTTTTGCTGATTCAGATGAGTTTCAACACCATCTCATGGACTGATTCATCATCGGGAAGATTATTGGATTCATATTGTAACGGGACATGATTTAGTTAAGACGGCGTCTGTGCCACCGAGTGCTGAGTCCATAGCTCTCAGCCATTGGTAGGTTTTTGCTGCAGACAGCAGCGCGGATGCGTCTGTGCCGCACCACTGTTAACCCGACAGGGTCGACTGATGCACCAGTGTGTTGTAATCACGCTGGCAGCATTGCGGTGAAATTCTGCCGCACAAAGTGTCCTTTTTAACTGCGGTTTAACGTGTAGATTCAGACTACATTCCAGTTCTATTAATCTACGCCTGGTAAAACAGTGCTGGTGTTCACCTTAACACGCAACAATTTTACTATTTGTGTGCAGCAAGAAAACTTGAGCTCTCATCAATTTAAACATATTTGGTGTCGTTTTTCAACTGTTTTACAGAGTTGACACAATGAGGTGACTGAATGTAGTTCAGATTTTGGAACTCAACTTTAAAATAAGTTCAGTAGATGTTGGATGTCACCTTGAGTCTGAGGAGTGTTATGTGGGTAACCTCTTTTTTTTTTGTAGTTGAAATAGAGATTCAATATCAGGATGAACGTGTGAACTGACATTGAATGAGGAGGAGACTCTGATCTTGCAACAGGTCAAGAGCACCAGCCTCAAAACTTCGGTGATCTCACAAATAAAACTTTCTCACTTACTTAAGAAAAATGCGTTGCACAAAAGAAGAACAGGGGCCTCACGTACTAAGAGGACGTACGCAAAATAAACGCGCAGACATCTTTTTCCACATCAAAGTTCATATGTATCAATCAAGTGTTTGTAGTAACACGAGTGGATATTCAATTATTCACAAACATAGAAATATGTTTTCATTCACCAAACTCATGACCTGTATTTATTCATCACGTCAGTTTGATCAAAGTGAAGCTGCAGAATGAAAGCAGCTGAAGCCGGTTTCCCTCGTGTGATCACGTGATCGGAGCGATCTCCTCGAAGAACACACTTATATAAATACACAGTCAGATGGTTTGTTCATTTGTAATTTGTAAAAGAAACGCTTTTATTTTATAAATGTAATAAAAATGTGCGGGTGCTACACCTTCATTTGAAGCCCAGACAATCAGACCATCTTCATCCTCGTCAATACTCAGTGCTTTACGTTACCGATTTACAGTTTTATTATTGTTAAACATTTTTATATTATCAGGGCATGGAAAGGGACGGACAAGTCTGTGATTTGGTGATTGGGATGAACAAAGGGAAAGTCCTTGTATTTGTGTGCACGTGCACATTTTCTGGATTTGAGTGTACGACCGTATTCAGTAGAAAATATAGAAACTTCTTTGTACATGAGGCCCCAGAGAAGTTAGAATTGTCGTTTTTAACTTTGTAGAGTTCTTTAATTAAAAAAAAAAGAAGAAGGATGGATGGATGGATGGACGGACGGTCGAACGGACAGACGGATGGAAGGATGGATGGATGGATGGATGGATAGATGGATAGATGGATAGATGGATAGATGGATAGATGGATCAAAATCATCAACTTTTCTCAAATTGTTATCTAATGATGACTAAATTTGATCACGTCTTATGACGTCAGTTGCAACCATTTCCACAAACATCCTTTTGATTATGAAAAAAAAAGACAAAAACAATTCCTCACCCTTTTCGGTCCAAACAGGTTGTGGTACAGCGTCCTGAATCTTTTCCTGGTGTAGTTACAGCGATACGCCCCCCCCATCAAGTATTCAATGACCAGTCCGATGTCTATGAGGCTGATCCGGTAGTCCGGCGGAAGGTTTCCCTAGAAGGTCACAGAACTCCCTCAATAAGTCATACAACAAAGCAAAGATGGGGAAAAAAAGGAAAACAAATCTCACTGTCTCACACAAACGTTTTTTTTTTTGGCAACAAAAAGGAAACATGATTATCTGATTCACCTTGAAGTAGATCCAACTGAACCCTGGATATTCTCGCTTGGAAAGAACACACAATGTCAGTGAAAATATATATATATGTATCTTTTAGGGAATCAAGGTGAGGAGGGACTAAAAACATGAATCTCTCAGACAAGACATTTTGGTTTTCATCAATATAAACTGTATAGATTTATCATTTTTATATTAATTGTATAATTTTTTTTGTCATTGTCGAGTGTTGAAACGATAAGAGATAAAATCCAAGTTAGTTCTTAGAATGACATTGGCTCTGAAAATCCTTAAAAGCTCCAAACTGCGAGAGAAAAGATTAATAATGTAAAATGGACTGGATAGGATTGACAGAGGGAATATCATTCAAAAGACAATTACATCAGCTGGAATGTGTATGATTTTGAAAGAGTTGCATTAAGGCATATAATAAGATCTTATCTGAGAGGTCGAATGAAATCCTGAATTGAAGATTGAGGAAGCGGTAATGACTCATTAGAAGAGAGGCGCAATATCATGGCGTACAAATGGATTTTACTACTGAAGGGCAGAGCGAGGATAAAAGCACTTTCACGTGAGGAATTTAACCAAGTCAACCCCCACGACTCCCACCCTGGATCCTCATCATTAGCCAGACTCCTACTGTGAGAGCGTGAGGGGTTTTATAGCATCTTCCCATAAACCTTCTAGTAACTGTGCTAATTTATAAACAGATCTGTGAAGATGATAAAATAAGAAGGGAAAGAAACGGCTATGAAGTCAACTGATCTTTTATTTAAACATTAAATTGCTCCACATGCAAATCCATAGCCCTCACAGAACTGCTGTTTTCAAAATATAAAGCTAAAAGTCCATTTTTCATAAACTCATCCTGGTTGTGTTGCTGAAAAGGCCACAACCAGAGTAGGCAACTTTGTTGTTAGTGTTTGAGAATATCCATCCATCCATCCATCCATCCATCCATCCATCCGTCTATCCTTCTATCCATCCATCCATCCATCTATCCAACTATCCATCAATTTATCATTTTATCCATATATCCATTCATCTATCCATCCATCCATCCATCCATCCATCCATCCATCCATTTATTCATATATACGTCTATCTATTTATTCATATATCCATCCATCTATTTATTCATCTATCCATCCATCCATCCATTTATTCATATATACGTCTATCTATTTATTCATATATCCATCCATCTATTTATTCATATATCCATCCATCTATTTATTCATATATCCATCCATCTATTTATTTATGTATCCATCCATCTATATTTCCATATATCCATCCATCTATCCATCTAACCATCCATCTATTTATTCACGTATCCATCTATCTATTTATCCATCTATCCATCAATTTATCTCTTTATCCATATATCCATCCATCCATTTATTCATATATACATCCATTTATTCATATAAACATCCATCTATTTATTCATGTATCCATCTATATATTTATTCTTATATCCATCCATCTATCTATCCAACCATGCATCTATTTATTCATATATCCATCCATCAATCCATCCATCAATCCATCCATCCATCCATCTATTTTTCCATCCATCTATCAATTTCATCACCAATTCATTGCAGACATCCTGCCACTGGGTAGCAGTGTTTCTGATTCAGCGTTTTCAACTTGCATTTGTAAATGACAAGCTGCAGTTCATCAATTGACCACTTGAGGCTGGTTGCAGAAAGATCTGAAGTCACATACACAACCAGCTAAAATAACTTAAAAAAAATATTTATATACATATCTGTGATTTTTTTTTTAAACATTTACCTTTTGATTATACTTTAATAATGTTCCTGAATTTGCATGATGAGGGGCGTGGTTGTCTTCACTGACAAGTGAACATGAATCATTACATGGTGGCCTTAAATAAATGGGAGGGTTTTCATTCCAGAGTCATCTCTGGCTGAGACTGCATTTTCAAGATGGGCGTCAACAGTGGAGGGACTTCAAAAACCCTAATTTAGTAACAGAGAGGTTACGTCACCAATAAAACAACATCAACATTATATTCAGTCAATGTAATTAACATTAAGAAAGCTTAGATTAAATATTCTTCTTTTTGCATTTTCTCTAAAAAATGTGTTTCTTCAATGACAATAAGTCTTGAACCCCAAATAAATCACAGAGATATTTGTAATTATGATCGAGGGGGTCCAAGGCACATTCACAAATTAAAATTTGTCAAATATTTAAATATTTTATCGTTTGTATTATTCAGTAATACAAACTAGAAAATTACTTTGACTATTTTTTGTCAACCACAAAGTTGGGATGACATTTGTTATGATGATCAAGAAGAATTCCAGAAAATCAAGGAAGGTTGCTCTGAAAGGCTCAAGGACATATTTGAACTTTTCCATGTAATTTTTGTGGTATTATTAAATTATTTTAATTTGTCAAACTATTCTTTGTAAGATGGTAAAATATCATCTGCACAACACAAACACAAACAACACAACACAAACACAGTGTAGCCTCTGGCATGATGAAGCATCTGGTGCTGTGGCGATGGTATGGATTAATAATAAAATATATAATGAATATATTTTATCATTATACATTTAATCATTTATCGATATTGCACTAAAATATACCTGTAAGCCGCGGGAAAAAAAACAACAAAATTCACAGATTTACATCCTCACAAACAATTTTCTGCTTCTGAATTACACTGTAAATGTAGCATAATTGACAATATGGCTTCAAGCTCTATGGCGCAGAACGACAGGGTAACACTGATAACATTGTGAGTCCCCAGAGGGAGGAATCATATTAGCATCAGATAATAGCAACGACAGCGTCTACGTAGCACAGCTCTGCCAAACAAATATTTGAATGCCATGCGCTGCCTGATGCGTTGAATACGGATGACGGGATTTATTCTGTCGACAGGTGAAGAAGAAGGAGGAGGAGACAAATGCAACACCTGCTTTTTTCTTTTTTTCTTCTGCAACTCCCCGCAGGGCCCGAAGCGTTACTGTAATCACTAATGCAGTAATTAATGAACAGCTCACTGAGCTTACGCCCGTTCTGCTGACCCCACAATCACCCCCCCCCGCAGTGGGATCCCTATAAATTGGTATGCAGGCATGGGCGGAATGTGAATTTCCACGTAAGACTTTCCCCCCACGCTTAACACACTCGTACACAGAAATGCCTAAGAAGACGTGCAGGCGGTGGTGATGAACACATATGTCTGACGTGTCTCATCTCGGAAGTTTTTGACCTTTTTCTGATCAAAATCATCAATCATACATCATCTCTTCCGGATTTTGTGGCTGGAAACTGAGATAACGCATTGAATTAATTGAAAGTTCTTGCTATGATCAACATGGGAACCACTTTCAAAATGATCAACTGGTTCTACCAGTGAATCAATATTGGTTCAACTTTATACAGTATGTGTTGATAACATTCAGTCTCAGTTCTGTCCAATCGCTGTCAAATCCACGCCACAAACGTCCCCCCCACCATCTATGTAAAAACTGTAAAAGTAATTCAACATTGAATCAACAAGGCGATGCATGTCCATGTTTAATGGTGACCTATGTTTCAAATAACTATTTTAGTTCCACAACAAAAATGACTTTAGCAACAAAGAGGGTTGGATTGAGCTGCGAACCAACTTTTCAGTAGTAAGTAAGTAAGTTCGTTTTCAATAATAAAATACAACTTGATTTAATTTACCTTAATTACAGTCAGCTGTGCTGATAAATCAATTAAACATATTAACTAGGGGTGTTTACAATATTTTTAAATGATACTGTTTTTGAAATTTGACAGCGTGTTTGATATTTTGGCATTCAAATCATAAAAGAAAAGAACATTTTTAAATAAAATAATTCTTGTTTTTTATTCACAATTAACATTCATTTATGTGCTGCAATTTCACTTTACGCCTCTAGATGGCAGCAATCCTTAAGTCCTCAGCAGCTAAATGAACAATGAAATCCTGCAAGATTCCAGCGATGACTGAGGACGAGAGGATTCAGTCGACTCCAGCAGCTCTTAAAGATGTTTGGAAATATTTTGGTTTCAAAACAAAGGAAAGAAGTTAAGACTTTGTCAAGCGTTATGTGGTCTGTAAATTCTGAAACACCAGGGGACATTTAAATACTACAAATATGTCCGAGTATCAAAAAACATTGTATCATTGTCCCTTTATTGTGATACATAAACATCTTGTATTAACATACTGTATCTTTTTTGCCATCTTTGGTCAGGAAAAGCTCATTTTCTCAACCTGAGCTGTAATCCATCATGACACCGCAGCATTGGAAATACAGTAGACATTTGCAGCAAGTGCTGTCATATTAAAGGTTATGACAGAACCTTTACGTCTTTCTCTGTGGACGGGAAAATGTCTTGAGCACAACCTGTCCTGATGGAGCAATGTACAGTCCTTCATGTCGTACCATTGCAAACTCAAATCTAAAACGGCAGAAAAACTCTTTGTTCTCAATATTGCAAAAAAGGTAGTAGTTTAAGAGCATACAAGAGGACGACAAAAGTTCTTTATCTCAGAACGATCAAGACTCATGAGTGCTGAACTCGTGAAAACATCCAGATATCATCCAAATTAAGGATTGACGTAATGCAATAAAGCATTAGGAGAATTGAACAAACAAGAGAAATAAGAGTGTCTATGAAGCTCTAACATCACAAGGAATCTACAAATTAGGAACCTTTTTATAGTCTTAACCAATGAGTTAATCCATCTATGAACACATGACATTAAAATAATAAATCTTTGCTTTGAAATATTGTAGTTTGAACTTTTTGGTCAGGAATATAAATGCAGGAGGAAAGTGTAAATACAAGGGGAACACCTCAAAATACTACTTTTAGTGGTTCCGTCTCCGCTCTGTGGATAAAAGAATGTTTGCTTACAATGCCCCTGAATGCCGGAGAGAAACAACAGTAAGTTGTAAAGAAAACAGGAGCGATGAGAGGAATGGGGGGGGGTGTGGGGGGCTTTTCGTGCACAGCTCTACGCAGCCACCGCAGCCCATAACTCCAGCTGAAAAAGATCTATTTGCAGTCGGCAGCATCTACAGCTATGAAATGTCATCAAAACAAACGGATGCAAACGGAACGCAGCACAATAAAAAGCAACGTAAAGTCTGCGTCATGAGAAATCACTTTAATGTCGACATTAAAGCAGACTTTCCCTCTGATACGACCGCCACGAGTGACACACGGACAGGCTAGTCGTCTTACCTTCTTCACGTCCCTGACCAGGTGGTACAGCGTGTTGGACGGTCCGTGTCTCTGGAGGTTTTAAAGAAGAATCTTCAACATTCAAAGCTTCGCGTTTGGAGAGTCTTGTGTCGTTTTTTTTCCTACCGTGTTGTAGAGTTCCTCCAGTCTGGACAGAGTGAGGAACCGGTGCATGCTGACTCCGTTCTCGATCAGAAGTTTGACAAAGTCCACTCTGTCCAGAACTAAAGCGTCCAGCATGGCCTGCTCCAGAGAGCCAACCTGGCACATGGAAAACATAGAATACACCGTCAACTGTAATCTCCGTCTAAAATGATGTCACATGATCAACCTCTCTAAACCAGGGGTGGGTAGTTTAATTCATTCAGGGGCCACATTATATACTGAGACCGTTGGTGCCATTAAGCCAGAAGAAATAATGGACAAAAAAGGAGCTTTAATATGATCGAAAACCATTATATAAAATATAATAATAAAAGCGATGTTATAGAAAGGTTTAGCTGTCATTTTATTTCATATTATACATTTTTTCCCCGTTAATTTTACTTAAAGATCCTTAAGAAATTGAAAACGTTTAATATATTTAATAGTTTTTGCAACAACAAAAAAATGAAACGCAAAAGATGAAATGAAGTTATGCCATGACATCATAAAATCGATCTAAATAAGCCATTAAATTGTGTCATATTTCATTTTAATACATTTATTTAGAAATATGAGATGAAAATATTTTATTTAAGAAATGTACCCCAATAAAAGGACAGATAAAAGAAATAAGAAATAACTAAACTGAACTAAATATGGTTGATAACTGAAATTAGTCAAAGGATACAATTGTGTGCCATAAGAAACATTTATAGATGATCTTTTAAATGTTAATAGTCTGACGTTATTAGGGCCGCATAAATACAGTCAGAGGACCGCATGTGAAATTTCCACACGTCTGTTCCAAGCTTATATATAATCACATGACACTTTATTGAACAACATTCTATTCCATCACTCACAGGCCACTGTTGTCCGTAGATGAAGATCTGACTGCGGGCGATGTCCACTCTGTTCCAGGCCAGAGCTAAACTCAGCTGGTCCGGAGCTGAAGCGTTGGCACCTGAAGAAGAGCATAAGAACATAAAGTGATTATTTAAACCACATTCTTGAATAGATGAAGAGTCGACACTGAAGTAACAATGTCAAATTAAAATTCCCTTTTATTCCCGTTGAAAAGTGCAAAATCATTGTTTTAGGGATTTTTTTTTTTTTTTTTTTTTTTTGCTTGGTACTGGTTAAATGTAGGCATCATCTTCCCAGACGACACTTTAGATCAAAACAGAAAAAATAAAAATACAGTTCTCTTCAATAATACAAGGAAACCTTTTTTTTTTTTACAGTGTTTTTTTTTAATCAATAAATATAAATTCCTTAGCATATCATGGTTTTTGGTTTACATCAGGACACAAGTGGAATTTCTTTCTTTTCAGGTTGATGGTAATCGGGTCAATTTACCTTTTCCTGTTTTCGGGAGTTTTTATGGTTTTTATGCCGATATAATTGAGGCGTGAAGTGTTGGTTCTCATATTCCTGATGATGTTTGAATCATCTATCGAGGGGATTATATTAGATCTTGTTGGTGTCGACAGAATTGTCAATAAAGGGCTAAGCTTTGCAAAGGCTGAGCAAGAAAGTAAATGTATTAATGATATTAATCTTTAAAAATACATGTAAGAGAAAGTCAAAAGTCAAAAAGTCAAGCCAACTACACCTTCTTCAGGATTTAAGGAAATGGAACAAGTCAGAGTTTTCTTCAGTTTAACAACTTCAAATAAAAGATAGACCTGACCTTCAAAAAGTTTAGGTAACAAAACTTAAACCACTGCAGCCTTAACTTCAGTCTGCAGAGGATTTGTTCTGTTGTCTACTGTTGACCTGAGAAACAGTATCTTTAGAAAATGATTTCCGACAGGTTTAATTGGACAAACCTTTTGACTCAGAAGTGCTTCTGAGAATCTTTCTCAAGTAGCACTGGAACTAAAAATAGTTGATTGAAACCACCAACATTGTTTATCAATGTTTTCTGCTCAATCCCGAAAACTAATGTGAAAACACCAATGTGTCAAAACCAAGAGTTCATTTACACAGTCTTTAACCTGAGAGCTGCCGAGTCAGCACATCCAGATGATTCTAAAACCTTTATTTTTTCCTGAAATCCCCTTTAATGCGTATGATTCAAAACACAGTGGCCCCAAAGCCTTAAATACCAACTAAAAATTAAATTCAATACTGATTTTTTTGAAGGTCAAGCTTAGACATTAGACAGATGCATTTCTAGCAGGAAGACATGATACATAGAGTAGAATTAACCTTGAGTCTTGAGAAATTTAAAATCTTAATGCAGAAAAAACGGTACTTCATCACAAAAAGATGCAATATTTTTCTTGTTTTTAATTGTTGATGAACCATAAACGATGTTTCCAATAATTCAAACTGAGACTGAAATAATTCTCTTTCTGTATAAACTGTAAACTACGGTAGAAAACATTCATGCTGAACAAAATGCTAATGATAATAAGCCGTTTATAAATGTTAAAATAAGTTGTTAGATAATTATACTTGTGTTATCATAAAATATATATTAATTTTCTTCTCCAATCTTTTTTGTTTTAATCATTGAATTTAGCATATTTTGACATTTTTTGATATTTGCATCACCCTATAAAGTTAATCATAATATCTATCTCTTTATATTTATTCATTATATGTATTTTAAATATAAATGTAGGAGATTATAATATGCTTTTATACACACATTATGAAACTGACAGCATGATTTTTTCTCAATTCACATAGTGTCCATCATATTAATAGTTAAAAAAGCGACTAAACAGAACTGATGTTGTTGTCTCATCAGCCATGCTTGAACTTCTCATCCCTTCCTCGCATTAATAATTCACCTAAACAGAGGGACTCGTTTCCCCTAATGGCGAGAAGATAGCCAAACTGTTTATCGCGGCTTTGTTTAAAAAATGTACTTTCCCGTGAAGCACCATCATCTCCCGGGCGTTCGTACGCCTGTGATTTTTCTCTAATACGTGCAAATCGTCAAAGGCGCCGAGCGGACTCACAAGCAGCTTAACGTCAGGGTTTTTATTAATGAGACGCCGACATCACTAATAAGCACTTTGCTGGAGATATGTGGATATCAGAGCGACCTTGCATTATTGAGAGGCTGCTACTGTACTGCACTTATGCCGCAGGACGCTCGCTACAAACTGCTCTTAAAGACCAGATCTTCTGGATATCCACAGACTGCAGGTCATGAATTATTCCAGCTCTCTTTTTTTTCTTCTGTCTTAAGCTGCAGTTTCTTCTATTGTTCTGCTTCATTGTTGTTTTTTTTTCCTCCTCTGGATTTTCTCTCGCTGAGCTAGTAAATGAAAAAGTCCGAACCAATATCCTTGAAGGTTTGACAGACGGTGTTTTTTTTACTTCACGCTGCAGTACAGGTTGTCACTTGTGTTTGGATCTAGTCGACAGAGCTTTTTACGTGGAAAAACAGCGACGTTCCACTAGAATTTTTATTTTTCCTCGTAAGATATCTCCGGGGTTGTGGTTTGTTTGACGGATGTGTCCCGCTGTCAACAGGAAGTTGATTGATTAGCCTGCAGTAGAAGAGAATATATTAGCTTGTCCCAGGACGCTTGAGTGACAACTGTACAGCAAACTATTATAGAGTGGTCAGTGAAAAACACGCCGAAATTCAATGAGCTTTTTGTTGCCCTCTTAAAAAAACAGTTTTTGAGGTTAATATTGTTTTTTAATTGATATTTTAAACAAAATAACCAATCATTCATTAACACATATTATTCAATGAAATTATCATTTAGCAACCTAGGAATAGTAAAGGACATTTTGGACATATCGCATGTCACACAGATCAAATACGTACACTCACCCTGAATTAATATTGTGCGAAATTATGACGTTGTCATTATAAGTGCTTTTTAAAATTGTGTTCATCCTGTTTTTAATCACTTTAAGCACTCCGATTTCCTCCCACAGTCCAAAAACATACAGACGTTGATTGGGAACTTGGAGAAATTGTCCATAAGTATGAGTGAGTGTGTAAATGGTTTGTGTGTCCTGTGACAGATTGGCGTCCTGTTCAGGGTGTCCCCGCCCCTCGCCAGAATAAACTGGTATAGGCTATAGCCCCCCTTAAAGGGCAACTAATGTGAAAAAAACAACTCTCCTGACTCACTCAAATGTAGAAGTCTTTCTCTCCAGTATGCAGTAAGTCCCTCATCATGACGATGATTTAAAGTTATTACTTTATAAAGTTCTCCCCCGTCTGCAATCCCGGCGAACAACAGGTTACGTAAGTCCATTATGACTTAGGAATGGCGTCACTCCTCCTCCGACCAGCTGTTATCACGCCCTGCTTTGTTTATACAATGAGTCCCATGGAGGTGGAGACTTCTGGGAATGGTGACAAACCTTAATGCCTGACCAATCTCCAGAAAAACACAGTTTTTTCAGTGGGCGGGGCTTAAGCACATTTTCTAATGTATATATTTTAATTAAAAGAAGGTTTTGTACAAACAGACACATACTGATGATACAATAGAGTCCAACATCCATTTAAGAGACACTTAAATCAACACATTATTTTCTCTGTAAGGTTTTCTAATAGAAGTTGTTGACATAACAAACACCTCCAGCAACACAAGCAGCATCACAATGAGAGCATGATTGAGGGTTTGAAACCACATAAGAACACAAGAGTGACACGAGTGCATGCGTTATAGAGCAGAGTGATGTATGGACCTGCGACACACAGCATCTCCTCTCCTTCACATAAATTATGTACAACACATCCACAACTCGTCCACTTCCAACAATCTTTTTTTATTCCTTTTTAGGAAGTCTCAGTGGAAAAATGTTCATCTGCAGAACAGTTTGTAAGATGGTTAATCATTCCAATGTGATGCTAAGCTTTCCCAGGGGGCTCTCTGCCTTTGCTGGTGGACCAGTTTGAGAAAGATCCGCAATCGAATAAATAGATCCTCTTTCCTTCTGAGCACATGCATGTGCGTGTTCGTGTGAGGCGGGTGTAGGCAAATTGCGCGGTGAGAAACAATGAAGTGGGAAATAGGGTCGGGAGGATGGGGAACCATAATGACTGACTTAAATTGGTCTGTCTGGACAACAGAAATTCTCACTTTTCTGACCCAATTATGCTTCCCTGCTACGCGCAGCTCTGAACACGTGTTTTCTGTTGTGCGGCAGAGAGACTAACAAGATAATGAGGATTGCAGTCAGGATTGTCTTGTTCATCGCTCAAATATTGTAAAGAACCACTAATACAAAAGGTATGGTTGATGCTTTTTTCCCCCTTTAACTACATACAAATTAGTTGTAGGTCATGTATCAGTTGTGTCTGTCCTGACAGCTTCTATATAGGCCGACATGAACCTTTTATGTTTCCACTCAAGTCAAGATGACCCCAGAATACAACAGCCTACCTTCACCAGGAAGCAAAAAAAAGCAATTTGAATTCCAACCCTCGAGAATTTATATTGGAACCCAGAAAAAGGGCTTCCATTACAAGGACTCAGACCCATGTCTGGGGGTCAAAAGGGCAGTGTCAGGGGTCTTTCTAAATCACACATAGCAACCATAAAACAATACTGAACAAATATTGACTTTTTTGTTTTTCAATGTAAGTTAAAACATTAATATAAAGAGCAGTTGTACAACATAACATTCTAAACCTTCAGCAATCCACATTTCCCCAGTGCTGCCCTCTTTACATTGGTTTCCAGCAGAATTTAGAATACAATTTCAAATCCTTCTCTTAACCTATAAAGCTTTACATGGCCTAGCACCAACATACATTAAAGATCTAATCCAAACTTATGAACCCTCTAGGACCTTACGATCCCTAAACTCGTAAATTTCTAAATGAAGATTTGGAGCCAGGGCCTTCAGTTTTCAAGCCCCTCTGATGTGGAACCAACTACCGGCTTCAGTCCGAAGGGCAGACACCCTCTCTATGTTTAAAAACAATCTTAAAACCTTACTTTTCGATAAAGCTTCGGGCTCTGCCTTAATCAGCCCTTTTTGTTCTTCTTAAGCTGCTATAGGCTTAGAATGCTGGAGTTTTAGACACCAAGCTCTGTAAATCCTCCTTTTCTGCCTTATATTTATCACCCTCGCAGTTTAAACCCACACTTTTTATTTCTCTCCCGGAGTTCCAGGGCTCCACCTCCAGAGCTGTTGTTGATCGAGGATCTTCACCACGTCAATGATCCAGAGTTCTCTCCAGCACCTCCATGGACTCTTCTCTCACTGTATCCTCCCTCACTCTTCTCTCCGTCCATCTGTCTACCCCCCCATCCTTCCTCCCAGCCGATCACAGCAGGAGGCCGTCAACAATGAGTCTGGTTCTGCTCGAGGTTTCTGCCTTCTAAAAGGAAGTTTTCCTCACCAATGCCACACTTTGCTTCACTCATTATTGAGTTGCTGGATCTGATTTTCCTTTCTCCACTATAGACTTACTTCCACTGTAAAGTGTCTTTGTTATGATAAGACACTTTAAATACAATTGAATTGAATTGAATCCAGACGGAACACTTCTAAAATGTTGTCATCTGTTTCTTGTCATGCTTCCAATGTTTAATTCAAATACCATGAAGATGTTTTAGTTAATTTAATGCAGCTCTCATCAAAAAGTTTGTTTATTCTTTTGGCAAAGGAAACTTATTTTAAATCTATTTTAAATCCAAATATAGCTGTGCAGTATATACGTTGCCTGTTATGTCAATGGCAGCAAGTTAGGTTGATTTTTATTGCAATGAAAAAAAATAACCTAACGTGCTGCTGTACGTTAAAACTGCCAAACAAAATGAAAGATAAAGATTATTTGATCAAATAATTTGACAAATTCAGCCACAAGCATTTGAAATTTAACATGACCTCATCAGTCAGATTTTTACAATTTTTCTTGTCTGTTCCATAGACAACCTTTATTAAAATGATTAAAGCACTACAATTTACAGTTTGCAAAATACTTGTATTTTTACCATTCGTCCAAATAAAATGTATTTTGCACGCACCTGTATACTTTAACGTGTTTACATAAAATACCAATTAGACAAAAGAAGTTGATCAATTTGTTTAAATTTAATAGAAATATATTAAGTTGAACTTACACATAAAAAGAACAGAGTAAAGGTAACGCTAAATTTGTCATAGAAATGATGGTTTTCTTTCGAAGTTGACACATGTTTTTCTGACTGAGTAGAGGTGAAGATGACTTTATATAAAATCATTTTCTGAAGCTACGGACGGAAAAGAAAGGAAATAAGTGGAATGAACCGAACATTAATACACTCACCTTTGAGTAGAGCTGTGAGGATTGCAAGGTCGATGTCCTGATGACCTTCTGACCCCATCCGGAAGACAGTTATCTGAGAGGAGACGGACATGTTGAGTCGGTGATTTTCCTGTACATTTACTCTCTGTGCTCATTGCATGAGCAGGTTTGAGTGAAGGTGTTGGAAATTGAATGAAACGGGCGTCTCAGGAGGAACAGGTGTGAATGGATGTACGTTGTGTTCTCTTAGCCTTCGGCGCTGAGTGAGACCAAGTGTCACATACTGTACCGCTTGTTCACTCCGGAGCAGGCATGAATGGTGAATTAAAGGACTTTTCTGCTCATGAGCGAGAACTGAAACATCGGTTTCTTTTTCTCACACATCGACTTTGACTTGAGGATTTCAGTTCCAATGCTAGGTTAGATCGCTCCGACATCAGACAGCATTTCTTATCAGCTGCATAAAACATGGCCCGGAGCTACCGGAGGAGCTACTCGCTTGGCTTGTGAGCTTTTCTGATAAAATGAGGGACTTTTTTATTTTACATTGTGGGTACTACTACCACTTATCACAGTTCTTGTAATGCATAGAACGCTATAAAATTGTCATTAAACAGGTGATACGATAATGGGAGAGTCGGCTGTGTGACCTTTTCATTATGACCAGCATTGACTTTTCCACTATAAAGGATGGGAAGTCATGGGCCAGCGTTTGGGATCATCAACGACTACTAGAAAGGTTAATGCTACATTTCCCAAAGTCTATATTACCTGTACTTTTCATGTATTTTTTACAACCTTTACATTAATTCAGAAGTGAGAACAGATTAAACTAAGATTATATTTGACTTTAGTGGATATGTTTCCTAATGTATAATAGTGTAAAATCTGTAATAGAGGTGTGTATTGGCAGGAATATGGCGATACGATACATTTTACGAAACAGGAGCAACAACACGATGTATTAAAATATATAGTGACACTTTAGGAACAAGGATATATTTGTAGTATTGTTGAGTAATTGACTTTGGTCTGTATCCTCTCACCCTCAGCCATCGCCAGGATCTTTTGCGGGGATTTCATCGTTCTTCCAGCTGAGAGGGACGTAATGACGGCTGATTCAGTGCTGCTTATTATCGATATAGTATTGTGCAAGGAAAAAAACATGATATTTTCATACAAGCCTAATCCATGACATTTTATCATTTAAAAAATGGCTAATTTTACATATTGAAGTTATTGTGATTTTTTGTGGTAACCAGAACAAAAAGAAAAGCCAAAAGAAAACAATGTGTCCGACCCACTGCTGCAAGGAAGTTAGATTCACCAGTTTGGACTTTCATAGACTAGGTCACATGACACACTTACTTGCCTCGGCAAAGTCATGTAGTGAAATCATTTTTAAAATAATGACTAGAGGGGACCTCAGCACGAGTCACGGCTTTTTGAAAATTAATCGATATACATACAGTAAATGCTAGGAAAGAGGTTTGCTTGGTGCTACTTTAGGAAAAAATAGAATCACTGTATTCCAACAAATGCTTATGTACGAGATTATTTAAAACTCGATTAAAATTCTCAAAATAAACTAAAATCTAATAGAGCGCTCACAGAGCACAGACCTCTGCCAAGTAGCAAATTTCTACCAATATTGTGATTGTTTTTTTATAATTAATTTCGTGATCACTTTCTCAATTTCCTGATAACTTCAATGTTGCATAACAATACCTAAATAAATTCCTATTCGGTGGTTCGCGCTGAAAATGGCAATAAAAAGAACTCTGATCCTAAACTTCCAGAACTCACTCACAGAAAGCGATGCAGCTCTCCGACTGACAAATCCTTCAAAAGGCTCTTGGATTCAGACGGTAATCCAGAACACAGATAAAAATGCATCATCCTTGTTCCACATTTCTTCAACAAATTGTGATGATGGAGACGTTGACCCTTTGGAAAAAGGTCATAAAAGTCCATAGAAATAAAGTAAATAAAAATATATCTATATTTTAGACGTGTGAGGGACAAACAAACACTGTACCTGCTCTGAACTGAAAGTCTATTTTAGAAACAAAGTATTTTTGGTGATTGTGTGTTTTACAGGTAAAGTGGGGAAACAGAAAAGCGACAGATGTCGTAGTATTCTTCAGCACATGTTTACTCTGGCGTGTACACATGTGTGAAGGTCACCCCACGGTGGCGACGCGTGTTCTGAATGCCTGCCGAGCCTCTCATCTAATCCTTCCCCATATACTCATCCATCTCCACCCACCTGACTCCCTCTCCTGCAGCCCGGCTCTCCACCCATCTCCCTCTAAATGGCTTCATTTCATAGAGCCGTGGGATTGTTGCTGCCGTCTCAGCTGCGGCTCCGGGGCTGCCATTGTTGCCAACCCTTGAGCAAGGCTGCGGTGAGGACCGACCGAAATCTTTTTTTTTTGATAAAAAAATCCAAGCTCAGCAAAAAATTCTGTAGTTCATGATTTAACATTTAAGGAGAGCAGCTGTTCCTTTAAATCAAACCTTGTGTTACACTTGTGTGAACATGCCACTGTATGTGTGTAGGTGGGTGTGCATGTGTGTGTGCGTGTGCATGAGTGTAATCAAAAAATCTTCCTCCAGGTGAAATGAGAGTGCAATGGGATGTGAATGTATCGATTGAACCCCTCATCACGAGTGGTAACCTCACTGTGCTGTTGGTGCAGTGTGAGATATGATGTGTTGTTCCAAGTTCACTCGCAGTGTGCGCTTGTGTGTTTATGTGTGTGTCTCTGTGAGTCCCTCCATGTTGTGGCCGGTGGCTACAATATCATATGCTGGAATGCCTCTGTGCCTTCACTCCAATAGATGTTAACAACACATTTATGGAGCCATCTGTTGAGGAGAGTGGGCTCGTCCATCATTAGTGTGTGTGTGTGTTTTTTTTTACTGATTCACCAATCGGTCGGATGAGCAATCGGACCTATTGCGAGTGAGGCACATTTGCCTTCCGGCTGCAAGTTTCAAGACTGTCTCGATCATCATGTTTGTTATTTAAAATCTAAAAAAAAAAACATTTGACAAGAGGATGTTGTGATTACGTCAGAGAAAGCGTCTTGGTTTGGACTAGAGCCGTCAAACACCATCACAGACCGGGTCAGAACATTATTATTTAAGTCGTCATGAAAGATCCATTTAGTGTTTTTACTAGAAAAGCAGTGAGACGATGCATGCTTCTGCCAAGGAGCTCATTTCACAGGACTTTATACTGTAAAGCATGAGTTCAAACCAATGAAACGACTTCCATGATTTAAAGGTTGTGAGAACAACATAGTGGAGCCTCACAGCAAGAAGGTTTGCTGGTTCGATTCCAGGACGAGCCAACCTTTCTTTGTGGAGTTTGTATGTTCTCCCTGTGGTGTGTGGGTTTACTCCGGGCACTCCGGTTTCCTCCCACAGTCCAAAAACATACAGTGGTTGATTGAGAACTTTGGGAAATTGTCCATAGGTATGAGTGCGTGTGCGAATGGTTGTCTGTCTTTGTGTGCCCTGCGACAGACTGGCGTCCTGTCCAGGGTGTCTCCTGCCTCTCGCCCTATGATACTGGGACAATGAATGAATAAACAAAACCTTTTTTTCTAATGGATTCAGATGCTGCTGTAGACAACAACCAAACCTCAAAACACAATGTTCCCGTCAACTCTATCTCCTTCCCCTTTAACAAAAACCATAACACACTTTCTCCAACTTGTCCAAGTCCGTCAGTCTCATGCCACCTTCACTAAAACCCTACATTGAACCACTATGAAATAAATAATAAACTGTAATATACAGTATATAAAAATTAAGGAAAACGATAGTACAGTCGATGGTGGGGAGGCAGCACGACCAGAGGAACTGTACATTTTTACAGGATGAGTAATCATTAAGAATTTCATGTTGTTAAAATGATGTTGGTTTTTAAGCGTATATGAACTGCGTCAGAATGTAGGAACTGTTAATGATGGTTTGGGAAAGGTAGGGTTTATGACTCCTCAACATGTATTTGAAAAGTAAAAATGAAAAAGGTCACTATGACGCAGATTATTGCGGGGCTTTTAACCCTTGCGTTATCTAAGGGTCGAGGTGACCCGAAGGCCTGAAAGAAAATGTTTTTGCAGTATTCCTTGTGTTCTCTCTGGGTCAAGGTAAGGATAAGACATCCGGGTCACCTTGACCCTGAGATAACACAAGGGTTAAGAACGTAACCCCCTGCATTGTAAAGGGACCACTTTATCGCGAAAACCATCACATTAGCTTGGCTTCATTTAGCAAGAGCAACATGAAAATATATTTATTTGAGTGATCTGATGTTGTGTTGTTTAAAAAAAATAAAAACTGTTTTTTTGTTTATTCTAATTTGAGGGAGCAGCAGCAGCTGCTCGCAAGTGCATACAATTACTCTTGTAACCAGATGGAACTTCACAAACATTCTAAAAATAAAAGCAACCTTGTTCCATTATCAACATTTCCAGTAAATTTCCATACTCTGAAGTCGTTTTCTGAACGAACAGAAAAACCCCCACAAATGTAACTTAATGTAAATTAACTAGATGAAATACCTGTAAATAATCCACAGACGTATGGAGATTAAAGAAAATCTTCACGAGAGGCCAGTACGTCTAACATAATTGTTTTTAATCTTCTTTAATCTTATCTTTAATATCTCAATATTCATAATGGTTTTTTTTTCCCTTTTCCCCCCTCCTTAAAATTAACATCTAGAAATCTCACATCTGGTTTAAATTTACGGAAATTGGAAATATTTCAATTTTCAGGGGGTCTTCTGCCCCCCTACCTTCAGCGCCCTTTGACCTGATCGTGTTTTCCCCCCTCCCAAATAAATAAACGTTTACCTAGAGGTCAGTAATCTACATAATAATTTTCTAGCAATTTAGTTGAGATATTTAGGAGTCAACAGACTTAGATTGACACCTATACACTTCAATTAGGTGATAACAAATAAATATAAAGAGTGATGAATACGATCGTAATCTGGATTACGGATCATCTTTTCTTACCCATATGTTAACTAGTTCTTTCTTTATTTTTCTTTAATATATTGTGCTTCAGTGTGTTCATGTGACACCTCAAAGCACCATAAATGTTTGTCACACACAGGTGAGTGTGTGTTTCTTAAGCATCCTGATTATTGTCATTAAACAGGGGATTAAGGTTTAAATTCCTGAAATCTTGCATCTCGTCTTTATCGCAATACAACATATTTAATGCTACCCACAGTTACAAAAAAAAAATACAACAAGAAACAGATTAAGTGAATTAATCCTTTAAATCCGGCGTCATTAAAAAGATTTGGTCATAAATCAGTTATTTTTCCACACTGTGGGAATCCCTCGACTACTGTGTAGGAATAGAAAATTCCTCTTATTCCCACTTCCTTCAGAACCACAGACGAATGAAAGTGTCATCGAGGAAAGATGATGATTACAGGGAAGGTTTCTGTGTGTTTCTCCCTGTAGGCTTCTCTACCTCTGGTCTCACACACACACACACACCGCGCACACACACACACACACACACACACACACACACACACACACACACACACACACACACACACACACACACACACACACACACACACACACACACACACACACACACACACACACACACACACACACACACACACACACACACACACACACACACATGCGCTCTCTCATCCACTAATCCTACAACAACCTCCCACTGGCATGTTTCTGCAAACTCCCCCCCTTCCTTCAGCAGCTTCCTCCTCCTGTCTTTCTTCTTCCTCCCTTTTTTTATTCCCAAGGTGACCCTGAGGGAATGTGCTCTATCTCTCATCAGTAATCCTCCGCAAACAACCACAACCTACGTATGTGACAACTCCAGGATCTAATTCAATCCCAATGACCCTACAGCGGGACATCAATGAGTGTGTGCTCGGTAAACAGACGGCTTCCAAGTATTTTTCATCATCTTGCCACAAACGGAGCGAGCCGAGGTGTTCCCGAGGAAAGTGCCCACTCTAGGAATGAGGGTTTTCTTGCTAGGACGGAACAGCTGCTGTTTTGTTTGTTTGCGGATCATTTACATAAGTTGCTATCAGAGGAATAAATCAAAGAGTTACAATAATTGTTAGTTTTTTCCATGTTGTGTCACAGCATAAATTAAATAACTTGTCGTCTTAAAGATTCACATTAGCTTTAAATACAAGTCTTTAGTAATTCAAATCATGACTTCATTCATGTTCAGTCGCTTCAATGATTGTTTCAGACTCTGGTTTGTGACGGAACAAATTAGCTTGAAATACTCACAACTAGAAGACATGGAATTATCTAGAGACTGTAGTGAGAGTTTGCTAAAGGAAGGTTAATACAATTCTTATTAATTAAGATGTTTTTCATGATCAACTTTCAAGAGGTTTGTTTGTTTATTATCATGTCATCTGATTTAATATAGTTTATTAAAAGGTGTTTTGTATGAATCAGGTGTTTTCTATAATGTCTTAAAACATAGATTTAAAATGTTTTACTAATTTTTCAATTAATCCCTATTAAAAAAACGTAAGTAAAAGTAAAACAAATTTAAATAAAGAGTGGGAAAATTGAGGACAATATGAATAAAAAATGTATTTAGGGGAAAAGGCATGTGTTATTATTATCATTAATGTCTAGGGATGCACCACAATAACAAATCAAATTAAATGATCTGCTGAAAGATTTATAAAATTGTGAATTGTTGTAAAGTTTTCTCTAATGAAAGCTAATTCTAAGTCTTATGCATGAAATATGAGAACGTTTACAGGGATTTTATTATAAAAGGGACAGTGCATAAAAACATGTCAAATGTAAATAATAATAATCAATAATTAAAGCTAATTGACTAATTGAAAGCCTGTGTGTTTTCTGTGAGTTAGTTTGTCGATAGAAGTGAAGACCCATTCAGTAATAATGTTTTCGTTTCGTTACAATACATCCTTCGCTCTTGAACGCACCGTAGCAGTCCTGTCATTATTGAACGCATCATTGGCAGATGAGAAGTGGTGCAGCGAAAGTGTGTTTTATTAACGTGTGAAAATGCAAGAAGACCACAGGAATAAATCTGCTTCTATACGGACGTCTGCATCCGTCTTACGAAACTATCACAAAATTCTGTCTCCTCTCCGAAAATTCGATGCATTTTGAACCGGCGAACAGCCTCACGTGGCTCCACTTCGTCCTGGTCATCGTCAAAAGTTATTCACACATGATCCCGGAATTCAATTGGAATCAGTAATTCCTCTTCCTACAACTGGAAAACCTTTACCCTTTTCTCCTAGGAATCATTTTTGACATTTCCCAGCCTTCAACCTGACACTCGTCACCTTGGAGGTCAACAAGGAAAAGACAGGACCCTGACCGGAGTCTGTCACACTCCATCTCTCCGATGACAAGAGAAGAAGAGGGGGAGCAGGAGGCGGAACGATAAGAAGAAGTGGCTGAAGAAGAGACCACGAAGATTTGGAGGGATTGGCTATAGTCGGCGGGAAATGGGAAGAGGGAGCCGGGAGGAGGGCGTTCTGTTGTCGACATATTGAAGGAGGATATTAGAAATGAAAAGAGAGGGAGCGCAATCTTTCTCTCGGTGACTGTTGGGGGGATTCCTGGATCTTGGCGGGCGCTAAGCTACATGCTTAGAGGATCAGCAAAGTCGCCCGCATGCCTCAGTGAGCCGGGGCTGATTAGAAAGTATTCAGACAACCGCACACTTGACAAGTACACAACAACACAACCGGGTGTGGATGGAAGCATTAAACGTTAGTTTTTTAAACAATTTAAATCAATACAAAAGGAACGCTTCTCTGGCCAGAGTTCTGGACTAGTTATCCTTGTTTGTGTTTAGCGTTCAGCTTCATTGACTCTGTTAAAACACGACTCTATACCCACTTTGTTTGCCCGCCCGGCATCCTCCCTTCTTCTGGGACGTCCTCTTTAATATTTCAGTCATATTAATCATACAATAGTTTCTCGATTCTCCATTATTCATGGCAGTACGGCCGATACACAGGACTGTGAGCGATAAAAGCTTCACACGACAACCTGTTCTATACGTTAAACTGTATTACATATTTAGCTCTGTACATTTGTGACGACTGACTGAGCACATAAATATTTAATAAAGGGTGAAAAATATCGAGATATTTGTGGGTCACACACGTAGAAATATCAAATATTCAAGCACAAGTTGCAAAACAATATGAATAGCTCGGAGAGTAAGAACACAAATTTTAAAATTGATACTGAAAGAAACTGGCAGCCAATGCAGAGCTTTAAGGATCGGGGAAATGTGAGTTCTTCTATTAGAGCGGGTCAGAATTCTTGCTGCAGAACTAGTTGAACTTCCTGTTCCTCAGTGAAATAAAAGAAAAAGAAAAAAGAACAACCTCAGGAATTGTGACTATCTTCAAGAATATAAAACTAATATAGCAATAATGTAATGGGAAAAAAATACAGAAATTGATTTTAAAAATCAAAGGCGTTAACTAAAGATATTACAAAATGATGCTATAAAATGTAAGTAAGTAACAGTTACTTGTAAAGCGCCTTTCTAGACCAGGGTCACAAAGCGCTTGAACAATCGAAAACAAATACATACAAATTTAAAAACTATAAAAGGCCACGACAACATGAGCTAAAACTTTGTTTTGCATTCGGAACTCAAAACTAGGCAGAAAACTGACAGTTAAATATAAATATCAGATATTCAAGAATTATTTGCAAAACAACAATATGCTGTAGAATATATTTGTCGGTATGATATTTTCCTTTTATGATAAATGTCTTGGCTTTACTTTACACATTTTAAATGATTTTAAACTGTATTTATAATCATGTCAAACACCCTAGAAGTAATTAAAATGTTTTGATATCTTACAAATTGGAGGTCTAACTTATACAGAAAATAGAGAAAGAGACTTTTACATAAAAAAGACCCTTTAGTTTTCTAAACTGCGATATACAATAAAGACCTTCCATGAGGCTCCCCAAGTAAAAACTTGATTGAATAAATAGATATACTGATGCATGTACATGAGTAAAACTCTAAAACTGATTGTGTAGGACGAGATAAAAAAACATTTTATTTTCTACTTTTTTTAAATCTATTCTTAATTTTCACATCAAGTCAAGGCGAACTATAACTAGTTTAAGTGTCTTTGTTTGAGAACCTCATTATCTTTTTTAAATATTCTGGTATTAGGTTAAATTATTTCACTCTTGTACGTTATTGTCCTTTTATAGTTCATAATTAAATGAATGTTTACAAAATGAAATTGTTTAATAGTGTAATTTTGTAATTTTGTACTTTGCTTGAAAATTTCATTTCAATTTTCTTTCTTTTAACACCAAAGTTTAGTTTTCCTCTTATATTAAGACAATATTAGTTACTTGTTTATTTGTCTTGCAGCTTCACATAACATAAAATGTCCCAAAATGAAATGTAATTTATCTCATCTATGCTAACGCTAATGTCATTTTAAGAAGGAATTTAACCTGTTAAACCTTAATTAAAGGTCTTTTCAAACATGCATAAGGCATAATTACTCATGTAATACCTATGGAAGTCTTTAGTTAACCCAGGATAAGTTAAACACAGTAGGTTAACTTGTTTTTTCAGTTGCCGAAGCAATGATATATTGAATTATCTGACTAAAAAAAATCATATTTTAAAGCTAGAAATCACATAATACCTAAAAAATATATTGCAGAGTAAACAGGAAATGGAAAGTTCCGTCACAGAAAAAGAACTGCAGGAGTACGATAAAGGAAGTAAAAGGGCTGCGGATGTAAACATGAATAAAATAAGAAGCGGAGAAAAAAAAGAAGCCAAACATGAAATTTCGTCTTGCCAGTTAACTTTCCAAAATTCCAATGGAGCAGCCAGAAGTAGAGTAGCAGGGGAAACCTGGCACTCAGACAGACCCTCCGCTGCATCTCATTTCGACTTATTCCGACTAGGCACGAGCGAACAAGGCGCTGGATTCAATCCAAGCTTGTTTGCACAACTCGACATTGTTTGCACTGTCAGGTCCGAGTCGACTTTTCAAGAGCTTGTTTTTTTTTTCACTCATATCACACAATAATAAAAAACATATTCTAGAAACCTACATTCGTATTTCTTGTTTACTTTTATATACTTGAACCTCTCCTTACTCATTCCGCACCACTTGAGTCATTTTTTCAGCCTCATTTGAAGTATAAACTTAAGTGTTTTTTAGTTTCATTTGGGGCGCTTGTGGCTCCCTAAAGTCAGCTGGCAGCAGAACACTCTCCTATTGAGCGTCCTCTCTTTCCTGCTCACACCAGAGACTTTAAATCTGTCCCGAATTCCAAACTTCAAACACCTATGAAAATGTACCATAATCTCACTGGTTTATGCTCCACTGCTACTGATGGACTTTTTCTCTCAATAGATTAAAGGAGGGAGTTTGAAAGGTTCATTTTTTCACTCCATTTCTTCATAGAAATGTTGTCTTCCACACTTCTGTGATGTGTTTTTCCTCCTCATGCATTCAACAAGCCACCTGTGCGACAGTATTTATCACCTCTTTCCATCAGCCGATAACATCCTTCCACTCATTTACATCTCAAACCTTCTGGCAAAGAACTGTCTCATTTGGTTCTTCTCACTGTTGTCGTGAACCACATCTCTATATTCTACGCCACAAATAAGGTCTTCTCCTGCAGTGTTGAAGATGACTCGGGGCCCCCGTATATGTTTTTCCATGACTTATTCTCACTATTCTAATCTTCCACTCAAACCTCTGGAGCACCTCCGGGTCCAATCCCCGAAGATAAACGGCAGACCGGAGACGGCAGTGACGGGGAAAGAAAGTGAGATGACACATGGAAACTGCTTCTTTGGTTCAACTACTTTAATCAACTGGGCTTTGTGAGAGTCCCAGTGTGGAGCAGGCGAATAAAACCCATGTGGAAGATTCACTGGTGAGGCTTTCACAACAAAAGCCGTAAACACAGGATTTCAAAAACAACTTGACGGATTTCTCTAATTCAACTTCCTGTTCTTGAAACAAAAGAAAAAGAAAAAAGGACGACCTCAGGAATTGTGGCTTCTGTTAAAGGTAGGGTAGGTGATCTTCAAGAACAGAATCTAGAACTAATATAGCATTAATATAATAAGAAACATGGATTGATTAAAAGTTGAATAAGGCGTTAAGTCAGGATACTACAAAATGATGCTATAAAATGGAGCTAAAACTTTTTCTTGCATTCTGAATTAAAAATGGGGCGACTGAAGGTGAATGACACATGAATACACATATATACACAAAATAGTTTTTATTGGTTGATTGAAACTTTGGACAATGTTTAATTGGAAAAACAATTTCCCGAAGGAGACCTCCCGAGGGATCAATAAAGTTTTACCTAACCTAACAAAATTATTTTATTTTATGTCTTCTATTATAGAACCTTTTGTAATCGGTGGCTCCAACAGGCCTCTTCTGGCTCACAAAATCAAAACGTTGTAGTGTTTTCAAATTGAAAATGGATGTTAATGTTAATAATGCTTATACTCGTACTCGTCTGGACTATTGTAACAATTTGTTTTCATGTCTTAACAAGAAGGAGCTGTCTCGTCTGCAGTTGATTCAGAACTCTGCAGCGAGAATTCTGACCCGCTCAAGTAGAAGAACTCACATCTCTCCGGTCCTTAAAACTCTTCACTGGCTTCGAGTTTCTTTCAGGATCAACTTTAAAATTCTGGTTCTTACTTTCAGATCTATTCATGGTCAGGCTCCTCCTTACATCAGTGATCTGATCCAGCCTTACACCCCAGCTCGGGCTCTGAGGTCTGTGGATCAGAATCTACTTATGGTTCCACGCACACGGCTCAGGACCAGAGGAGAGAAATCTTTTCAGGCTGTTGCTCCTAAGCTTTGGAACGATCTTCCTCTCTCTTTGCGCTTGATGGAGTCTACTGACTCCTTTAAGAAACATCTTAAGACGTTTCTATTTGTTCAGGCTTTTCCTTGAATTTCTCGAACTCCTGTGTTGTTCTCAGTATTATCTTGATCTTTAAAGTATGTACTTTTTTGAGTATTGTTTTGATTGTTTAAGCGCTTTGTGACCCTGGTCTCGAAAAGCGCTATATAGATAAATATTACTTACTTACTTACTTATAAATAGTTTTTTTTTCTGAATATTTCTTGCCATTATTAAACAACATCTACCTTGAGAAAGTAAACTTGTATTCCATTATATAAACACTATTTTGGGGCACGTTTGAACAATACTGTTCTGGCCTAAAGTACATACTTGGTACTAGTATTAAATAAAACCAAAAAAAAATATCCATAGAAACTGCCAGATTTTGGGAAAATTCTTGACAGTGACTGAGGACGAGAGGAAACAGTGACTCCGGCAACTAGATCTAATCTACCAGATTAGTGACTTTTGATACTTTAGATGTATATTTCCTTAATACTCATGACTAAATATTATGCAGCTTTTGTTTATATTAACTATTTTATCATAACCTCATGATTTAATCTTCAATATATATAATATATAACAATTTTTTAGTTTTTAGATTAAAAGATTCTCACAATTTCCATCCACCACAAATTGTTGCTACATCTGATAGTTTCTTGCTATATTTTGTAATTTATCCTACATTTGCTTTAATTTCTTCATCTTTTTGTTGCTTGTGCAGTCATTTTGCTTTAATATCTATGTACCTGCTTGTCATGGTTTCATCTAAACATGAACATTTGATGTGAGGTTTTCATGCGGCTACACG
Organism: Callionymus lyra; assembly: GCF_982586985.1. Lineage (NCBI taxonomy): Eukaryota > Metazoa > Chordata > Actinopteri > Syngnathiformes > Callionymidae > Callionymus > Callionymus lyra. The sequence continues at coordinate 15,501,225 of NC_141818.1, forward strand.
GGGAAACTAATCGGCTAAGCTGATCTACAGCCACTCCATGTAAAGATTATCTTCAGATAGGATATGTAGTTTGTCTATAAACATGCTGTACCATGTCCTGCTTGAATATCTTACATGCATCACACAAACAGAAGGCTAGAAAAATTGGTTTTCACATGAAAATCTGCCACTTGGTAAGCTGAAGCCAGAAAGGAAACACTATGAAATTCATGATGTAATTACATTTTATATACATAAAAGCAATGATCGGTTTAAACTGCATTTATTTTGCTTTATTATTTAAAAAATAAACAATTTAAAAGAACTTCTAGAGCTTTTCTCCATCTTCCAAATAGTGAGGCTCTCTCAGCAGATGGAGACAAGTCTCAGGGAATGGATCATTTAACTGTACAGCCGAGGTTGTGTGAAGTTAAGAGACGCAGGATGAGATTATCTCTTCTCTACAGCTGCTTCAGCTAAATGATTCACTATATTGTTGTTTTTTTTCGTGTATTGTGTTCAGAGACCGGGGCGGGCTGAGCATCCGTCAGCTACTGGAGCCCTACTGTGGAACCAATCAATCCACTGACGTGCTGCGAGATCATTGCTGAGCTTAATTCCTTGTGTTTTCTCTTGCATGTTCTTTATTATTTGGTACACAACGACACCTTTAAGCATGTGTTCAGGTCTTGTAAGATTCCTCTGTACATATAGTGTTAAAAGAAAGATTGTTTATGATGTTTAATAAAGTTACTACAAATGATTAAAAAATAATCCAAAAATCCCCCATCTTTCTTATCGTCTGAATGTATTGGCAAAAAGCTCAGCTCTGCGATGCTACTACTGCGATGCTAACATACTTCACCACAAAGTCTCCTTTTTCAATTGACAGTTTGTCAGAAGGCTTTCAATTGTTTTTAGCAAATGACATGTGCATTTTTTTTTTATTGTAAAACATAAAAAGGTTAACATGCTATTTATTATTATTATTTGATTATTTATTTTTACTTATCTTAAATGGAATGTATTTTCGATCTATTTTTTAAGATACAGCGATGTTTGCCGGACTAAAGGTAATAACAATATGTTGTCAACCAAAGTAAATGAAGATGAAGATGACATTTCATTCATGTAATAAGCATTGAGCCGGGGAGGTCGGGTTTCTGTTATTTGGATTTACACTGTTATTACTTTATTTATTTTTTCTTAATTTATTCTGTTAACAAAAATATAAGAAAAAATTGTGTTAAATGTTAATTCTTAAATCAGCCCTATGCGATTTTTAATCGAGCGATGCCAGTCGTTCGGTTGTATTTAGCCCGACGGGAGACCACATTTCCCATGAGCACTCGCTAACCGTTGCAAAAGTTGCTACATCCCGGTCACACCATCCACAAGAAACTTTACAGTGAAAATAAAAATCACACAAAATACCTCAAGTCACGGTATATGAGTCATTAAACTAGTTATTTTAGTACAAAAATATTAAGGTACCCAAAACTACCCACAGATGCTTTAATAAAATATATATATTTTTAAAACGTTGCAATTTTTAAAACACAAATGGTTAAAATAAAAATTCAGATGGGAACAATTTCAGTGCCTTAATAGCAGTGAAGGGCTCTTCACTTAAAGTCGCTAATTTCAATTTTGTAGTTAACAATGCTGGTGAGCCAAAATGAAAGCATTTCATGAGCATTTTAATCCGACTAAAAAACTTTAGACAAGCTTGATTTAAAAGATAATTATCACTCTTTCTGAGTTATGTTAGATGTTTAGTATTATTTGTTTTATGAAGAATGTTTTTTCCGACTCTGAGATCACATCATGAACTATTCTGAACTACAAGTACAGTTTGGTCAGCAGTGGCTGTGTCCCTGTGGTCTTGAGTGTTTTAATAGAGTTGTCAACAGAGTTATTAGCATGCGCCAGAGGTTTCTCTTGAGTCGACACCGGAGGATTCTTCCTCACCTCATGAGCTCTCTTAAGAGCTATCTTGATGGGACGGTCTCTCCCGGGGAGTTGCAACTGTGATGAACTGTCTTCCTTTCAACACTATCTGTCTTCCTAAACTGATGAACAGCAGAGTTTGCTGAGAGGCTTCTCTCCGCTCGACAACTTATCGTACATCTTCCTAGAGCTTTTCTGTGCTTGACGAGGGAAAATACGTCTTCAGAACAAGATGTATTTCCTCTAACAAACCCAAGATGTGTTTCTATAGGAAAGGAAGTGCAAGAGAAACTGCAGTCTTTCACATTAACTGGACTTCAAGTTAACATTGAGATACGTCTGCACTTATTTACTTACTGCAAATCATTCCATGGTGCAATCTAAATAAACGTCAAACCACAATATTCAACGAGAAGTACTAGACGGCATTGTAGTTGTGCTTTAAAGCATGAAGGTTGCTGGTTTGCAACAGACTAAACATACAGAGTTTGGATTGTATATCTCTAAAATGTCTGTAGGTGTGAACATGTGTATGCACTCTCGCCTCAAGCTAGGAAAGACACCAACCCCCCAAGAACCCATTTAGGTAATCATCCATAGATAATTAATAAATAAATGATATTAAATGACTATGGAAGGTCAATAACCTACAGCGGGGCTATTAACTTAAAGGAAAAACCCAACTCTCCTGACTTATTCAGATGGTGTTAATGTTAAAGTCGCCCTCTTCAACATGCAGTAGGTCATTCATCATGACGTTGCTCCGATTTGAAGTTGTAACTTAATAAAGTTCTCCCCCGTCTGAAATCTCACAGAACGAGACTGTTATCAGCAAGACTATTCTGACGTCAGAATAGGCCAAATGTCCTCCCCAAGAAGCCCTAAACACGCCTGTGTATTATTGGAAAGACCCGGGTTTGGGTTATTGTTTTGAGGCTGAGTCAATTTGAGTACTGCTGCTTTATTAACAAGCCTCAGTTGACGCTGGATTCACCAAACGTTTGCCTCTGAAACGGACTGCTTTTCAGACTCTACATGTACCTAATAAGGAAATGTGTGTAAATATATTTATTAAATAAGAGTTTTGTGCTAAAGAAACATACTGATGAGTATAATAGAGGTCCTACATCAATTTAAGAGACACTTAAATCAACAGATTAGGTGCCCTTTAAAGTGATAGTTCAACCCAAATTCTTTTTTTTCTTTTCATCCTCATGTTAACTAAGTGTTAGGATTATTGTTCCTTTTTAGAGTCATAGGCAAAAAAGTATGTCCATACTCATGTAGCTAACGCGCTAACTTGTCTAAATCTACATATTTGATCAAAAAGACACACTTAAAAACATCCAATACCTCCATTGTGATCGTAACGATTACAATTGTAATTTGTAATTTGAATTTTGGCCAGATCCTGCCATTCAAGCTATTCAGACTGGCCCTTGACCTATTCAATCATTAATAATAAATGCATTATTGAAAAGCCTTTAAAACTGTAGTTTCATCAATCCCTGACACTTCGACTTTTCGGAAAAGGTCGTTTTTTTTTAATGGAAGGCAGACGATTCTAGTTTGACACTGAAACAGAAGATTTAACAATAATGGGTTCCTCTAGGTGTCACGATATTTTGTGTCGTAAACAAGGAATATAACGTGACACTTTTGGAGCTGTTTCTATTTCAATACAAACACAAGGTATGTAAAATAACCAACCAAATATAAAGTGACAAATCAAAACAGAATGGATTGATGTTTCATTCATAAGTAGTCACAGCCACAAGTTGCGAGTCCTGAGACTTCAGCCTCTGTTAAAGGGGTTCAAATCCACAAGGTTGAGGCCATTTGCCTGCGAGCATCATTAGAATACATTTACATCCACTTGAGCTTCCATTACATACATAAAAGATGAGGTATTAACTGCTTCAATGCGAGTGCAATAATGAGAAAGCTTCATTTGACGCGTTCATTCTGCTACTCCGGCCAAGATTCGTTTTTTTTTTTAACAGCGGGGGAATGAAGGGTAATAAAGGGGCTGTAGTTGATGTTGTTGAGAGGTTTAAAAAAAAGTTGTATTTTAATGTGCTGTCGGACACTCACCAGCTCCTTCTTCTTCATGCACTCCATGAGGATGATGAACAGGTGTTGGGCCTGAGTGCGGCTGTAGGTGAACGTCTTCTGGATGGTCACCAGCAACTGGTCTCGCAGAGACTCGTTAATTATGCTGCGAAGGTGTGAAGGACAGAGACGGGTCAAGGGAGGCGACGACATTATAGGCGAGTCATGCGTCACTTCTGTTCCGTGGAAAGTCAGAGTAACATTGACTCAGAGGTTGGCGAGCATATGTTGTGCGGTGAAAGTGTAACAGCTGAGATATTAAGACTCTTCATGATGACGGGGGGAAGACAGGATCTTACCCTCCATCCTCGGAGTATTTGTGTCCAAATGCCAGGATGTCTGAGGCTCTGCCGCTGCCGTCACAGACCACCACAGGGACCGGGGGAGTGTCCCTGAGGTACTCCAGCACTATGGAGATGACATTCGGTCCTCCCTCCACGATGAGAGCCACCACCGGAACACCTTGACCGATCCCTGCAGGAAGTGCATAAACAGGAAGCAGATGAGAGAGAATACTTTGATGCAGCAGTTGGGAAATATAACGCCATTAAGTTCTCTGTGTGGTTTTTATTCATCGATAAAGTCCAGTTTATTTACCATCTTATTTAATCTGAAATACCTATAATGCAAACCCAATGGTCCCGTTCTATTAATCAAATTTTTGTGTGGACCAAGACGACATAATCACACATTCTTCTTCACTTTATTTTATTTTCCAATGTCCCTCAAGAAGAATCTAAAATAGTTGATATGCTAAGAGGTTCGTCTAAAGCTAGCGTTTTAGCTAATGTGTAAGTTGTTAATAAAAAAGGTACTTGTCAGTTTTATGAGTTTTAATTCTATTTTGATTATTCGTGTTTGGCTTTGATTGGTTTTCTAGGATAAGCTACAGAAGTACAGATTTTAAACATGAGCGTTACTAACAATGTACAACATGTAGCTATAAACGCATTGAAGCCAAGACCCTATCATATACTGTACCCACTCCCATAGTGTCTCCTTAACACTGCAGCCATATGTGCACAAGTACACATACATGATGTCTGCAAACACATTCAATACAATCCTCAAACAACTGTGGTTTTTATTCATCGATAAAGTCTAGTTTATTTACCATCTTATTTAATCTGAAATACCTATAATGCAAACCCAATGGTCCCGTTCTATTAATCACATTTTTGTGTTGACCAGGACGACATAATCACACATTCTTCTTCCCTTTATTTTACAGTACGTGACCTCACTTCTACTCGTCTTCCCCTCAAATAATATTTTTGGTGGGTGCTTTAACTGGGTAGCTGCTGGACACCTTCTCCGTCTCTTCCCTTGTTCTGCATAATTCACCGAGGAGGCAGCGAAGACTGCATGCAACATGCAAGCGGAGGAAAGTGTGCTTAAATATTCACTCGCGCACTCGCACGCCGCCGCTCAGATGCAGCACCATTGTGCGTCACACCGCCTCATGCTGCTCCGCGGAAAAGGACGCTTACATAAGAAGAGTATTTTTGGGGCCTCGTCTACTTCGGAGGGGTAAAAATGTCACGTGACATCACATGATCGCACTTTTTTTTCAACTGTACGTGGTCAGGATCTCAAGCGAGAAAATATGATGAAACATAAAAAGAAACCTATAGGTTATGAATATATGACGCAATCATAACCAGAGATAGAAACTTCAAAAGTGTTTGACAGAAATGGTCCCCAACTACCGGGTCAGGGACCGGTACCACTATATATGTGTATTTGTTATCAAGCTTAACAGAAACTTAAATGTATGCATGATACACTTTCAAATTTGGGTTTATTATTAAGTTTTATTTAACCATATTAGCTTGTTACATGATACTTCAATATGTGTTATTCTGCCGCATTTACAAAATCTCATACCTACGGAAAATTTCTCTAAGTTCCCAATCAACCTCTGTTTGATTTTGGACTGTGGGAGGAAACCGGAGTACCGGGAGTAAACCCATGAGACACAGGGAGAACATACAACCTCCACAGAAAAAGGTCACAGGATCCCTCTTGCCGGATCAGAAATCGAACCTGGAACCTTCTTTACTGAAATAATAAGCCACTAAAATAACAAAAACGAGTAATAATACAAACTCTCTACGGGATTGTCTTGTTTAACCAGCTCAGGGCCTCGGGCGCTATCTGAAGGTTGGTCTGTGAAAATGATGCAAAAATGGTTGGAGACCCCTTAGCGACACTAAATTAGCATTAGCAACACTTGATGGACCAGAGTCGTCGTCGGTTTGCGGTGGAAAAACAGTTTCCAATGTCCCTCACGAAGCATCTAAAATAGTTAATCTGCTTAGAGGGTATGTCATAAGCTAGTGGAAAATCTAAATGGAGGATCAAAGGGATAGATAAGTAGCGTTTTGGCTAATGTGTAAGTTAATTCTTGTTGAGCTTTGATTGGTTCTCTAGGATAAGCTACAGAAGTACCGATTTAAACATGAGCGTTACTAACAATGTCTCCTAAAACATGTAGCTATGAACTCATTGAAGCCAAGACCCTATCATATACTGTACCCACTCCCATAGTGTCTCCTTAAGACAAACACTGCAGCCATATGTGCACAAATACACATATATGATGTCTGCAAACACATTCAATAAAATCCTCAAACAACTTCTCGGTCCAAAGTCAAGCTCAGGTTTGATGAATTAGCACTTACAAGTGTGTAATTTCTCCTCAGAGAACATTTGTCACTGACTTCTTCAATAACACTCCATTAGTCTTGTTTAACTACTTTTACTTCAGGGGAAAAAACAAAACAAAAGTTCCGTCTCTCTTACTGAGGCAGCAGCAGCTTTTAATATTTGATTAGTGTTCATTTGACAGCATGTTTGCCAAGAACACGAGTCTGATGTTGAACTAATCCATCAAGGCTCCGGTTCAGCCCTAAAAAAGTAAAAGGACATTTATTACCGACTTTCTGTTCAATAGTTAATGTAAGAAAATATGCTATATTTCATTGATTCTTTCGCAACATTTTTAACCTATTGATTAGTGTTTTTTTTGGTTTATGCTTTAATGTTGAATGTTGGGTGGGAACGTGTCCAATCTATTTATCTATTTCCATGAGAAAAACGCAGGAATCGTTCAAATACAGTAAACTAAATATAAACTCCAAAAGTCGCCACCTGGATTATTTTCTATAGAAATAAAAAGCAATGAGCCTCCTATTGGATAATAACTATAGAGCCCATTATCTTTCTGCTGCACAGCTAAATATACTGCATGACAAGGTCACTCCATCAATGGGTTTCTCTCCTCAGTTAGCACGTGAATATTCCAAGATGACAATGCCGGGATTCACCGGGCTTAAAGAATGGTTCAGGGAGCATGACATATCATTTTCACACATGGATTGGCCCCCACAGAGTCCAGACATCAACCCCATTGAGAAGCTTTTTCAAGGAGCTGCTTATACTAAGTGGCCGGAAAAATAAATGCATAAATGGATTGGATTTAAATCTTGCGACAACAATGCTGAAGCGAATGTTTGTGGTAAACAGAAGTTTAGGCCAAAGAGCTTAATCTAATCTTTGTGATCGAGTTTCATCTCATTTGTTTCCATTTGTACTGTGACGTCATTGATCGAAAAAAATCTAACAGACTGAAATGTCAGTGGCTTGTTTACAGTTCCAAAAATGTTACTTTATTTCAGTAGAAAACAGCCTGATTTTTTTCTGTTCATCTAAGCTGCCCTTTAACACATTTGGTCCATCAACCGGTAAATTTCCAGACAGCCAATTTGTCCGACAACCCCACGACACTTCCCGGATCTTCCCCCTGTTCCAGCCCCAGGTGTGTCCAAAATGACCAAACCCCTCTAATCCACAGCATGTCGGATTCTCTCCGGTGGCTCCATCGCCTCAGGCGTGATTCCCTGACGCTTGTGTGTGCGAGATCTGCCTTCGGTGATATGACAGAACTTGACTTTTTTTTTTAGTTTCAGTGGCTTCTAAGATGTTGTTGTTTGAACAAACAAGCTTGTTTTGTGGATATAAATTAGGGCTGGGCAAAAATTAAATGTTTTAATCACGATTGTTCGCATGATTTCTTTGATTAAATCACAATTAATTCTATTGTAAAGACAAATTCCAATGAATAATTTAAAAGTTAACACTTTAAACAACAGCTCAGTAACACAAAGTTAGTCTAAAATCATCATATTAAAATAACAAATCACAGTTTATTGCCACTGCCAGTGTACTCATGTTATCTTGTTCTTTTTTTTTTCTTTGAAATCAACAAACACCTGAGCCACAATCATAACACACACACACACACACACACACACACACACACACACACACACACACACACACACACACACACACACACACACACACACACACACACACACACACACAAACTTTAAACAGATGTCGCTGGTCAATTTCCAAAACAAAACACTTTAGGCAGAAGTTGAATTACACTCGTCGAAAACTGAAACGTTAACACTACATCACACCAGGCCAGGTGCACCAAACCTGAGATGAGCCACGAGTGCAGGAAGTAACTTCATCATCGTTTGATTTATATGAACTGAGAGGTTTTCGCAACGGAGGAATAATTCAACGGATCGTTTTAAAACAGCCACGATGAACAATGAACGGCTGTGGAGACGCAGAGTTGAAGGTATCTCTCATATTTATCAACTCCTGCAATCCTTTAAGCACAATTCATGAACACCACAAAGCCTTCACTAATTGTAATTGATATATTAGATACATAAGAAAATGTGCCTAAGCCCCGCCCACTGAAAACACTTTTTTTTTTCTGAAGATTCAATCATGTTTACCATAACATGCATCAAGGTTTATCATTGGTTGTCATCAGGCTTGTCATCAATCCAGGAAGTCTCCACCAACAAGAGACTTGTTGTATAAACAAAGTGGACCGTGATTACAGCTGGCTGGAGGAGGACTGAAGAAATGATTACGTTATAATCGACTCCGCTCCCGTAAGCTCTCGTTCGCCGAGATTTCAGACGGGGGATAACTTTATAAAGTAATAACTTCAAAAAAATCGCCATGATGACGAAGTTAGGTCATCTTGAAGTTCAACATTTGAAACGTGGGTGAGTCAGGAGAGTTTGGGTTTCACCCTTTGAATGCGTCAACAATTTTGTCTGTGATCAACATGCTTTATTGCTTGATAATATAAATGGTGGCGTTAATAATACAATTTTCTTTCCTAGTTTTTTTTTTTTACCACATTTTAATAATTTGTCACCCATTTCTTTCTACACATCTATGCTGATATTTGCTTATATTTACATATTCCTGCATGTATTGTAATGACAGAAGTCCTGCACATGCATCCAAACAATGGTTTAATAAGAGATGTACACTGTCTGGCTCTGCAGGTATTCTTACACTCAAACACTCCAACGCACTTGAAACCACAATCGCTGCTTCCCTGTCCAGCCCTATTCTCTGTGCTTATGCTTTCTGTTAGAGCCAGTGCCCACTCCTTATCTCTCCAGTGGGAAAACTTGGCTGAAAAGTGAGAAAAAGCCGGGCCAAGATAAGAGGGGCCGAGGCGTTGGACCAGCGCGAGAGTCACAACTTTGCTCTTCATATTGCTGCAAAAACATCCAAAGAGAATTATTAGGTAGAGTTCCAAGAGTGAGAGGAGCCAGAAGAAGGTCTTGGAACCTCAAGAATGTACACTAACATCGACATGTGTGGGTCCAGACGCTCTTTAAGTGTGCAGTGGTGAGAGTTACTGATGATTGACAGCCAATATGGCCTATGGAAGCGACTAAAATGGTGCGGTTATAAATCATAGAGACTAATGTTAATGCGAGTGCCTCGTGACACACATAAACACAGTAATAACTTAAATGTAAAGTGATGTTCTCGTGAAAAACTTTTCCATGCATGAAATCATGCCAACACAAACTGCCGACTCAGCAAACAAACCGTAAAGATGTCCATATATCACAACATTTCAGCCATAAACATGTCGTCCTGTTTGGAATGTAGCTCTCAGTATGAAGCATGTTTTCCATCACACACACACTTAAAGATATTTTAGCTAATTAATTTTGTACGTTTTAAAACACCAATAACCGCGGTCAACAGAACTTACGACTTCCACCATGAAGCAGGCGACTGTAAAACTACTGTAGAGCGTTTGAATAAAAAAAAAGTATTATTTTATTTAATCTTTTTGTTATTTATTGTGCCTTGTGGTCTCACTCGTGATAGTAAAATCTACACTGTATCCACAAGCCACAAATATTTGATCAACAAAGCCAGAAATCTCACACAAAATGTTAGTGTCTCTAAACAGAAGAGCCAAATACACAAACACTGTGACTCGCGATCTGTGAAGCAAGAATGGGCCGACAATAAAATACAGCCAAGTTTCGACCCATTTCAAAAGTCTACAGCGATAAGAGTGTAAATATATTATAGATCAATGAAAATCTAGATTTGCAGAATAAAAATGCAAAACCACTGTCATGAAAAAAGTACGCGACATTTTAGCCAGGGAAACGCTAGATAATTTATTTCTTAATAAAAGCGACTTTCGGACGACATTTTGTTTAAATGAGGATCGTTTTGTTTCATTTTTCTGTTAATTCTGCAAGAGCATCATTATTGACTTAATATATTAAGTAGCACTTAAATGTTTCATACAACATTGGGCTGTTTTTTTTCATATTTATACATAAATATATGCTTTAATTAAAAAAATCAGTAAATGTGTATTCTATGGAAAACCAAAAGTGACTTCAAGTAACTAATAAAACATGAACATTTTAATGTGGTAAAGAGTGTGTTGTCAATGAATATAAATACAATTTTAGTTCAATAATTCCTATCATTTAAACATCTCTTACACCAGCTCCTTAGAAAGCTCACTGAACTCCATGATTGCAGTTGCCATCTTTTTTTTTTTAAGTGTTCAGACCAAAGAAATGGATTTTCTTCAGCCCCACTAACTCAGATGGCCATGTTTAAAAGCTGAAATAAATTCAATTAAGACAGTCTGTTACCCACAAACATCAAAACAGATTTCGATAAATAGATAGATAGATGGACAAAACTGTATTAATCCCTTTTTCCTTTGCATTTACTTGGGAAATGTCAGTCACGGCACGACAAGATTGTGTTATGTTATCTTGGCCTTTTGGAGTTTTTAAATTTGTATTGCTTTTGATTGTTCAAGCGCTTTGTGACCCTGGTCTAGAAATAACTATTACTTACTTACTTACTATTACAAAGAACAAGAACAAAGTTAACAAAGATCTATCAGGATACAAAGACAAAGATAAACTTAAGTCATCTTTACCAATCGAACTCCCTCCTCCTGCCCACATTTATACCAATTTATTTGTATCAATTAGGAGTGTTTATTGGAAGAAGATAAGAAATGAGAACCGCATTGTTTATCGTCACGTAGACTATTCTTATTTACGTGGGTCGATTGTCGGTAATCACACGGTTAATCACATTCAGGTCTGAATCATTTGTTGTGTGTTTTTCAAGGTCTTCTCATATCGGACCTTTTCGAAAAGTTCTCGTTCAGGTTTTGCAGACAAATTTGTTGCGCACCCTTTTTTTTTTCCTTATCTCTGCCTGGCCACTTGACAGGATGGCTGAGTTTTGTTTGTTTTTTTGAAAATCAACAGCAGTTTAATCTTTGTTCTGCCCGGCTGCATCTGCTCGATTAGGCCCCTGACGTGTTTCACGCTAGGGTTTGCGGTCGAGATATTCATGGTACCTGAAAAAGTGACTCACAGCCCTCGTGACTTCCACGCATCGTAGCTTCACTGTAATTCCTGCTATATGGGTTTCCTCTACCGCAGAGGTCGTAATGGCCCGGGCCAATCTACAACACAAGGACTTCTACCTTCCAGATTCAATTACCCGCACTCCTTCATCCTTAACCAATGCTGCTATTAATGAATCATCTACAGGAAGGTCAGCCAAGGTCACGTGAAACTAAAATGCACACATCCATGCGGAATTTTAATACGGATAAGTATGCGTTTTAATTTGTATCCTGACAGACGGTGAATGGAAGAGGCAGGAGTCAAGGTCATCAGAACCTCTCATGTTAATCGGTGGTCATTTCACTGCATGGGTAAGACAAGGAGACACATGAGAGAAGAGAGACTAGTGGCTCTACATCCAAATTTGAGATAAAGACGTCCCGTTTCAAAATATGACTGAACTCTCCCCTTCACACTTCCCTTCTCGGTCTATATATTTCTTCACAGTCTCTTTACACCATTAACTCCCTTCTTCCTGAACATTTTCCCCCTAACCGACCTCGGTCTTTCCTCAAGTACTCAGCAGCACAGTATCGTTTGCTGACCATAAAAGTTTATGATGCTAAGCTAAAGTGCTAAAAGAAGCTCATTAGCCATGTTGGCAATGTTTCAAAGTTTCAAACTTATCATTTATGAGTTCACGATGCAACTTTAAAATGAGGTAGCACCCAATTTTTGGGCTGTTTTCAGTTGAAAATACTTAATACTCTTATCACCCCAAAAAAAACATGGCCGAAACGGGAAGTTGAGTTTCTGCAAAACTGGATATGAAAACGATATGAAAAATGGAAAGACTTCAATGCATTCAATGATGTTGGGGTTGCTGTGTTGCGTAGGATTATTGTAAATGCAAAACGCAAAATTAAATTCTATGAACTAACCCAAACAAAACGCATGGGCTTTCCAACACCTATGATGATTTCAATTTTCTACTACTTAAGTTTTGTATTGTGCATTTTGGTCATGGCAAAAAAGGTTTTTCTTAATTGTAGAATTGAATTATTCTTTGCATTCGAAGCAACTTCAAGGCCTTGATTTCAGTAAAATACACACAAAGAATAGCCGTCGGGGAACGGTAATAATAATTATCCGCAATTGTGGCGTTTCATTTTTCTATTTTAGTTACCTGATTTTTTGGGTACAGCACATTTTCGTTTTGGTGCATCCCTATTTTAAACACTTGCAACATCTGTTTCTACCTGGACTCCCGCATCAACATGGCAATAACAGTGAAGCTGCCATCAATCCCCTATGGAGAGCACAGCAGGTCTAGTTCACTCTTGGACTGGAAGCATCAATGATCACACGCTTTTGTTTTTCTTGACACCTTGTGTATCTAACAGCTCTAGTGTTTCTTGGCAGCATTCGCCTTTGTGTCTCGCGCGTTAGCTCGAGGGCAGCATTCGCTACTGCCATTACCTGTTGTCCCTGAACCCTTGTCCTTTCTCCAGAAAGGGAGCCAGTAGCTCAATTCATTGCCGTCTCCTCGACACACTCATTTACAGCCCTCTGCACGCTTGACCCTGTCAGTCCGCTATTGTTTTCCAGATCCACAGAGTAAATCCTTTCCACTCTTGGCACTTCTAACGCTGGGCTGGAGACCAAACTTTTATTGTTGAATGACAATAGAAAAGACAAGAAAAAACACTATAGGGTGCAATATCTTCTTCTGCCAAGGAGTGATGTCATGTTAAATAATGTTCTAAATGTATCTTACTAAACTATTACACTATAAATGTAACCCATTTAATTATGTATTTTGTAGTGTTTAATTTAAATGTATAATTTTCAGATGATGGATAATTTATGAATATTTATTTTGGATTGATGGGATGGAATGATTGACAGCTGTGCTCCTCATGTTTTTGGGGTTGAGGGACACAGGGTGGGGAATTGAGGGAAACTGGGACTGGCGTTTTCGAGAGTGACAGGGGACAGTTCAGATGATGGACAAATAAAGATCTGATGAGTTTGTGATCAACCAAAAAGAACGAGAAAAAGCTGGATGGTGATTTATTTTTTTTGTCAGCCCGACATTCCATGTCCATTGACACTCTGCGGAATATATACAGTATATATATATATATATATGAAAACTATGGCTCAAATACGAATTTTGGTGGTTCAGGAATCCCATCTGGATCCAGCAGTATTGGAGGTTAGACTTGAATCAGCTCAATGTCTCTGCAAGCAAAAATTATTATTAAAAGACAATTAAATCCCTAAAAAAAAATCAACTTTTACGTGAGGGTGGTTACAAAATGTGTGTTTTTTTTTGTTTATTCAATTGTTTTAGGGTTGCTAAATAATCTTGCCAGAGCCTTGGCAACTCAGAGCAGTTAGGATAATACAAATCTGTAAAAAGCTAAATTAATGGCATTTTTTTGTGTATTAAAGAGTCCATTTTTCGGCAGTGTCTCTGTGTTATAGGCTGGCGACTTCTTTAGAGTGTCGCCCGCTTCTCGCCCCGGGCAGCCGGGAAAGGTTCCAACCCTCCATGACCCAGATAGAAATATACACAGTAGATAATGAGGAATGCATTGTTTGAAATTGTGAGGTTTTGTTCCATCCAGTTATCGAAAATACTTTTTTTTTTTAATCTGATTTTACGCACTCTTTAGAAAAGAGACACCATTATGTAAATTACGACCCACAAATCTATCTCAGAGGTATCAATATGGAATGTGAGACACCAAGAATGTTTCATATATATATATGAAGAATAACTCTCCTTGATTTATCTCTTATATGTGGGTGTATTCTGGGACTTATGCTACACTTGATGGTTGAGTTTAATTGAAGATAAGTTTGAGGTTTCTTCTCCATGTCTACACCTCTTTCTACGATATTCTATCCTTGTCATTAATGTGTTCAAAATGACACCATACTTGAATCGCATCCACTTCCTGTCCAATCTGAATCTGCTTCACGCAGGTTCATTTGCATCTCTTTCCGACGTTCATCGAGCTGGAACACGGTCGGTTGGACGAGTTGGACGCCAGAGACATTCATGTTCAGCACGAACACAGCGTCTGAACGTGAGGCGTGAGAACGCTCAGGCTCCATCAGTCAAGTCTGCCTGTCTTTAGACATTAATTTTGTTTACTCCTGCCCTGCCTCATCCCCTCAGAAGTTCCCTATCCCCACTTACGAGAGCGGAGGCGACTTGCAGGAGACGGAACCCTCAAACATACCAGGAGGGCTTTTTGCACAGGCCTGGTTGCATTTTTTCGAATAAATATACTGGCTTTACTGCCGTGGTTTTATTTGCTGTGACATGTGTCAAAGTGGCTCCTAAGCATTCGCTGAAAAACTCGAAGATGTCCAACACTTTCCTTGGAAGGAAGAAAATAAAATTCCATCTACAGGATTCTGTTGCAATGAAATGTAGCTCGGTATCTGAGGTCTACTCACAACTTGCCTTTGAGTTGTTACTAATTGTTGTTTGTGTACATCTTGAATGGCTGCAGAAATTCACCAAAAAAAAGGCCTACTTTTTCTCCCCTTTCTTCCCATTTTCCTTGACAGGGCCGCAGCTGAAAGTCCCAGTGGGCAGCCGTGCAGAGAGAAAATTGATTCCTCGTTGATTGAGGGTCGACAGGTAATCAAACAGAAAAAAGAAAACGTTCCCTGCAGGCAGTGTCTACGATGTTGAATGAGACGATAAAGGACAGGCCGGTACAGTGGGCCCACACTACACCACGGAGGGATGTAAAGACAATATCAGCAGACGTGGAAAGATGAAATCGTCGTGTTGGATTGTGAAGCTATACTGATGAGGAATTTGTGTTTTCATGATTTCTCTGCTAGCTTGGCTTTTCACAGCCTCGCCCGGAATGGTCCACACTTACCAATCAAGCTCAGTCATCATTTTCTGACGATTAGATATTCAAATGTTTTTCACACAACTTACGCTTCATGTTCAGGAATTTTCTCCTCAAAGCGGAGTCCTGCGGCATCTCAAACCAGGTAATCATACGATCATTAACCTGTCATACCTCCCTATGTTAGAACTTTACTCATGGTGTACAGGGTTTGTCTAAGTCCATCAAGCAAGAGGACAAAATTTGAACCGTGTTCCCTTTGCAGTATTGCTTTAGTGTCCATATATAATACATTTTTATTCAACGTCTATGATTCCATGCTTAAATAAAACTGTATGAATCATTCCACAGTGTTTGGTTTCCTGATTGTGTCAGTGAACCTCGGACCGTGTGTTCCTGGTCTTTATTGTCTCTGGACTTCAGTGAATAAAACAGGAAGAATTTTCTGCAGAAAACCGTGTGGGAGAGCGGGGAGGCAGCACGATCAGAGGAGCTGTAAAATATTGTAGTGTTCCAGACTGTTAAGGCTAAGAGATGGTCTGTAGACTAATGCCAACCCCTTAAATACAGACTCTCTGTTCTCATCTTGCACTGTTTTACAACCAAAAGAACTCCCTCTCTCTTTTTACCTATAATCTGGTAACTAACACAATCTTCTTCCAACACAGTCAATTACAGTCAGTCTCATGTCACCTTCACTGACCTGTGTCAAGTCCTGGACTATCCTTAGTATTCTTCAAAAAAGGAACCGTAAACCTCACTGTTGAATATTTGAAAGGGTGACTAATTATTAATATTTCGATTTTAAATTATGTAGGTTTTTGTCAGTGACAATTTGGGAAAGGTTTATAAAGATTGCAAGGATGGATTATTTATTTGATTAGTATAAAAAATTAAACTTTCCAGAGAACTTCATCCACTATAGAACCAAAAATGTACCTTTAAATACTCTCAAAAAAGGTAGAAATCAACCTATTTTTACAAATAAAACTTGTAAAAATGGCCAGAAACCAACATCTGAAAACAGGAAATGATGTTGGAAAACTTAAGTATGATATCCGACGGTCCATGTGAACGTAAATAATTGTTGCCCAAATTTGTAAAATGTGTTTTTTAATAAAGGTTAAAAAAAAAGATAGAAAACAAAACATCTTATTGAACGGAACGGTATTTTCAGTCCTGAAATGAACATATATTGTAGATGGTCTAGTTTATAGTTTAAACAAGAGTAAAATAAGAAAGCAATAGATGTTTAAAGCTCTTGTGGATCATGTAGATGACGTACACACTGGTTTATCTCTACGCAATGGCCTGGGAGAAAATACCAATAAATATATTAGTTTAGGGACTAAAAAAAATGCACCAAGTTGGAAGGAAAAAATTATAAAAATGTTGAGGGAAAATCCTCTGTGGTGCTCACCAGATTGAATCTGGAGCTCAGAAGATTATATCTGGTCCCCAGAAGAGTTCACTGGATAGTGTTTTTCCTGCACTCACATGCACTATCTAGTAATCAACAGAATTGATTTTGGTGCTCACAAGATAATATCTGACACTCCCATGATAGTATCTGGAGCACACACAATAGCAGCTGGTCTTATATGAGACACTACATGAAACTTTCATGAGTCCTGAGGAATGTAAATGTTAAGTGGGTCAGTCTATGAAACTGGACTCATTTCTCTCTCTCTCTCTCTCTTTTTTAAATTCATCTAGGACAAGACATTTTTTAAGACATTCACATTACGTAAGACAAACGTGACCCACTGGAAGCACAAATCCCTTTTAATTGTATTCTTCTCATTCTGACCCAGCTGTTCTTTATAGAGAGAGAAATTAAATCATAACTTCAGGACATAAAATGCTCCCGTTATAAACCATCCTTCTTTAATATTAAAAAAATAAAGGCAAGTTTGATTGTAAATTTAGATGATCAACCTCCATCAGGCGTCTAAAAAATCCTTCAAGGTCACTGGAGAATGAAAAATATACATTATACAAACGGTACGAGTCTGATGGCGATATTGTCATTTTATGGAGGCTTGAGCTTTTAGTTAACATGTCCATCAGATTGACTGTTATTGGAATTCTCTGTATAATTGTAATTAATTCAATTAATTAATTAAGTAATTCTCTGTTATTTATTTTATTTAAGACACTCCTTTATAAGTCACTATAATACCAATGTTGGCATTAATCTACTGTGACTTAGAATAAATTGTTTGTTTTATAAATTGGTCACAAAACAATCAAAACAATACAGTTAATATACATGCTTTAAAAGGTCAAGACAACAGTGACAAACACAGCAGCCCCCCAAAAAGACCCCATCAAACACAGACGGAGAGGAAGATCGTTCCAAAGCTTACGAGCAACAGCCTGGAAGGATTTCTCTCCTTTGGTACGGAAGTGTGTTCAGGAACCATCAGTAGACTCTGATCCACAGACCTCAGAGCCCAAGCTGGGGTGTAAGGCTGGATCAGATCACTGATGTAAGAAGCATCCTGACCATGAATAGCTCTGAAAGTAAGAACCAGAATTTTAAAAATTGATCCTGAAAGAAAACTGGCAGCCAGTGAAGAGTTTTAAGGATCGGGGGAAATGTGAGTTCTTCTACTAGAGCTTAGAATTCTCGCCGAGTTTTGTATTAACTGCAGGCGACACAGCTCCTTCTTGTTGAGACACGAAAATAAAGTGTTAGAAAAGTCCCACCGACTAAATTTTCTCGGAATTAAAATGAGCCTGCAACTTGTGAAACAAAAAACCTTTTGTTACAGTTAAGTCTACAGAAAAACAAGCCTGAAACTTGGTAGATAGAAAGAAACAATAAGTCTATAAGAGACATTCTTGTTGCAGAAAAAAAATCAGCCTAGAGCTTTTGCTGATTCAGCATTATGGTGAGACGTAATTTTCATGCAGTTGACATTCATTTATTGGTCATGCTATTGTAATTTTTCATTTTTAAGGTCAGTCCGTGAATATCATCCCAAGATTAAACTGCTACGCCGTTTAAAAAAGGTTTGGAGACTGCAGATTTATAGATGCAGAGTGTAAAAGTTAGATTCCTTCATATAATATCAGTGGAGAAGTGTCTTCCTCAGATGAGTGCATGACATCTGGGTGTCCCTTTGCCTTCCCAGCCCCTTTTGTTTGAGTCCAGGCATAGGATGACAAAGGGAAGTCCATGGGTCACATGATTGGACGATGAGAGCGGCATTCCTGTGTCGGACAAATCGTGAACGAAAAAGGTGAATATAATTCACTCGGAGCAAGAAACAGGGATTCAAAACAAGAAGTGATCCACATTATGATGAGAGTTTCTCATCAATAACCTCCCTGATCAATTCAGTTTTAGAATGTGCTACACATGGGAAAAACAAAAGGACAACAAACAAATCAGAGTGGCGTTGCTCTCACTCTAGGTTGGTAACAAGCGCTGACACATTCTGGACAATTTAGCGAGGAGCCATTGAGATTGCATTCAAAGGGAATCAGCAGCGGCGGAGTGTGTGTGTCTGTGTGTGTGATGGAGAGAGAGAGAAGCCTTTTGTGTTTGCGCAAATCCATTTTGTTTGGAGCCAAGGTATAATGTGGAAATTGAAACTGGAGAAATGCGATGTGACAAGGGCTTGACGGCACATCAAGCAAGTGTGTTCACGTGCAGAGAGTGAACACGCGAGCGCTAGCAAATATGAGTGAAATAAACATTAAACAGGTGGATCAGCGTGCACGAAATAAATAACTGAGGTGCACAAACGTTCAAATCAAAGCTACAAACTGCTGTCATCATGGGATCAGTCCTATGTACCTGTCAGGATGAATCAAGGCGTGTTGTTATCTGAGATGATGCATTAATGATGTTCAAATTTAGGGTTAATGGAGAAGCTCGTACCCCAAAATATGAGCGCACGCCAATGACTGCCTTGATAAATCCTTAAATTTGAACTCAATAATTGCTTAAACATAATTTTTTTGAGTCATAAATCTATTAATGTTGATATATTCAATTAAAAAAATATACTTGAAAAATAACAATTCAGATAATACTATTTTAAGAAAATAAATGATGCATTTTTAAGGTGACCTTATTTTTATAATATTAGAATAAAAAAATGTTTTTTAAGTAAATATATTATTAAAGTCGACTTGTAAATTTGTAAAAGCAACAATTTGGATTATACAAAGTATTTAAATATATATTTTCATATTATTAATATTAAAATAGAAAAATTAGTCGAATTATAAAAAGTAAATATAATAATATTAATAAGTAGGAAAGCAACCAAGTACATTTATACATTAAAAACAGTATCATAGTATCATTTACATTTAATAACATTTAACAAATCAGTTTATAAATTTAAACTATAAATATATAAATGTGTCAAACTCATTTATCTAGTTTTAGTATAAATAACAGTCATTATTGGTGTCGTTTTTTCCATCTCAACAAAGAAAAAGAAAAAAAGTCTCTGTATTTAGGCTCAAACCCAATTATTCTCCTCCTCAGCTACGAACATGATGTAACACAACAAACTAATCACAACAAACAACACATGGCTCTGTTTCAGGACTGGCAGGATGTCGACTGTGCCGTGTGATCATTTATTCATGATGTAAACAATGTGAAAAATTAGAGTCAATACGTTGACCACAGCGGAAGAGTGTTTACACGGATCGCACCACTGTGTACATTTATGTCACCGTATGTCATTTACAACCCAGGACTTGTGCATCTCAGAGAAACACCAGGTTCACTTGAGTTCAGTCGGGCTGTCAGGAAGCTTAGAAACAAAGCAAGTAAACCTGTCCTGAAGCGAGGGACGGATTCAAGGATTTTGTGGACTTCAGTGTCGCGGTTTTCTAAAAATACCCCCAAAGTCTTGAGCGTGTGCCATAAAACGGATAATAAGCGTTTAACTCTGCAGCTATGAAAAAAAACAAAACAGTTTGAACTCAATTAACCCAGAATGGTGCTGTTGTCAAACCCAGGATTAGGACTTTCATTGTCAGGCTAGTGTCGAGACAGGAGTAGGTCAGGTGTGCTCGGCACTCACGCGTGTTGATCTTCTGCAGGGAGATGTGTTTCTCCAGTTGCCGTCGTAACTTGACCTCGGCGCCGTACTTCCCCGTGGTGCCGTTGTCCGCCAGGATGAAGTGCGAGTGGAGACTATTTAGAACGGTGAGCTTGCTCAAAGGATTGGACATGGTCTGATAGGGGCGCACCACCTGGAGAGACGGGGAGATGGAAGCAGAATTAGCAGCGGGCAGTAATGATATGCTTATCGGAAGAATACTTTCAAGACGCGGACACTGGACATGAATATCTTACTCGGCGCGGTACATCAGAATTGGAAAAATACGGAACATTTTGAGAAAGTACACACTAAACTTTTTCAACTAGATTTTCTATAATTAGCCAAAAAGGGCAAAGCTCACAAATTGTTTCCCCCTAATCCATGTTCCCGTCCTGAACAATGATGTAAAGCTTTTGGTAGAGAATGTCAGAACAAGCAGCCAAGATGAGTTTTCACTTCAGGGAGAAAAGTTATGGTCAAGGTTCAGACTACCTGAGTACAACATCTGCTCTTGGACATCACATGATGCCAGGTAAGGATTCACATTTCTAGACGTCTTCAATAGGTGAGGTATTGCGGGTGGTTCCGAAAGGGGGGAGGTCCAGGGTAACACCCAAGGAAACACTGAGGAGGCCATGTCTTACAGTTCTGGTATTACAATAAAAGCTTAACCCTTGTGTTATCCCAGGGTTGCCCCGGAAAACAAATGTGTTTGAGGTATCCCTTGTGTTGTCTCTGGGTCAAGGTGACCTGACACCTTAAAACAAGGGTTGAGCATCCAGTTTTCATAGATCTGTAGCTAGTTGTTTACAGTATAAGAGTGATTACACCAATATTTCTATCTTTCTCTCCATCCATCCATCTATCTATCTGAACATGAACTGTATTCCATTTGTGTTCTCCTTTTCAATTTCGGTAAAACAGCAACCATGGAAAATAAAAACATTTAACATGCATTTTTAAATAGTCCGATATTATCTGAATTAGTTATTTGCAGTAAACTCTCTCCACTCTCACTGCACCTGAACCCATTTCACACAATTTAGCCCCAAAAGAATTTTGATAGAATAGAAAGTACTGCTTTTGCATCAGTTTGGGTAAAATTGGTTAATGAAACAGTTTTGTAGTATCTTCATTTCAAAAGGCCACTAGATGTCATTATCTGCTTAATAATCTATTGCTCTTATCTACTAATTTAATGAATTATCCCATTCATTTCAAAAGTAAAGTGTGATCTAGTGGCCTTTCAAAATTAAGAACACAGTTTCATGATACAGTTCCTTCCGTTTCATGAGGCATCATCGACCCATCACTAGTCAAAACCTTAATAATGTCCATCCTTAATCAACATTGTGTCATAACTGACGACATATGCTATGGTAAATTTATACTAGTCAAATATACCAAGTAAATCATTGAGACTAAATAAATAACATTAAACTAGTATACCATGAACATATAGCTTCGGGCTATGACTTGGAAGGGAGTGAAACTTTTGTGGCTTTACCAACATAGATGAGTGTATAATGTGACAACTTTAGTTTAAGTGCCATAACTAGGAAGTTAATATTTGAATTAAGTTGGAACAATAACCGAAACCTTAAACACAAATCAAAAACGACATAAAACGACCTAAATTAGTTTATACATCAAGACAGCCATATATAGAATCATGGCCCTGCTGTTCCGTATCTAAAAATGTCTGACTCAGATTGTCATTTTGTCACTTCAGCCCGGCGAGGCTGCACCAAGGCGGGTGTCAGGTACATGTGCTTCCACCTCGCTGTCGTGTCAAACCAAGCATGAAAAACAGCTTCAGCACTTCATCATCTCATTTCGGCGCGTTACATTAATAGGTTCTGCATGACTCGCTCGCTACTGCTGGACATTCTGATGAAATCTTAACTCAAAACTCAACAATGATCCCAAAGGTTCGAAGTCAGCAGGTGCGCGACCAGCTGTCTTTTTCACTCTCCTAAATTGTTGCTCAAGGACCGGCTCTGGCTTGTTCAGCGCTTCTCGAAAAACTTGCTGTTCGCATCACATCGTGAGCCATGAAACTCGGCCAAATTTCACACTGAAACGGCCTCACGATAATGTTGGCTGTGGACTCACATCTTTGCCGACAAGGTCCTCCTGATTCTCCACGATGCCCCAGGGAGCGATGCCGATGGTGCAGATCTTTCCCCTGGACTTGGAGGCGTGGTCTTTTAGTGCATCGCCCACGTGGCGAATCACCCCTGTTGGTGTACGGAGAAGAACGGTAATCGGATTTGAAACGTTGGGTTCGTCCTTCAGATCAGATCAAAGACAGCAAGAGATATGCACACCCACACATTAGAGTGACCTTTCATTGCAGACCTGATGAACGTGGAGGCTACATCGCCGCTTTTCCTATGAGGTAACAACTCAAAGCATGCTGGGAAATTAAAGGCAACAAGGTGATACCTTTTAGTAGAGATCTACACCTGAAGTATCTGTAGCTCCGTCTATTTCTCATTACAAGTAATGGGTTGAGGAGGGTTAACAGTGTAAAGCTTGGATTACGGAGCATAGAGTGCCATCTAGTGGTCCAGAGAATATATCATGAAACCTCATCAATGCATTGCTACTCTTAACTCTCACCAAGATGAGATTCTGCTTTGGGAAAACGCAGGAAAAATGATTGGACGATCTACAATTTCTGTCTATCTTGTTTGACCAAAGTTAAAAAGTGTATAATTGTGTGTATTCGATGTATGCAAAGTATATATTTTGTGTGTTGTGAGGTGTACGATTTAAGATCAAGTCAGAGGTAAACAGTTAACAAAGGGTGTGTATTGGAATGAATTTGGCAATATGATCCGAATCACAACACAGTAGCAACGAAACACTTTTTATTGATAATTAAGAAGCAACAACAATTTGTAGTATTGCCCGAGTACATAACTCTGGCGTGGCAGCATTGACAAACCATATGTTAGGGTGTTGTCATTTGTTTTGAAACCAAAATATGTCCAAACATCAGCTTCAAAAGCTGCTGTATCTTCTCGTCCTCAGTCATAGCCCAACACCTTGTTGATCCAGCTGCAGAGGGCGTAATGTCTACTGCCATATGGCAACCGCACGTGTAATTGCAACACAAAAACTATCAAACAACGTGAATATTTCATTAATAATTGTAAAAAAAACAAAAAACATTTTTATACACATTTCATAGATCATGAAAAACCCTAAAAGAACTATGATAAAAATAAAAGGTGATTTGACAGCGAAAACAAAGAAGAATTAAAATTAAGAATTTTTAAACCTACTTTATTTTAAGTAAGTAAGTCATAGTTATTTGTATTTAACCTCAGCTGAGAAACATCTTTCTCAAATCTCTATGGACGATCCCTTTGGAAGCTGTTGTATTTGACACACCAAGTTTCCATCATTCCTTAAAAGTGTATTATTATATATAGAAAGTAGAAGACTGTCATAATGGTACAAGCTGGCACTTCTTCGCTATCCAAACACAAATATGTAAAACTTGGCTAAACACACCGTTGTAGCAATGGATGGTGTCAACATATGTTATTATAAATATGTAAAACTGTTCAAATTATTCAATACAAACCAATTATTCTTAACAGTATTGACACTTTTACCCCATTTTCCAAGTTGAAAAATACATTTATGTTAGTTTATTTTGGACTGTTTCTCCATTAAAACTGTAACAGTTTGCTTGTGTCATTATTTGCTGTGTTAACCTCCACAGTGAAGTGAGGAACAATTATGAACAGTTGTGAGTCATCACCACAGATCAGATCAAGAACTTAAGCATGCACCACTTGAACACGAGGAGCTCCCGACTTTATTTTATCTCTAACAACTCCTTTATTGCTCAATTATCTCATGCAGCCTTTAATCTACCAGCCGTCATTGTCTCTCATCACTCCCTTGAATTTGTAGCCTCCTAGTCCTCCACCAGCTCTGACGCTTTTTCAGATCCACCCACTAGTAATGAAGCCACAGATTCAGCCCACTGAGCCCCATAATCCAGTTCCAGGTCCGGCTCATCCAGCTGAAGAGATCTCTTACATCAGTCTGACAGAGTCGGTGGAGACATTCCAGCCATGTCTCCGAGCGAGCGAAGGCAGCGTTCCATCTCATCTGGAATCTTACCAGATGTTGACGAGCGGATGAAGATCCATCCAGGCATTTATACGCCTTGATGATGTGCCATCGCTACGTATACAGAGAATATTTCTCAACCAACCTGATAACAACTTATGATTTATTAATAAAGTAGTAACGATTCTACTCAATTTATTTAGGAATTTTTTGCGTTTCTCAGTTTGACCTTCGACTGAGAATGAAAAAAAAATATATCTCCTGATCTCAGAGTTGCAGTTATAGATGTATCATTTTAAATATTCATTCAGAAGCAGCTACCAGTCAATAGTACGGTCTGTGAGTGTATGTCTGGACCCGTAGTGGGAGATTGATTTCCTAAGACGCAAGAAAAAAAAGGTAACAAAGTCTGAAAGAGATTTAAAAACTGAAAAGAAAGACAAAAAATGTTGTATTAAATGGACCACAGTTGGAAAATATCAATCAATATAAGGCATTGTTCTTGTTTTTTCAACGGTATTGACAAAATCCCTAAATCAAAGAGATTTAAAAAGTTAAACTTACTGCTTGTAATTGTCAGTGGCCAGCAAGAGTTTTAAACAATACAGTCCCAATTAAAAGAAACAAACTCCTGAAAAACTACAAATTATACTCACTTTCATCACCTACTCTTGTGTAAGTTGGAAAGACTTAACAGAAACTGATTTAAACCTTTCTTCCCGGAGGCTATAGACGGTTCTTTAAATTAAGAATTTTACTGTACTATGATATAGTTTGACACTCCTTGTCCAAAAAGAAAGTTTGTTTAATTTGTATTTAATATACTATTTAATAATATTTTTTTTTAAATGGTGTGTTTATAACACCCTTCCCTTCTCCTGTACTTCTGTAGACTTCTAATGTGTACCAATGTTTACTGTTGTTGATACATCTCTTATTATTATATATGATTATATAATGATTTGATTTTAATATTTGTATGGTTTATTACGATTCAATTTTTTTCTTTAATATGTGTAATGTATGTCTTAATATAATATGTATGTTTATTCATTTTTGGGGCGAATGTGGAACAAAGATATATCTTATCTCGTATTTAATCTTATCTTGTCTTATTAGAAAAATAAGAAAAATAAGGCCTTGACCTTTTAAGATTTTTCAAGTTTCTGTGAACATCTTTTCATGGTAAAAAGCCTTGTGTAACATGAACAGTTTTTCCTCTTCATAACAGCCAGACATACATCACTTGAAAGCATAACCTTGGTGCAGCTTAACTGATGCTGAATATATAATACTGCACAATCAAACAGCGACTAGAGTTTTTAAAACATTATTAATATCTGATAATAAGTACTGCCGTTCCTCACCTGTGTTGACCCCGCCGGTGAAGATCCAGGCGCCCGTCGTCATGGCAGCCTTGATTAGCCCTTTGCCAAAGACCTGCTTGAGTTTGGGCTGCAGCTCGAAGTTCTGCAACCCTCCGTGGACTGAGATGAGCAGCTTGGGCAGATCCAGCTGCCATTCCTTGGTCATCAGGTGGAGCAGTAGGTCAGGTTTGGTGTCACATGACACCCGCACGTACTGTGGAGAGACGCCCGTCAATAACGTTGCGTTTTAAACAAAAACTTTATTCGTATTCCTCGACCTGACACGCGCCAGGATGAATAATTGAACACCGGGATTGAATTAGGCGATCATCTGAATCGTCTCCTGCGAGCGCGAGGTGATTTTAGAAGCATTATGACGACAAAGAAGATCCAGCTGAACCCAATCACCAAATGATTTATGTAATGCAGTCACCTGAAACCCTCTCGTTAGAAGTCATCAGTCGACTGTAATGAAGTGCTAACAACACATCTGATGGATTCTTCTCTCGCCGCCTCTGATGAGACATTATTTTATCCACATCATGATTCCACTCCGGCGCTGCAGCCTCGTGACAGTCATCCTTGATTTACTACAGCACTTATCTTAGCGAAACCTTCCATTTTGGATTTTAAAAAATATAGCAACACTTTGTCCAAAATCTTACACAAATCTGTTTTTCTTTGACCTGCAGTGAACTACAAAGGTGCAGCATCTGTTTAAAAACAGCTGATGACCTTTAGAGGATTTAAAGAAATCACCTGAAGGCATCATCCACCAGCTGTTATTGCTGTTTTTGTTGACACGTCATGACATGACATGTGTGCTTTTGTATTATTAGCGTAGAATTTGGTACAGAGCATTTTAAAAGACACTTTCCATCCTGGTCACCCCTTGTTTGACGGTACAGGTCAATGAAATCCAGAACAAACAGACTTAAAAACAGTTCTTTAACCATCCTCAATGCCATAAAAAAGAATTCTTAACACAATATTTTAAAGTGGGATTGTGCGGTAATATAATAAGACAGAATAAAGGGTGATATACGTGTGTTTTACTGCAGTAATAGGACTGTGTGTTTTTTATCCATTTGTTTATTAATGTCGTTTTTAATCACCGTCATGTGCACTTTGATACTAATCGTAGTATTTTTTTTTTGCTGTATTTATTTTTGCACTTACTGTTTGAGACCTTTTTTAACCTCGTTGTACTTGTTACAATGACAATAAAGGCCTGAACTGAACATTTGCTAGTAAAAGCATGAATGCTCCTTTCCAGATGCAACACTAACAGACTCAGGGACTGACTCATTCCTTGTGCTATTAGATTGTATAATTCTGAGTTTGGGGGCAGGAGCGGAGTGAAACGGTGAGAAGATTATGTTATTCTATGTTAATCTTTGACATGTTTATGTCTTTATGCATCAAGTGGTGTACCTCAAGGGTCATATTAGGGACCATTTGGAACCTAAAATTCGGCTTTCTGCCACTTGGGGTGTCATCAGCGAACACCCCAAAAAAAACCTCATAGTTATGTTGAAGTCATCCAATTCAAGATGAGAAATAAGAGGGAAAATGTAATAAAAGAAACCATTTTTTTTATTTCTCTCTGAAGCTACTGCTGGGACGCCAATTCATGCTTTTACAATAATGAGAACAAAGTATCGTTCAATTTCTAGTGTACATTAAAAAAAAACACGACTTCTAATAAGAATGGAAAGAAGAAGAAGAAGGCTTCCTGTGTGACTAAGAATTGATTTTAAGATCCATTAGTTGTTTTATAAAGTTGCCTTGGAGCTGTTTTGTGTCTGAATGTGTGTCTCTTTACATTTACTATATACTTTTATCAATCAGAAGTTTCAATTTGTAACATTTTAGAGATTGATTAAAATTGAATTGTAATGTTTTCCATTGAAATGCTATTTTTCCACTTTTTTTCCTTAACAACTTAAAGTATGAAGCATGTTATTAACCATAAAACAGTTTGAGATCTTTAGAAAATACACTGCACAGCTACATCTGTGGACTCTTGACGATTGAACTTGAAATATTTTCGACTCTACTGTAAGAGAAGATTTATTTTCATCAGTGATCCGAAGGTAAACCTATTGCCTGAGACAAAAGGATGATTATCATGAGCTCCTCTCACACACTGACGAAAAGGGAATATTTGGAGGATTCACCATGGCTTTATTAGAGTGTCCTCCTCCCTGGAACTCGATGGTGCCGAAGGCGTCGGTCGGGCTGAGCTGGGTGTGCTTGCTGATGGACCACTTCTCCGAGAGGCCGTCATTTTTGCCCAAACGATCCGCCTTATCATTCTGACTGCATGAGATTCCCGGGGGCAGACCGACATGCTGACCTACGAGGCGACCGCAGCAGCACCTGCAGGAGTGAGGCGCAGACGAGGGGAGTTAGAAATGACATTACACAGAATAATTGAATTTCTGGGATGTCTGAGCCCAGAAAAGAAAGAATAGTGAGGGGGAGACACCGGACACCGAAATATGATAGAGTGTCATACGGCACTATCTCCACATTAGGGGGGAATTATACTGTAAGTATAATCCAAATAAAGTATTCAAACTGGATTAAACAAAAAATATGGAAATAAAAGTTGTCGTTTTTTTCTTTTTCTTCTCTTTTTTTTTTTTTACAATGAAAATGCTTTTTTATTTTAAAAAAAGGCAAATATTTGATTTTGAATGACACCTAAAAGAAAATCAGGACCATTTTGTACCTGCTCAAGTACATGTTGCTCCTTTTGTCATGATAAAAAACACCTTGAACAGAAGATTGATGTTCAGTGTCAGTAGCATAAAAAACTAGTCAAAAAAAAAGGTTTTCAGGACTTTTCTTCTTTGTATATCTGAAAATATTATCCATTTAAAACTTGATGGTTATGTCGGAGCAACATGATACATGTGCAGGACATTTCTTTAGTTTTGAATTATCACTCCTGAATGGTTGTGTGGACATTTGAGAAACTGTAAATGTTTTTTATTGTACAAAATACAATTTAGTCATTTAAATCTCTGTTAAGAGAGACAATGTACGGAAAACTTACACCCTGATAAAGAGAGAAAACATGTTTTCTTTTTATTAAACTATATCTTTTTCAAGGGGGCGCATAGTATTGTACTATATATTATCGTTATTATTGTTAATATATATATTTTTTTCTTATAAATTACAAATTTACTAAATTTTTTTACTTTCTCATTAAACTTTGAGCCCTTTTTTAGAATTTGAAATATCATTGATAGCAATGAGCACAATGTGATATAACAGATATAGAAGCATAGAGAAATGAACCTTCAATAGATTTCTGGATCCGGACGTTAATTAAAAAAAAAAAAACACCAGAAAATAGATTAATGCTTATGTTTATATCGTGACCTATAAAAAAATTCCAACTAAGATATACAATGGAGATTATGAAGATCAATAATTATTTAGAGACCTCCAGTAAAACTAAGATTGACAGGAAATTGTTACTTCCTCTTAAAAACAGTTTGTAAAATATAAATACTATTCAACCTGCGACCAAGTGGGGTAAAAGATTTTTGACCTTGCCAAAGACTTTCTTACACAACTGTAAAAAATAAACAACAACAAAAGTTTTTTCAAACAACAGCAAAACTTTCTTATATGTTCGCTTTCAATCGTGTCATCAACCACCAGGTGGCGAGCTAATTTGCTCTTCCTTTTCAGATCATCGCCATGTCGGATCGATAGCATGGTTGATGTCAATAGCTATGACGTTAGTTTTGACCAGGAAGTTATGATACAACGCCAAAAAACCTCTATAAAAATAACATTTAACTCTTAGTTCTGGTTGATTTCTTGTGTTTATTTAAGCTTGCAGCTAGTTATTTAGAGATAAGTAGATCATTAGCATCAAAAAAAGAGTAGCGCATCAAGCTAGCTTCTCTTTTATACACTAGAGAAATAAGTCTTGTTTTTACTGAGCCATGGGCATTGTTACAATTTGAATTTCATTGAATAAACATTGTGAAAAAGGTGCACAAAGTGTTTGTTAAAAATAACAATTCACACAGCAGTTACTTACCTATGGGGGTCTTTGGCGCTCACTATGATATGAACACATTCTCTCTTGCTGAATGCTCTTTCTATCCACGATTTCTGTGCCTGCGGAGACAAGAGGAGACGGACTGAGACTGTGTTCGACCAGTTAATGGAACGGTGACCCCGGCATGCTAGGGGTGACAGCGCACAGACAGCGGCAACATCACCTACATGTGCGACCGCTCCCGTCTTAGTGTCCGTCAAACACAGCAAGTTTTTTATTTTTGTTCCAGCTTTTCATAAAACATGAATTCAGCTGAATCATTGATCGAAAAAAAAAACAGAACCATTTGTTTTCGGACTCGAATGTCAATATTTGAAGGTCACTTGCGGACGCGGCGAAGAAAGAGGATACACATAATTTACAGGACGCACAAATCTTTAATGTTGCTCAGAGACCGGACCAGATGGAGGGGGTTTGGAAGTGGATGTTGGAAGCATCGGGGCGTTAAATAATGTCAGAGTTACCCAGTTACTTAAGACATTCCTGCCGCAATCTTCGACAACGTGTACACGCGTGACCTGCGTGTTCTTGTGGCGATGATGATGACAAAGTGTTTTGTTGCGATCCAGATAGTGTTGTGTGACGCATATGAGGGAATGACTGGAGCCAATTATTCTGAGATTGCTTCTAGACTTGATACACAAATGTACGGATAAACGTGAGCAGAATTCCAAAAAGAGGTCGATGCAGAACATGCTATGACTGGAATATGTTTTCCCATCATGGAAAGATGTTCCCACTTAACCACCATGAATTTAAATGATCACTCATATCTGGTTTAACGATGCTACGCTTCCAAGAACCCGACTAGAAGAAAGAAAAACTATATATATCTCATGCCACAATGGAGATGAAAAGATTGTGGCGTTATTTAAAAGCGCTCTCTAGTTTTTATATTTGTACTTTTCCAAGTCCACCGTGTCGTATCTGATGATGATCGCCGAGACGGATTACATGGAGCAGGAGGATGTGGAATGAAAAGATAAGATACAAACGTGTTTAAGGGAGGAATATGAATGAGGGGAAAAAAAGTCTACTTGAAGAAGTGTCTGATCATCACTAATAAGATCAATACAAGTGAAGCAAAAATATGGTTTTAAATACGAGCCAACATTCCCCTGAAGATTTGTAATAAGAATGTTTTGTGTTTTCTTGGTAGACGACAGCGGAGGTGAGAGGGCATACACACTCTGCAATAACGATTTAGAAAACATTTTAATCCACACAACATTTATAACTTTAAAACTAAATAAAGTTTGATTCAAGAGGTTGCCAGGCATCAGTCTTCTCCTGCAACAGAAACTGCCATCATTAAGCAATGTTTTTTGTTTGGAAACTGTCGTTTCACAATTCAGAGTTCATCCCATTTTGATCACTTTACTTTAGTGCTGCTTTTCTAGTTTCTGACGATTTTAATTGTGTTCTGGTTGACACACAGGGGAGCTTGATTTCTCCACCACAGACCCAGATCCGTGTCGACTTCAAAAGCTGCATGAGTTTGGAGTTAGGGTTTGAAAGTTATTCCCACTTTGATACCAGATTCAAACATTTGGATTTTGGGTCGGGATGGTAGACAGTAGTAGGATACTTGATTCAAAGGTATTCCCTAGGCTGAAAAAAAACAACTTTGCCTTTACAGATTGTCCTGGGGCCGCCCCTGGGTCTCTCCCTGTTGGACATGCTTTGAATACCTCACTATTAGAATGGGCAGCCAACCGAAAGCACTGCTCAATTCCACTACCTCCAGTGAAACAAAGCTCCTCATCCTTTATCTAAGGGAGTCGCTAAGGATCACTCTAATTGGACTTTGTGTACTTTCTTGTTTTTACCAACCAAGGAAATATGTATTAGTCAGTAGTTATAAAGAAAGCGTAAGAACAGATTCCAATTGATTTTTCAGAAAATGATGGTAGTATGGGAAAGAAAACATGATAAAATGAAGAAGCTGTTTTTCTTCTCCAAATGTGGTTGTTGTGAACGCTACTAAGGGAAGTGTGAAGAATAAAAAACGATACACTGCTATATATGAGGAAAAGTAAAGTATGTTATTCAATATAAAACAGCACTGTATATTTTTTTCTTTTGTCAAATCATAAATTTCTCTAAACTCAGGAAAATTGTGTCACAACACAATCGGGAGCTTCTAATACATGTGTTTGTGTCTCTTCGTTCGACTATTGTAACAATTTATTTGGTCTCTAAAGCACAGGGATTTGTCTCTGCAACCAAGAATTCTGACCTGCTCTAGTAGAAGAACTCACATTTCCCTAATGCTTAAAACTCTTCACTGGCTGCCAGTTTTTTTAGGATCAATCTTAAAATTCTGGTTCAGATCTATTCATGGTGAGGCTCCTCCTTACATCAGTGATCTGATCCAGCCTTACACCCGAGCTCGGGCTCTGAGGTCTGTGGATCAGAATCTACTGATGGTTCCTGAAGACGCTTCCCTCTTCGTTTGATGGCGTCTACGACTCTTTCAAGAAACATCTTAAAACTTTTTCTTAATTATATTAGGGCTGCTATGTGTGTCACTGTGTAGTCTTGGCCTTTTAAAGGTTTTTGATTTGTATGTATTTTCAACCGTGTATTGTTTTGATGTTTAAACGCTTTGTGACCCTGGTAACTGAAAGGTGCTGTACAAATATACAGTATATTACTTACTTTCTTACATATATTTTTTATAGTTGTTTTATGGTTTTTATTTAAATAATATATGTGTGCAGCATTTTTTAATGCAGTATTTAGAATTGACATGCAAATATTTACAACATTTTTTCATTCTGGTGTTGCAATTTAACTTTCAGCTGGTAGATGGCAGTCACAACGTCCTCTGCAGCTAAAGGAACAATGAAATCCTGCGACATCCCAACGATGACTGAGGACGAGAGGATAGCATTCACTTGGCTCCAGCTGCTTTTACAGGTGATTTATTTTACTTATTCACTTTCGGTAATAATTATTTAAAACAAAATAGTGACACAATTTTAAATAAAAGGTCAGCGTCACCTGGACTCATAAAGTTTTTAAGGATTACTAGATGTTGATTTGTCAGTTTATAAACAAGTACGGAGCTGATGTCAAACACTTCAAAAGAAAAAGGAACAGGACAAAAGCCTACTTCGAGAAAGAGAGAGGTTGTGTTGTTTACTTAATTTTGGACCATCTGATGTGTCTATTTTTTCACTTACCTGTGACCAGAACCTGTTATCAAGAGGGAAATAGAGAGCACCGGCAACAGAGGTTTTCTAAGACCTGTGGTTAAGAGGAGCTTTGTTATCTGCTAGTAATTTGGAGCGGGAGCTTCTTCATGTTGAAAGGAGCCAGCAAAGGTGACTTCCCCTCAGAGAGGAGAGAGTGGGTTTCCCCGACAAGTCACGTCCCTGCGACGGTTTGCAGGAGTTTTGTTTTGCGCCGCAGAGTCCAGAAAAAAGACCGACAGAAAGAAAGTGAAGAGGACACACAAAGCAGACTCCTACACAACGCAAACAAAAAAAGGCCCAGATTATTGTTTCCTTATTGTCTATTCTGGGAGCGCTGCCTCGTCTCTTCTCTCAGCCGGCGGAGACGAGACGTGCTTGTTCAGGGCTTTCCCCGCTGCCACGACTACAACAACACTCGTCCGCGTGACTGGACCCCGTCACACCGCCGCACACCAAAGCCCAGCGCGGACCCCCACAGTCGGACCTCGACTTTTAAGCGGACGCACTCACCCTGACGCCAGTCCTCCGGCGATAAACCATAACTATGGGGGTGCTTTTACAGGTCTGGCCTTTGGGGACTCAAGCGGTCAGAACAACAACCCCCTGCCCCCCGACTCAGAACCCCCTGTGTTCATACGCAAGCTCAGATTGGCAAAAAATATACTCCTTCTTTGAGTCACCAATGATGCCAGATTCGAATTCTGAATTGAAACGTGGGATTTATCATCTTAGAGTAAAGAAAATGTAGACGATGTATAAATGTATGTAAAAGAAAAAGTGATTTTTCAAACTTTTGGATGCGACGACAAGCAAAAAATACATGCAAAAATCTACAGAAAGTGACTTGAATTAAGAAAAACAACTTTAAAAGTTTTTTTCCCCCTACTATAGTCATTTTTTTGTGCTTATTTAGCATTTTTTCTGACGGTAACTTGATCATCTCCCGACGCTTCATACCCAATTTTCTCGAGAGCCTCCAGCTGCCTGTACCCATTATAAAGAACCTTCATATCCAACTTGCACATATAACAAAAAGGAAACCTCTTAAATATGTAATAGGCGAGGAGAGACACTCTACAAATGTTCCCGCCTCTAGTTTTCGCTCCTTTTGACAACTCATCTGTCTCTTTCAATTTGGCAATTATTTTCCTTTTAAACAGGTGAAGTCACTCTGGTGCATCTGTTTTTTTCGCTGCTTCTTTCACACGCTCGGAGTTTTTTTTACGAGGTTTGACATTTGTACGATGAGCTGGCACATGTCTCAAACCCCATTGTGTGATTTAGATTTATCACCAGGAAACACTCACACACACATGTACACACACACATATCGCTATGATATAAGAAATACAAAGCAATTAACATGAATCTATACTTTTCACACTGGAAATGACAACATTATAATATAATCTTTATAAAACCTGCCCTTGAGGAGGTAATGAATTATCTTGGTACTTCCCTCCAAATGGTTCAAGTTTCAACAATAAATAATTCATATTTAAGCTCTTAAATAATTTCAAGATGAATTGGAAATTGTGGATTAACTCACCCGAAGTTTAGAAGCACCATTCTACACCCTTTGCATCTACGACGATCAGAGAAACTTAAAGCAAAATAACAATAAAAAAATCGACACGTTACATCAGATTACAAGGAAATAGCCGAGAATGAGTTGTCCTTCGCACGGAGGATGAGTTAAGTTGCACTTCAAGCCTAAACTGAACTGACACTCAACGAGCCAAACTCCTCCCTCCGCTCTAATGTAGAAGCTCACCGACTCCGGCATGATTTTTTTAAAAGTTAAAAGTATGTCTCTATTTTTAAAAACCTTTTTGAGACTTTCCTAACGTTGCCTCGGAAAGGTATATTAAAATTATGATTATTAATACGATAAGTATGTCATATATTGGTCTTAAAATGACTAAAAATATAACTGAAAATGCTCAACATGCTTATGAGATCATGTTCAAATGTGTGCAAGGAAGCTTCAGGTTTCTTTCTTTAGTAACAAATCCGGAGCGAAGGTGGAATGTGAATGACACGACCTCCTATTTGCTGGAACAACATGACATTTGTCTTCTGTGTACCACCGCTACACTCTCAAGCCCAAGGACACACACACAACACACATCACAGCGCACACATCAACAGGTTTCTCCGTCACATATCTTGTCGACGAACGATCAATCGACCGTCGTCCATGTTTCATAATTGAGATGATCAGGGTTTTATCAAATCAGCGTTGACGTAACATCACCCAAATCTGTCCATCACTGCGACGGAGGGAGTGAAATATTCTTCATGTCAAGCGGTTCCTGTCATATTATTATTCTTCCATGTCGTCATCCTGTCATGGGCTTTAGTGAGTCTTGTTGCTACAGAAAATTACCATAAGGTAGACGTGATCAATGGCTTGATGGGTTTGTGAAAAATATGTGTCTAAATTAAATTTAAAAAATCATGTTATGTTGATGAAAATAATACACATTAAATAATAAATAGATAAATGAAAGCTGGTCAGAATTTTTGTTAGTTGTTAGTCTTGATATTGTAGAACATTATCGCTTTTTACACAGAACTGCTGTAGTTATAAATGTGTTGCATTCAAACAGCACCTAAAATCTGAGACGAAAGTCCATTTTTACTTGAAAATGAAAAAAAGTACTGATTAGTATTATTGCCAAACTGACAAAATAGTGAAAAGACTTTCATTTCAACCCCGTTATTTAAGCAAAATTTCTATTTCTCTTCCACACCAGGTCAAATACAGGGTGTAGAGAATATTATTATTGCATTTTTCAATCAGTCAGAGTTCAGGAAGTGGAGAATGGAGATAGAGATAAAAGTAAAAAGCTGTCATAGAGGCAAAATTGCAGGAAAGCTTAGGCTTAGCTTAGCTTAAGCTCAGGGCACTTTGTACAATTCCGTCGAGAAGTGAGCAGCACATGCCGCTGTAGCTAACCTTCTTTGGTGTGGACAGAAGACACATTGATGTCAGAGTACAATGATGGATTGTTGCCATAGAAGGTGAAGAACGTGGTAAAACGATGTTCACAAGAAGGCATAAAACTTAGAAGTCAAAATCATTTTGTAACCAGAAGGGACTTTCTTGCAAACAGAATCAGGGCCTTTAAAAAGAGATGATTTAGGGTCTCTTTGACAATGATATCATCAAGAATTGTCAAAATATTTTTACAGAGTTGAGTAACGTCCATTGTAAAATATTCCAGCAGGAACTTATCTGAAAAATACAGCAACAGAAAAAATCAGAAAATGGTTCCAAAAACAGATCTGATATCACCAGCAATTAATATGAATCCCTAATAAAAAAAACATGTGGGGAAATCATGACTAGTAAACACCCTTCAGATCTGAAAGACCCAACAACTGTCCAGGAAAAGAGTGGTTTGTAAATATAGAAGTTCAATAAATGCACTTGTAGTGACAGGAAGTTATTATTTTCTGCATGGGCTACCAAAAAAGTTAATGGTGGTATTGATCTAATATTTTCAATACTAGTACTGATAATGATATCTTCTTTCGATAATAGTTGCTGAACAATACAATTTTTTAAGACCTAAGTCTAACAAAATGAAAATTATATTACACATATTAAAAATCTTGATTTACATCTTGCTAACAAGTGACAAATCAATCTGATGTTCAAACATTTAAATACTCCAAAGCTTTTCGGTCAGTTCCATAAAATAACCACATTTTTTTGTTTATTTTCTTAGTTTTTCGATGCAAATGCAAGATAAATATATGGGAATACCTTTGGATTATATAACAGAATACGTGTTAGATGATTTTATGAAGAAGTATTTTGACAATTTGACCAATGAAGCCACACAATGTCAAGATAGTCTGGTGGACTGGCATCTTAAATGGGGTCTTGCCATGTCAGGGCTTCCCGAACGTTCAATAAAAAAGAGATAATTCTTATTTTTTGTGATCTTTGCCTCGTGGCTATCTATGGTTAATTAGTATTATCTGCATTGTTTGTCAACAGTGAGTCAAACCTCGATGCAGGCCAACATAAACCACATGCAGACTCCTTGTCGCTACTGCTCACGCTCAGGATGAGGTCACAGTCTTTCTAATGCTCTTCTGGTCCGGGGGAAGAACCAATTATGCAGGTTCATGAGTGCCCGGAAAACAAGCAAACAGCCGCTCCATCAACCTGCAGTGTAGCCGACACGCATGGGTAAAACACACTCCTGCAAAATACACTGTCCACACACTTCAGCATTTTGGGGGCTTAAAAGAGATTCGATAAATCCAACAGCGCCGATTTGAAAAAGGTTTCACCCCTCTAAGAGTTGCTTGTCAAAACACAATTGAATGTTTGTTTCTGAGGGCGTTGCTGCTTGAGATCTGACCTTGCATCTCTTTCTGTGTGTGAGGACCTTAGAAATGCTGTGTGTGTGCAGAGATGACTATACATTGCAATACAAGGATGGTGTTAGGAACGTCCTACACTCGCTGGTGAGGTGTTAATGTTTCATGAGAGCTTCTTTCACGTTAAGAAAACATAAAAAGGTCAAGCTCAAATGTCAAGTCTATTAAATATTTGATCCCCTTCTAGGTGGGAACAGTTGACCAAATGCATGGCGGTGAGACATGATGTCTACTGCAGCAATTTCACGCACAAGTAAGGATCAGTACCTATAAGAGTAAATACCACACAATTCTGACAACCAACATAGTCACCAAAGTCCAAAGTCAAGGCTACACAATTTATCCCCCAAACGATACTGACAGAACATAACTCATAGTTATGTTGTAAAAGTCACCACTAAGTTAGTTTTCTGGACACATTTTGCGTGTTGACAATGGTAGCGGATAAAACCTATATAACCTATATAACCTGATATAACAATTGAAGCATTATCTTTTTCTGTAATAGTGTATTGGGTTTTTTTTTGCCTTTCAAATTGTATTTAATTTTTTACCATAGTTCCTTTTATATTTCAATAAAGTTTAAAATGTAATTATTTGATGATGAAAAAATATACATTTACAATTAACATTCAATTTTTTTTTTTTGTATTATACGACTGTGAGATTTCAGGCATGACTGAGGATGAGAGGATACAGTTGTGGTCAGAAGCTTTTGAAGCTGACGTTTGGAATTATTTTTGTTTCAAAACCAATAAAAGCAGTCACGACTTTCACAATCATGCAGTCATTACATTTTGCAAGCCCAAGTCTTTTTGGGTTAAGGAGATGTTTTGGGAGGTTAATAATATTGTAATAAAATCCCCTTCTTGCTTTGAATTTAACCAAACTTTTAACGCTATCTTGTTAAAGCAAACATATCAATAGAACAGGTTTAAAAAAAGACACTGAAAATAATCAGGAAACTATATGAACGGAATTAAACTACTATAATAATATAGTAATCACTGTCACAACCTTATATATAAAAATAAATTGGAAATAAGCCAGTTTATGACCCTATTTAACAACATTATTACTATTATTGTTCAACCTGTTTGGGTGTTTAACGTGACCATTGCTGGTTCTAGATGTTATTGTCTGATGTGTATAAAGCCTTTGCCAAGACTTTGAACATCAAGAGTCAAGTTTACCGTTATTAAAACTCATTTGAAGTGATGGAAAATAAATGTCTGACATCCATACTTCGAGGTTTTTCTTGTAAATAAGAATCCTAGCAGGGACGAGCTTGGGTCCAGGTGGAGACAATAAAAAATAATTTTGGCATTAACGGAAGGTCATATTCATACATCGTCAGTGTTTCTAAACATTTCATCATATCGCCTGTGGGCCGCCGTCAGTAAACACAAACGTAAGCGACAGCGACGTCATGCATAAGCACCAACGGGATTGTTGATCCCTCACAGACAGAGCTACAGAAACCAGCTGCGACCTCTCTATTTAAACTCTTTATTAATGCTCATCTGCATCAAAGCGTTCAGGATGCAAGGCATTATTGGTGATTAGGTTCAAGCAGCTGGATGAGAAATTTGTATTCAGTGGAAATGTAATTTAATTTCTAGTTCAACACTACAAGCAGATGAAGTTTGATAATCAAGACGTGATTTCAGCCCCTCCGTGGTATAGATTTAAAATGTAACTTAATTATCTTTCATGTATAATTACTTGAATCTATGTTTTACATAAAAAAACTATAAAACAAATATCCTTTTTTGTTTATTGACTCTTATGATGACAAAGGATGTATTCCGCT
The DNA here is from genome assembly GCF_982586985.1 of Callionymus lyra. NCBI lineage: Eukaryota > Metazoa > Chordata > Actinopteri > Syngnathiformes > Callionymidae > Callionymus > Callionymus lyra. Next base: position 15,540,942 of record NC_141818.1, read on the forward strand.
GCTAAATAACGAGTCAACACAGTATACTAGAACACTTTAGGTCATCAAAATCACATTAAATGAGAAAATTTTACAATTGACAATATGATAACATAAGATCTAGTATAAACGATTAATACCACTTCCTTAGTGGTAACTTTCAACTTTTCAGTTCTTGGAGCAAATGAAGAGGCTGAGGAGAATATCTGAGCGCATACTTTCATTTTGAAGAAAGAAAGTTTCCATCGAGTAAAATATAGATTTTTATTTATAATTGTACAAACATATTTAAATCATTGCCCAAGGGCTTATACTTCTGCTTCTGAAGTAAATATTTAGGGGCAAGAGGCAACATCCAAAAGGATCGCAAAGACATTTACGGAAATTAACCATACTTGCAGCCTTGTTAATAAAATATCTAAAGTGACAGTTCACCCAAAATTCAAACTTCACTCATTTTCTACTCACCCTCAAGCTGACTAATGGTTGGGATTTTTTTCAGAGTAATCTGCTCCATTTTAGAGTTTTAGACAGAAACGTTGATATTTATATATTATATTGAGTCTTGTTTACCATTACCTCTCTGCTGTGATTGGTCAAGCATCGTGGTTTGTCACTGCATGTCATCAATCAAGGAAGTCTCCACCCCTGATGGAATCGTTGTATAAACAAAGCGGGGTGTGATTACAGCTGGCTGGAGGAGTGAAGCGTAATAATAATAATAATAATGGGAGTTATTGACTTGTTTTCGTACCCGTTAGCCATGGTAGCCCCGACTTAATGGTCCAATCATAGTAAAGCTAGCCCTAACTTTATGTCTTGACCAAAGTATAGCTGCATTATCACAACAATCGTAAAGTTACAGACGGTTGACATTACTAGTACTACATCCATTTCACTTGATTTTCTGGAACTCCTGTGTTGTTCTCAGTATTATCTTGATCTTTAAAGTATATACTTTTTTGAGTATTGTTTTGATTGTAAAAGCGCTTTGTGACCCTGGTCTGGAAAAGCGCTATATAAATAAATATTACTTACTTACTTACATACCATCTTGAAGCTTTTTTTGAAAACATTTTGTGATTCTTTGTCACGTTGCTTCTTGGTGATGACGTAATAATGTTTGCGCTTTGGTTCGTCTGTTTTGAACGAATAGTTGTAGTTATCGTGGGTTATTTTAAAGTAAATTAATTATTTATCATCTGGTACTTAGCCTTACTGCGGAATAATGCTGTTTCCGGCTAGTTAGGGTTAGTTAGGGTTAGGGTTAGTTAGGGTACGACTCAGGCCTGACTCAAAACATATAAACATTTCCTTGAGGCCAGATGAGTCATAAATTAACCTCTGTTTGTCTTTGGACTTCAGGTTACCCAGAGGAAACTCTTCACAAGCACAGCTGGAAGATATCGCCTCCAAACAGAAACATTAATAATGCGCTCCGCAATCAGAGTTGCCTGAATCTCAACCCCAGGACTTCTAGCTATGAAGCTGTGACACTACATTTTTGTGTAAATATTAGGTTGTTTTCAAGTACCTATCCATGATTTATAAGGTTCATTGCTGATGTCATATTGTAGGGTTCACAGAAATGCAACAGAATATGGATGAGTTTCCTCATCATCACTGATTCTCTGAATTGAAAAAAAAATGTATTAAACAAGATATATTTCATCAGCATTCACAGGATCAGCGTGACTTCTACATATGCACATGAGCGGCCCTGGAGAATGTGGGAGCATAATAAGGGGGTGCTTGCTTGTTTTAGCTCCTGTCGTTTTCAATCCATCTCCCGGGGCCAGAATAAGCAGCTCCCTTTCCCACAGGCTTCAGTTAAGCTGTGCTGAGCATCTGGCCGGGTGGACTCTAATCAACAATGGCATGCCCATTCTTCCTATATGGCATTGTGGGGAGGGACGGGGGGCAGGTTCACACTCTGGCACAAGCAAATGTTGGTATGGAGTTCACCTGAGGACTTTTGTCACCATGTGAGGAAAGGAAGGGTGTAAGGTGGCGTGAAAATATAAGTGATGGTGTTTAAAATAAATGATTTTATCAAATGATCCTGATAAGAACAAGCCTTGATTTGTCTCATATTCACATCACGTTATAGTTTAAATGAGACAATCAAGAGAATAAGATCAGATATAACTCACCGCCTTTACTCATAAACTTTGGAGAACAAGAGCAACCAGTGAAATTTGATTATAAATTCCCTCCATTATCTGGGTTATTATGGCAGTATATCAGAGAGAATATTGAATGGTTGAACATGTCTAACCTTTATTAAAATGTTTTTTGTCAAAGGTTATTTTATTTAAGTAAAATAAAAAATATTGTTTATTCTATAGTAGCCTTACTGCAGGTAAGAGGATCAAAGCCGTTTCCAGCTAGTTAGGGTACGACTCGGGCCAGACCCAAAACATATAAACATTTTCTAAACATTTAAGTTCTTTTTTTTTAATCATATATATTTTTTAAATAATGAAATTCAATTATTTAGATATGAGGTCGAAGAATAATTAAATTCAATCACTTTTTTTATATTTAAAAGTTGAATTTATTTACTACATAATTCCATTTAAAAAATCAAAATAAATAAAACATTTTATACAATTTTATATTTCAATTAAAATAATTTAAAATTTTTAAAAAAAAATACTATAATATACTATATCTAATAAATTGTAGCCTTATAAATTCAACAATGTAACGTGGCACTTTTAAACCAAGATTTTTAAATATTATTTGAAGAAAAAAACGCTATTAAATACATTTATTAAAGGTGTCAACATTTAAATATGTTAAATCCAACCATTGAAATTCCATAGGGCACTGGTATCTTTCATTCTATCAATTTATTTTCAAATACGCTGACAAATAAATAAGAACTTCACAAAAAAAATCTCATCCTCCTTGACTAGAGAAAAAAACCCTCCACATGTGTCCTACAAAGGAAAGCCTATGATTCATTCTAAACCAATAAATTCAGAGAAAAAAAAACAAACAGAAAGCTGCAAAGAAAAGGAGGGGTTATAATTAATAAATCAAAAATAATGGTTAGGTATTTTTTATACATCTGATTTTGTAGTTCAATGTTTAATACATTTTAGAAGCTCATTAAAAAGCAAATTATCTAAATTGATGTATCTTTATTTTTCAATAATCTCGATTTTAAAATGAATAAAAAATAAATTTTATTTGTCTATTTTTTCCATAATCACACAGGACTAGAGATGACGATGATGTAACTTTTTACACAACTGACAAGACTTTTAAGGAGGAAGATGGTGTTTTTCTCTCACGAAACGTTGCATAAGAAATAGAGAATATCTTTGATCTTTTTTCGTTTTATTAGAAATTGAGGGCCCAGGTGAAATAAAGCCTCTAAATCCTCTTTCACATCATCGTGTTACTTTCCGTGGGATGGCGGATCTGCTGATCCGTGGCCGTGTCTGCAGGTGAGCGGAGTAACATCTGTGCTCCTGATGCAGATGACGGTCGACAGAATCATCGCTTGTGACTTCACTTCGCACACATTCTTTAAAAATAAACGTAATATTTGTTTTTTTATCTGCTCTGAGGGCCCGTGAGTCAAGTTTCATCGCTGACTCTTCAAGCTGTCATGTGTCAGTTCACTGTGCCTGATACCATCTCTCGGGTCAAGTGAGCTACACCAGTGATTCATTTTGATATCTCAATTTCCACAGCGGTCATTCAGCCTCTCAGATGCAATTCCATTAGAGTGATTCCGTCTCGCTGTGAGATACTCCACTCTTCCTTAGGCAACCGCCAGATATGTCAAATCCTATTTTGGATGCACAGTTGGAATAAAAAAAAAAAAAATCGTCTGGAGCGCTGTTCCAGTATAACAGATATGTGAGGTCTTTATGTCAAGCTGAGCCGTTATAGAACCAAACATTTATATCAATCATGCTGCGTCAACAACTTCAACTCCACTGTGTCCAAACCAGAGACTTGCTCACTGATAGAAAGTGACTTTCAAACAAAAGTATACACGTTTACAAATCCATCGATCTCTTGCTCTGACTGCCTCCATTGTTATTTATATTCCCTTTATGAGGCCTTTATAATGGTCTGTGAACGTCAATATCAGTCATAACTTCTTTCACTTTCACTACGAAAGGTTGTGTTAGCAAGAGTGCAAGTGTCACTGTATAAGACTAGATTAACTGAAGCCTTTAAAAACTTTAGGCCGATAGTCACTCTGAATTATTTGTTTTTGTTGTGCTAATGTCACCACTGAATATATATTTATATTAAGAATAAGTCTAATTAAAGTTTCTATATATCAAAACTTAGGTTTTTGTGAGTATTTTTGTCTACCAAATGCTTATTCTAGGCTCTTTGTTATTTCCTTTATGTTATTTCACTCTTGAATCTTGAATTTTCTTCTGTCAAAATGTTGTTAGTTTTAAAAGTTCTGACGAAAGTCCCGCAACTAGAATCTGTTTTTGTATTTTAGCTTTATCTGTCAATTATAGTTTTGCCGACTGACCTCTTAGCGATTTTATGTGGTATAACGCTAAATTCTGTCAAATTGTTGGTACATTACAATGCTGCCCCGCAATTCAACGTAGTATAACAATACGAGTCACCATAGAATAACACTGCGAGTCACCGTAGTATTTCTCCGCAAGTCACCGTAGAATTACTCTGCGAGTTACTGTAGTATTACTCTGTAAGTCACTGTAGAATAACACTGCGAGTCACCGTAGTATTTCTCCGCAAGTCACTGTAGAATTACTCTGCAAGTTACTGTAGTATTACTCTGCGAATCCCCATAGAATTACTCTGCAAGTGAACAAAGAATGAATCTGCGAGTAACTGAAGTATTACTCTCCGAACCATCATAGAATTACTTTGCAAGTCAACGTCGATTTACTCAGCTAACTGTAGTATTACTCTGCAAATCACCATATAACTACTCTGCAAGTCATTGTAGTATTTCTCTATAAGTCACCGTAGTATTACTCCGTTATTTTATTTGTTATCTGTGTAGTTATAAACACATGTAGACATTGACTCACCTACTTGAAAAAATAAATAGAAATAATCTAACCTGGAGGTGTAATTATACAGAGCAAATACTGTTGCTGCTTTCCTGCTTCAAACAAAACCGACACAAGAATCTTTATAAAAGTTAAAACCCAAGTATAAGCTTCATAAATGAGTGGTTCATTGGCGTGCTTCGGGAAAAAAAAAAAAAAAAAAAAAATTATATTTTCCCCTTCAAGAAAAAAAACTGTGACAAATGGTTTCCCCAGCAGCCTGCTATGATCTGCAGTAAACCTCCTGCTGCCAGTCACATCACACTGCCAAAGCCCAGCAAGATTAGTAACAAATCATTAGAGAGCTACATTGGATTTCTATTCCTTTGCGTCCTCCGGTTCCCTCTTTGACTCCATGAAGGATGTGGGCGAAACTTATTGTCAGGCCTAAAAAAAAGTCAACTACCAGGAAGCGATGCGACAGAACCACATTCATATTGTCAACTTTTAAAATCTGCACTATTGACCCGAAAAGTGATCCATTAACCCTTTTTTTTTTTTTAAATCCTTTGCACCTGCATCTCTCTGCAACGCTCAGTACCAGTGACACAGATCCTGTCAGGGCAGGATAGTGTTACCATGGATACTCAAAAGAAGGAGGAACTCCCTCTCTTTTCTTCCCCGTAGCCCCCGGACGAATCTACGAACCAGAGAGGTAATCTCTGGAGCACCACACATGCCCACACACACACACACACACCTACACACACAGACACACAATCCAAAAGAACAAAAGGTAACCATGAATAATGAGTTATCGGTGGAGTAATAACTCTAGAAATACGTGCATCATATCCTAACTGGATAGAAACATTAATGAAAGAAATAAAAAAAAAAGGGGGGATTAAACACATCAGCTCTTTTCTGTTTATCTCCATCAAACCTGGTTTGCAAATGTCAGAGGATATTTGATCGGCCGCAGAGACGGCAAGCCATCAAACGCTCTTTACGCAAGATGTAAGAAAAAAAAAAAAAGTGACACAGATTGATATCGAGGGAGTGGATAAATTAAAGGTCAAACATTTGACATCCAGGAGAAAAGAAAATGTCCGCGGAACAACTGGAGATAATGACGACTGATCTTGGGACCAGATGGAGGTTAAAAATGATTAGGATTTGACACTCACGCGTTCCCAAGGAGAGCAAGAGGTGTCCTTTTCAGAAGATGTGTGTTGGAAAATTAATCCAAAAAGAGATTAATGTAGTGAAATAAATGTCTTGGAAATATTGATGATGGAAGGAGAATCAAATGTTTATTCCTGGTGGTTATTTGACCCTTATTTCTGTATTCGATAACAATTACTTGTATTACTCGAATTACCACGACAACACACGATAAAAACAGAAGTTAAAGTAAAGTATTACAGATCACTTTGCTTTAACGTGAAGTTTAACATCTTTCAGGCGTTTGGCCAGATTGGAAAGGTTTCCTCCGTTGGTTTAGATGAGTCAGAGACGACGTTTGCTTTTAAAACAGATTAATGCAAAGATTCTTTCAAAGTATTGCCACAAGCAATCACTGTTTCCATGGACTTGGAAACAGCGATTGCTTCCAGCTATTTTTGGACTTCCAGCTATTTTTCTTTTAATTATTAACAAAGTAGTTCTTTCTTTTTTCCATTAGTTTCTGTCTTTCATCATAAATACAGAGCAATGACAATCTAATCACTTTTTATCAATCAATATAATTTATAGAAATGAATATGTTTTGTGCATAGAATTCCCTTTTACATTTTTTTAATCATTACATTTATTTATTTATTTTCATGAAAACAGCTCCTTGGCAGACTGATGCCCTACCGTTGTAACTTTTTTGTTGTTTGTTCTTCAAGCACGTATTGGTAGTAATCCAATAGTTACATAATAGTTACATCATTAGTGATGTTAACATACTTTTTCATCTTTAATTGTTTCCATATATATAATGCACTGTTGCTTGAATTTCCTCGAACATGTAGACGTTCTGAGTGATTTAGTTGTGAACAAACGAAACAAAAGCCACCTCATCAATGTTTGGGGGATTTTTTCGGAAATTTGTTTGTTTTTCACTCATAATACATTGATTAATAACTGTACTTTTGGGATATGTTTGCCCCTTTCCAACAAGTAAAAAGTGTAACTTACAAAAAAAAAAAATGTAAACAAGTCAGGACAGTTGCTGAGAGGAGATCATTGAACAAACTACTGTCCATCATGGATGATGACAGTCATCCTCTGAACACTGTCATAAGTGAGCAGAGAAGCAGAATGAGTGCACGAATGCTCCTACCCAGGTGCAAAACAAATAGACTCAAGGACTCATTCATTCCTCGGGCTATTAAATTGTACAATTCTGAGTTTGGGGGCAGGAGTGGAGTGAGAGTATCTGGTTGTTCTGTTCTATGTTAGTCTTTGCATCCTTTGTCTTTGTTGTTTTTCTTTGACCTATGTTCTTTGTCTTTATCTTTAGACTTAGATTGTGTCATCTTGTTCTTTCTCTTTATGTTCTTCTTATTTTATTTTTTATGTATTATTTTGTTTTATTGTTTATCAAAAATTGCTGGCTATTGGAAAAAAACAATTTCAATAAAGTTTTACCTTACCTTACCTTACCTCTGATCAACCCTTGTCTTATCTCAAGGTCAAGGTGACCCAAAGGTCCAAAAACAAATGTGTTTGTGGTATCCCTTTTGTTGACCTCCAATACATGCATATGTATTTCTGGAAGCCAGTGAGGTTGTTCATCTTGACCCAGAGACAACACAAGGGATACCACGACCCTGAGATAACACAAGGGTTAAAGGTATTGCAAAAATTATAATAATTCAATATTTGCATTTGAGATGATTTTTGAGATATTTTCAAACCGAGCAGCTTGTACTCGGCTGGTGTGCCAATGATGGAGCTGTCACAGGTGTGGTCTGTATCACAGTAAATACGTCTGTATCACCAATTTATCAAGCGCCTGCCACATCTGTGCCGTCTCCAAATAAACAATTATGGATGGCTTTAATATCCGACATATGGGAAATCTACAATGAAAGAATCGAATAAACACTGTATGTTTAGAAGTATAATCATTTATAACCTTCCGATGTGAGAACATATTCTCAATCATTGATGTTTGGTTTCAGAAGGGATTAGGCCTGCTGCCAAAAGCCGATCTGTGTGATGTACCTTGTCTGTGCTTGCTCAGTGATGTATCTGTGCTCAAAGCTTTCTGAACACAAAGCCCTTCCCCGAGATCTGAACCTTAATCCTGTTGTGCCTTAGCCAAATCATTGACTCCCTGAGTGCGCATTGCCCCTCATCTGACCCGGCATCTCGTCGCTGTGTGTGTCCTGGAAGCATAAACGGTATCAATAAATAACCCAATGTACAGGAAGCATAAATTATCCCAGGAGGCCGATAAAAGACTCAAAAAGCAAACATTTATCAGAGGGTTTATCTTGGTTTAAGTGAAAGGAAACTGATATATACCTCATGTTTCATAAGGAGTTCTCACCGGGATTTTGTCACAGTATAGCAGGATGTCCATGTCTTGACCCTCTTTTAGTTAAGATAGAATTGTTCTAAATTGAGTCAACTGGACTGTGTAAAGTTTTGTCCTAGAACTCTGATGGGTTTCAATGTGTTTTGACCCATAGATCGCATCTCGTCCCTATTGTTCTCTGATATATACTCTCACACCAGCTCAATTGGAACTGAAGGTGAAACATCTTCCTAAAAACATGGCTAACAATGACTTGGATGAATAAGAACACACACAGCTATAAAAACAGATTATTTAGCCAATGACTGACCTATGTGGTGCCCGTGGGAAGAAAAAAAAAAGAAAAGTTCATGTGAATCACATCAATTACATCTTATTCTGACCCGCTCAAGTAGAAGAACTCACATTTCTCCGATCCTTAAAACTCTTCACTGGCTTCCAGTTTCTTTCAAGATCAACTTTAAAATTCTGGTTCTTACTTTCAGATCTATTCAGGCTCCTCCTTACATCACTGATCTGATCCAGCCTTACACCCCAGCTCGGGCTCTGAGGTCTGTGGATCAGAATCTACTGATGGTTCCTGAACAAGGTTCAGGACCAGAGAAGAGAAATCCTTCCAGGCTGTTGCTCCTAAGCTTTGGAATGATCTTCCTCTCTCTTTGCGCTTGATAAGAGTCTACTGACTCCTTTAAGAAACATCTTAAGACGTTTTTATTTGTTCAGGCTTTTCCTTGATTTTCTGGAACTCCTGTTGTGTTATCAGTTTTATCTTGCCCTTTAAAGTATATACTATAATTGAATATTTTTAAAATAAAAATTACTTACTTTCTTACTTACTTATTATGTTTGACTTTGTGTTTATTTTCTTGTTGCTCCATTGGTATTTATTGGAGGATCAATTGTATTCGATTAGTGTATTAGAGGATGTAATGTAATTTATCAGCCATGATATTAATATATATTAAGTTGTTTCAGATGTGAGTACCAAACTGGTGGTAGCTAGACTCAAACTGTGCCCTTGGATGAGCTCGCAGGTGCGAATTATTAAATCAAATGTGGTCTCATTTAACTCAATTTGCAATATCAGCACCTATCTGTGCAAGTCAAAAGAGAGTTCAGCCAAAAGGCAAAGCTCTTGTGTACCGGTTGATCTACATCCCTACGTAACTAGTGAACGAAAGAACAAGATCGTGGGAACCAGCCATCACTGAGAAATCTGGAGAAGAGCCGCTGGTTCTAAGCATTAAGAGGTGGTCTGGTCACGAGAGACGACCCAGAACACGCTGGAGAGACTATTCCTGCCAACACCATATTCTCTGAAGGAACTGAATGTAGCTGGAGAGAGAACAAGTATTGGTCGCCCTGCTATACGACGCTACATAATTACTGTGTATCACAAAGACAACTAGTAGTAAATTAGTTTGTACAGATGAAAAACCATTAGTTAAGTAGTTTACACAAAAAACTGACAGTTTTGTAAAAAAGAAGTCTTTAAATACAAAATCAGGAAACTTGGAAAAATGTAAATTGTAAAATAAAGTGGATCAGCTGTCCTTATCCTTCAGCCCAGAAGACTATATTTTAAATCATAGCGTGGTTAGCGCAGAGCTGCCCAGAGCCACATGCTAATAATAACATCAAATAGAACACTCGCGCTAAAGAGCAACCAGTTGTATCTAAGGGGCATTTAAAAAAAATTAAATCCAAATAATGTCACCAACATAATGAATTGGTGGAATCTCTCTAGGTCCTTCAAGGCTGTTCGGAAGTATTCTATTTTGTATTTTTTTTCCATGTGTGTGACAAGAATACTTAAAGTTGACCTTCATCATATACATTTGTCGAAATCAATATGGATTAATAAACCAGTATTGATAGCCCTAATTATTCAAACATAAGTGTTCATTTTAAGCAAAAATATCAACATATTTAATAAATATGTTGTTAAAAAAGTAAATAAATAAATAATACTTACTATTGAGCCAATAAATCATGTTTTATCTAAATCAAACATTTTAATCTCATAGCAAATATGCTTCTTAACCGTCTTTCCCATTTGCTAATATTTATATAAGATACATAACGTTAACACTTTTACATTGTATGAGATAATAAGATGATGTATGAGGAAGGGCCGGAAAAGACTTAAGTGGGGTGGAAACCTCACACTGGGCCTCATTTATCAAACTCGAGAAAGATACAAGGATCCTGTGGGCCACTAGAGATTCAGCAAACACGTGTATCAGCAGTACTCCCAACGCAAGACTCATCTGCCGTAGATTATTCGAGGCTTAAAAGTACCCGAGGGTATACCTCAGACCAAGGAGCTACAATTATTCAACAAGCCTTCAACTTAACATGTCATTTGAATTATAATGGCTTTGGTGTTGCATTCAAAAACCTTACTCTTACCTGAATACTGAAAATCAGTTTTTACTGATGGCTACCGTTAAATGGCCTCTTTTTTAATCACAATTATGTGTCTTGTTGTACCAAATGTCAAATGTCATTTGCACGGAACAATAGATTCTTGGCCCCTAAGCAAACCTGTTGGTATACGATAGAATATTTACACTTGCTTCCAGTATGATCTTTAATCCAACTGTCGTTAAAATTTAAATGTGTACACAGTTTTAATGAGGTCCCATGTCTCCTACACAGCTGGTTAAGTCTTGTACGCTGTTCTGTTGCTGGCAGGTATTTAAGTCTTTGCCAGGCTTTAGAAAACTGCTGATACTATCAAAGTGGAATCTCATTTCATCTCAACCACCCCACGAGATTAAGGCTGATTCAACTTTCATTCAACTATTTAATACAGCTGCTAACAAATGTACTTTAGCTAAGACGTTTAGAGGCTTAACAACCCAGAGGGACCTCAAAGTGAATAGGTTCTCTTGAAAATTTTAACTTTAGAACTGCTCCCTTTTTTTTTTAACTTTTGCAATAATCATTATGCAAGTCACTAAAACAGCGTTTTGTACTTTGTGACTTCATTCCGGCATTTCTGCGGGGACTGTAAAGTTAATGAGAAGCTTCACGCTGTTAACACTTGGGTTCAAAGTCACAGACACATCAGCGCTCATGCTGACATGAGGCTCTTAATAATCCCACGTTCAGTCCAGCATCGCTACTGTCTTGACAAAGTTAAATTAAGAAATTAAGTATTCATTTAATAGTTTTGTCTATGTATAGTAAAGTAAAGGTCATTTGTAAAGCGCCTTTCTAGACCAGAGTCACAAAGCGCTTTAACAAACAAAAACAATACACAGTTAAAATACATACTTTAAAAGGTCAAGACTGAACCGTGTTCAGGAACCATCAGTAGATTCTGATCCACAGACCTCAGAGCCCGAGCTGGGGTGTAAGGCTGGATCAGATCACTGATGTAAGAAGGAGCCTGACCATGAATAGATCTGAAAGTAAGAACCAGAATTGTAAAGTTGATCCTGAGAAAAACTGGGAGCCAGTGAAGAGTTTCAAGGATCGGTGAAATTAGAGTTCTTCTACTAGAGCAGATCAGAATTATCGCTGCAGAATTTTGTATTAAGTGCAGTCAAGACACCTTCTTGTTTGCACATGAAAATAGTCTAAACGAAAAGACACAATCGCATTGATCATAAGCTCCAGATCTTGTTGTGACATCATTTCCTAAGTTTAGAGATGTTTCTCAGTTGAAGGAAACAGTTTCTGCAGTGTTGAACTATAGAAATGTCTTTGTCAAATAATACAATAAAAATCCAACACCCAGGTTTCTCAGGCTCAGTTTGACAGACTGACCTAAGTCACACAAGTACTGACTCAACCCTGGAATCTTATCATCAGGAGCAATAACCAGAGTTTCAGTTTGTCAACATTAAGCTGCAATTACTGTTTTCACTCAACCATTGTTTGATTTCTAGCAAAAAATTGACTAAGCTTTATAGGTTGTTTTTCATTTTATCCTAAAAAATGGATTGATTTGGTTTTGGTTCTAAATATTATGAAATTACTATTGAATTTTATTACTTAACAAAATCACTAAACCAGAAAATGTAGTAAAACAAAATGACCAGATAATTTAAGTCATATGCAAAGATGCAATGTGAAAATGCTCATTGCTAAACGTTTAGTCCAACTGTCCGTTCTGAATTTTTCCTTGAAATGGATGAAGATATAGCAGCTTTTATGGAACTTATGAATGAGATGACTCATGGTACGATGCTACTGCTCAGTTTTTGGCCCCTGTTTTTTTCCGTTTTTGAATATGGCTGTCTTTGAAAAAAGTTTGGACATTTGGACATTAGGCTAAGTGCTAAAACTTCCTTTATTCGATCGTAAAACATTTTTTAATGGGTTTATTTTTTAAGAAGAGAAGAGAAAAAAAAAAGATCTGCAGAAGAACTCGACTACATTTCGTAGCTTTTGAAAATATTGTTACAGTGACAATGAGATCAAGGGCACAGCAAGTGGCAGAAGTGTAATGACATCATGTGGACCCAAATGGTCATTTAGAACACCACCAAAAATCTTCATTCTTCAACAAATACCAAAATGTCCTGAAAAGACAATATAAAACCAGTCGTCAGTAAGATCTAATGATTTAAATGATTACATAAAGGTTTTTATGTAGGAATAATTTGTTAATGCTTTTCTCTTTACAATATACAGGATAAGCAAATATAGTGTCCGAAACATTATTTGTTGTCAACGTCACTGGTACATTCTGGAATCTAGCAATAATGGACTTATGAAGAATCAATCACGTCATGGGAGTTCATCGAAAGGGAAATGAGTTATGTTTTACTGTAGACTTCTCTAACATTGGCAGACTGGGTGAATGGGGGATGGACAACGTCAGATACTACCTAAACATATTTTGCATCCTACCCAAGTAACTAGTGGTGTCAACGTCTAAATGTGTTAACGGTTACAAGGATAACAAATCATAACCGCTTACACATAGTTTTTCTTCTTTTCTCTTATTTATTCATTTCCCACTAATATATACAGGTACATGCCTGCTAGGGACTTGAAGTCACTGTTGACCAATGAGGTTTTAGTGTTTTGGTCATGTGATGCAGTAGACTGTGGTGTCAATAAAGTTTTTGAGACTTTGACAGCAACAATTCACAAGCTTTTATGATCGATCATTGAAAGATACTAATAAGTATTTTATATTCATATAGGGTTTAAAATGTTTATTAACTATAGTTCGGCTTCATAGTTTTACTCAGCTAGGGGTATTACTATGAAGCCTCAGAGTAATACTACAGAGACTTGCGATGCAGCTTTGTCTTTGAAGTTTCAACAGATCTTTGAGCGCCGCTTAACACATAAGGTACATAGGCTTATAAAGGGAACTGTATAGAAATGTAAGGATTTTAAGTGAGTTTTACAGTCTGAAAAATATGGTAAATTAAGTAATGTTTATTATCTGTAATTAATATTTTATGTTGGCTTTAATTTAGTACCCATTTGAAGAATGCCTGAAATAATTAAGAATATTTCTACTGGAAAGGCTTTACTGTAATAGGATTAGTGGTTATAAAACAGCACTGCGTGTAGCCGGTTACGTGACAGTTACAAGCGTTGACTACAGATGTAGAAAAAAATTGTAAACATCGATACAAGTAACCTTTCATTTGAGTGAGATAAAGACGCACATCATGAATGTTGTTCCTGACTTCAGCAGAATGTTCAGATGTGCATCCCCGTCTTTGTTGTCTCGGCAAAGACGAATTTTCCCTCGGCTGTCGCGCAGATGAAGGCGGCGGATAATGAATGACTCAGGAGCTCTGAGCCGGTGTCTTCTCCAGGTGATGGCAGACCTTCTGTTGGAGTTCTGGCCGTGATCCAGGAGCAAAAAAAACCCACCGGAACCATTAACCTTCTTCTAAAACAGACCAGGGAATTAAACAACGAAAACTGATTAGTCGATCCATCACTCACAGACCGGTGGACCTCAAACAACAATTTGAGGGTTCAAGTTTTCGCACTCTGGTGACATTAATCGGTAATAACTGCCACTGTTTTCTTAACCCGAAGTAACTCCATCAATTACGTAACAGATCCCTTCTCAACAGCTGACATGGAGTGAGAGAGAGACAAGAAAAAACGAGCGTCTTCAAAGAAGGAGGCAAAAACCAAAAGGGTGTTCCAGCCCCTGTAGGGACCCGGTGGATCTGCTCCATAGCAAAGCCCAGAAATACATCAGGCCGCTCTGAATAATTGAAAATATGAAATGAAAACATCAGTGTTCATACATCACTTGTATAAAGGACGAGTGCTGGATCTTATTGTTCAAGCGAGGGATTTCTCGCCCCCCTTGAATCTTAAATTTTTTTGGGCAGTTCTCTCAAGCATTTTTCTCCAACTTGCCATTGGCTCAAGTTCAGCCTTGTATTTGTAGCATATCATGCCAAGATAATCCCCAAAGTCTTCCTCCAACAACCTCCGCCATCAAGTATTTAAACCCTTCTTGTGATTTCCTTTTCGTATGCAAGAAAACCTACTTTCCGTGCGCCGTCGTCCCGGTGCGTGTGTTGTAAACCTCAAATAAACAGTCATTTCAATCTAGAACTGCATCGTTTTATTTCTCGCGTTTTACTTTTTATACGCGACCCCGGGGACGGGAGTCGGGCTCCAAATTCATATTCTAGCTCAACACAAATCTCATCTAGCGAGACCTGAGGAGATGACTCATGCGGTGGTTTTCTATCTGCAGCTTTATTTAATTAAATCCACGGAGCATCTGAAACCAATTGGACATCGGACATTCAGTTTCATTAACTGTGTTAATCTAGCCAAATCAAATCAGTGACACCAGACAACATCGTGAGAGCCGCACGTGCCTCCAAACACGCCAATTGAATTATTGGAATTGTAAGAAAAGCAAATCATTTTTATGTACGAGTTTTATGATTCATTAGAATTACAACTTTTAAAACCTTCTTTGTCAGCCCCCCTTTTCTTTTGAGGAGAGCTCAGTCATCCAGCAGAGGCTCAGAGTACATCTGCTACAGTTACACATCAAGAGAGGCCACTAGGGGTCGCCTGGTCAGGTGTTTGATCCAATGAAATGAAGTCTTAAATTTCACACCTGGCCTTTCACCGCTTTTATTATATGTTCAATTAATCAATAAATGTATTTGGGATGCATTTCATCAATACGTGTAACGTCAAGAAGATTTAGAAAAGCTTACGTTAATTGAACATGTTGCAGAAAATAAGCATCCCTGTTAAAAGGACAACATGTATTTTTAGAAATGTGGTTTTTGGCGACACCCTGTGTCACAAACGTGTAACTGCAAACACTGCAAAATATGAAATGATTCACTTAAAATTTATAGCATTTACTTTTTTCCTAAGAACAAGATGAAGGCTCTTTTTGAGACTTTTCAACAATAAAACAATTATTAAAGAAAATATGAAAAGAAACTGATGTCAAATATTATCACTAGCCTTGTGATACCGGAAAATTAAACTTGTCGGTAGCACAACGGCGAGTTTAATAGGTGTTGTTTCAATATCGATTTTCTACCCTTCTGATAGCTGCAAGGAAGCCGAATGTTGATTGCGTTGAATACGTGACACGTTCATGTCCTCTGATAGGATAGCACTTAGACGAGTCAAATGGAGCTAAAAAGTTTATTTGGGTTAATTTCACTGTTTGTTTTTCAACACACAATGGCTGAAGAGCTTGCTCTGGTCACGGATAAACTTGCAAAGCCATTTTCAAAAAGGACTTTTCAAGAAAAGCTGGACGTTGTTAAGAAAGTTATGCTAACTCCGAGACGAGTCTTGTTGTGTTACTAAATTTCAAAACCACACAGACTGTAGTGGGAGTGATATTTTTATATAATGCACTGATGTTCATTTGATGATGATCTAAACATCTTATTGACCTATAACAGTACACACTCAGATCCCTGTGGTGTATATAGAACCTTAAAGTAGTTATTGAGAGGTGGATTCATTCAAACATGCGCCACTGAAGGCCTTTGTGCGAAATGCACGGCCCGCCACTGTGTCTACATGATAATGTATTCAAGCAAAACCATGACAACCTCTAAGTGTTTATTTCCGTCCCAGTCATCGTTCTTTTTCAAGGTCACTTCCTAATCAAAATACTGTGAGAATGATTTACATTCTGCAACTTCATTATGACATTTCAGTCGCAACATTGTTCATATTTTAATGAATTCTCGCTACTTCTTTCTTATCAAGTAAGAAGGGTAGTTTTCTAATTGAAAGTGTAGGTGTAGTATTGCAGGTGGTTTCATAATGGAAAAGAGTTTTTGCAAAAGCTTCAACAAAACGTATAACTTTATAACTATGGGTGCCTCAGCTTAATCCACATGACAGATGAATCAGCTGCACAATCAAACTTCAAAATAAGGAGTTATTTTGGACAGAGCATTTTTTGGCTTTGAAAATTTGGTGAAATTTAAATTGGAGTCCTGCTAATGAATAAATATAAATATTAATAAGATGCTTATAATAATTTGAGAGAGACCATGTGTGTAATAAGAAGAAGGGACATTTTTGGGGGGGACAGTCCTTCAGTAAATAAAAAATAAAACTAAACTCAGGGATAGGTAAAGTAAATCAGATGATACAGGAAACTAATGAACTCAAATTAAATCTATATTATGGACGCATTGAGTGTTTGTTAACACACCAGTAACACAAATCGACCTGCTCTGCTGAAAACAAAGCACAATCAATAGAAGACAATTGCAGAGTAACCTACTGTGACTCCATTATTTAGATTTCCTGCTACCAGCAGGGGGCTATTTGCCCAAACAACACACTTGTTAAAAACTTAAATGTCAAAGGCTGAGAGATCGTGAAGATATCAATATACTGTAAGAAACTGAACGTGTATTTTATGGTACTGAGACTTTTATTAAGCTGTATGAAAAGAATAGTTGAGCAGAGCGATACACAGTGGATAATAATATTAAAAAAAAGAATAATAATCATTTTAAATTTGAACCGACAGGTTAAAGGTAATTTAATTATTGATTGTTTAATTTTGCAAAAAATTAAAATTAAAAAGTAGACTAGTAGCTTAAGTTCTTAAATAAGAAACTAAAATGGTCACTTTAAAGCAACATTAGACCACATTTTGACTTTTTTATTTTTCATATTTTTGTAATGATTGTTTGATTTTGAACAGTCATGGTTCACTTGGTTGATCTTGTGTTTAAGTAGGAAATTATATTTAAGATTTAGCTTTAACGTTACATTTAGCCTTTTTTCATATTTCTGTAATGATTGGTTCTTAAACAGTAATAACAAATTCGGATAGAACTTCTTAATTTGTATTTACAATAGTCACAATTTAACAAAATCATGCTGCTTGACAATCAACTACACGAGTGGGTCAAACAGAGCATTTTTATTTATTTCCATATTAAATTAAACTAATACGCTTAAAAAAAAAATTCTAACATTGATTCCTTAGCTGTGTTAAGAAGCATTGTGTGGCATTGTGTCCCTGAGCAAGACACTATACCCTGATTGCTTTCTGATAGTTAGATAGATAGAGACACTTCAGTTTTCACGTCTGTTCAACACTGTTCTAACTTTAGGTTGGGATGAGCATGAAATTTATTCTGTTGCTTCAAGGAGAACCTGACTTAAGGTGGAATCTATGGGAGAAAAACTGTTGAATATGCAACTTCCAAGACAAAGGTTCGATTTCAACATGATAGGGCTCACTTTCCTTTCAACTCTGCCTGATTGTGTTTCGGCTAGCTTGCTCCGACAGTCCAAAAACAAAGTAAAAAACAAAGGCAAAGGAACATGATATACTTCATGCCCCAAAAAATGTGGAATTAACTACAATTAATATTGCTTGTATCAAATAACTTCCTGGGTCTAGAGATCCCAGGAAATAATCAGTGAGACATTTCAAGATCAAAATATTACTCCTTAAACAATATACTGTCCTTAGGAGTAAAAGTTATTAACAGGTAAAGAGACACTGATATGTTTACTGGTTAATTCAATTATCACTTCTTTTAGTCGAGTTTTTCGAAGTTTCAGTCCGACTCGGCCATCTGAGTGAGTGACACACTCTCTGGTGGAGAAACAATGACACACATATTAAACTTCACCTCAGTTCACGACAGCGTCAAAAGCTACTCAAGGTAACCCTCAGTAAAAGGTGGTAAAAGTATGCATGAGGCAGCACCTGAGAGTACCTGAGGTCACACACCATCATCTTTACTAAGCCTCATTTCATCCATAAAAACAGTAAAAGTTTAGTGGGAGTTCAGCACCTATTAGTGAGTCACAGATGTATCGATCAGCTCAGTGATGGATCCTCACACAGATCCGCTCACTCCAGATGATGATCCTACGCCCGCGGGCTGTTTACAAGCAGACACGGAGACTAACAACGTGAGACTGGATCATTAGGGGAAGTTTGTCCCGGTGGCAGACTCCAGATCTACGCTGTCGTGAATTGATCGACTCGGTGTCGGGTTCCATGCCTTGCAAGGAAGCTTTGAGGGAAGACGAGTGAAAGAAAGACAGAAGTCGTTCACTCCCTCCGTCTGTTAATGAAGTGTCTGCTGCTGCAGGTAAGTTTGCAGAAGCGATAAAGGTACCATGATAAGCTGGTCAAGGCCGACATCACAGAGGAGACAGTTGACATTCAAATATGCAAGTATTTTTAAAATGCAATGTTGTTTGTTTGCATTATTACAACTTTATGTACTTATTCAACTCAACAAATTGGTTTGAATTGTCAACATGGTTAATGTGATTGAAAAGTTGATGAAAAATAAAAAAAAATAAATGAATGAAATTAATGTTTTTTTTTATTCTGACAATTTCAAAAGAAATAGTTTTGAAATCTTTACACATTTTCAGGCTTTTAGACAGAGTTTGACACTCTTTATGTAAAACAAAAAGAAGAAATAAGATTTAAAATACAAAAATAATACAACAAAACTGTAATTTCTTTTGGTTTTGATAGTTAATAGCAAAATTACTTGATTCAAAGTCCACATTGCTCGTGGGGAGAGGTTTGAAAAAATATATGTGTTATTATAAAGTAAGGTAAGGTAGAACTTTATTGAAATTTTATTATTAAAATTTTTCATAAAAAAAAATAAAATAAAAAATAAGAACAAGAAAAAAGAGAAATAAAGAGAAAAAACAAGATGATACAATCTAAGTCTAAAGATAAAAGATAAAGAACATAGCTCAAAGAAAAATAACAAAGACAAAGGTTCCTACAAATATTAAATGTTGTATATATCATAATGTTTATCTGACTATGAATATAAAAAACGTGCAATTTTCTAATTATTATCGTCGAATCCATAATATTTTTTAATTATAAAGAGTTCCTAATTTTTTACAGATATAGAGGATCCTGGATTTTGTCCTAGCCTACGCAACTGTACAAGACTACCTACTTTTAATGCAGAAACCTTAAGAAAACCAGACAGCTGACAAAATCTAGTAGGGACAAGTGAAGATTTGAGTTTATATACAGCAAGTGAGAATGAATAAAGATGACGGTGAGGGGTAAAATGAGCCAAATATATATATTTAAATCAAATAAATCACAATTAAATTACATTTTCATATGTATAAAGTAGATTAAAAACATTTATTGAGCAAGGAAGGTTTGTTGCATTAAAAAAAAACTGTGCTATTGAAAAATGGCAAAGGTTATAAAAACCTTAACAAAAGAGAAAAGTGTGATAAAGTCGTTATATTGCTATTCACATTAAACTATGGATGAATGAGAAATCCTTCAGTCTTAAAACATCATGTTTTAAAAACATAAAAACAGTCGCACAAGGACCACTTTTTACCAGGTCTGAACCCGAGCAAATTGTGATGCCAAGCAACAGAATAGTTAATTTGCTTTTGCATTTTCACTGCGCCAACAAACTAGTTAGGAGACGGGGAAACTAGTTTAGAGAAAAAAAAAAGCGATACAACATCAGCTCTACACATGTGTTGAGTCTCTATGGAAATATGTTGAATTAGATCGTGCTCATCATTCCTGTGGCAGCGCTCGCCTGCTCACACAGATAATTTCCAGTTAGTCTGCTGTTTGTCCTCGCTCCGTGGGGGTTTGAGTCATGCCCTCCAACCGGACAGAGAGGAAGTGCAGACGACACTAAATGGCTCGTGTGCCGCAGCTTCTCCGCGGCAGGAAAAGGGTTTCAGCCGTGAAAACAAAACGCTGCTAATTAGTGAAGCGAAGATCTGCATGAGTTCAGCGCGGGACGTCTAAAATTATCAAACTGATATGAATACCATTTCTAATTGGCTTCTTATTGCATATGCACAGATTTATAGATATACAGTTCTAGAGAAGCCATAATAGAATTTAGAGGGAAGTTACCGCCCGAAGCTCAACATGGACTTGAATAATTCAATTTAACTCAACTGATCAACATGACTGCTGAGGCAAAAACAAGTCAAATGGTCTGACACATGAACACACCCGACATCAGAAAGAATTATTACTAGTTAAGACAGAGAACATGAGAGCGCAAACCTCTGCCAAGGGTCCACTATACATGACTCTTCTTAACACTTATTCACTTCACTAGTCTTGTGGGGGGCTGGAGCTTATCCCAGTCATTTGAAAAAGAGGCTAGGGACACCCTGGACAGGTGTGCAGTTCATGCCACTTCTTAACATAGCATACAGGACATAAAAGTGAATGACAAAGACTTAAAAATGTTTGTAAATCAAGGTCAACACTCGAAATCCGAAATCCAGCTTGATAAGTGCCAACTCTGCTTTATAAACTTTCATTGTAATCTTCTAATTTGTGACACTATCTGAAGTTTATAATCCATGCGTCTTCTCGTTTAGGCTATTGTGACAGTTTATTTTCGTGCTTAAAAAAGAAGGATCTGTCTCGCCTGCAGTAAATACAAAACTCTGCAGCGAGAATTCTGACCCCCTCTATTAGAAGAACTCACATTTCTCCGATCCTTAAAACTCTTCACTGGCTGCCAGTTTCTTTCAGGATAAATTTTAAAATTCTGGTTCAGTTCAGATCTATTCATGGTCAGACTCCTCCTTACATCACTGATCTGATCCAGCCTTACACCCCAGCTCAGGCTCTGAGGTCTGTGGATCAGAATCTGCTGATGGTTCCTGAACACGCTTCCGGACCAGAGGAGAGAAATCCTTCCAGACTGTTGCTCCTAAGCTTTGGAACGATCTTCCTCTCCCTCTGTGTTTGATGATCTACTGACTCCTTTAAGAAACATCTTAAGACATTTTTATTTGTGGCTTTTCCAAGATTTTCTGGAACTCCTGTGTTGTTCTCATCCCTCTTGACCTTTTAAAGTATATATTTTAACTGTGTATTGTTTTCTATTGTTTAAGCGCTTTGTGACCCTGGTCTAGAAAGGCGCTTTACAAATAACCTTTACTTTACATACTTACTTACAAAGCTGTTTCAAGGGCTCAGAGTTTAATTGAAATATGTTTTTCCGTTTTAGAGTTCAAACAAATCCATAATGATGTAAAAAAAAGACAATTTAGGGACAAGATTGCACGTGTTCGACTATCACGGTTTGATCTACTTCGTCTTGAATCTAAAAGAGTCTTGAAACAAAGCAAGTGATACCAGATGACTGCAACATCTTTCCGTACAGTCTAAAAATACATCACTTCTATCACTTCTTTACATAATGCATTGGTTGCTAGCGTGGGAAGGAGCGGAAACACCGTGTTGAAAAGACCGTATAGTGTTCCATGGAGACTCATGTTAGTCTGAGCATGTTAAGGTGTAGATGGTGAGATTATTTTGGGGGCAAATACAATCAATGTTATTAACTGTGATGCTTTGAGAAGCAGTTGAAGTTGACATAGAACAAAAACAGACGCTGCGTGAAAAGACCGGGCTCAGTCGGTAGCACTTGAGTCTAACTGGAAATGTCAGAGAAGGATTTAAACGGCGGGTTCTCGGCTGGTTAACTCGGCTAAAGACTGCTGTGATGACTTCTCATAATGTCATTGGGCTAAATTACAGGTGAAGCCTTCATTGTTTTCCAGGTGAATGATTATAAAAACACATTTATAGATTGTGGATTCAATTACACACCAAGATAAATAAATATAATGCAAGGTTCTGTTCATTAGAAATATAATCGTTAACACCCGGGAAAAAAATGTTATGCCGTTTCTGTCACTGTGTGCTTACAGGTGCATTTACAAAGATGTTTGAAATGCAGACTAAAAGGATTCTGAAAGCTTTTATTATAATGCACGGATTAAAGCGGCCGTAACAAAAGATCCATCTTTCAAAAGGTCCCCACATTATGCTTTTAAATTCATATTGGATCCGAATAACGTAGCTTATAACTTTAGAATTGTTTATCTTGACTAGTTCAGGCTGCTGTACACCTTAAAACACACATACATGCGATAAATACATGGAGAGAAACAGACCACAGCGACACAGATGAAGCAGGTAACTAACCATCTAACTTGTCTAAATAAATGTTGTTGGTTGAGTCCTTTTTTCGACCGTTTTTTGACGTCAAAAGTTGTGCAGGACAATATCTTAAAGCAAAACTGAACCTGATAGGCAGAGGTCTTTAAATGTTTGTCACCCAAATGCAAGAAATGTGATATAACTACCGTGTACATGATAAAAAACTGTTGTGTTCCATTGTGGAAGCAGAAATGGTGCAACAGAGTCGCAGCTATAGTGAGTTTCGAGCGGCAACGAATCAGATCCCAGATGTTATGTTGATCTAGACCGAGTTGGAAAATCTGTAAAGAAGAAGCTAAATGAAATGATACTTGTTGGATCGATGGTACAAATCTGGTTTGTTCTTTTTAAATCAAATCCACCATTTTGACTTTCCACACATTTTAGACCCTACCCCGGATATACCTACACTCAGAGATAACCATAGAGATAACCATAGTTTTTGTGTTGCCAATATACAGGTGAAAGCGCAAAGAAACCAGGTTGGTGTGAGGCAAAAAATGATTACAAATTATTTGAAATACGAAGTAAAACTGCTATAAAAATGTTAATTAAATCCCATATATTGTAAATACATCAGACCCGCGTCCCCCTGTGTACGGTTGCCGTGATGAACGTTTCAAGGTGAGGTCTACATTCATTAACCTTCTGTTTGTGTAGCCGTTTCAGGACATCAGGTTGGTGGCGTGCTCGGGCAAAATTAACTGTCAGGCGATCTGGATCAAGACCATTACCGACATAACAAGGCAATCAGCGCTGCCAGCAATCACACAAAACTACCTCACAACAACACACAACGAGTGTAGTTACACATTGATTAACCACCTGAATCAAGGAGTTGACACGGTTCATACCTGTGTTGAATCACTTGGATGCACGCTTTTAGGCAGAAAATAAATTCTATGTTTTTAAAAGAGTTTCAAGTCAGATGAAAAGCTTGGGTTCAATTTCAAATGAAAAACACTTAAATACCAATTAGCTAAACCGACACTGTGAAATTGACAAAAACAAACGTTTCATGTTTCTTTATACTTTCTTTTCTCTACCCAAGAGATGTGAAAAACTTAAACAAACATAAACAATTCCTGTTCTTCCTTTACCCATTAGAGAGAGTTCTACAACAAGGTTATTATTTAAAATGCATTTTTCTGCTATATTAAGAAACCTTTGTGCATTATCTGGAACATAGCATAGCAGGTGAATTTTAAATGATCAGAAATTATTTTCAAACACACAAATCATCCATCAAATAATACAGTTGCCTCCATCTTTTTTTTCCCAGGAAGTGTTTTTTCCTGATAGTAAAGGCTGGGTTTTATACAAAGAAGTGTGACGTATTGTAGACTTTTGAAAGAATGATTTCTGCAGTTCTTCAAGCCAGTGAATCATTTCCTCACAGTGAACATGCTCTTTTCATCTTCCCCTCATTGTCGCCATGCACAATGTGTGATTTTGTATGGAAGGTGGATGATTCAAAAGGCTTAAGCTTGATTTTCCACACAGCGTCAGGTTGAAATGGCATTGCACAGCTGGTTAACATTTCCCGCTTCACCTGATGAAATGGTCCTCGTCTCATCAGACGCCTCATCAAAGTGAGTGCAAACCACCCTTGGAAAGACTCACCAGGTCCATTTCAGCACAGATGAACACACAAGACTCTACACTGATGGACTGAAAAACACCTTGTGTAAATACACCACTAAATGTGTGTTACTAATTAAACAAATCTAGAAATTTAAAAGCACCAAAAGCTTGGCTACTATGAATCAACCAGTAACAGTGCTCTGGTCAGGAGATGGTTGAAGTGTGTGGTGTGTTGCAAAAATAATTAAGAAAAAGATGTGCGCGCCTGTGCTGGTCACTGAAAAAAAAATTGGACATATCATGACCCTAAGAATAGGCATTAAGTGTTGGGGAGTCAAAACAATCTTCCTAGTACTACTATCAGCCTAGCCATTTTATATTCGTCCCACAATTACATACAATCCTAATTTAAACATAAACCTTTAATCGCATTACAGTTATCTTGTGACGGACAGTTGGTTTTGTTGGACAATAACCTTCTAGACGCGTCGTACAGAGCCAGTTATATATTGGTTGGGTTTTTTAGCCTTTTAAAACCAACAAGTAATGATTGACTTTTATTTTGTTTCGACTTTTCCCTTGTTTCCCTCAGTGCAGACGGGCAACACACATCAAATTGTGTTTCTGGGAATTGGCTTCTGATCATTATTTTGTCACCTTTGGATATTCTTCGACTGCTTGTGAAGTGATTTTCTTTTCGCCTGTTGTTTTGGGTTCTCTTTGTGCTTATGAGTTTGACCGCATTTCGTCATTTTTGCAGAAGGCTCTACCCGCCTGTGTTCCTTTTCATTCGGTACGTTGACACTTTATGTATTTTGGAAATTGGAAATACTTTTTTGTGTTTCTGATCTCTGGAATTAGATTACTTCCAGCATTCGGGATCACTCCTTGAAGATTAAGTTCTTAAGTGAAGCGCAAATTTTGCTGATATCAAGTGAAAAACTTCAATCTGCAGCTCAGAGACTTTGCATATCAGTCGTAGGTTTGTCACAAGAACAAATACCAGAACCAATTTTGCATCAATACAAAAAATAACAAATGTTTCCATTATTATTAGTTACTAGTATTAGTTATTATTCCTGAAGGCTGCTCATCACCACTTTCTACATATTGTATAGTAGTTGCACATTTTAAATAAAAAACACTGGTATTAGTATCAACAACTGAAATGTTGGTATTGTAGCAACGCTTATCAGGTTTTTTGTAACAATGGGCCAGATTTGATGTAAATGTACGCGGGCAAAGTCCAGTATTTAACCGGAAATATCCATGTAAATAAGACTAAGAAAGGATGTATAATAAATGTCCTTGAGGCAGATAACATCTCCGCCTTCTGGTGTTTTCAGTCGACTTTGTTTTTCACAATAACTATTATGAAATAAGCAATGAGCTGTACTAACATGGATTAATCGCTGCCAATAGTACGCGGGTCTTGTGTGTTCCATATGTTGTTGACTAATGACTACTTCGGTCATTGAAAGTATTTCCCATAAATTTTCTTCCACGTTTCCAATTTTGGTTCACAGGAACAACAACAACAGCCATAGATCTATTCCTCCCAGGAGAAAAGAGGGATTAGGACGGGGGTCTTACCAAAAACACCTTACCAGGGACACTCTAGGAGACCCTCAAAAGTAGGAACCTTCTCAATGGTTCTTTCTTAACTAGGAAAGTCCAGAATTGAAGTCTAACTCAATCAGTCGCTCACTTCCTAAAGGGTCATTGGTCCCTGAACCTACAGCTCGATTCCCAGCTAAATTATTTGAATTTTGATTGCATTGAGCACTTTGTCGCCATCACATTGTTTGGTTGGCCTTTCATGTACGAAGTGAGCAGATGCTTCACCAGATGAAAGGATTATTTTGTGTTCCCTCAGGTTAAGAAGGATCACGTGGCCCGGGCAACAGTACACAATCAATCCACACTCAACATATTGGTGACTTCCTTTAGGCTGAAATTAATAAAAAAAATAACCCCTAATGTTGTTTTGCTTTTAGTAAACATGTATCTAGATATTTGTTTATTCTCCTCGCACGGCCGTGTCTTCTGCTCTTCACCGCGAGGACGGTCTGGACCACAGGGCCGATTCGCCGGCTTTGTTTGTGTGTCAGGCAAGGACACAAATCTCGCCGCACTCGGCAGAAAAGCCCTTTGGCACATGTAACCGACCTCTAAACTGGGTGAGAAGATCTTCGCGAGCAGATGTGAAATAACCTCAGTGTTCTGTTGCGCCACGATCGTCTCGCATGTCTGGACCAGGCTGATAAGGGCGAAAAGAGCTGGCTAAGGATCACGTGGGTGAAAAGTTAACACTTTCTCTCTCGCTGTCACTTTCACCCACTCGTTTATTAGTCGAGTTTCTCTATTTTGACATGACTAAGTTTAGACATTTTTTAAACCAAGTCTGGAAAATTCATCAGTGGTTTTATTCACTTTCTTTCACTTTCTTATACAACTAATCTCCGAGCTGCTCAAATTGACATTCGTTCCTTTGTTACACCTCAATATCCGTCACCCGGCAGCCTTGTTGCCAAAGTTGACACAACGTGTCACCTCCCATCTCACAAGTCTTCCTACACTCTCTCTTCGGCTTCTCTCTCTGGCTATCACCCTGTCAGCTCGCGCTCTTGCTCGTACGAGACAAGCGCTGAGAGGAGGACGGAAAAGCAGAATTAACTGGGGGTGTTCACGGGCGAGAATCTGCAGATCACAATACCTGGGCAAAATATAGTCAAACTGTAGGAACAAGGATATATTTGTAGTATTTCTTAGATTAAAATTATTATACACTATACATATACCCCATACTTAAATTAATGCTAAAAGATCATCAAAATATGAAGTATAAATTACTCGCTTGATCTAAGAGCTTTAACGTTTCACTACGCATTCACAATCAACATTTCACTCCAGACTGATTCACACTGTTTCGAGGCAAGCTTGAAACAGAATTAGAGATACGACACCGGTTATTTAAAACATCTGTTTATCTGCAAATCACACCTTAAATCGTAGATCAAAAAAACGAAGCAAGACACACCCGGGAAAGGGGGGCTAAAAGACGGAAACCCCCAACCGAGAACATTTGAATGATTAGATTACAAGAAAACAAGTTAGGATGTCTCTCAATGGGGGATCAGGACTCAGGGAACTTGAAAGAACCATTTGGCCGGAAAGGGACGACCTCCCGGACCAGAAATTTGTCTTAAATATAGCGATGTTTCTACAGATTGGGGCCTTTTCTCCCGGAACTCAAAAGTTGCCATGTCCCAGTTTGCAGCATTTGGACGAATTTTCTGTTTCCAGACTTCCATTGTCTGAACGAAGGATGGATATCGATGAGGTAATGAATCTGATTGTGGATAATGAAATATGATATGCAGTATGACGGCAAATAACATAACTTTGTTTTTTTTTTTATGTAATTTCCCCCACCACACCTACTGCGATATGTAGCATGTTCACACCATCCCCAATAACTTTTACAGTGAAAATAAAAATCAGACAAAACACCTCAACTAACGGTATACAGTTTTATGAAAATATTTTAGTACAAAATTATTAAGGTACCCAAACTACCTAGAGCTGCTTTAAAAGTCGACTGTATCCTCTTGCCCTCAGTCATCGTGGGGATTTCATTGTACCTTTAGCTCAGGAGGAAATAATGATTTATTCCAACAAAACATCAAAACACTAAAATAATTAATAAAACAACGGAAACAGTGCTGTTGAATATGGCTACAGTAATGTGAATAAAATATTGCGATATATACCACTGTAGACGTTTTCTCTCACACCCCAACC
The DNA here is from genome assembly GCF_982586985.1 of Callionymus lyra. Lineage (NCBI taxonomy): Eukaryota > Metazoa > Chordata > Actinopteri > Syngnathiformes > Callionymidae > Callionymus > Callionymus lyra. The sequence goes on from NC_141818.1 coordinate 15,569,323, forward strand.
TAGCACAAACTGTACTTAACGTTTCGTAAAGCTTTTTACATCACAATTACTCTTCAATTTACAACTAGGCAGAGACACATTTTAATCGTTTAATATGTTCTTATTTAACATATTCAAATTGGGCCATGAATGTCAGATTAACTACCGTCTAGAGAGGGAATATTAGCAGTTCAATCTGCATAGTAATATATATATAAGTACAAGTACAAGGCCCTTTTTTTCGCTTCGTTGAGATTCCAACATGGAACCATTAGCATGTTCTAAAAATATACATTTGAGAATATAATGAGAAACATTCATATTTGTTGCATTAGCAAATTCAAGCTGGTATGAACGATTATGAAAAGTAAATGTGGAATTAAATTCTGCATAGTCTTGCTTTGCAGTAAAAACTTTTTTTCTTTTGGTTCTGTCACTTAACATAAGTATTGAGACGGTGAAACTCTTCAGCGTTAAAGTAAGTGTTACAGGGTTAATGCACCCAACATAAGCCTTTGCAATATTTGAATTACATGATATATGTAAATCAATACTACTAATGACACCAATAATTGCTTTATATTAAACAAAACCTAAGTGTGAATTAAAAAAAAAAAAAGGTTAATAAAACAAGTAGGTCCATCTACAAATGTGTTTCCAGCACTTTTACAAGTCCAGGTTTCCTTGACAGAGACTGATCGGTCCACCTCAGATTTAAGTCAAGACCTGAGGAATTGAGGTAACCTTGGCGATCTCACATGAGAGTCAGCAATTCTATAATGTATTCAGGATCTTTAAGTCAATTCCAAAGTGTACATGGAACTCTGCAGGGAAGCTTAAATTGGTGTTAAACGCTGTTGTCTTATAGATATCGTTTAAAGCCGACATGAAAAGTGAGCATGGTTTTTATTTTGTGTATATATATATATATATATATATATATATATACAGTATATTTAAGATGAAGGTTAAACCAATTAACTATAAAACAGTCCATTACAGTAATCTGATCAAAGAAGCAAACATCTGCAAATGACACATAATCTACAATAATTTACATTTTTCATTCAAAATGGCTAATGAGTCGTGTTTTACTCCCTAGAGGCTGTTTCTCTGCTCATTATTATGCGCCTCCTCTCCTAAAGATACCCAGTACAAATCTATGGTAGCAGACTTTATTAGTAAATTCGATTTTTATTATGGTTATACAAGGTTCTGTTTATCTGAAAAACCAACCAATATTGAAAGTAATGAAGGAATATCAGAAAAATAATGATATAAATGATTTTATTATGGTTTTCTTTTCAATTTCATCTCCAACTAGGACAGTTTTGAAGGCGGTTCCTGTGAGCCAACACAGTGTTCAGATCAATTTCAAAGCCATTACTCGTGCGACTTTCTTAGTTATAGGCTTCTTGCCATCTTTCTGTCGCCAGGCAGCTTCACTGCAATTCCTAGTCGTCCTTTTTTACTACACGTCTAAACTACATTGGTGCAGAATAATGGTCGTCATTCAGCACAAAAGCAGATGTTCAGCCTGAAGTCTGTGTCGATGATAACGATAATAATCAATTTCTACACATGCCAGTAAACATGCATTGGGTGTCGATGCTACATTTACTCCAATGTTACTCGTTTCCAAAAGACTCTCTCGCACAGACCCAACAGTTTGGTTTCGCTTTAGAATGTCAACATTTAAACTGACATTTCCACATGACAAAACTGGCATTTCTATATGCCAAAACTGACATCATCATAGGGAGAGTGTGAACAGTAAGATTAATGATTTCTCTGATCATATCAAATAATAGTAAATTCAACTTTGAGTCAATAAATAAGGTGTTTCACTAGAGATGTAGTGTCTTGTAAAAGGACCTAATGCTGGATATAAGGCAGGAAAGTTCAAAGGTCGACGTCCAAGTCCGCTTTGTTGTCAATATTTAACAATAAACATAGTTTATTATCTTGCATCTGGTGTCACTTGACTGGCAGGAGTCGGTGTGCGCGGTAACAAGCCGGCCACATGTTCGTGATCCTGTGGTACGTCCCGGTGATACATCTCGCGGTGTAGGCTAAGCATAATTAAGCCAGGGACTGATGCTCTGCTGCACCGCTGCCGTTTGACTGCCACTTTAATTGCTTTTCTCCCCCCCATATTCCCACCCTGCACGCCTGCCCCATTCTATCAATCTGCTCAATTCCATGGGGGGGAAATTCCTCCATACAAACATGCAAATAAAGGTGCGATCGAGACAGTGAAACGGAGTGTGTGTGGTTTTGAACATGTGTGTGGGTGAGTATACCGAGACATGTTTTTTTTTAACAAGTGGTAGATTCACACTATTTTAGCATGCATTTCCCAGCAGGCGTGACTCTTGTATCCAGCCCATGCTCATGGGCTTGTGTCAGCCCATTAAATATCTCATGTGTTGCCGTGGCGTGTCAGGTTTCCTCAAATAGATACTCTCATTTACAGCCTCTCTGCGGTCCAGGCTTCCTTTGTCGGGCTCCCTTCGCTGCACCTGACCCTCTTATCCAGACACCCCGCCTGCATGCACGTGGGTGGTTAATAAACATTGTCGTGCCAAATAATGCAAGAAATGATCAAGCTTAAAAAATGCAGCATCAGCGTCTGTGAGGTTAAAGATGGGAGAAGATAAAGAGCCGCACTAAAAAGAGGAGGAGGAACATTTTTGGAAAACTGGGCTATTCCAATTAAGGCCGAATAATGAATGTGTGAAAGCTGCGAAAAACCGTCAGAACTGTAGATTCCAAGATCCATGGCGTGAGTCACTTTTTGGCAAAGTCAACCTTTTTTTAGGGTGAACCAAGGAGCTCCAGTTTAGACAATGCAACATGTAAAAGCGATGTAAAGTCGACACGTGAAAAGAATATTTAACAACGAATAGAATAGTAAATATCTACAAGAAGAAACAGCTGAAGGCATCTGTCACGATCTCTGCACCGTAAACAAGGTATACGGTATAACAAGGTATAAGACGCAACACTTTTTAAACTTACAGCACAACTTACTCATTTTCTGTGTTGTCTTGACCTTTTAAGCTTATATTTTATTGAGTATTGTTTTGATTGTTTAAGCGCTTAGAGTACCTGGTCTGGAAAAGTGCTCTACAAATATAAATTACTTACTTATTTCCTAAACTAGGTATAACGTGTGGAGACATTGTTGCTACTACAATACAAGTACAGGCTAAGTTTTTTAAACAGGAAACAGTAGTCACGGGATTGACCGGCCACAAATAGATGTGTAACTTGAATCAAATAAAACCCCCATAAGAAAATAAGCGGCAGAAATGGATGGATGGACATTGAATAAAAAACATGTTTTTTGGCAGGGCAATACTTTTGATGCAAGAACCTAAGTAGCTAAATAAACACAATTATTAGTATAATTATTATTAGGAAAACACTAAAAAATTTATAGATATTAGCTTAAGTTCAACTCTCATGAGCTATTTTTGTTGTTATTTTTATATTATTATTGTATATATTTATCCGAATTTACCTGTAGGTCTGCCAGCCAACTACAAAGGACAAGATAACTATTAGAAATTAAAGAACACAATAGAGCTCTTTTCTGTTTTTTCTATGACTATAGATCATGAAAAAAAATGTACCATATGATTACCATCAGAAGTTGTTTTTTTTTTCTTTTATCAGTCAAAAACTCAATATACTGTAAAATGCAAAGTTATCTTACCTTAATAGGAAAACAATATGATTGGCTGAGCATTCATTCATTTATTAATTTTCCGTTCCACTTAATCCCTTATAGGGGTGGCAGGGAGGCTGGAGTCTATCAGGGGGGACACCCTGGATAGGATGCCGGTCACAGACTTACAACCATTCATACACACACTCATACCTATGGACAATTTCCCCAAGTTCCCAATCAACCTTTGTATGATTTTGGACTGTGGGAGCAAACCGGAGTGCCCAGAGTAAACCCAAACAACACGTGTAGACAACATACAAACTCCACACAGCAGGTCACAAGTTGGCTCCCTCCCGACCTGGAAGCGAAAGTGTAACCTTTTTTGCTGTGAGGCAGTACATGTTTAATAATATTACTTTTGCAGAAAATTATGTTTTCGAGTTTTGACTTTTTTAAAGTTGGAAATGTGCCACAGAAGTTTTTTCATTACGAACAGGAATAAACCAGGAATATATTAAGGCACCTTGGTGTTCTTCTATTCTTATTTTGTGTGTTATCATTATTTTATTCTGTGCTGCCACCACAAGAAAAATATGTCGCGTTTCCAAAAAACTGTCAATACAAGTTTCTGATTCTGATTCTGCTTCTGATATAGAAAGGATGAATTGGTGTTTTTTTTTATATGATAAAATGTTAGTTTACGCTACTTCCAGTTCAGGCGACATGGAAAGTAGGTTGCACTAAACCGATCCAAGAAATATTCACTGTACTTTTTTTTCTTGATTACTACATGTGAAAAATAGATCAATCATTACTGATCCAAATGAGGGAACACACACAGAAGGTATAGTTAAATTTAAGTTCCAAAATAAGACTCTTCTGCTCAAAATATCCTTGTGACACTCGTACTGGAGGACGGCCAGCTTCAGCTCCCACCACCACCGACGACAAAGATGAAGCGTTCTTACATAAGCGTGATATCAAGAGCCAGCGTTTCCCACAGAGCGACCGTCACACAGACTACCTTCATCCTCTTTTTTCCATCACTTCTTTCACATCCATCAGACATTTTAACCTTTTCCTTCTATTGTGCTCCGACGCCGCCTTCTTGTTCGCCACCTCCCTCACATCTATCACTCTCAAGCACTCAGGGGAGGCCATGGATCCGACTTTTCCCCTTTTGGGATCAGGCTAAAAGTCGAGCGAGGAGAGTAGATCCTTCTAAGTCTCTGGTTGTCCTCGCTGAGTCTATAATCCTCTTGATGTTCTGCCACTGTTGTTACAAACTCCAGAGGGACGCCTGTGTAAGTGGACACTTTCTGGAAACAGAAAACTGGCCGCAGGAACATCGCAGAGCGGAAATATTTTTGTTTCACACGCAGCCATGTTGTCACCGTCACTGAAAAGATCTTCCCACGTAATTGACCCATTTATGTCATTTCATGTCACACTCCCAGAGTGATCCTCATTTCCTGAAAGAAACCCCGGCTTTACAGTACAACCCGGGCGGATATTGATTTTCTTTATGGATATGGATTAATGTGCCATAGCTGAGCCGTCTGCGGAAGAACAGAAGTGGAAGATGAAAAGAAAGAGTCTGAAAATCCCGCTCAACTATTGCAGAATTATTTTCCTGCAAATCATCCTGAGGGACAACAAAGCAGCGCTCGCTCTGGTGTAGGCAAAGCAGGAAAACCCAGTTGCTAAATATATTTCAGAAAACAGGGTGAGACTTGTGCAGGAGACGGAAATTCAGAATTAATTACAAAGGAAACACAGGAACGTTGGAGAGAGTTGTGGGAGAAGTTGAGCGTTTAAATGAATTTTTCCATTAGATCCAGGCTGGACCTCAACATGAGCCTGTACCCCGACATTGTAACTGACCATATGGATCCAAGTTGGAAGTGAAATTGTATCCTTTGATACTGGAGTTTGTATCTTCTCAGTTTCTTAATTTCGAGTTTCCACCTTGGAAACAAAAAAATCACCATATTTATAAATTTTTAAATAAAATCCTCAGTACGGATGAGCAACTATAGAGAAGAAGGCTGTGTATTGGCAAGAATCTGGCGATATGATACGTAGCAAGATACAGGGGCAATAATACAATATACTCCAATACCGTAGGAAGAAAGATATTTTTGCAGTATTGTCTTATATTGAGTATTTGAGTCTCATGTTTCACTACCTGACCACATGAGTTGACAAAGTTGTAACTGCTTTCATTTGGTTCGAAATCAATATTGTGTCCAGATTTAAAAGCTCCTGGAGACGACTGTATCCTCTCATACCCAGCCATAACAGAGATCTCACGGGATTTCATCATTTCTTTAGTTACCAAGTAAGTAAGGACTGCTGCCATCTAGTGGGCGCAAGTTTTAATGCCATGAATATTTGCATGTTATCTCTAAACAATTTTTTTTAACACACACTTTATTGAAGATATAAACTATATATTACAAATAAAATTTGAATTTTAAAAATACATTGTTATGCATATATATGTATATATACATTTAATATCGATTCAGTATCATGGAAAAATATATTGACCATAAATCAGAATCTCCATCGTTAGCCGTGTGAGAAAATATCGATTCACTCTTTCACACATAATATAAAAATAATATATAAAATGTAATTTTATATAATATATAAAAATAATTTGATTAACAGGGCAGTACAAGAACAACAAGAACAACTTGGTCTGCAGTTACACGTCTCCAAATGACTGATGGACCAAGATGGTAATATGGAACACCAACAAAACCAACGTCAGCTGAAGTATAGAAACATTTTAATTTGTTTTTGAGTCTTTTTGCTGACGGACAGATATTGACATTCAACCAGACTCTGTGCGCTGAATATTGGATCCTCCAGATGAAAACATAACGATCAACAATTTTGATACATGGACATTTCTCAGCAAGAGATGATTAGATAAGTTAAACAAATAAAACTAGACAAATTAAAAAAGACAAATGCCAGGATGGGAGGGTAGAAAAATAAAAAGAGGCAGAAGAAGGGGGAGGGTTGGACTTTAGAGCGGCAAGAGCATGAAAGGGGCTGAGAGATGGATATAAAAGACAAAAATAGCCCTCTGTGGCCATGCTGTTCACTTTCATTTTCCATGTCCCAATATCCAATTTACAGCGAACACGCGAGCACACGTGCACACTCTTGAGCGTGCGTTGCAAATATTCATTCACATATCAGTCTGAGATAAAATCTCTTCATTTTCCCCAATTAGGGTAGTTTAATTTCACATATTCAACTTGAATCGAATGTGCAAATAGAATGAAGAATGAAAAAGAATGAAGCTGATGTCAAGGACAGACACGGTGTTATATGGCATGTAATTTTCATTTCTACCTCTTGATATAGGACTTTATTTTTTAAAGAACCTGACCAAACTTTTTCTTTGAAGATAGTTTCAGAAGAATGAAAACATTGAGGATTTGTTTTATTACTGCATCTTGAAATATTAAAATGAATGTTCAACACACATTTACTCGTCTTTTTACCTTTAAGTGGGGAGCTGCTGTAGAAGTCTTGTCGACATTACTGCGTTTTCACTACAGTACATACATGTAGCTGTAAGGTGAAGTTAACATTTTTTTTAAACATTTAAAGACAAAACTATCCTGAGGTTAAAGCAGGAACACATTTTTTATTACTATTGGAATAGATAACAGTCGACTGACGAGTAGAATTTAGGATTGGAGGCAGGATCTAAAAAATAAGGATGAAAACAATAATGACTTCCATTTGATTTTGATTGCCCTGATTTTATTTCTCCCACTCAGACGTAGAGCGGAACCTCTTGGGAAATAATTCATCTTTAACCCTCAACTTATTTTTATTTCAGTAAGACTTGATGTGATAGTGAAGTGATAGTGAAAGTATATTTTTCCAGATGATATTGAGATTAATAAATACACTTTATTTACTGAACCAGGTAATCTGGACATCAACACGAGGGATACAATTTCCATCCTGACTATCTCTGCTGAGCCAACAACAAGGTGTACGACTGCCTTGTTCCGCAGCGTAAAATAGGAGGCCGGAGAATTCAATAAAACGAAGCAGTTGGAAGAACTACCCTGATGTAAATGCCACCACTCGGAGATAATGACTGGGATGGGTTCAATCAGGATGAAACAATACATAGCGGGAGCTTGATACGGAGTGAAAGCCACAGTCGCACAAAAGAGTAAAGAACAGAGGTGAGGAACACAAGTGTGCCACTGAGACGGCAGCGTGAAAAAGACAACCTGCAGTAGAACGATAGAGAGGAAGCTGCAATGAGGTGAGAATTCCCCAAGAGCATCATAAAAGAAAGCAGCAGGCAGAAAATGTTCTCATTCCTGTTTGTTCTTTTAATGGTTACAACGCGTCTTCGGGCGAGTGTCGTGCCACTGCAGGTACGCATGTGCATGTGTGAAGGTGGGAAATGGTCTATTCTAAAACCAATGCAACCTAAAATGGTGACAAATGGATTTACTCACTTGAATATCATTGACTTTTATCAGCCAAAACACATTTACAGGTTTAAGTTGACTCAAAACAACTTTTAAAAGTTTTTATTTTTATTAAATTGTCAATACAACAGTGTCATAAATCACATACACCAGCCGTGGTGTTTAATAGTCTAGTCTAGAGTTCTTCTCCAAATCCAAAGCTTATCCATTTCTATACCAAATATATTAAATCAGAGAAAACCGGTTAAGAAATGTTCCCTTGCCAGACTTTTCACTCTCACTTTTCAATACTCTTGCAAGCTTAAACCGCCATCTAAACTTTTAAGATAAAAAATTAACCTTTTTTAAACAGTATCTGACGTGTCCAAAAGATCCACAACTTAGGCGACCAAGAAATGGACCATTTTTTCGAGGTGTTCAAAGACCAGAGAAGATCTCATAAAAGAAAAATAAACACCCGACACCTTGATTATGAAACACTTGGATAAAACCCACTTGATATTACCTAAGAAGTACAACAACTCAAATGTAATCCAAGTGGTAGAGTTTAAAAGGTTGCCGGTTCACTTTCCAGATAGAGGCAGATCTACACCCTTTAATAAAAAGTCTGCTTCTACTATCAGTGCGTGTGTAGGTTTTTTTTTCTGTCCGTCTTCCTGTATCTGTACAAAAACAGATGATTGTGTTTCCTTAAATTGTCTAGTTTTCACTGCAACAGGCTGGCGACCTCTTGAGGATGTCCCTCACCTCTCACCCCAAGCAGCTAGAATAGGCTTCGTCCCCCCCATGACCCAGAGTAGGGTTATAAACAATGGGAATTTGAACTTTGTCATTCTCCAAGTTTGACTTTTTTAAGCCATTTATGCTATAATTTCGCCCCGACCACGCCCCCTGATCGTGATCAATCGAAGAAATTAAGTCTAAAGTGCAACAAAGAAGTGGGACATCATATTATAATAAACACCTCGATACAACAGGAATCAGGAATCTATATTTAACTTAAAATCATGTAATTATAATGCATCACACAAGGCTTTATACGCCCCAAAAAACTAACCGAAGACCAGTCAGTTTTGTTTAATCAAGGTCTATTATCGTAAGGAGGACAAACTATTATTTAATGACAGACGACGTTGATAGAATAGACTCTAAATTAAGATGTAAATCAAACAGAAAACTTCACAGTGAATAAAGTCTTGGCTAGAAGGAAAATCCCACAGAGTTGTGAGGGTAACGCAATGATTCATCATGAGTACCACGCACAGAAAAACAAAACAAAATCCAAATCACGACACATTATTTATAGTAGGGAGGTTTTGGACGCTGCTCATATATCGGCCGAAAAGCGATGTAAAAATAGGGCTTGAAGGTCATGCTATTACCAAAATATTTCACTCTAAATTGAGAGCGAAAGACGAAAACAGAGTATTTTAAATTCTGCTTTTAAGATGATAAAAAGCAACTTGTTGCCAAAGATATTCATAAGGTTTGTTCACATCTGGGTGGTACAACATTATCAGCAGTTATATTGAAGGTAGGTACGATATAAATCCCTCAGAGAAGTCGTCTCCAGTGTCCTCCGTCTCTCAAGTTGAGTTTGACTCCCTGTCGCTGTCCATGGTGCTGATGTGATAAACTGACCTAATCCTTCCTCAGTCCAAGTTGAAGAAGCACCGATTGTCCGGCTCAAGGCCAATATATACTCCGGACCAATTGATCACACACACCCACACACACCTCTAACGCCATAGCATCACTCTTCCCTGGTGATTAAAACAGCTCCACTTGGAATATCAATACACATCCTCTTCTCACCCCCGCGTCAAGAGGGAATTCCATTTTCTTAACAGGCTTGTCAATTGGATGTTGGTTAGTTGATAGTAAAGTATCGATCGGATGATTAATCTGTGCATTTGTTACATTCTAACTAGCTCTAAACATAATAAGAGCAGATGAATATACAAGTGTATATGAAAAAAGTGACATATTCACATGTAGACGTTCTCTGATATACAATTTAAACGAGTATATTCAATTGTTTTATTATATAACATATATTTAGAATCTATTTTCTGTGCAATGAATCTACTTTTGCGTGAAACACTGTAAGCCAACGTCTTTAAAAATGTGCGTAATGAAGTTTGATTTCCGTATCACCAAAATAAATTCACACCAAAAATCACATGTAGCATGAGCGCACATTCATCAAAAGACAAGCGTAGAATCTGCAGCAACTTCACGCCACCGTCACATAAATCCACCCGATAAATTCATGCGACGGCATTGTAATACTCCCTGTACCAGCGGAGACTCCATAAAGAACATCAGGAGGATTCATGACCGACTGTCCTCATGCATTATTAAAAATCCCTACGTCGCTACAATACAATCCCCTCTGGCAGTTTTACAGGTCAGAGGTGAGTGATCAAGGTCTGTACCTTGACCGCGCTGTCATGACTAATGAATGCCGAGAGGAACTCGCAAAAAGGTTGGAAGAGAAATCTTTCCGGGGGGAGAATTGTTTTGTTTGTTTCCTTATTCATTTATTTGGCAACTGTTGGTCTTTCAGCAAACCTTGTAAATGATTCAGTAGCTATGTGCTATATTCATACTTGACTATCTATTGTGTTAATGAAGTTACGGAGACGGCTTGATACTATATTCTGCCAGTTATTTCCCAAGCTCAAAGGTTTATAAAATTCTACTTTAAAAGATGCAAATTGGAGAAATCCTGATTTAGTTAGAGTTGCATCAGTTGCTGGAAATGCATAAAAGAAAATCCGGGTGCCATGGTGGGGCATGTGCTTCAGTAGAAAGTGGATGTTCAGCGAGTATTTGTTTGAACATGCACAGAGGTAACGTGAGGATACAGCTGTAAAAAAAAAAATGGGAAAATGAATGGATGGATATAAATGTAATCAATCAGTGGGGTCCATGAAAAAATGGGGAACAGATTGCCTTCAGTCGACATGAGGGCGAGAAGAAAATCAGTGAACTTTGAATGTTGGGTGCACTTTAAGCTTTCATTCAATATGACATTCCTCTGTGGAAATAAATGTTTTTTCAATTTTCATGCATGTTTTGTATTAACCAAACTAACTGTGGTTTAAAAGTCAGTGTTCCACTAAAAGGTTAAGTGTAGTTTTGGTTGTTAAGAATTTAAAAAAATTATAAATTATTATTTCTTTAATTTATCTTGTATTCTTTCGCATTTATACAGCAGTGATTTGGCAGCTTTGATTCAATTCGGTCCTAGATTATATATTTCTATTTCATGATAGTTTACATTTATATTGGATTGTTGCTCTTCTTTTTTAGAGTATTGTGCATTTCTAATTCAGAAATAAAAAAAACATCTTAAGTATGATGGAAATCACCTGACTATACAGCACAACTTAATATAAGCTAAAGCAAATACATAAAAAACGTTGTGCTTGTAACACAGCAGTAAAACAGCTAGATAGAAAAATAACCAGGATCTGTTAAGTTGGAGAAATCTGCTTTTTCCATCAAGTTTTTTTTTTTATGCTGCCGTCTCCAACGTCTCACTGTCAATTTATTGATGGCAAGTTTAAATTCAGTATGTCCATTGCTTTTCAGCCAAACACATCATATTGAACATAAAAGCTGCAGCGTGTGCATTTCTACACATGCTTCCCATCATAAGGGTGACACATAAATCTACTGTTCAGAAAACAATCAAACTATTGCTTTTCTCTGCACATTATTTCTTCTGCTTGTCCGTCGCACTCTCGCGCTTTCTGCAAGAGCGCCTGCTGATGCTCACCACCCCGTGAAAATCTAGAGATTCAGCACCCTTGTATGTGCCACAGGGTAATACATGCGTGAGAAGTTAAAGTTCATCGCTGGGAAATGACAGCATCATTGGTCTGAACCTTATCTATAGGCTTTATTTGCCAGAGACAGTTTTTCACTCCCAGCACTGAAACACCTGCCTTTAAGAATGTTTTGCAAGTTTACTTAAGCAGGGCTTGTGCATGACTGTTGTGATGTCAAAAAAAATGTATTTTATCTCCACCATTCTTCTCTTTTATGCCCTTGTGGCCCCCGAGGTCTTGATCATACCCAAAAGAAAAAGAGAAGGTCAGTCGTCCACAGGAGTTTTCATGTTCATTAAGGTGGCGCTTCATCATAATGATGTCAGTTGGTTGGAGGTTATCCAGCTACTTCCATCGGCATTAAGTGGCTTAAGATGAACAGACGTCGATGTAAAAACCTTGCTGGTGACTTCAAACTCTGTCCGTACTTTTTATAAAAACACTCTGACCCACAGGTTTTGCTGGTCACATGACACTCACAGTCTCTCCAGGTAGAGTTATGTAGTGAATAGCATTGTTAAAAATAAAAGCTTTAGAGGAGCATTTATATGAACATTAATAATGATCAACTGTTATGTAGAGAAATCCCAATTAAACAGCTGCATTCAAGCACATTTTTCACAACATGAAGTGATTCTATACTTTAATCGATCATGTATTTATGTAATTTTGATATTCAACCATGAGCACAATATGACACTTTAAACTGGCTATTTAGACGAAAAAGCTTCTCCTTACACACGCGATGTGATTTTAAAAAAGGTTGGTAATACACTGTGTAAACATTCATCTCTGATCTGGATCCCCTTCAGCTCAACCGAAAATCCCATCAAATCTAATTAACAATATTGTCGAGCCTTGTTCTCTGCACACGATCTATCATATCGCAGTAAACTCAGTTACACGCACACAGATCATTACAAACTTTTGTTTACAATGTTGTCTGGAGCCGCTGAAAAAGCTCTAATTTAATTGTAAAAAAAAGGTGTTTGTATATTGGTTTGCTTCACATGTGCCAGAAGCGCATGCATCCTTTAGCTGAAGCTATCGACTGTGGCTGTTTGTGCAAATACGGCACTGAAAATATCTATTTATGCTGCATTTAATATCGTTGCTTCTGCGTTATTTAGAACAGAACCTGAAGGCATTCTCTTTGTTATATTCCAGGAGACTAAAAGAAAACGAAAATAGAGTGTTTGGGAAACAAAAACTCATATTCGAACGTCTATGTCGGGGAGAACGATCAACCAACCGAGGCCAAAGAAAGACTAAACATCTCGAGGACCTTCATCGACATCAATCCATTTTCATTTGACCCACGGTCACGTTTTCTTTCTGCTGATAAATTACACTCGATCCAGCATAGGTATCACAGGCCAGAGGGTTTGACGCTGAGAAAAAAGACATCTTCAAATGATCAATAAACGTGCGTTGGGTCGGCCTTATGCCCACGAATGTGGACACGCACGCTTCTCGCCCTCCCACTAGCAGCATGGTCAGCTGGAGCCTAATGAAGCCTGTGGATAGAAATGAATAATGTTAGACCGCCTACTGTCGGTGCTGAATTATACAAGTCTTTTCAGCCTTGCACACTTGCTATTATACACAGGAGGTAGTTTTCTTAAGTGGTAGTAATCCGTCTTTCTTTGGGTGAACTAGTTGATAAATCACACTCTTGGTTATCGTGGACTATTGTTGTTCTCATTGTGACATATGTGGGAAGAGAACACCTCTCTGGTTTTTCACAAAAGAGTAACAAATTTTACCATAAGGGTTGTTGGTGCTTTGCTGGAATCTGTCCAAAGAGACTCACCGTTTTTTTTGGAAGGCTTAGGAAAAGCTATGCTTACGACACTTTTGTCAAGTGTACCATTTACAGTGCCAGTGTAGCTCAGAGGAATTAATGTATTATTACAAGTATGCTTTCAACTTCTGTGGCGAGGCAAGGGGTAAACCCAGGGCAGGTTTCTTGGACAGAATACCAGCTAGTTTAAGAGAGGAAACTCCTGCACTGACAGGGAAAACAAACTTCTTACAAAAAAAAAAAGGGCTCACCCGGGAGTTGCCTCATGCTGTAATGCCGCAGCAATAACCTTTATAGCCTGGTGCTGCCGTTGAATGTTAAAAATGCAGGTCATGTGACAGTACTTTGTTTTATTTTGGTGCTTAATCTCCTCGCGCCATATCATTAAAAAGAAGTGACCCACACTGTGATCCTGAGCAGCAAGAAATGAATAAAAACACTATTGGACTATAATCGTTCACCCAAATTTCACTAAAAACAAGCTTAAAACATAGACATGTTTAGATGTTTTTTTCCAAATATTATTATATTAGCATGGACATACATTTCCGCCCATAAACCCTGAAAAGGATTCCTTAGTCGTCATGAGGTCAAGTAGAAAATAAGTGAAGTTTGAATTCTGGATGAACCATCACTTTTAGTGGTTGGTTCAAATGAAAGTATAATTGTTTATGCCAGTGTTTAAGATAAGATAAGGAACATAGCTTAAATATCTCAACATTTATACAGAGGCTTCTAATAAGAGTAAAATGAATAGAAGGATTTTTGCTTGGTGAGTGTTTGATAGAGGAGCAAGAGAATAAAAAATAATTTATCGCAATAAAACTTACGGTTATACGGACATCTTTGTAAATAAACTTTTTGTTCAGTCAACGCCGTAAACGGCTAAAATGTTTTATGCTCCTTTTGTGATTGAGTTAAAACAGTCTGTTCAGAATGAATGAGTAGTGACACGTCAATCAAACTCAAGTGCTGTTCGTCCAAGAACAAGCATTAAGTAAGCGTAGAGGATTTGAGCCAAAATGCAACTTGGGCACAACATATCCAAGAACATCTTTAGAAATGGTCGGTTAATACCGTTTTGCAATTGCTTGCAACAAACGTAAAACGGTTGCATCATCTTGTCCAAGTAAGCAAGGGTCTTTGCCTTTCACTGAAGTCTCTACTCAATGTCTTCTCTCAACCATGTGAATCAATGCTTGCTTTTAATTGGTCGACGACGCATCGCTCCCACCCGGTCTATTAGAGCTCGCAGCTCAGATGGTGTTATACTTGAACAGAAATGCTGCTGCACATGACATGCGTCGACTGCCTCCGTATTATATCCACACACAACATTAACATATTTCGGCGGCGTTTGTTGCGGTCACGCTCCGATGCGCCCACGTGCCTTAGTGTGCAGTTGGCAGCGGCGCAGCGGGTAATAAGATAGAGAGACATGGGTAGAAAGTGCTCGTCCTGCATAAACGTCTGACGATAATGACAGGGGGCCCATTAGGATAATTTCACAGTGCAACCTCGTGTCACTATCTCTGGGAGAACATTCATCCAGATGCTGCCTTTAACACACTTCCCGGGCATGCCTCCATTGACTGAAGTTCAGTGGCCATATTCCCGGGCTCACCGAAATTTGGCTGGTTTTGAATAATTCTTTAAAGAAGACAAATCGTCAGGCACCAGTGTAAAGTAAATGACATCGACTGCTGGGGGGAGATCATGGGTCATTGCCAGGACAAGAGTGAAGTCAACTCGATTCAGGATTTTGGAAAGAAACTCCTAAAAAGATGATGACACCAAGACATTTTTCGTACGCTGCTGTGAATCTTTTTAGAGAGTTATTTCTGACGGTCTCCCTCAAGAATAAATGCAAATACGTCCTTAGACACGTGCCATGTCAATACGAAGTGGGGAATATTTTCTCATTTCACAGCTCACAGCTATAAAAATCATTTTCATGTCCACTGAAGAGTGGCGTACCCCAGCACTAGCACTCTCTACTTTCTTTGACGCCCCTTTTGCTTTTTAAGAGAGAGAGAGAGTCCAAGTTCTGAAGAAATCAATTATTTAAAAACATGCAAATGCATTTACATTTTTTTGGAGTTGATGTTTCTCCTAAGGGAATAAAAGCACTTATAATATAAGGGAAGATTTCTACCAGAAAACTTCTATATTCCCCTTCTAAAAAAAAGCAAGGGGAAAAAAATCAGCTTCTGCAATGATCTGTGAATGGTTTCCATACAATGTTTCCAAAAAAACGTGCTGGCACCTCATCTATGCCAGCCCTCAAAAGGGACACTCCAAAGACCGTGTGCACATTCAATCACGGATTACAATGCTGTTCATATAATCAGGTTATACAGATGCAAATGCCTGACACCGGGACTCTGGCTGTGTGGTTCGACATCACAGCAGCTCAGTCTAAGAGACACTTTAACAAAAGCACATCAAAGGAAGGGAAACTAGAAGAGGCGCCGACAATAGACCCTCCTCGTGTCACTGGCTTTTTTTTGGAGGCAAATGAATAAATAAGGATGAGGAACCGAAGGCGACTACTGGGCATGTGAGGCACTTTGGATTCAGAGAAGCTGCGAAAGCATATGCATGTAGAGTACACAGATGCGCCCACACACACACACACACACTTGGACATATTATCCACTCGCTTACCACGCTTATAGTTGTGATCAGGTGATGAGGTGTGGTCTAAAAATGGTATAACTTCACCTTTTTGCTGTTGGAAATGATGAAATGAAACAGCTTTTCTTTGATATGTTCCAACTATACCTCTTTACCTGTTAGTTTTTTTTCTCCTCAGACTTCCCTCGTTTCTCATGCCATCTGAATTATTCACGACTGTGCTACTTTCCAAAATTCCAAACTGTTTTTGTCCAAGTAACAAACGCATCCCAAGAAGAAAGCCTCTGTGATTTGGGAGATTATTGGAGACAGTTTTACCTTCAGCAGACGCACGGAGGGAAGAAAGGCTGCATGGCACAGTTTCCTGATGGTCCAGTTGAGTGGCCGTGGTGCGTCCAGCTGGTTCATGGTGTCCACGCTTCACCGTGTAGCCACTGGCGCCCGGCAGCTTCCCCTGCTACCGGAATCGACGTTGCCCCACGAGGGGGGCAAGAACGGGGTGAGGATCTCCAACCCCAACTGCTGCAAAGCGCACAAGTCCCAGAGCATGACCCTCGATAGGAAACCATCCACCAAAGACTATCGCCACTCCACTGCCCTGCACACTTTCGAAATCCTTCACTCTCCGAGGAACGAGACGAGGCTCTCACATGGATGATAACTCTTGCCTTCTTCTTCCCTGCCTCCTTCTTCTCTTTGGCCCACACAGATCCACTGAGTCAACTGGAGCATTTGAGTCCTCTTCCAAGCGAGAGTGCACTACTCAGCTCTTGTGCAAAAGAAGAAAGACCAAAAAAAAAAAAGACGAGAGGAGTACAGTAATTTCCCATTTGGAGCAGAGTGGAAAAAGCCTCTACCAGGGTAAGAGCATAGTGTGAGGGGGATGCAGGTAGAAAAAGAGAAGGAGAGAGAGAAGAGATGGAGATGTGAGAAAAGGGGGAGCGAACAGTGCGGTGCAGTATAGCGCAGAGGGGGAGAGGAGAGAAAAGAAGAGCGGCGCAGAGCGCATAAACGGAGCAGCCTGTAAGGCAGCGGGTTAGAATCAGACTGAATTTGCACCACTGTCTCCAGAAAGAGTGAGTGAGACGGAGTGATCCACACACACACACACACACAAGTGATGTACACACACACTGAAATAAAAAAAATAAAAAAGGGATTCCAAAGGCAAAAAGCTTCTTTGATGTTTTCGTTACGGACAGAGACAGGAAAAGAAAAAGATGGATAGAATAATGGAGAGGCACTGTGTGGTGGCGTAAAGAGAAGTGAGCGATTTCCAGAGTGGCGGCTCTGTTTTATAGAGTGAATTCTGGGGGAGCTTGAAGACGGGAGCGAATGAAAAAAAAAGAAGGAGAAAAAAATTGGCTGATGTGTGCAGCTGAAAGGGGGTTCGACCTACTTACCGATAACTAATCTACGTCAAATTTCATAGACGGGACTAGAAGGATAGAACAGTGACATCAATGCTTTTCTAATTAAAGTTCCTTCTAACGCCGGTGTTTGCTCGTCCAGTTACCGCAGATGTAACTCGAAAAACTACTGGCTTAGAAGATTTATACTTATTTTTTTAAGAAACTTCCCAAAAAATAATGGATAACTTGATTCCTGAAAAAGGTGTAAATGGTAAAAATCTGGAAACAAAAGAGTTTATTGAGACCAGCTAAAGTGTTAAAATAATAATAATTACTGGATTTGTGTGCACAGTTTTGTGTAAAGTCAACGGTGACTAATTAAAGTTTCATTAAAGGGATAGTTCAAGCAAAATTCAAATTTCAAAACCCAATTACTTTCTACTCACCCTAATGTTGACTTGAGGTTTGGATTATTTTCAGGATAATCTGTAACTTTTTAGTTTCACAAAAATCTTATCATAGTTTGACAGAAATGCAAGTCCATGCTTAAGTAACCGGTATTGCTAAGTTTTTGTCCCAAAAGAAATTCCTAATTTACTACATAATGCTCGTTTGTAATGACTCTTGTACATTAAAATTTGGGTAAACAAACCCTTTAAACTGTGAGAAGGCATGGACAAAGAAAATATCCACTAAATTTATGTAAGAAATTTATAAATTCTGAAGTACAAACAAAGTAGACCAAAAAAACACTGGCCGAAAATAGTAAGTATGAATGTTACAAATGATTGACATGGTGGAGTTAAAAAAGTCTATTCAATTATATAGTATTTGATGAATAGTTCTTACTTGTTTAGTACTTTCGATGGTTTTACCTATTGGTGACCAAAAGAACAAGATCGCAGATACAAACGGTTGAAATGAGTTTTCTCCATATGGCTCTCTCTTAGAGATAGGATGAGAAGCAAGGCCATCAGGGAGAGGCTCGGAGTAGAACCGCTGCTCATCCGCGAGAGGAGTCAGTTGAGGCTTGGGCACCTGACTAGGATGCCTCCAGTACTCCTCCCTGGTGAAGTGTTCAGGGCATGTCCCATGGGTAGGATACCACTGGGTAGACCCAGAATAGGTCGGAGAGACTATCACTCCAAGCAGGTCTGGGGACGCCTTGGGGTCCCGTGGAAAGAGCTGGACCATGTGCACCGGCTTATCAGGCGCATTAAGGAATAATTCAATTCAATTCAATTTTATTTAAAGTGTCTTATCATAACAAAGTTATCTCAAGACACTATACAGTTGAAATAAGACTATAGTTGATTAAGGAAAAATAGATCCCAGCAATTCAACAAAGAGCAAGAAGCAAAACACTGTACAGTGAGCTATGGCGAGGAATAACGCCACAATCTGATCCAGGATTGAATTGATTAAATATAAAAGAAAGAAATGTATTTTGAGGAACAAGAAATACTGATGAAAAAAGAGAGAATTATGTCCAACAATAAATAACCTGTGGTAATAAATGTTAAAAATGAGTTTAAAAATTAAATCATTTAGAGAAATCAGTTTTACATATTTATATACATGACACAAATGTAGTAAAGGGACCCCTGAACTGTACTTTTCTCAGTTTGAAACTAGGTGCTTCATTAAATAAATGACAGGAAAAAAAAATTCTGACGATATATGCTATTAAACATCAACGCTAACTGTGACAAAACCATTTTCTTAGCAAGGATATACATATATTTCTGGTAAATAATAAGGAATATTCTTCAGAAGCAGCTACCAGGCAGCAACGAGGCCTTACCTTTTCACCACATATACTACATTCTTTTTAATCCCATCTAGATATATGGCTTAGACCCCTCAGTGGCAGGATACAGATATTTGCTGTGATATTTTCCTCCTGCCTCCGGGTCTCATCTCAGCTGTTTCTGCCTGGAAAACCTCCAGAGCAAAGTGAAGAGGTGTCATGCGGGAGCCAATTCATCTGCACTGACAAAATCTGTGTCTCTCTCTCCTGTATATGCCTCCATCTGTGTCCACACACCTATATTTACACCTCATTCTAACTGGCCTGTATATCCATGAATCCATACAGTCCATGGTTGACTGACCCACTCCTGAAATCCTGAAATATTGAAGAATACATGTCATTTATAACACATGTAAAAGCATTAAATAAAACTTGAATGGGTTCAAGCTAAAAACACTATGGTTGTGAGACATTCACTTTAATCTGTTGGCTTCACTGTGCTAATTGGCCGGTTGAGTCACCGGCTCACAGAGTCACAGAGAGCTCGGCCCCCCGACGGTCGGGGACTGACATTTAGAAGAGATCCACCTCACTGACCACCGGGGCCCCTGGAGACTTTCCGACACCTCAGAGATGCATCTGTCAACAGCACAGCAGCTTGAAGTGAGCATGTTACCCAGAGCTTCAGGGTGGGTTTGGGGAGGAATTTCTCTTCCCCCCTACCCCCGAATCCCAACTTCACACAAATCCATCTCATCCCATTAAATAGGTCAGTAAACACCTCAAAGCCCAGAGCTGCAGTGCCAGCCTTACGACTCTAGATGGCGTCATTTAACTACACAAAAAAAACTCAGCTGGCTTTTGTATTATGAATCATTTAAAGGCAAAATTCAAAACTATCCATCTGTTAATTCAAAGCGTTTTCAAATATCTAGTGTCTGACCCGACATTCGCTGTTGTCAAAAAGAGTTTTATAGAAGATACAGTAGATGTAAGTACGTCTTATGACCACCAGGGGTCAGCAGCTCAACACTATAACAGTCAGGCTGTAAATATGGTTCGTCTCCGTGAAGACGGTGAATCATATTGTTACTGAGATTGACAGACAAAAGAATGTAATTTTAAATAAGCAGGAGGAGACTTTTACAAATGTCTATGTGCTCTTTAAGCATAAAAATACATTTAAATCGCTAATAGAGTTAACTATGATTGTGGATTTATTTTCATGATTTTAATGAAGGATAAAGATTTACAGTAAATTTAAAGAAATACATATTTTTAATTCATAAAACAGCCTACTGTGTATTTTTTTTAATCATGTTGAAATCCATTATTTATTTCCACTGAACCTTCATGTTAGTTGCACTAATATTTACATTTTATTTTATCCTTAAATGGACAAAGCTTCACAGGAATTTCGTCTGCAGATTTGAGGGTAGCTTCACTATTTTTTTGCAAACCTTCCCCACTCACTGGAACGGTTGCATCCAAGTGTGAAGTATCAATCTTGAGTCTGGGGCTATTGATTCTTCAGGAAAACTTCTTAAGTATGAAACTGGAAGAACAAGTGGATTGAAATATTGATCACCAATAAAAATAACCGATCGAGGATCAGAAGATCAGTGGGAGCGCTCAGGAATCAGTCATAGATGGCCAAGGCGGTCGGATTTTTTTTTTTTAATTTCGGTAATATTCACACCACCTGTAATTCCACAAAGTCAGAAAACACAAAAGCACAAATAATTTAATGAAGTCGTGCCAACATTTATTTCTCAGCATCAGGGTTCAATCTTCAAGTCTTTGTCGCCTCACTATGTGTAGTAAAGAGGGTTATTTGGACGCCTCAAGAGATTCAGTTTTCCTCTGGGTCTCGTTTTGATGGCCAAGCCTCTGAAGGATTCCAGGGTGACAATTCAATACTTTTCCTTTATACGCTCCATCTCTCTCTCCCTCTACATTCACATTCTCACTGTGGCCCCACGACAAAGCAATGCCCCCCTGCTACCTTTGCTCCGAGGAAGCAGGAAGACCTCTGCTGTGTCGGGGACAATCCTCCATCTGGAGCCAAGATTATTAGCAGATGAGATTTTCTACTCGCCACGTAGAGACACTAAATCCCCCTGACTTTTCAGTACATTTCTAGTACGTGGTAATTAGACAACACTAAAGAAACAAAAGGAGGATTTTATCGCCAGATAATTGTCTTAAGAATTATCAAGAAAATGATGCATCTCAAATCGTTTTATAATGAGAACGCTTGATGGAGAAACACAACCCAAACCTTGTGTTTTTAATGGTTGCAGAGGCACAACCAAGAAAACATAATTATCGCTTCAGTGCGGCTTGACTGGACCCGGGATTGGCATGTTCAGAAAAAGGAGCAAATAGAAATAGAAGATTGCAAACAAAGGCGAGAAACTGAGAATTGACGAAGCCGAGAAGGCTATTCCACTGTTTGGTATTTATTGTCATTTTGAAGCAGAAAAAAAAAGCTGCTTTTTGAGATTGTAAAGAAACGAAAAGCTTAATGTATGCAAATGTTTGATTTAATCCTCACTGAAAGGCTTTTGTGTGTGATGTAATGTATTTAATAAATACTTAAAAATGGATCTTAACTAAAGAAAAAAATATATATATATATATATATATATATAAACGTCATAAGTTGAGTTTAACCAGAAGGAGAACAGACGGAGGTGAGAGAGCTCGTAGCCAAAACAAAATATGGGTTAATGACAGATGGGTTTGGTTGTGCCGCTAACAGACTGGGGAAAATAATAATATTTCAGTGCATGCCTTACAGCCGGAAGCACTAGTTTTATTATTCAACACAGGGTTGCAATATCCGAGTACCAGAGGAGTTTAGAGGATCAGCTAATGTGTCAGTTTTGATCCGAATAATTGTAGCCACTCACCAGATAAAAGCCACTAAATATCATTCTTAGCATCATACCCGCATGTTTCATTCACTCGACCTGGGTCACAGTGGTTTATTCTATGAAAACGTTAGCACTTGACCTGGAGCAGCTTTTTTTTTTTTTTTACACCCCCTGTTCCATTCTCACAAAGGAAAGAGGCTTTCGTTAAGAGTGCCGGCAGCTTTATTCCAAAACTAGAGGATACCGGTGAAATGGCTCCGGCTCTGTGTTAAAAAAAAAATCATACTGATCATTTTAAGAGGTCCACTGAAGCCGCACAAAACTAACATAAGTGAGCTTGTATGTGGGATGAAAGCGTCGCTAAACTGCCGTAGAAAAAAGAAAACACAAAGGCTCACAGCAGGGTGCAATTATGGTGAGTGCCCACCTAATTGGCGTTGAATTATGGAGAAGCGAACCATTATTGGTAATGACAGTAACATGAAAGTATGAACACTGAATTCTAATCCAGAGGTATGAGAGAGATGCCCTTACGATAATTGGAATTCAATATATGAAATTAATCAAATACTTTTACAATTAAAGGAAAAAAAAAAAGATTTTGCTGGTCATGTGACAAAGATACTTGCAGTTTGTTCGTCCCGTCAAACAACCAATAGTTTGTTATATTGACACATAAATCAGGAATACTAAAGCACTTTATAAATACAATTACTAACTCAGATTCAAAACTTCACCTATTGTAAAGCTGATAAAACAATAGTCCTTCGTTTTCTTAAGGTGACAATCGTAAGTTTTTTAATATTGTTTCTGGCGACCCCACGTGTCAGAAAAGTGGAACTGAAATAAATGCACCATAGGCAAATACATTATAGTATGCTTTATAAATTTAAAAAAAGATTACATTAAAGCAGCAATACGCAAGTGTGTACCCTAACATCGGAACTACAAGTTTGTAAAACAATAGCATCCTTTTGTCGCCAGATAGAAAGTTGCCTTTTTGTATCAGTTCCCAGTTTTTTCCTTCCTTGTAACAAAATAGTTGGGAATTCATTTTTATTATAAATACCTGACAATGTTCCCCAGAATCCAGCTTCATCTAAAAAGTTGCGGGTCTGTGAGTCTGAGGGGGGCAATGGGATTTGTTATTGATCAGAGAGCTGCAGCCGCAGGGTCATGGACTGGTAGAACCACATCAAGGAAAACAAGCGGCAGAAAAAGGGGTTCCCATCATGGACTTGTCTGCCGGCGCCTTGCTTGACTGATAGGGTGAGCGGCCTTAATAAATGAGTCTAACAATCCTTTATGAACTAGACCCTGCATGAACTAGTCCCAGATAGTTGCTGCAATCTCTACATTTCAAATAAATAGTATTGTTTTCACCATCATAGAATCATTTGAAAACCTACATTGAAACTCATTTGTATATCACTTAATATAATATAAGTGTGCAGTATTTTACATCTTTGATAGGGAAGGTCACTAAAATGGGGGTAACATGTTGGTTACTGTCACTCTGTAACCCAAATAAGTGAGTGATTTGTACTAGTGACCCTGCTTCGTTCATTGAGTAGGGTCACGAGACGCTTGGGGGGAGAAAATCAGGGATATCAAGTTTAGATGCCAGCTTTTATTGGTGTTTTTTTCTGGGCCAGTTGATCAGGGATGAGTCCCCAAGTGGGACATACGGTGGACCAGTTGGAGAAACAGCCCATAAAAATGGGAGTTCATGACATCTCATGTCAATCGACTATGGATTCATTAGGAACCACGCTGACACATTCTTTATTAAAAGAAAACAAAAAACAAATTGAAGTATTTCAGGAAGGACTAATTATTTTTAATGTCTCTTATTTATATAGTACTTACTCTGTGTGATCAGCCCTCACAGCAACAAGTCACCCATTCATAAACCACCACACACTGATGGGAGTAGAAACACAGCACCGTCTCACCATCAGAAGGAATCAGGGTTAAGTGTCCTGCTCAGGGACACAACGACACAATTATATCCGGAGCTGGGATTTAGTGACTGCACTGAAGCCATTAAACAGGAAATAAACAAACATTGTCAATCAATTTCAAATACTGGACGACCAAGTAAGTATATACTGCACAGTGTCTTATACGTATACCGACCACGACTTACGACTTGTCCAATGTCCTTGGGTTATGTATACGGCTTTAAGGGAAGAAAGACACTGTACACAACAACATGTACAAACATATCACTCAATAATAATTTAGACGCAAACATATTTCTGATAATCGTTATTTGGGAACTTTTCTGAAAATACCTACAAGTTTCATCTCCTTATCTGCAAGGTTATGAATACTTTTTTTATACATCTTTGTTCTGAAGAGACTGGTACAGTTGTATCTTTTTAATCTCTAAGTCCCTATTTTACTAGGTTTTTAGCTATGTCTGAAATAAAGATGAGATAAAGATCCAACATTCCATATACACGTGTGCATTAAAAATATATATATATATACACACACACATCAGGGGGTGTGTCATAATAGTGATACTATAGGATCAAGGATATATTTGGATTATTGTCCAAGTATTTGACCTTGACTCCGTTTTTAATTTGTTTTGAAACCAAAATATGTCCAAACAACAGCTTTAAATTTCTTGCTTTCTTTTTACTGCACATAACTTTTTGTTTCTTTTCTTTTTTTAGTAAAAGAAAATTGTTAAACTGCTGTCGAATATATATCGATACAGTATCATTAAAATAAATAGCGTGATATATCGCTGCATCGATTTTTTAACACACATGCACATATTGGTTATATATAATATATATATATATATATATATATATATATATATATATATTATACAGTATTTAGCTGATGGTTGTGTTGTTATTTCTTAATCAAGTCCACAATGTATCAACGAAAAAAACACAAATCCACACACTTTTACAACTTCATGCAAGTTATAGTGTGTGTGACAAAAAAGCTGTTCATTCAGTGACATAACTGAGTTGGGTTAATAGAGTTCCATTGACTAATATATTTCCACACCGTGACTTATTCTCATCAAAAATTAATGGCAACAATTAATTACACAGTTGTAAGGTCAGCAAGTCACATGTACACGTAGAGAAGCTAATTCATTGTCACCTCTTTAATATTTATAATTGGCAGAGTCAACTCTAATAAAACATACTTGATTCTAAATATTTGCATAGAAAGAAAAACTAGCATCCTGCAGAGACAGTCGAGAGGAAGAAAACCACAAACAAAATGGAGTCATGGGGCTTCCAGTCCTGACAGCAATAAAAGATTAGGCAGGTGAGACAGGAAGGCTCAGCGACTCAACAAGGTTACTCGGAAATATAGCACCACGTCCATATCATGTGCCTCCAATACCTCCAACAATATCAGGCTAGGCTATAAAATGGACGCCCACGGGCAATACAGTTGTATCATCACGACTGCCTGAGTTTCCATATAGTCAAAGTGTGTTGAAGAAAGAAAAAAAATGACTTTTGTCAAGCAAAATGTTGCTGAGCTTGCTATTGGAGGCTGTTTCTACTGCATTAAATATATATACATATAAAGAGATAGATATAAAGAACTTCTAGTGCACGATTGTAAACTAAAATAAAAATAAACTGTACAATAATGTAATTACCAACTGAATAAATATTCTGCTAAAAAATGCGATTACAAAGTGCAACTGCAACATCTAAGAGGCTCGAGTAAATCATGTATTTGTGACATATTAACCGGGGTCGGCCCTCTCACTGGTTCAACTTGTGAAGGCGAAAATCACGATCATTTTATAAACTTGATATATTGTACAGCTCTTACGATGCAAGTAATACATCTAAAGAGATCTTGAACTACGTTTTTACTTTGCACTTAAATACTAAAATTAACTTTAGTGCAATTCCTGTTTATTGGGTTAAAAAATGTCATGGTTCAGAAACCTTTAAATTTGGGCTGGAATTAAGAATACAAACCATGTGTTTTTTGGTTAATTATTAGACAGAAAAATCTGTGCTTTATCATCTGATGTAAGTGAAAGCAAATGACTTGTTTGTCAACAGACCTGACCTTTGGGGAGCAAAGATTACTGTTTGGTGCAGTTAACAGCACAGTTTCTGGTCTTTCTGTTTTTAAGAATGAGACGAAGCAATTGATGTACAAGCATGATATCATGGAAAATCACGAGTGAGGTGTGCTTTAGCTGACTGGATGACGGAGGTGTGGATTACAGGGTGAGGAGCTCACAAAAGATACCGTGACAGAGGGCATCATCTGTGAGAAGGCACGAGCGTTCGACACCGATTTGCTGCAGCTCCTGCCACTAACCCACATCGGAAGTGTTTTACCAATTTGAAGCGAATTTACAATACAACAAAACAAAAAAAACAAAAAAATTGTTTTGGCCACAAAACTAAATTAACTGCTACATCCAAGCATTTTTTTTTAATTCATATGTTATTAAAAGATTATTTCTGGTGAAGAAATTTCAGCTATGATTCTCCTGATCCACTGCAGACTTTAGGTTTCCTCATACAGATCAATAGAAAGATGGAGCTTGTAGTCCAGCCTTGTCCTGTCTTGGTTCCCGATAAACAGACATAAAAAAAAAAAACACAGACCAAAAAACTCCATAGCTGTCAGATTAGCTTTATTGGTGGCTGATCTAATCTCGGTAGCTCAACGAAGCGATGCAGACAATGTTGGTAGCCTCGATAACGACGGACCAGTCGGTTCACTTCAATAATGTGGACAAATCTGAGCTCTAAAGCCTCTCACTCGCTCCTCAGCGTTCTGCAGCTTACCTGTATTTCTAAAATTAGATCCAGGAATAAGATGTTACGGTACTTTTTCCAACATATTTTCACAGTAATATCGAAGGAGATACAGTAAATGTACAAACAGAGTTTAAAGAGGAAGTTATATTATTAGAATAATGTTGATCTGTCCAGGGTATGACATTGTTGATGGATTATGCGGCTTAACACGGATTTCAAGCGAGACCTCAGATGCTTTTCAGAATTTACTACCCACTATGCATTAGGTAAAAATGTGACACATCGGGAATATTTCATTCCACAAGAGACTTAAAAAAAAAAATTATGTACATTTATGTCCAACTATTTTTGATTACCATTAACCAACTGAAATTTTAACACAATTCAGCTGGACTAGTTTAGGGGAGATTTAGCTTGAAAAGGGAATTTTGGGAAAAACACCAAAGAGTGGAGAGTGACCAGTTGGTGTCAAAATATGCTTAAACTGGTGGTCACTAGTAATAGTTTAAAAAAAAAAAAAAAGGCAACCAAGACTATCTGAGGGAGAACAGAAATGGTTCAAGTGGTGCCCGTAAACCGAGTTGTACAATATTCTCAAGAATATTACTGCAAAGATAATAAATACAAGTACGCACTTAAAGGTTTCAGACAAATGTAGGTTAGTGTTTCTTTCAAAACCTTAACATTCACATAATACCAAAATATATCAAGTATAACTTGGACAAATTAGAATCATTTGCCACAATGTATTATCCAGACACTTCCAATTTGAAAAGTGAAAAACTTGCAGAATTCCACCATGATATATAAAAAAAAAATGCATCTTTTCATCTGATTTTGGTTTGTACAATAAAATAAAAAGACCAAGGCTGAAATCCCTGTAATTAATGATCACTGCTTGACTACTTCAGCAGGAAATACAAACGCGTGAAAAGCCCTGAGCTCGTGGCTTCAGACACGAGAGCTTCAAAGCGGTGTTCAAAGACAGAATGCATCACAGGTTTCTGATTCACACATAACTAATGACAAATGTCCACATTTACATAAACTTAAAATCTCACCATATTCATGAGAAAAGGCTCGCAAGGTAAAGAAAATCTATTCTGATTTCTACTTAATGCCCCAGTTTTTACCTGACAGAAGATTTAAAACGAGGAATAAGTAACTCAAGGTGTGCGACACGATTTAATAATGTCTTTTTATGTATTTAGTGCTTAGTGTGCCTTAGTGTAAAAAACACTATCACCACCTACACCACTGATCTCAAAATACACTACAATTTTAGGTTTCAGATCAAATTAAATGTGCTGCATATCCTGTTTGGCCGTTACACTTTATTGTATATTTCTGCCAAAGATATGGCAAAAAGTTTTATAGATTCCTTTAAGTATTTGGTTTAAAAAAATGATTTCCAAACAAATTAAAGTTAGTGATTGTCTGATAAAGATTCATGAAACAGTGTCATTATTTTCCACTAGATGGCTATCTCTGCACTGTCTTCCTTTGTTTCGAACAACTGTTCTAATCAAACATCACATCATTTTAAAACTGATGGCGCCACCTACTGACCTCTAAACACCATGACACCGTTTCATGAAGCGTCATCAGATCACTATTAAAAGTCAATGTTTGCATTACATAGTTGTCCATGTACCATGTAATGTATACAGAATTATTTTTGAATAATATATTAATGTATATGACCGATAGAAACCATTTTTGCGACTTTAATCAAAGTGTACTTTTATTTTTCAGTGAATTACATTCTAGCTTGTGATCTGCAGAGATTCCCCTGGGTGACTTGGAGAAATAATCTTGCCTGGGTTTTAAAGATCTAATAAACAAAAACTGGCCGAGCTTTGACAGCGGTGTTTCTGACCCGCACATTTAGAGCTGTGGGTTTAAAAAACGCCAGCTTCTAAGGGACTAATTTAATCTCAGCAGGAGATGATGGTTTACCTGTGGCAGTGCTTGGACTCGCAGCTAATTAAACCGAGCAGCATGTTCTACTGGTGTAACTCGGTGAAATGTATCCAGCACAGCAAGAATTCAGTTAAAAGTTAAATTTGTTTTTCCTAATCAACTTGTAGATTAAGCTAGTTTAATAAAATGTACTTTTAAAACTAAATATCTACAGCATTTTTAATAGTGAAGAGAGCTGGCAAATCTTTCATTCCTTAACTGCGACAGAGTAGAATCTATTACCTTCTAATGGAAAGATGTTGGAGTTTGAGGCATGACTGAGCATCTCTTACATACAGTTTGTCTGTCTGCTTCTGCGCTCTCGTCCTCCATTCTTCAGTCTGAGTGAAGATAAATTTGCAGAAGGAATTCATGGCGATGTTGCTTGAAACGGCTTTTAAGGCTTTGATCAAAAACCTCTGTCAGTAATCTGACAAATCCTTTTTTTTTTTTGGGCAGTAAAAGCTTTTTCTGTCGATATGTTCTATGTGTGTTTTAGTGGCAAGGATGTGAAAGTTGTTAATAGTTAATGTATGACTTGTGACAGGAAATGGATTAGTGTTTGGATTTAAAGGGATCTTTTATAATTGAAATCTTTCTTCTGTCGGAGAAAAGCTATTTACTATAGAAAGAAAATATGTAAAGAACTTTTCTCAGAAACATGGGTAGCACATATTAGCATTATTTGACTTTTTATTCGTGTGAAAAAAACTGAATTTTATCCAGTGCGTCACCATTCTACCTACGATGTAATAAGCTTACCACTATAATTACAAGGGATATATATAGATACAATTAAAGATCCCAATATACAACTATTGATATTCAACAGCACTGTATCTTGTTTTCCTATTAACACATAATAATGGAGATTGGTTTAATTGTAACACAAAAATTAAAAGAAACCCACGATTCTTGGGGATTACTGAGGATGAGAGGATACACTCCAGCAGCTTTTAAAGCTGGGCATATTTTGGCTACATCAGTCCTGGTAATTACTGTTTACATTAAGAAAAAGTATCGACTCATCTTTTGTTGATAGCTCTGATCAACTGCTCCCAGCTTTGCACACTAACACAAAAACAATGCTTTATCATACTATAGCAGACAATTGGAGATTATGCAGAATGCACACTAAGTCAAATTTTTTGGAAAAAAACATTAATCATTCTGTCATTCATTTAATTGCAATAGATGATTTCATAATTAGGAAAACATCAGTATAAGCACATCATTTGGTTGCACCACTGGAGGACAAAATATCAATCCGTTGCGTAACTATGGTTACGCTGATGAGTTTTTCTTGGTTTGCAGCCTGAGCTTTGTGCAAAATGTATGGTCGCAATGTCAACACTAGATACAACCTGACGATTTTTACTTTTAATTTGGTAAAAATTCTAGTTTGTGTCCATGAGTTGGAGTAGATGAAAAAAACAACAATGTTTCAACTAAATTGAAACAAAAGTCAGTTGTTTGAAATACATGATCAGTATTTGGTCAATATCACTGTCACAAAGGAATTCATTAATCTAGATACGACAACAGCACCAACATCCTTGTTTCAACTGTTTACTCATATGCCAGAAGCATTTGGCAGAAGCTCAAATGCCCTAAATTTGTTTTCCAATTTTGGGGGGATTTGATGAATACTAAATGGCCATCAGATGCCAATTTGTCCAAAATGTAGTTTGAGTTGTGTATCTTACTAGTCAATCGTGATTAACCAGTTAAGAGAGGATTAAATATATTATTTTTCTTTTAATAAATCATCGTGAAACTGCATTTCTTATTCCTGAACAACATCTTTCATGAAACAGCTTTAAGAAATAGCCAGCTGAAAACACTGTATTAGAAAGGCACTTGACAAATAACTGTTACTTACATCGCCTTCCCTTCAAAACTGTTTCACAAGTAAGTAAGTAAGTCATTTTTATTTATATAGCGCTTTTCCAGACTAGGGTCACAAAGCGCTTAAATAATCAAAACAATATTCAATCAAGGTCTCATCAACTCGTCCCTACAGAACACGTATTACTCATTAACCAGCCGTCAAACCTGAATTGAAGTTCATCAGATGAGACACTTGATGTGTTTTTATAAGAAAGGTAGGAGAAATTAACTCAAGGTACTTGATTAAATCGTTTACAAAATGTGATTAAATGGTGCTCCGAGATGTGAGCATGAGAACACCAAAAAAAAAGACAAAACCAGAGACCCTGACACTGCCGATGTAAGCACCTGTTAAGTGAAACCAATGGATACAAACAGTGTGTTACTATGTTAGTACAATTTACACCCACATACTGCGTCAAACTTCATCAACTTCACGGCTTAAAGTAAAGAATATTAACTATAGAAGCAGTGAGATTTAAGTTATTTAGATCCTTTTTTTCCTCTCTTGATTCCTTTTAGAACTTGGTATACGATAGCTAAAAATGTCCTTTATACCAATTACCTCGTTCTCTAATGTTGTAAATATACAACTTTAGCTGATTAACTCTTAAATCCTTTATATTCGCACCATCAATATAAGAATGTTTTAATGAATATGTTGCACGCTGATATAGTTCTTGTGTATTAAATCTACTTCGGCATTGTTCTCATAGTTCAAGAGCTTACAGAGAGCAACAGGGGGCTTGCTGCCGCACTCCAGTCAGTACTTCATGTCAAATAAATCTTTAAAGGGCAATGAATGTCAAAACATCAACTGGACTCACATGTTTCAAATGTCTTTCTCTCCAAGACGCAGTGAGTCCCTCATCATGACCACGTTTTGAAGTTATTACTTTTAAAGTTCGTCCCCGTATGAAATCTCGGCGAACGAGAGGTTCCGAGAGCGGTGTCTATTATGACCTAATAACTGTCTTCACTTCTCCTCCAGCCAGCTGTAATCAAATCCCGCTTTGTTTATACAACCAGTCCCTTGGAGATGGGGATTGACCAATCACAGCAGAGTGGGTCTGGTTGAAATAAAAAAGAATTTCTCTCCAAATAAACTAAGCGTTTTCAGTGGGCGGGGCTTAAGCACATTTTCTAATGGAAAAATTTCAATTAAAAAAGGTGAGGGTTGCATGTAGATGTTTGCACTATGAATAAAAACACGGGGTGATTTTAAATGACTAGAGACCTGGTTAAATCTAGTTTCACGTGCACATGTCTCACTCTACCTCTGACACAAAAGGAGGCAGACAACCATGAACTTGTATCTCACATGCGAGACCTCAAATCCACCCTCAGCAGGCGATCATGCAAATTCGACTGAGAATTAAGGACTTATCTAGCGGAGGATTTTAACCCAGACCTTCTTCTCTCATCATCTTTACTTTACAATGAAATTGCATCAGGGTATGACTCTGCTCTGGAACACGTTGATTTGATGTCGAAAAAAAAGATTAAAAACTCATAAAAGCAGTCATTTTATGATGTAAAACAGATACACACTGGTAGTCTGAGAGCATATTTCATAACTTTCCTGAACAAACCCAGCAGTATTCTGGAGTTAAATAACGCACTGCTATTTACACATATCTCTAACCCATCTGAAAGAAGCTGGCTGACAGCCCACCAGCTCACAGCACAAAGACAAAATCCCTCCGGGGACGTGTGTGTTTGTGTGCGCTTACTACAAAATAACACCATTTACTGGGGCACTACTGGAAAACCAGAAATGGATCTTCTGTCTGCAGCCGAGCATATCTGTCTCCCACACATCTCTCATCCCAGATATCTCAGCCAAATGTCATCCAACAGATTGGCAAGGTCTGATCATCCGTGCGCAGCAGCCGGCAGGCAGCTTTGGTTGTTCATCCATACATGTTTTTTAAAGTTCCAGCAAGAGTGAAAGGCATGTGCGGCTCTTGTGATCCGTGAACTCCACATCGTATGGATTTTTTTAAATCCTCAGAGATGAGGGGGTTCAAAATTCTACACACTACTCCAAATTTTTCGATGGATTAATCGGACCAATGAATCTGTACGAATGATGCATTAGTACTTTTTGAATTGAAACATTAAAAGAAACGTCAAATTGAGGCTAATATGCCTTTTAACAAAATGACAAAAAAAACAGAATTTAAAATATGGTGAATACAGTTGAAGTAGAACAGTTGTCAAATCATGTTCTAAAACTACTTTGAATACATTTTGAGTTGTAAAAGTTTAAAGCACCACACACACACATTTTTAAAGTGCAATAAAATCAAGCAAACAAACGTGTCAATCGTGTGCCACCTCCTGTCTGATCATTGATTCATATTTGGGGTTAGTAAAGGGCGCCGTGTCGAGCTTTCAAACATCTTACCGGTATCTGCTGAGAGTTGAGACCCCCCCTCTTGGTGGAACCCCCTCTGGAGCTGAGCCTCTTCCACGACTCAGAGAAACGCCCCCTGGTGGTGGAACGCCCCGGCCCGGAGGTTCCGGACGCGACAGAGGTATCATCCCGGGTGGAGAGCGGCCTCTCCCGGCGCAGCTCCCTACGCTCCGACCACCTCTTCTTGGACGCCATGTGAAGTGGAAATGAACTGCGAGATTTGTGGGAGGTGTGGCGGCCACTCTGGATCCGGGCGGCTTCAGTCAAACGGGTGCAACAGGTGGCATCATCCTTTCTCTCCTCTCTTTTTTCGCAGAGCTTCCTTCTCTTAATCTCTTGAAAAAAAAGTCTCCCTCGCCTTCTTTGCCTCCTTTACTTTCCCCTTTGATCAAAAAGCCGCACTCGTCTGTCCTCCCTCAATTGTAAACCACTGTGATCTTCAACCTGCTGTAAAGAAGTGGAGACCAAAGATGCTGCCTGCACCCTGTTGCATGTGGTGTTTGGTTGGTTGATGCTGCTCCCACCTCAGAGGAAAAGAGAGAGAGAGAAAAACAGGGCTAGAGAGAGAGAAAGAGAGAGAGTGAAAGGGAGAGAGAGGAGGGGGCTGCGATTTTGGCTTGTATTGTCATAAAAAAGGGGTTTTTCAAAACAGAACGTTAAGAAGGATCTCGTCTTTTTTTTTCCTTTTTTTTTTAAAGTGCAGTTTAAGGACGATAAGAAGAGTGAGGTGGGAAGCGCAGCCACTTTAATCTCAGCGAGTGACACCTTCTCTAATAATTCTCACTTTCTCTCTTCGCTTTGGCTCTTAAATCTTCATCTCATCCTCTGCGAGCTCTCTGTCACGCTCGCAAGTCCGTCCACCATTTCTTCTCGTCTTCCCCTTTTGTCTGACGGTCCTCACTTCACTCCACCACCTGAGCCCTTCTTCTGTCCACAATTAAAGTGTGAAATCCAACCGCCGCCGCCGAGGTGAAGGAGGCGGCGTAAACAGTCGCGGGGGCAAAAACAGAAGAGATAAATGAACACCAGAGACTTTGTTGTCATCACTCCCACCATAACACCACCTGAGAGCGAGGTGCAGCCCCAGTGTGACACATGAACTTAAAATGTCAGTGTGAGAGGAAAGAAAAAACAGCTACAAAATCCCTTTTTTTGCTTTGAATTATACTCTGATGTTTTGGAATTTCACAGGAGAGAAATTGCCAAACTCAGGGCCCAAGGATTTTATGTGTCCCACTAGAAGTTTGGCTTTAAATCTGTTTTTTCTTGGTCTGGTATACATAAGAAAATACTGATACACTTCGTATATCGCAATGTTCTTCACAATACAAGTACACACACACACACAACAGCACCATAACGATCATAGTCTTTAGTCTTTAACATTTCAAATAAATGTGTATTAAATAATTCAGTTTCTTTAAGTTTCTTTTTTTATTCAACATTTACATATTAATGTTCGATACATGTTGTTTGTTCATTTTTTTGTTGCAATTTAACCTCTGGCCACTAGATGATCATTACATCCTCCACAGCAGGAAAAATGTAATCCTGAGAGAAGGACTGAGGACGAGAGGATACAGCAGCTTTTAAAGCTGATGTTTGGACATATTTGGGTTTTCGGAAAAAAAAAAAATGAACAGTTCTGATTCTTGTGTTCTGTAAATTCTGTAATGCTAGAGTGAAGTACTCTAACAACAATACAAATACATCCTTGATCCTACAGTTTCGCAGTATATCACAATATATTTTTTCGCTGCCTCTCTTTCATGATACATATCGTATTGAAAGATTCTTGCCAATGCACTTCCCTATTGTCTGGTTTTAATGTCTGGTATGGTCTCCTTGCAGTTTAGTGTAGGTTCTTTTTTTTCCCCCCTTGACAGACACAGGTGCTCGCAGCTCAGAATGATTGAGTGGTGTTTGTTTCCCATTGAGAAGGAGCACCTGGATCTACAAGACGCCGCCAGAATATTGAGTCTCCTGTCCAGGTTTGGTCGTCACCCCAGCCCATGTTTTGACATTGCTTCGCTTTGTGTTTCTTATAGTAGTCAATTTGGTCTTTTTTTCATTTGCCTTTGAGATCCTCAGCCATGCCTTGCCTCTTGTCTGCGTGCCTGCATTTTCATTTCCATGTGCATACGTTTTGCATTTTGACTTTCTATTTTGGACTATAGTATCAAAGACTGTTTGAACTTTCCTGCCTTATTATTTTTAATCGACCGTTTCCACTGCTGGTTTCTTGTGTTTACTCGCCCTACAAAGATGCCAGTTTTTGGTATATTATATGATAAGGAACTGATTAGACAGACCTCAAATAAGAGTAAAACTGAAGTTACAGTAATGCAATGGATTGTCGGGTGAAGGAAACAAACACAGAGATTGAAGAAGTTAAATTAAGCCTCCAGGAATGAACATATCACAATCAGACCCATACTTCCCGTTATAGACAGTTATAAAATGTTGTCAACATGTGAACAAGACTACCAACAAAAATCGCCCCCCAGTTGAATACCCCTGCACTTTAGATGTGAAAATGTGGTAGTAATTATATCATGATAAATGTGCGTCATATGAAGGTGCATTTCAAATGTGTCGGCATGAAAATGAAGACCTTCAAGATAAAACAGCATCCTGTAACCGAACCAACAGTCTACCTTGTGAAGCAGTAACTTGGCCCAGAGAGTCTGATGTTTGGATGACAACTTGTAATCCTGGCTGGGATTAGAAGAAGGCTAAGAAGGAATTACAGAAATCATTGTTCTCATGAGTGTAAGATGCAGCAGGCTAGTACTAGTCTTCAATTAATTACTGATATACACAGTAGGGGTGTGAGGAAATATCGATATAACGATAAATTGCAATGTTTTTAGTTCCAATACTGTGTTGATATTTATAATATTATTTTAAATGTTGTTATAATTCAAAGTTATTTAATGGTTTGTATTTCAATAGTGCATGTTTAAAATATTTTTTATTTTATTTTACAATTACCACTCACATTTTCAGGAATTTATTAATTTGTGTAGTGCAATTAAACCTCTGGCCACTAGTTGGCAACATTTGTCATTTTCTCAGTGCCAAAGTAACAACAAAACAGGTGAAATGGCAGAAATAACTGAGAAAGAAAGGACACACCATGATCCAGCATCTTTTAAAGCTGATGTTTGGACTCATTTAGGTTTTACGTTTAAAGTAAAAAATAATAAAAAAAATAACACTGACAGATACTGTTCTTGTCAGTACACAGCACACATACACACAGGAGGGAAAAGTATCATCAACATTAACTTCCGACTAAAGAAAAATAAATCATGAGCAAAAAGGTGTTTAGCTAGTATTGTATCTACTGAAAGTCATCTTAATTTACCACCTGTTTTCCACTCAGGTTGTTCTGCTTATCTCCAGCACCGTGAAGACAAATGCTTCAATAATAGTAATGGTACTGAATTAATTATAAGACACACCTTTGACTTGCTGTTGTAATTCTTCTGTGAGTTTTTTCCGATTACTTGATTTTATCTGCAACAAAACGCATTCCCATACAACAGCAGGTAAATAACCAGAGAAAATGTTTCTGTTGATTGTACCTAAAATGCTCATTTGAGAAATCAAAATATAAAAATCCAAAAGTATCAAACACAACGAAACGCAGAGAACAGATGCTTCTTAAATAGAAACATGCAAACACAAAAACGAGTTGTGTGTGAAGTTGTATCTATGGCGATGAAGTAAGTCTTCAATTTAGCAGGTAATATGATGCAAGGTCTGTGGTTACTTATGGGTCAACTCTGAAAGGCTATATATTATGATCTTAAAACCAAAAGAGTCTACGAAGACCCAGGAGTAACAAACACAGGTATTTATTTGATTACAATATAATATTGACAGGACAGGGTAAAAACTAGGCATGTATGATAACTTATGGTACCGGATTTAGTGATAAAATCAACGTACATGATAAGAATTGACATTGAGATCAACTCAGTGAAAGCAAACTGGTGAAGATGAAAGGACTGCGATGTTTTTGTAACACATCTGACGTTTGGTAGAAAACTGGGGAGCAAGGCTTCTCAAAAGCACTGCTAGAAATGTACTCTTTTTCTTTAACCTTTTTGAGATAGCTTTGAACAAGAGCAGAGTGGACAATATAGAATGGAAGTGAGATGAATATCATCACGCAAATTAACTTCAAACATTGGTTCGCATTTTCCTCGTAAAATAAATATTAATAATAATTTCCTTATTTATACCATTTTTACTGTGGTTAACTTAAAAAAAAAAACAATAAAAGATTATTAATAGGTAAGACTGACCAGCAGTTACTAGCACACAGAAAATTGCTGTACATGGTTTTTCTTCCGTATAAATTGTGACATCACAAAGTTGTAGGTCTTTCACAGGATGTTGGGCGACACACAAATTAAAACTTTAAATAAACAACTTCATAATGTAGCCCTTATATGTTATTGTATAAAGATATTTCAACATTTGAAAGATACACACAAGTCGGAAAGCTGACTTGAAAAGGGGATCCCTTCATATAGTTTTCATTAAATTACAATTTCATTCAATTTAAAATGAACTCAATCTCAATCTGAACACGTGCTCTTTGTGTTACTATAAAAGTCAATCATTTGTCTCAGCAGGGTTAAGAGTTAATAAAATATTATTGATGGAAGGGGACAGTCAGTTTGACGGAAGGAAAATTATGTGCCAACCTTTTATCATGAAACACTGTCAGACAGTTTAATTAAAATGGAGGACAAAGAATGTTGGAAAATGAGCTTCTGTTATCAAGTGGATGTTCACTAAAATTAAAAACACTCATTCATTCAGTTAAATGGATAAAAAGACACTTGTAGAACTAACTTTAGGTTATACAGTAAGTTAATCGTAGATATGTGTTTACTAGTTAGACAGTTTAGCTAGCTAGCAACTTCCAAACAAACTTTAGCACACGCTAATAAACAGCTAAACACGACAAAAAGATGCTTCAGTTCAAATTTAGTAAACATTTAGAAAACGTTGCAAACTATCTCGCTTTGACTATCAAGCGTTTTAACCATTTTAACCATTAAAAACGATGAATTAGCGACACGCTATGTTGCTATAAGGATGCTCACCGGAGTCGCGACGGTAGATGACGTCCGCAGGTAGATGTGACGTCATCAGATATTTCCGTGTGAAAAACGTTCACACGAATTAGTTTTCTTTTAATAGAAAAATACATGTATATACATTTTTAATATTCGAAATGTTGGAAATATGAATTTAAACGGTAAACAAATAACCGATTTAATAATATATTAACCAATTATTAGAAATTCATATTTATGAATTAAATATTTATTATTTATTTACTTATTCCAGTGAAAGTTTCAGTTTACGCCGGATTTTTTTGTTTCTTCTTCATTATTAGAGTTGTGTATAGATCTGTGCAAAACAAACCTCCTTTTGGGAGGAAACATATATTTTAGTTTATATACTCATTAAAATGATTTAGTTGAAGTGATGAAAAATATATCTTTGTGTTTCAATAACCAGGTCGGATCATGTGAGTAAGAATTATGCATGCTGCATTTTTGGCAGTATAAAGTGTTGACAGATGGTCTTAATTCATGATTTAATTTTTGGATATTTTGAAGTCTGACATCGTGGTACAGACTGATAGTATAACCTGACAACATATCAAAGTGTCAGGTCAGATATTATAAAGCTAAGCTCCAGATAACCTAAATAAATACATCATTTTATTTATTCCGTTTATTATTTTTAGTGGTTTTTCATTGGGTTTATATCTATTTTTGTTGGTTTATTCTGAAGACAACAGCTGTAGCTCTGACTCTTATTGTTTCCTACACATTGTTTCAAAAGTTTCTATATTGTTCATCAGTATAGTTTCCATACCTCCCTGTTCCTTACAAATCCAACACCATTAAACATCAACCACCTACACAGGTTGTTTAGTCGCCATGGTTACTGACCTGAAACAAAGATGTTGCATCAGCTTGATGATAATCCTCGCATGTATCACCACACGCACTATAATTTCTCACCACTACGTCTACACGCCCACGCCAGGCATACGACTGTGTTAAAACAGTTCAAGCAAAACTCCCACACACAGGTATTGAAACTATATCAGTGGAGTACGTTGCTTTTTTTAAGTTCAGACTTAAATTAAATCAATAAAAAAAATTAAATGAACACAAAAAATCTTCTTAGTTTCATTCATTTGAAAGCCAGTATATATTTTTTAGATATTTCTTAGGAAAGTAAATAAATAATCTAGAAAATAAAATAATAATAAATAGGTTGTAAGGACAAGGAAGAGATCAATCTCCAAAACAAAGTCCAATTGCAACTGAGGTTTTTGAGATTCTGTGAGATGAGGCTTGGCTTTGTAGAGACGTTTCTAAACTGAAATATTCAAATCAAGCATGAGGGATGAAAAATAAAGTCTAATTTCGGAGCGTTTCATATTAGGCGTTCACACATCAAAAGCTCAGACTCTCTAAAGCTGAGCTCAGAAAATTGAAGACAGCAAAACTCTCAACTCAAGTTTTTAAATAAAGGATGAATCAATCATTGAAATAATGTTATCAAACAAAAAAACATCTTAAGTTCTGTCTATGATCTAAAGTTGAGTGTGTTTCCTACCTTTATCTCTGTACATATTGGGGCCAGCACACGTCGGTTGTGTGATTTCCGGGGCATTTTCTTTCTAAAAAAAACAAACAAAAATAAAACAGAATCAAAACATGCATTTATTAGCTCAGTGAATACACAATGTAGCAGATCTTCTTTCAGCATTTCCCAAATGGCGTTACTACAACAAGTCAGTCTTCTCCACCTTAACCTAGTTTGCATCCTCCGGAGTCACACTTTTCTCTTCATGTTCTCATTCTCACACTTTGTTCATCCCTCTAGTCACTTCACTCCAGGTGTCTAAACCTGGTTTGACCGCGTTAACCTGGACACGTTTCACCATATTTCAGGGATTAGTCAGAAATCCTACAAGTGGTTGTGATTTCGTGGTGATTTGTAGAGCCATCTAGATTTGAAAAGGATCCGTTATTTACTTCTCACTGATGCCGCTGGTGCCCCTGGCTCTGTTCAGAACAAGCTTAAAAAAAACAAGGAGCAAGTACTGTGGGTGGAAAACCTCGAACAAACATCATTTTCGAAGACACGGACATTTTTTTTATTTCTTTGATTGTTGATTGTTGAAGTAAGTAATTTTTATTTGAACAGTGCCTTTCACTGACCTGGGTCACAAGTTGCTTCAACAACAAAAAAATACACAGTTAAAAATACATGCAAATTTAACAACTTTAAAAGGCTTAGACAACACAGTCTTCATGAAGAATTCCAAACCGCTCTAGTAGGAGAACTCGCATTACCCCGATCCTTAAACTCTGCATTAGCTGCCAGTTTCCTCTAGGATCAATTGTAAATTTTGGATTTTAACTTTCAAAGCTATTCATGGTCAGGCTTCTCCTTACATCACTGATCTGATCCAGCCTTACACCCCATCTCGGGCTCCGAGGTCTGTGGCTCAGAAAATGCTGATGGTTCTGCAATCATGCAGGAGAGAAATCCTTCCAGGCTGTTGCTCCTATATAGTCATGTGAAGCTGTCTCCATGTTTTTCCAGTCCGCAAATGAATTCAAATACTAGGTAGTGACTGAGATGAAGTCTTAGACCAAGGATCTCAATCATCAATGATTTAATTTCCTAATTAGGTTAAGAAATGTGATTATTTGAATGATTCCCATATAGCTTGAGGACTTGGAATGGAGCACAAGTTCAACAGATTGGCCGTGAGATGGTCAACAGTCATGAGGAAGTTGTCTTTATCCTTGAATTGGTCAAGAAAGATCTTCACAGGGGGTCATGAAATTGGGAAAAATCTAAAATAGTTATTGGTAACCGTAGAAATTTGGGAAATAAAAACCTGAAAAAATCGAAAAAATTGAGATTAAATGCTTTGATGAGGATGTTTTAAATACACTATAATACTGAAATAGATCACAT
Organism: Callionymus lyra; assembly: GCF_982586985.1. Classification (NCBI taxonomy): domain Eukaryota; kingdom Metazoa; phylum Chordata; class Actinopteri; order Syngnathiformes; family Callionymidae; genus Callionymus; species Callionymus lyra. Next base: position 15,610,815 of record NC_141818.1, read on the forward strand.
CTATATCCAGAAGACAAAATAATACTGACAGAGCAAAGTTGGTCAAATTGAAAATACGTTCACTGTTATAGAAACGTATAACATTTTCATTTTGGGTTGTTTTTTTTGCTGAAAAAAGATCTTCCATCTGGGAGAGGCTCTAAGTTGAATCCCTGCTGTGTTGCATTAAGAAACGTCAGTTGAGGCGTCTCTTGTCCGCCATCCTGGACTCCTTGTTATTATGGACATCCTTCAGTTTTTACCCCTCGTTGTGCTGTAAGAGTTTCTGGAGGAGAAGACACGTTTGTTTTCATTTTAAATTCATGTAAACGTTATCAAAGTTGTCCTCCAACCGAAATCCCTGGTTCTATTCAAAAACTGAATGTTTCTGTCATGTATCAAGGAGCCCTCGATTAACCTCTGGTCGTCTTTTAAAGCCAATTTAAATGATTTAAAGACCCGTGAGAACAAGCGATGCTATAGTTGGTGTGCAAGCTTCTAAAGGCAAACTAATTACCGCTGGTTCTCAAAACACCAGAAAGGTTGAGGATGCATTTTTAAGCAGGCTGATTCCATCAATTATTCAAGACAATATCCGAAAACCATTTGGAAATAACACAAATATTTAGCTCCGCAAAAAACCCCCAAAGATAACATTCCGCCGACGAACATCTTTATGAGATATTAGCCGTGAGATGAGTCAAGACTAAACATAACCTTCTAAAGAGTGCCAGCGAGTTTGCGGCAAAAGACTCCCACACGTTTTCTCAGCTGTGCGACAAGTTTAAATCCTGCCGTGCCAGGAGCCCAAACTCATAATATGCTTACGAAAAAGTGTGTGTTTGTGTCTGCTGGAAGAAAAAAAAAGAAGGCGTCTCCTTTGGCTCACTGGCTGTTTTGGAAAAGACGCTAATGAGGAACCGATCCCGACCTAACTAGACCAAGTGGTGGTTCGCTAATAATTGAATCTTGGAGAAATAGCATCGCACCACACACACTACAACACACACACACACACACACACACACACACAACCCACAGTCTATCTTTATAATGATGCATCTTCACTCGGGCAGTTCTCTGTTTCAATGCCTCACTTTCTGACTCCAACTTGTTCAGTGTGACAAGGTCAGGAAATAAATTTACCTTCACAACATTTTTATTTTTATTTATTTTTTAAACTTCTACCCTCCAGAGTTATTTAGAAACCACCAAAAAACCCTCCCAGATATCTGCTGGAAAGTGATACTGGGACAGAAAACGGCTCCAAGGCTCACTAACTGAGTGGAAATGTTGATTAATGCATACACACCATATGGTTGTTTCAGCGTCCAGCAGCCACAGATGGAGATCATAATAAAAAACAAAACAAATGCAGAGATGACTATTATTTATTAAGCGACAGTGGACTGCCAACGATCAACTCACGTGATCTACTTTTCACCATTGAACCATCTCCGACACACAACCCGTGACATTCAATCAGACTGTAAATTCAAAATGGCTGATGTCTTACCACTTTTTCGTCCAAGTTTTCCTGGGAGCGTCAGTTCCTTCGTCCTTTGAACTCCAGCTTTTTGGGAAAGCCTTCCCCGGTCGAGTTAAAACCTGTAAAATTCTTGAACAACTATAGGTAGAGGGGTTGGTAAAAGCAGGTGTTGAAGAGGAATGGAAGGCTGGGAGATGGTGGGGAAGCTCCTGGAGTCAGAAGCCACAGGTGGGCAAGACGTCCCTCTGTTTGTGGAGGCGTGTTGGAGGACAAGGCGTGACGTATCCCCTCCACATCTGTGCGACAGTGTCAAATGTTAATCGCTGGGACAACGTGAAGAAAACGATCGATAAAGTTTTGGATTCAAACACAATGATTGACGGGTGCCGAGAAGAAGCGCAAAGGGGTTTAACAGGAGTGATAAAGATAGCCGTAGATGAAGCGTCACCTGTGGGATTCGGGAGAGTCGTGCGTCGCCTCCGGACTCTTCCAGCATCTCTGGAGCGCAGGTTGCCAGGCAGGGGAGCTATGAAGCCCACCAAAAATCCCTCATCGCCCCTACTCTTGCCACACACACACACACACACACACACACATGACCAAACAGCATTTGAAGCAGCAGGGTTAATGATAGCAGAAGAAGAAGAGTAAACAGTGGGTGGCTAACGAGTGCTGATTTAGAACGGCGCTCCGCCATGAATTAATGAAGAGATCATTGGGAAGCCACAGCAACAGAGGGGAGCACTTGTCTTTCGGGACCTAGCATGAGGGGCCACTATAGTTGACATCACTTTAGGGCCCTGAGATTCCTCTCCGTTGTCTGGAAACAAGAGCGGTGACATAATGTCTCACTTAAACCTTCGTCGGACTCCCTTGTTCACTCCTGTCTTTAAGTCTCAGTTAAGGTAATTATTACCTCTGCCAAGGAGGTTGTGATTTAGTTGGAGTGTCTGTTAGCAAAACAAAACAGATTAATGGATTACCATTTTCAGGGAATGCACATAATGGGGAAAAAAAGATAATTACATATTAGTGGTGTTCCAAATTAACATCAATCACATCAAAAATGATCACAAATAATTTGAAGATTCATTTAAAAGTTATTTTTTCGCATGCAGTCTTGTTCTTTCTTTATCTATATATATATCATATATATCATCTTCAAATTGTGGATCCAGATGGTAGAAGAAGATGAAGAACTTGAAAATATATTTTTGAAAATATAGCTTGTAAGTAATAGTTATTTATAGACAGTTTTAAGCATCAGGGAAATGTGAGTTCTTCTACTAGAGTGGGTCAGAATTCTCGCTACAGGTTTTTGTAATAACTGCAGGTGAGACAGCTCCTTATCGTATATAAAATGTATATGGTATTTTATTATGTTTTATGACTCAAAAGTATAACCAAAAATGTAAACTTCCATTTGGGATTTAAAACCTTTGGCCCTGTTTTAGCTCTATTACTGTCAGCTGTCAATTCATCAATGATATCTCAAATCCTGCGATCGTTCTTGGGTGGAGGTCTTCGCTCTCTTAGGTGCTTTTAAAGTGCTTTCAATTCACCCTGTGAGCAACCCACACAAACACTCACCAGCACTCATGAAAAAAGTCTGAGATGAAGGGTCGAACTGTCTCGCTGAACCTCTGACGTCGATTAAATGTTGTTGAGAAGTTTAAAAGGGACACAAGGATTCTATAAAATACCTCACAAAACACTCTTAAGAAGCTTTTCCCTGTTATGACCTGTATTTTATCGAGACACTCAACCTTCCTGCTATTGAAAGTGTCTCTTTGAATGTGTTTGTTTGTCTGAATGGGGTTTTAATTGCGTATAAAACCACATTTTATCTGAAGTTGCATTAACCTGTGACTTTTGACAACTCTTTCGGTCAAGTAAAATGGTGATGCTGTTTTAATTGTTTTTATCCAAAGGTTGGTGCATGAAAATAATGGTTAAACCAGTACTGTAGAATACTACAGAATACTTCAAGGACCCATTCCTTAACAATCGTGAGATTTCTTCTCTTAAAATTCTTCTTCAGGCATGAATAAAAATCAACTTCATTCTTCCAAATTGTTGGTGACTAAACATTTCTTTTGTTTTTCTCCTTCATCTGTCGTAAATTCTCTGCTGTTCCTTCTCATGTTCCGTCTGCTCCGAACCTCCTTCAGATCCAAGAGGACATGTCATGTAAGAGCCGCCACTGATCTGGTTCCACACGGCTTCACTACGCACACATCTGCTGCTCCCCCACACATGGACGGCGGCGAGAAAAGATGATGAAAAACGAAAAATATAAGAGCTCCAGAGGAGCCTCGTGCACTGCTGCGACAAATACTTATCAATTAGGAGACTGTGAGAGCGTGTGGGCGGATCTATTCCGGGCGCACAATGCCACATGTTTGATCAGAAATAACTGTGGAAAAGTTGCGAGAATTAACGGTTAAACAAAAGAACACGCGTTCAATAGAATCTTTCTGCGTTTGAGGCGACGATCAGTGAGAAGAAAGAGTAAAAAAGGGAAGAAAAAAGGAAAAGTATGACCATCAATCATCTGATTTGGTAGAATTTAAACTCATAAGGCATTTTTCTAGAGATTCTTTCTTCTAAGAGTAGTGATAATAGTAATAGTAATGATAATAAAAGATAAAATGATAAAGTATAACTTATTTTTCATTCAACATATATATTTATTTATGTTATATCTTAATAAAAAGTACACAGTCTTCATAAGATAAGATTCAATGGTTAAGTTTAATTAATCAAGTGTCGATTTTCTTGCCCATTATCACCGAAACTTAATTTGTTTCGACCTTTTAGGATCCTTACGGCTTCTTACCAAGATAGAAGTTTCTGACCATTTCTCTCAGTTTGTTCTGGACTCACTCCTAGGCTAAGGCTCTTGTCCAGGATTTGTTAGGATAAGTTAGGATCTCTCTGAAAGGATTCTCTTTAATGTCTTAAAACGTAAGAAGTAAAAGACTAAAAATACCGGATTTTTGGAAAAAGTGATAAGAAAATGCTCCATCCATGTAATAACATGACATGTAAAGTAAGTAAGCAAAAGTTTACTTTTTGCTTCATAAAACTTGGATAAAAACGTGTTTTTAAACACAGTAAAATGAAAAACTCTGTTAAAAAAGGTGGACTAATAACACAACTTCTTAGGGAAGTAGGAAAATGTGTGTCCTGATCATTTCGGTGACTTAAGGACAGTCCTGTTTTTCTTTGATGCCTGTGTCATTATGTTATTTTTTTGTTTGTTTGTTCAAAGACGATGGCGGGTCCCTATGGCTGAGGATGACTGAGTGGCAGGTTCTTCCCATTGAAAAAGGAGCTACTCTGCCCGGGAGACCTCGCCAGAGTATTTCGTCTCTTGACCAGGTTTGCTTCATCCCGTTGCTCCCATGACTTTTTGGATTACAGTGATTTCCTGCCTGTGGGCTGTTCATGACATTATCAGAGATTTATTTTTCTCATGTGAGTCCTTTTTGCTTTTTTGTTTTAGTTAGTGAGATCCAGATCCTCAGCCGTGCTGAGTGCCTGCCTTTTTTGTAATGGCTTTTTTTCTTCCTTGTGGAGGATGTTTTTCTACTTTTGATCTGCAAATTAAAGACTGTTTCGAACTTTCCTCCGGAATCCCTCATTGACTGTTCCGCTACTGGGTCGTCTGTAATAATTCTGTTACTAAGGACTATGTTCATATACAGTATTTTGTCACCAACAATAATTCAAAATATAATATAAGAGTTGTATAGATTAAGACAGATATTTACTAGTATGTTGAGTAAAATGGGCCTTGGATATTAAAAAAGAGAAATTCATAGCAATTATGGGCCTCATCTCATGACAACAGCTGAAATTGTATAAATGTATTTAATATACATTTAATTCAATCTAGAGCTATTTTTATGGGGTCTCCTGCCACCCTTGAATCTCCCTTAACTTGACCTGATCAAGTTGACTTCCCTCTATAATGAGACATCACTGGTCTACATGATAATTTACACACAGACACACCTACTAATTTATATATATATAAAGCTCACAACAAAGAAAGTGTTATTTAACTGCAGTAACATAAGTAAATGTGAGCTAAACATCCACTGTGTGTATCATGGAGTCACTGAAGGACATCGTCTCGGATCTACTCAGTGATCCTTCTGGCGCTGAACCCCCCCAGGGCCCTCTAGACCATCCTCGGTATCATCTTGTGGTATCAGCGACAGCCTGGAGCCCCGACTGCGTGGTCAGTCGCAGCGAACAGCAATCTGGATCGGGCTTCTCCTGGGACGGCCATTACCACGTATCTCAACCTGCCTCCGAGCGAGAGAGAAATAAAACAAAAGTTTAGGCGCCATTAGAAACAGTCATTATTTCATTCGGTGCAAACATGTTTGTTTTTTTCCGTGTCGCCGGTAATGATAGAGATCTGTTAGCGATCACAACCCATCTGAGCGTCGAACCGCCTCCACACGGTTTCATAGGCGTAAAGAGCGACGCCACCGAAATAGAAGCGTTTTTTTTATTTTTTTTTTATTGTGTCTGAATCATTCCCTTAATCGTCTGTCGTCAACTATTCTGAGTGAGAACAACATCACAGCAGGTGCTTTTAGTGTCCACGCAATATTGAAACTTGTAATTCCTGGACCAGAAGAGAAGCTGATGATTGAATTATGGATTAAAAAGTCAAACATAATCTGGTTTTTATTGCATTTTTCAGGACCTGATTAGCCGCCGTCATGCTGCGTGGAAAGTCCTTTTTTTTCTTTCTTTTTTTTCTAAATTACAGCTTGGATCTGGACGAACGCGGTGGCAGCCATATTTCCCCGGATAAGGTTAATGGGCTGGGAAACTGATGAAGCATTTAATGTTTGTAAAAGGGTAATTGACTATGTCTGAGTCGTCTTGTGGTGGAGGGAGGTTCAGGGCCAGCTGCAGAGAAGGGTCGTCACTCCGTCAGCATGGATTACACACATCATTCAAATAATAAGTGCCCTTTAAAAACAACAGTAGTTTACCGACGATTCCTTTACGGTCGATAATCACGATCAGTTGGATATGTGTGGATTTGTGTCGACTTTAATGGCTTCTGTGAACTCTTCTTCATCCTGACAGGATTGTTCCGGGGGCTGGAGGGGGGTGGGGGGTTGTCCTGGTTTAGCCTTTCTCAGATGAACAAGACCTGCCCACAGACCTGCACACAGACCTGGACACAGACCTGCACATAGACCTGCACACAGACCTGCACACAGACCTGGACACAGACCTGCACATAGACCTGCACACAGACCTGGACACATGCAACTGATGAATCGTCCTCCACGATCAATACCTATTCATCAAAGTCCCCTCTTACTCGTTCATTCTCACCGCTTTGGTCTTTTAAACCGAAGTCTGATCATTGCTCGTTGTTTAAACTGACCAGTGACCTCAATCCTACTTATGACACCATTTACAACACTAATAGACTCAGGGACTCATTCATTCCTCATGCTATTAGACTTTATAACTGTGAAAGGATGATGTTATTCTATGTGTTATTTCCTTTGATCTAGGTGCTTTATATTTGCACTTTGTCATTCCTTGCCCTTTGTTCTTTGCACTGTGTTCCTTGTTCTTTGCACTGTGTTCCTTGTTCTTGTTTGTATTAAACTATCGTCTGCCGTGAACTGGAAACCCAATTTCCCAAATTAAATTAAATTAATCTAATCTAATCTAATCTGTGACAGAGATTGTGTAATTATTGTCCTCACGGTTCTTTGTTTGAAACAATTTAAATGCACACTTCAATATTTTTGTACGCAGGATATCTTAATGATGTATTGATATATGATATATTAATGAGAATTTTATTTAGTTTAATTAATTCGGAGCAGTTGAATTTCACAGCATTTCTTTCTTAATATTCATATTCTAAGACTTATTTTACTCTTTTATTCTGTAATGCCACCACAAAAAAATCCAATCTAATAACAGTTTATGATTCTGATATGATTCTCCGATAAAAATATAATTATTTTAAATAAAAAAGATCTAATTTCCCAGAGGAATGTTCCCAAGTGATCAATGAAGTTCTATATCTATCCATACATTTATTTATGTTTTTAAAATTACAGACACCATCCAATCATGCATCCCGCAGGCGATCACATGACGTTCCTTTAGTGACGCAACTCCACCAATTTAAACACCAGAAAAATGAATAAAAACTCTTCTGTGACCGTTTACTCGCCGTAACATCTGATCAATCTTAAAATAACATTGACTCCTGATTTTGACTAGATGGAGCTCACATGTGACTTCATAAATTTTGTGTCATCACAAATACAGCCTTCAGAATTTGCAGCTGCATCAATTAGGAAACAGTGAAAAAAAAATTCTGTTGTACGGGTTGAATGAAAACACATCTGGACCGTGACGAACATCTGTATGTCCTGCCGTAACATAGCGCTGATGTGTCACTTGGTGTTTTTTTCTTCTCCCCACTGCATCAGTAAATATGTATCAGCGTGCTCACATTCATTATCCTTCTTCTTACATCATTCATGAGTGTGGCGCTAGAAGTAGGATGGTCGTGACGTGCACCTGGCGACCTTTAGAACACCTTGTTAATGAAGTGTGACATGATGCTGGTTCAAGTTCAAGAAGTAGAAAAACATTTGTGCTGCCCCTTGTGGCCACTTGTCGATCGTAAAAATGTATTTAACAGGCGTAAAGACTCATTTGTTGACATAAACAAGATTTGGCCTCGTGGGTTTCTCTCCGACCGGCTCTCCACTTAAAGGTCCTCTGGAGGGATCTCATGGTCGCGAGTTATCAGACTCAACGATCCTCCACGAGGCGAGGGAGAGGAAGGTGATCACGAGAGCTCCTCGTCGTCGTCTTCGTGCCACTTCGCTGTTGTCGGCGTGACATTAAGTAGACGGGAGACATACGTCGCACCTCGGGGCTAGGAGGACACTGGAAGGAGGCGTTGTCATGGAGACGGACCCCTGCATGGCAGCCGGTTTAATTATTCAGGACCACCATCGCCGAGCATCAGCGGGGAATCAGCTGGAACCGCTGAAACGATTGAATGATGAGATTAAACAGATTAAACCAAGTGGCGAGTCGAGGAATGTGACTGAACTTGAAAATGATGAAGTAAGAAACACGAGGCTGCGGGTGGGCTGATGTAGAAATGTGCTTCAGGACAAAATAAAATGACATTCTCTACTCAAGGCATGTGTTTTATTTAATAAAGTTTCAACTAAAGATCAATTTCCCACTGTTTATAGGAGGTCGGGTCGAGGAGGCAGCCCCCGAAACTAAAGCGGTTCAGACTTAATGTTATGTTTAAATATTGCTTTATATCAGGAAACAAATAAATTATCTTATTTAAATCAACCAATAATTAGTCAAATATTAAGTACTAACCTGAACTGTTTAATCCTAAAAAAATAAAGTACTTTTAGGGAACAAATCAAAAATTTAGCTTTAGTAGTTTAGTGTAGAGCGTTAAAAACAAACATACAAACAAAAAGGCCATTATGACTTCTTATGCTAATATGCTAACTGCTAACTTAAAGGGATTTTGAATTGGACTGCAACAAAAAGCAACTTTAACGATATGTATTTTTAGTATTTTAAATAATATATATTCACCTTGTTATCTAATGCCATATTAGCTTTAAATGGTTGCTAATTCCTTCGCTATGCCAATTGAGGTCACGTGCTACACACATGGTTATCTTATCTTGAACACAACTTAAAGTGATACTTCGTAATGTTCCTTTTTAGAGTTATAGACAAAAATGTTTGTTCATTTCAACGTAGCGACTGGAGCTCAATTGACTTCATCTTCGTCCAAAAAGACACTTAAACATCCAAATAACTCCATACAGCTCGTCTGAAACATGTATTGAAGCCTCGACATTACATATTGTTCAACACTCAAATTAGTCTATATTTTGAGTTTGAGTTTAGCCGAAGTTATCTGTCTCTCAGTTCCTGCCTCCTTATTAAAACACATTAAAATGTAGGCAGCTAGCCTTGCTGCTTCTGCTGAAGCCAAGCTTAAAATATAGACTTTTCCAAACAATTTCTCATGTTTAGGCTTCAATACTAGATGAAGATTACAGACGAGCAGTATGGAGGTATTTGGATGTTTTTAACTGTGTATTTTGGAGGGAAATGAAGACGAAGCAACTGAGCTACAGTCACTACATTAAAATAAACAAACATTTTTTGTCTTTGAATCTAGAAGGAACAGATTACTCTGTAAATAATCCCAATGGTGAATTTTGAGTGAACTATCACTTTAAGTATATTGTATTGTATTTTTAATTGCACCATTAATCAGAGAGAGTGTGGATTTCTTGTCCTCACTGGTCTTTGTTTAAATGTAATATACACTCCCGCTTCAATTTTTAAGGTCAGAATATTTGGTATATGGAATCAACAGTTACTACTGTTAGATTTGGTTACAGTTGAGAATATTTTCATTTTATTTATATTTCAAGTAATATTTTAAGATTTTCATACTACTTTATTATTTTAAGTTTTTAGAAATGTTTTTTAAATCAAATATAAACTTCTTTTTTTTAAATACACACTTTTCAAAACCACTTTTCAAAACTAGTGAATCTTAATTACTTAACTCAACCAATCAGGTTTTACACAGGTGATCACATGACACTCCTGTAGCAGCGCGACGATAAATAAACATAAAACATTAACAAAAACTCTTTAATGTATTGTAGCTGGTATGATAGTTTCCTTCACGTCTGATTAACGTTAATGACCGCATTCCTTATTGGACCAAAAACTTGCTAAACACACAAATACATGTTTATTCGCGTTAGCTTAGCTTAGCTTAAGAAGTATATAGTGATGGTCTGATGAAGCTTCATGAAGCAGTGTCATTATTCTCAGAGTCCACTAGATGGTGGTCTCTGCACTATTTTTCTTTTGTTTTGAACAACTGTTCTAATGAAACATAATTTTCAAAGTGATGGCGCCACCTACTGACCTCTAAACAACATGACACTGTTTCATGAAGCTTCATCAGACCATCACTAATGTAAAGGACATGTAACTAAAGGAGGAATTCAACGGGAGCTCCTTCTTGCTTCAGGTAAGAGAGGAGCCTACATGGACCATGATGTTTGCTTATTATATAGTGATTTGTAGTGACAGTCAAAAGTAGAAAGAGTTGAAATTAAAAGTTGTTTCTTAAGGAGATATTTTAAAATAAATATATATAACATTGAAGTGTTTTTTTTATAAGTGAAGCGAAACTTTACGATGTCACATAGAGATTATATGTGGATAAGCTGGTAATAACTGGTAGTCACTGGTCCTCACAAAGCGATGGAAGGTAAAGGTCCATGAAAGTACACATTCCCACGCTGGGTCCCCGCCCTTCCCTCCTCCGTGTCCCCGATAGGTCCGTCTTTATTTTTAGCTCTGGCATTCTCTAATTGTATTTGCTCACTTCAAACACAGCTGATACATAATTCAAAGTCTGTACCGACGACACCATCAAAGTGCTATTTATCAACTCGGGGTCGATGAAACTAAGATATCAACCGTCAGCCTGCACTTGATGAATGACTGACACTCGTCACAGCTGTCATTGTTCTGGTGTCAGCAGAGGCACTTCTAATAAAAATCACAGGTTTTTATTGACATTATCAGTGAAGGGGTTCAACAATTAAGAATCAGCTTAAGTACAATATGAAAAAACATCGGAATATTGAGATACTTCACGATATATATTCCCTTTTATATTTAATTAATTATTTAAACAATACAATTTCCAGACTATGTAAGAAAATGAGGTAGAAGAGAGGAGAAAACAAATCAATAAACTGACACAGTAATTTTTGATTGGATTATTACAATGAGAATTTTGGGGGTGAGATTTCGCAAAAAAAAGATTTAATTGGTTTATGAAAGAATACAAAACGAAAGTCTCGTTTTTAGTCTTAATCCTTATGTTGCCCCCTAGTGTATTTATAGTGAATTACACCTTCCGGAGTTCCAGAGTCCATTAATGCAATCGTAAAATAACAAGAATTAATTTACACGTGTTAGGTATATAAAAGTTGTTAATAGAATAAATAACCGTGGTGACGGCTTGTGTTTATTTTTAAATGAACAGTTATTAAAATAGATTCACTTCTGAATTGACACAAAGAAAAGGATAATTAATTGTATCATAAACAAATAAAAAAAAGGGATGATAAATGCGATAAAAATAAAACTATATATGTGTACGATCATAATTAATTTAATCAGATAGATAAATTAATACATTTGTCTTTGGGAGTCACTTTTATACATAAGAGATATCAATAAATATGAATTAAAAACAATGTCAACAAGTGAATAAAAGTGTATTTAGTATTAATGGAATATTAATAGAATATGAATGAATGTAGACATTATGTCAGCTATTAAAACTGACTTAAGAAGCAAGGTTTTGTTAAAAAGCATAAATGTTTATTTCACATCCAAAAAAACAAAAACAAAAAAAAATCCACTTACAGTACATTCCCCAAAAAAATCGCATCTAGATTTTTACCTTTAAGTCTCCAACACTACATATATTAACAAATCTCAGAAGAAAAATCTCGTGATCCTCTCGCCACGAAACTTTCTGCATCGGTCGAGTGGTTAAAATCAAAATCACTCGCTCAGTGGGGGAGCCCTGCTCGCGTACACACACACACCTGGAACACACACTTTTCTGCCGACCACGAGAGCGCACGGGTGAAGCTTGTTCATTGGAAAACAACTGAGGCAGATTGAATAAAACATTCAGAGTATAAAACAGGAAAAAAAAGGGTTGCGTGCTGTGACCAGCACTCACATTCTCTAGAAGATAAATAAAAGCATGATCCAGTTTCGCCCGAGTAGGAATCCACGTAAAGGTGCTTGTAGAGCTGCGCTGTGACGTCCAGTTACATAAAGAGTTTGTCGAAAATCATTAGAGCTTGGAATAAATAAACGGAGATACAAAAATCCTGCATCCTCCTCCATCTTATTCCACCTGCAAAACACGCCTGATTCCTAATTTCCCTCAGGCCAGGTGAGACTAATGACTCCGGATGAAATCCGTGTTGTTGAAAATAAATATATGATTTATTCTTGTTGCTTTTTTGATTAAACACGGGTAGAAAATTAAAGCTTCGGTTGAAGAGAAAATAGTTGAGAATATAAATAATAATTTTTGAAATGTTACATAAATACATGAATTTAACTGAATAATTTCTTTACATTTAAAGCATATTTTTTAAGTGAAAAAAAACGTCTATATTGCTCATTTTTTTTAAGACAATTTGATAATATTCTGAGTAACTATTTAAATCACTGAACAAAGCCTAAAGATTAAGGTCCTGCCTGAAGCGTGTTGTTTGGAAAAGTAGAAAAGTGCATTGCTCAATAGCCCCGGGCATAGATGTGCGCGCACACACACACGCATATAAAAAAAAAAAATCTCCCTTTTACTATAAAAGACGGTCGCTTGACGGACAGGTAATAAATTAAGGGTTCAGCAGTTCACATTCATCAGCTGGTCGTGTTCACATTGGTCATTGTGTGGCTCGCCTAAGCAGCTCCAGGTCTCGGTGGCTGTCGGCGGAGGTGGCCGTGCAGCCGTAGGTGTCCAGACCGAGCGGCAGGTAACGCTCCAGCAGACCCAGGGTCTCGTCTCCCTGACCAGCCTGGAGCGAGACCCACGGGGGCGGAGAGAAGGAGCCGCTTTGGAAACCCCAGAGTGCCAGACTCTCTGCGTGGACAACCAAAAAAATGAATAGTAAATAATTGATCGATTCCAAAAGCTGAGGCCAAAAGTTACGCAATCGATGAAGAAGCTTCTATTAAGGTTTTTAACAGCCTTTGAATTGCTCCGTTTAGATGTAAAACACTGTAGGAGATTTATACAAAAGTAACTTTTACTTATTTTTAATGATGTTTTTTTAAGTTTTTGATTGAGGCTGGGAAATTTGCTTATACTTAGTAAAAATACCAATAAAGAAAAAGTATTTTTATTTGAATAAGATACTTTATTTCGCTGTTGAGAAGAAAAAGAAAATCGGAGAAAAATAAAACAAATAGGTCCTCTAGAGGGCAGTGTTTCAAAAGTGACGTTTTAAAATTGAAATGGATATTATAAGTACGTAATCACTGCCATCAGACTATTGACTAGTTAAATTTGATATTTCAACTCTTTTTATTGAATGATTTAGTTTTTAATTATTTAATTCAATACTATTTATATTTAAAGGTTGAAAAATGTTGTATTTAATAATTTCATTAAATAAAATTGTATGTTCAAATTGTTATTTTTTTACTTTATTTTTAAATAATAATAAAACCAATTATTATTATATATATATATTTTTAATAATAAATAAATATACGTTTTTAATACATTGAATTGGATATTCTAATAATGTTTTAATTTCAATATTTTTACATTTGTATTAAATATGTTAGTATACATTTTTTATATTAAATTTAAAAGGCTACAAACGAAAAGAAATGAATTCAAAAATGATTTTTTAATATACAAAAGTGTGTAAAAAAAGGCATCATTTTGAAAATATTGAATTTTAGAAATTAAATTATTTAAAAAAAATAAAATAATAAAATTTAGAAATGATCAACGTCAATTATTTAATGAAAACCAATGAAATCTTTCATAATCAAACTATTTAAAAAAATGTATACGATGTACTGAGAGACTTTTTTAAGTTACCAGGAAGATAAAACCAGAAACCGACACAACAAGAGTCTTAACTCATTAGTGTGAACAGATATACAGGCGAAAAATTGTCAACAGGAAAATAAAATATTAACAAAGTACAATATTGTAGTTAAATTCTTCCGACAATAGACAGAAGAAGACAGAAACACTATTTTTAAATCTATAATAAGAAGTTAAAACAAACTTATTCTTAATGTCATTTGTTTGAATAAAGTTTCGACAAACCTTTCATGTGCAGGTCGGCAGCTTTAGCCAAACCAAAGGAGACGAGTTGCGGGGCGAGCGCTGACATGCCCTCAGGTGAGCCTCGTGTTGCCATCAGGAGCACAGATCTGATCCGAACAACAAGAAAACAACATCATTAACATCTTAACAAAGAGTAAATAAGCAGTAAAATCTCCTCGGTCCACCTCTTTGGTATGGCGGTCTTCAGGTACTGCTCCATCTTCGAGTCCATCCTGCTGAACAGAGTCTTCTTGAGAACTTTCCCAGAGCAGGCGTCCACAGAGACCAGGAGGTAGCCGCGCTCGGAGAAGCTCATCTCCACCTGGTTGACCTGAAGGACAAGAGAGACGTGAGCAAAGTCTTCTCGCTGGTGTTCACCCGTCAAGGTTCTCACAGTGATGAAGGATCCGTTGTCTCCTCGCTGCTCCTCTCTGCTGCTCAGAGACTTGACTTGCGTCTGCAGGTACGACGTCCAGGGCTGGCTGGAGATCACCAGCTGCCAGAAGAACGTTTGGTCAGAACGGAGTCGGAAGTCTGGTGGGGATCGCTCACCTGTGACGCTCCGCAGTCGGGGCAGGGTTGAGTTTGGAGGGCGGGCATGGGGACCACGGCCGAGGGGGTTCTCTTGTACTTGGGGTACGCCTTGTCGGTGCAGTTGCACGTCTGCTTGACGGAGGTGGACACCGTGACCTTCACTCTCTCGCATCCTTTGACGGAGCAGTAGCTGTGACCCCGGCGTCCATGTCGGGCCCTGAGGTAGAACCACAGCAGGCTGGAGGACAGACAGATGTCGTTTTGGTGAAAAAGGACAAAGAAAAAAAGCCTTGAAAATCTTGTTAAATTGGAAAAAAGGATAAAATGCAGAAAGAAAAAAAAAAGGTCAAAACATCATTCACTGTATATTATTTAATTGTGTACTTATAAATCAAGTTTAAAATTAAATTATTAAAGCCTTTTATTTTTAAATATTAACTTTGTTTACTTTCATTTATTCTAAGTAACAAGTTATACTATAAATAAATAAAAACATGGAAAAATCAGAGATCACATGGGAAAAAAAGTTTTAGAAGTTATATTTAGAATTGAATTAGAATTTAATTATAAGAAGGTAGAAGCTTCAAGAGGTTGGAGATACTAATCCAGGCGTGTGCAACTAAATTTCCTCAGGGGCCACATATTATACAGTGGCTGTTGTGAGGGGCCACCAAGCTGAAAATAAAGGGCAGGAACCCTAAATATAATAGGAACACAACAAAAAAAAAACATTTGTTACAAAAAAAATCTATAATAATCCATCTAAATGGGCTAAACAAACTTTATTTATTCATTTTTAATCTGATCTAAAAATTACTTTTAATTTTTTTACCTAAATATCTCCTTGAATGACAAAAAAAGTAAAAAGCGTTGTAGTCAGATTTAGAGTTTAACCAGTAATAAATAATAAATGAAAAATTAAATTAAAATAAAGTTAGTTTCTACATGATCTGTCTGATGGGTTTAACCTCCTGAGGGCCAAATAAATACAGTCAAAGGGCCGAACGAGTCCCACTGGCCGCACTAACTGGGCCACAGAGAAAGAAAAAAAAATGTATATGATTTCTGATCTATTGACATTTACCGTCTGTTTAGTCTTGAAAACATATTTTCTCTGATGCAACCAAGCCTGTCAAGTGAAGTTTAATAAAACTGTAAACTTGTGGAAAAGAGTGAAACAAAAACTTCATATGATTAACTTTTACTGATTTTATCTGAAAGTTAATATAATTCTTGTCTACGGTGTTTAAAAAAAGTTGGGCTCCCTTGATTTAAACAACCACGAATATAATGTAGGTGCGTGTTTTCAATCCACCGCTAGATGGCGCCTTCGCGCGCTCCCAACAGGCTCCTGTTAAAAGGATCCTGACTCTGGTGTCTTATAATAATAATATATAATAATGTCTTCCTACCCTGCGCTCTGGTCGAAGAAGTACTTCCTGTCCATGGGTTTCTTCTCCAGCTCAGAGAGAGACGACACGGTGCCGTAGTCCACGATGTCGTCGAAAGTGTTGCTCTGCCGGTCGTTGATGTCGGCCATGAGCTGGAAGGTACTGTCCGAGGGGTAGCAGAGTCCCACCAGGACCCAGTCCTCCCTGCCAGGACCAGGAGACATCGCTTAGAGATTCTTATGTTTTAAAAGTAGGAATTGTTTACATTTTGAAACATTGTTTTGAGAATGGAAAAAATTGAATCATTTTCATATATATAATTTAGCTAAAGAGGCTTGAATGATTGTTTTATTGTATTTAATTTAACTTTTATATTGTTTGTTTGTTTTTTCTGACAAAAAAGCACCCTTTAAACTATATTTTTATACAAATATTCACTATATTCACATATAAATATTATAATATATTCACTTAAATAATAAAAGGGAAAAACAGAGGACAAAAGTCATAAAAAAAACAACCTTATAGTCATATTTAGAGTTGAACTAGTTGAATATGGTATGAATAATACCAATAAATGAAATGATCTGTCTGATTTTCCTTCAACCTTAAAGGGCCAAATAAAAACCCCTTGACTGCACTTTGCTCATGTCTGTGGTAATCCATTTAAAATAGCATTTGTATGTGAAAATAAAAATCAATAAATAATGATTTTGACGTTTTTATTTCCATTCCACCACTTTTCATTCTAACATTTCTATTATAACAGAATTGTGTTCTGTCAGTATTCTTTTGGGGATAAATTATTTGTTAGTGGAAGGAAAATTCAATGCATTTTTTCATTTATTTTTAGAGAATAATTTAGTTTTTTCACTGGTTATTACCGTTTATGTCAGAACTGACCCCACAATGGTGGCAAAAGGTCCAACAAATGTCTCGGTCTTGGATCTCTCAGTTTGCTCCACAATGCGTGACTCACTTGTCAAAGTTGATGAGGGAGAGGACGACCTCTCGGGGGGCGGCGCCGCTCCAGTGCAGGGTGTAACTCTTGCTCATCATCAGCACCGGCTGGTACTGCTGCGAGCTCGCCGTCTGGCTGTTGATCCCCCTCAGGACCAGAGGCGACTCGGGGTACTCGTCTCTGAGGATGGACAGGCTGAGAGTGGGGGCTCCTTGCGTCTGAACGTAGACCTGAGGGAAAACGTCCGATGAAGGATTTAATCCGAAGAAAAGAAAGAAAAAAAAAAGGCTTCTGACAAACGTACTTGTGAAAAGCGTCCGCTGCAGACGACGCCGCTCCACGCCGACTCGGATTCACATCCGGGGTGTCGGATCAGGTAGTTGTCGGCTCTGCCCACGTAGGTGTCTCTGTAGCCCGTCACGGATCCGTCCACGTCGTGGAAGATGGAGTTCTTGTCCCCGTCCAGGTCGTTGCCTTCGAACCACTGACCGGGACGACCGAAGAACGTCCGCAAGCTCACCTGAGACACAACAGTGAAGGCGTTATTGAGGCGACTGATCTTAGAAGAGCTACATTTTATACGGACATTACATTTACTGGAATATGATTTCGCTTTCCTTTAGACACGTAAAAATGCCCTGGGTTTAAGACAAAATTCCCAAATAGACAGTTAATAAACTAGATTTTTTTTTGCTTTCTTAATTGTTGATTTGGAAAAAAGTGTCAATATAGAAAATGTGAGTTTTATAATTATGTAGTAAATGTAAATAAAATAAAACTATAGCAGGGCAAATGTGGAAAAAAAGGAATGTTAAGTTGAATATAGCAAATGTTGAGCTAAAGAAATGATAATAATAAAATCATTTTTTTAGTTGCAAATAATGACATGATACAAGACAATGATGTGTAACAATTAAAAGTTACTTAAAATAATATACAGTACATGTACGAGATACGTATATATATATATATATATATATATATACATACATACATACATACATACATATTTACCATGATAGATCTGTGTAAATAAAGAAATACAAGGATGCATAGGGAAAAATAAATAAACGTATAAATAGCTAAATAAATATACTTAATGGAATATAAATAGAGTTTAATATTTATGGTTAAATATCTACTAAATTTAGATGCAAACTGATAATTACACATCAATATGTAAAAAAGTGTATATTGAAATAATAAAATCCAAAACACATTAACATGTTGTTTACATATAAACAATGGATATTAGCACACAAACTTGTTTTTAGGGATCCTCCAAATTAATTAAATGATTGATGCATCTTGTGAGCGACACCTGGTGGCCTCACGGTGAAACGTTATCAAACGATCATCACTCACAGACGGGTGGAAGTGGATCTGCGACAGGTTGTTTCTGGGCGAGAGCTGCCAGTTGTTCTTCAGGCTGAATCCAACGGCGCTGGTGTATCGCTCCCGGGTGGAAACGAAACCACGGAAAGTGCTTCGCGTGAGCCGGACCGGACCGTCGTAGATCTGAAAACCTCTGATCGGGAAAGTCCTAGAGAGGAAACAAATCCGCTGTCACGCTAAACGGAACCGTCAGAGAAAAGTAAGAATATTTGAAACAACAATAAGTTGAATCACAATCCCCTCCACACAAGTTTTTAATCCCTTCACACGCCCAACTTCTGTCTTAAAATCGAAACCTCAACTTGCAGAAATCCATTTTTTTTTCCTGAGTCAACTAAAAGCTGGCAGCGACCGTGATGACGACCGAGGGACAGAGTCACAGCGTGGACAGGAAGCCAATAAAAGGTCTATAAAGTAACACACAGTGGTCACAAACCCACTAAACTCTAGTTCCTAAAGCCGAGGAGGCTTCTAATTGCATGTTCACTCGCTTCAGGTTTCTTCTCCGGAGGGTCACGGAGTGAGTGACGGGACAGAGACCAGAAGAGACGAGGAACAGTAAAAAAATAAATAAAAGGTTTATTCACTGTTACTGTGTTTCTTTCACACACACAACTCTCCCAAAATAACATTAATTACCAGTTAGTCTCGCCCCATTAAGCCCAGGTTTCACTTTAATTTCCCTCATTAAATCCACCCTTTTTTTTTCCTCCTTTACCTATTCCTGGGAAGAGTTCGCATCTTTCCATCGGTTCCTCCTGAGCCCCAGTATTTGTTCTGCCCTCCGTTGCTGCCTCGGTTTCCACTTTCACCCACAAACAGAGACTGTGTCACTTCCTGGCTGGAGCCCTCGTCCTTCGGGTAGCTGCCGTCGCTGTGGAGGACGAGGACGAAGAAAATTAGTTTTTTAGAAGAGGCTCAATGTCAGAGCAGTTTTGAAGGTAACGTACCTCGCAAAGGAGAGTCCAACTCCGTTGTCAGCAAAGCTTCATGGAGACAAAAATAGATTATTTGTTTGTCATGGTTTCTGCGTCACGGTGTCATTTTTCTTCATCACTTTTCACTAGCAGTTCAAGGCACCTCAGATAAAACTGGGCTTTTTTTAACTTTTAAAACTACAGGGAGATTTGATGAGTTTTTAATCACATGGTGGAAAGAAATGCTAGTTAAATTGTATGAAAAAAACGCTTAAATACCTAAAATGCCATATGACAGTTTTTAAAGAAGTTAATTTTTGAAACCCCTTAGATATTTAAGATGTTTGTGACTTAAGAAAATCACTTGTTTTTCATCAAGTTTGTATTCCAAACTGGGACTTATTCTAAAAATTAGGGACTCAAAAATTTATAAAAAGATTTAAAAGGTACAATCAACAGTAAAAAAGTGACTCATTTTTTAAATATCTATTCTTTATTTAATTTTGGTTCTTGTTTTTTTTTTAAGTTCTACTGTGTAAAACCAATTAAAAATTAGCAAAAGCAATGAAACCAAGAAAAATCTATTTAAGATGATGCCAAAAATACCTTTTTTATAGTTGAAATAATAATTTTTGGAGGTTAATCTATTCACAAGTCGTATATGACAGACGACCCTATGATAGCAGACTATATTTTAAGAACAAATCATGATATTTAATCACTTAAATGTATAAAATAAAGTTTGTATCTAAACTGGGACTTCAAAAACGGGGCTCAAAAATGCATGCACATTCTACTCTGTAAACTCAATTTAAACGAAGCAAAAGCGTGGAAGTAAGAAAGGGTGTCGTCATATTCACAGAAGTGTGTAGAAACCAAAGCTAACTCCTCATTTTCATCCTGGTAGAAATCCAGAAACGCGTCATGTGTTCCGGCTGCTGGAGAGGGATCGAGTCATCTTACCCAGAGTTCTGGATCATGATGTCACCGCCCCGGATCCACGCTCCCAGGTCGTTGTTCTTGAAGGACACCAGCGTGTCCACGACGGCGGTCACTCGAGGGCGGCTGGGGTCGGCGTTCTGATGAGGTCTGAATCTGAAACGTCCACAATTGCACTTACTCATGTAAGTAAGTAAGTAATTTAAATTTATAGAGCGATTTTTCAGACCAGGGTCACTAAGCACTTAAACCATCAAAAAAATACTCAAAAATATATACTAAAAAGATCAAGATAACACCGAGACAAACACAGGTGTCCCAGAAAATCAGGGAAAAGCCTGCACGAATAAGAAAGTCTTAAGATGTTTCTTGAAGGAGTCAGTAGATCCATCAACCCAGAGAGAGAGGAAGATCGTTCCAAAGCTTCGGAGCAACAACCTGGAAGGATTTCTCTCCTCTGGTCCTGAAGCATGTGTTCAGGAACCATCAGTAGATTCTGATCCAAAGACCTCAGAGCCCGAGCTGGGGTGTAAGGCTAGATCAGATCACTGATGTAAGGAGGAGCCTGACCATGAATAGCTCCAACAGCAAGAACCAGAATTTTAAAATTGATCCTGAAAGAAACTGGCAGCCAGTGAAGAGTTTTAAGGATCGGGGAAATGTGAGTTCTTCTACTAGATCAAGTCAGAATTCTCACAGCAGAGTTTTGTATTAACTGCAGGCGTGACAGCTCCTTCTTGTTTAGACACGAAAATAAACTGTTATAATAGTACACACGAGAAGACACAAACGCATGGATTATAAGATCCAGATCATGTTGTGACATTCATTTTTAGTTTAGAGATTTTCCTCAGTAAAATAACACTTAATTTGTGAAACATTTGAGGAATAATTTGGTGTTAAAAAAAGGTGAA
This sequence comes from Callionymus lyra, assembly GCF_982586985.1. NCBI lineage: Eukaryota > Metazoa > Chordata > Actinopteri > Syngnathiformes > Callionymidae > Callionymus > Callionymus lyra. Next base: position 15,632,316 of record NC_141818.1, read on the forward strand.
TTTAAGTGTGGACTGGATTAGTTCTGCACATGTTCTTCAGCACAAAAAATCTGATTCGTTTCGTAATTCTTTTACAGAAACGGCCCAAAAAACGAAAATCGAGCTGTCAATGACTTGAACGGAGGTCATGCGTAAAGAGAATGAAAAACAGACTCTCCACACATAGAGGAGGTTTGCTGGATGTAAAACCTTTTTTCCGTCTGCCTGACAGCTCTGTTTGGACAGTCGGGCGAAGAGCACGGACTATCTGTGACGCCTTGTTTTCTCTGTCAACACGACGCTGGCGGACTCTGCACTGAAGGCGACAGTGTGGCAGCGGGGCCGTCCATCCTTCCCGGTCCGTATCCATATCGAAGAAAGTACATTATCCCGGCGGGTGTCGTAAATATCTCGTCGTTACACAAACACATTAGCAAAGCCGCTAATGAATAAATGTTGACTTTTTGTAACCGAGCTTGTGGTGGCGCAGAAGGAAACTTTTCTTTAAGTTGCTGATGACTTTACTCTTTACATACAGTCTGTGCAGCACGTGGTCGAGTGAGCGGCGCTTTTTAAAGATACATTTTTTATGTTTTAAAAATACATTTTTAAAGAAAATATAATATTCAATATAAAATACTAATGTTGTTGCCCTAAATTTTAAGTGTAATCATTTATAACCAACATTAAAAAATTATATAAACCCTTTCTATGTACATATATAAATATGTATCTTTCATTTCATTTCCCATCAATATTAAAGAAGATAAATGAATATAAAGATAAAAGAATGCATGTAAAAAAAACGTAGTCACTTTAAATAATAACTAAAGGGTTGTTTTTTTTCCCATTAATCCGTCTTTGGACAAACATTTTCGTTGCTCAATTGTGATCATGGGAAAGAAAACCTTGACGGAGTCCCTAATTACCATCTGGATCCACAAATGTCTTGGGGAATATTTTCTCCCTTTAGTCGAGTAAAAAAAAAAGCAAAATGGTTGAATTTAAAATGTTTATATGTTGAAACTTTAATTGTATTATTGAATAACAGAATATAATATTGAGTGGTTGAGTACATTTTTTTCATTTTTATAATTGAATTAAAATTGTATTTTTTTTTATTTTTATAAATATAGTTTGATATTCAAATTCCAATAATTCTACATATTTTTATCCATAGCCTATTAAATTAACTTTTATGTGAACGTTTTGTTTCAAAATTTAAACAGCAACTAATATAAAAAATAAATATTAAATATCAAATAAAAATGTAAACACCAAAGTCTATGTGTAGATTTCTAAAATTAAATTATAAAAAAAAAAACATATCAATGCAAAAATGTTTGAATTGGACACGTCTTTCTTATTGAGGTCATCCCTTATTATCTCAGGGTCAAGGTGACCTGATAGCACGAAAACAAATATGTTTGTGGTATCCCTTGTGTTATCTCAGGGTCAGGATGGCCCGAAGGCCCGAAAACAAATGTGTTTGTTGTATCCCTTGTGTTATATCAGGGCCTAGGTGACCCAAAGGTCTCAAAACAAATGTGTTTGTTGTATCCCCCGTGTTCCATCTGGGTCAAGGTAAATGACCTCCCTGGCATCCAGAAATACATATGAAGTGGTGGAGGTCTTTCACCTTGACCCAGACACAGCAAGGGTTAAACATGAATTAAAATACAATTATAAAACCAACGTAATACTTGTAAAAAAATGGGCGTAAATTTTTATGACTTCTTGACTGGAATATTCGACCAACCTTGCATTGTTATCCAGACACAGATATTCTCGAGGATCGGCTGCACTCGCGTGTGTCGTCTTCACTCCTTTATCGATGAACAATCCAGCCTTTAAGGAGAAACATACGGTTCAAGTTAAACATGATAAACATTTTTTTCTAAAAAAAAAAAGTATGTGAATCATTTCTTCCATGTACACTGAGTTTATTTTCATAACATGTTCCGACACTGAATATGCGCTTGTGCGGGTCATGCGTGTGGAAAAAAAAACCATATTGAAACGCGTGTGAATGAAAACCTAGAGTAATTTATACAGTAGCCTGTAGTAAAAGCGAGGTATAGTTTGGACCCGGAGGCCCCGTCCTCTGTGAGCAAGTGTGCTGTGGTCACGCTGGACAAAGAGCTCACAGTTCACCTGCCTGACTTCTGTCGCGACACAACACACGGCAACTGTGGGTCCAAAACTCAAAAAGTGTGTGTCTCTCTCTAGACATGTGTGTGTGAGCACATGTTCAAGAAGCAAGTCAGGAGAGAGTTTGTAAACACGTTTTTTTTTAACGGGAGTAGCTTTAAAAAAAAAAAAAAAGGTGGCGATACCTTGAAGTTGGAGTGGACCCGGTTGTTGTAGAAGATTCCCAGGGGGGTCAGCTCCGCCTTCGTCTCTGGTAACAAGCCGTGCGAGTCTCCCGTGGAGGAGCTGTGGAATACGAACCATATGCCAGCATCCTACGAGAGGAAGGAGACAAAAAAAGCTCAGCAAAAATATCCAAAGAAGGGAAACAGAAGATAAAAAAGCAGGAGATGAAGGGGTTAAGAAAACGAAATGGGGTCATGCTTTGTTTTTCACTTTATTCCCTTTTTAATCCTCATTTTATTGATGGATCTTTTTTGTTATGAGCATGAAAGCATTTAATTTCTCATTTACCGAAAGTTCATAAAATGCCAAAGCCGGAGTTGATTCCTCCCAACGTCACTCCGCTTTATTCCTTATTGGTGAGAACTATTTTCTAATATAACCCGCTTACCTGAGAGCCCGCAGCTGCGTTGCTGATGAGGTTGTTGTTGGGGTTGGCGATCCAGAACGTGGACACTGCCCTGGAGAACACCAACATGAAGAAGTATATTAAAAAAAAGGGCAGATGTTTGGAACATGTTTGACAGTCGGGGAAATTCATTGGTCTCCCGAAAAAATTCCTCAATCATTCATCACAACAAAAAAAAGAATACTCTGCGGGAGAACACACACACGAACACACAACTACTTCTGAAAGCTTTCAGTGGTTTTCTTGCTGTTGCTAAGAAAACATTTGCTCCGGAGGAGAGATTGTTTTTACTTTACTGATAAAACCACCTTAACTCAACCAATCTTTGCTGACGTTGAGGTTTTTTCCCCCTTCACTTCCACTGTGACCTCGGAGTGAAAATAACACTTTGACCGATTCAACAGTGGCATACATCAGCAGGACAAGAAGCAGAAGAAAGTGTAAAAGATAAACCTTCTAACCGAGCCAAAGAATACTCATAAATAAATGCTTCTCGATATTAATTGCAGATTGCTGTGAAAAATACTGAATTCAAGGGGTGTTGGAATATTTGAGGCAAGACTCCAGATATAAGTAGTGACGGTCTGATGAAGCTTCATGAAGCTTCATTATCTTCAGAGTCCACTAGATGGCGGTCTCTGCACTATTTTCCTTTGTTTTGAACAACTGTTCTAATGAAACATCTTTTTTTAACTGATAGCACCACCTACTGACCTCCAAACAACATGACACTCTTTCATGAAGCTTCATCAGACCATCACTAGATATAAGGAGCTAAAGAAAAAATAGACACACTTAAATATTGTGATATTTTTATTCAACTAACCCTATCGATATTCAACAGCACTTTTTTTTGTCTTCTTTTTTTTCATTTTGTTCATCCAATAAAACTAGCAAATGCTTGTATTTCTTTAAAAGACATTCTATAGTAGTGATGGTCTGATATAGCTTCATGAAGCAGTGTCATTATTCTCAGAGTCCACTAGATGGCGGTCTCTGCACTATTTTCCTTTGTTTCTAATGTTCTAATGAAACATCACATGATTTTTCAACTGATGGCGCCACCTACTGACCTTTAAACAACATGACACTGTTTCATGAAGCTTCATCAGACCATCACTAGTCTATAGTATATCGTTTTTCGTATAGTATCACAATATATTGTGACCTTGTATCGTGATATGCATCACTCACCACATTCTTGCAAATACACAACCCTGCTAGATTTATTATTTCACATCCTTAAAATCTTTCATGTTTTACAAAATATTACCGTTTTATCGATTTTATTGCATACAGTGTTAAGTGAAGAATTCTTTAGTCCACATGGTAACCCGGAATATAACCTTGACTCTCACACACACTCTACCCACAGTGACGCTTCTATCAACATCTCCAGGGATTTTAACCATGCAAACCTGGACTCTTACACGACTACTTTCAACCAGGTGGTGTCCCACCAAGACAAAAAAAAGGACTTCTATATATCAACCTGAAGAATGCGCACAGAGCCAAACCTCTTCCTCCACTGAGGAAGTCTGATCACCACCTGTTCCTTCTACAGTCACAATACACGCCTCTGGTGCAGAGACAGACTGTGACCACTCGGACAATCAGGACGTGGACACCAGTTAATTTACCAATTCCCCGAAGCAGATCTCCAGAGGGATTAATAAAGTTTACCCATCCATCCATCCTTGTCTTGGCCTTTGAGGGTTTTTAAATGTGTATGTATTTTTAACTGTGTATTGTTTTTTGATTGTTCAAGCGCTTTGTGACTCTGGTCTAGAAAGGCACTTTACAAATAACTATTACTTACTTACTTACTATCTATCTTTGATATGTTCGTATTCTTTTAGAGCTTTGTGTCTTTCTCCTTGGATCAATGCTCTTTTTATTTGCACTTTGTTTTTGTTCTTGCTTTAATAAAACCTGCTGTACCTTCTATTGTCTGCTGTGACCTGGGAATCTAATTTCCCGAAGGAGATCTCCAGATGGATTAATAAAGTCAATTTAATCTAACAATTCCAGAAATTGTCAATGAAATCTGTTCATATCCATTTGAGGGTTTTTAATAAAAGACAGGGATTTGCGAAGTAAAGCACATGGACCACTTGCGGCCCTTGAGGCAGCAGGATTCGTTATAAAAATGTATATCTCAGGAGACTTTTTAAACCTCATAAATATCTTCAATGAATTCAACAAATAGTGAAGCTGCCAAGTGTTGATGCTAAATGCTAAATACTGAAAATATTTGTGTCTATGTGTGAAGAAAAGTATACACACTTTATCTAACGTCTGATAGAGAAAGGTGTTGTTATGATGTTGCTGTTCTCATTAGACCCCCGGCTCGTTTTCACCTCATCTAATGTGTCCCCCTGCTCTAGATCCTCTCCCTCTATATATATATATTCAAGAGGATCTTCCAGGCACACAGTCACACCCCAGCTGGCCCCAGACTTTATCGCTACTCCCTGTGAAAGCTGAAACTCCTCCAGCCTAAACATAGGTGAGGTTTATTTAGCTCGTAACAGTCCAAAACCCCTTTGACGTCAACTGCTTTCATAGACGCTTAAAGCCTTTTGAATTCACGAGCTCTGTTATCGCTCTTTTATTATGGCAGACAGTGAATCCATTCACATGTCAGAGTCCTATCTCCACGGACGTAAAGCTATCAGCTTACACACGCACTTCAAAGATGTTTTTCCTGATATCCAATAATGCTTACTTGCACTCGGTGCTGGGCGACGGCGTGTATCCCTTGTACACTTTGTCCTTGATGCTGGTGCACACGGTCTCGTTGCGGTCGGTGGGCAGGAGAGTTCCGGGTCGAGTCAGAAGGCCCAGGTTGTGATAGAAAGTGTTGCGTTGTTCGATGCCGTCCTCCAGGAAGAAACAGTGACCCAGGGTGTCGTAGCCCACCGTGTCCTTGACCTGCAGGAAGGACGGATAACCGTTTATATTTGGAGCCAACAGCACAATCGAATCACAACCTGAACTCTACAGGGAAGAAAATGACTTGGAGTTACGACGAAGCATCATTACGTACCAGCAGCCCGTTGGTAGCGTGGACGGTGACACAGCGCGAGAAGGAGTGGTGAATGGATAGTCCGTCGAGGTAGGTGGGCTCCCGGTAGCCTCCCCTCTGGTCCACGTCTCCGCACATGTGGAAGTGGACCGGGTAGCGACCGATCTGCCCCTGCTGACCCATGTTCTTGAGCTCCACCTGGGACAGATGCACCGACGTGAAGTTGGCAAAGATCTAGGAGAGAGAGAGGAGATGGAAGTCGATGAGCCAAACTGTTCATATTAGAGATGGTAAGAAGAAATGTACTGGCAAGACTCATACGATACGACACAGTTGCAAACGATCCACTACGTTGTGAAACATTTACAGACCTTATGACTCTTGAGGAAGTTGAAACTGCTTTCTTTTGTTTTCAAACCAAAATATGTCCAAACATCAGCTTTAAAAGCTGCCAGAGACGACTGTATCCTCTCGTCCTCAGTCACCACAAAGATTTCATTGGCATGCATTAGCAGCGAAGGGTTGTAATGACTGCAATCTAGTGGTTGGAAGTTGAATTAAAACATATATCTTTCTCTCTCTGAATATACATATATAGTTTTCCTTTAACATTATGATATATAGACATATAAAGGAACTGTGATGTAAAAAATATGATTTCAAAGCCAAAGCAATTTTTTTTTTTTAAATAAACAAAAAAATAGAATGAAACGAAAAAGATAAAGTGCTGTTGAATATCGATACAGTTTTGTAAAATAAGAATAATACCACAATATTTAAAAATCTCCATAATACCCCCCTACTAAAAAAGAGTATAATATAAATTAACGATTTCATATTTTTTATACATTAATTATGCTTTAATTGGGATAAACCAGGCATTTAAAAAACGTTTACAAAGATATTTTTTTGAATGAGTTGGTGATATCACCACATTTAACATGACCCTAAGAACAGTGAGAGACCAAAGTGTGACGCAGTGATCAAGTCTTCTAGTAACACAGTGAGTCACTTGAGTAACTGTCAGACAGCGACAACTCCCTCCTACAAGTGACTCAAACAAGATTGTTCACAAGTTGTAAGTCACTATTTAACAAGCAACATGAGTCGTTTTGTGTGTGTGTGAGCAAGAGAGAGTGAGGTTTGTGAGACTAAATCTGTAGATCTCAGTAGACGTAGTTCGAATGAAGAGATTCACTTGTCATGAAATCGAGCTTAGCGGCTGAGACAGGCTGTCCTGAAGGAAGGAAGTGAGGTCACTGAGGACGGTCCATTAGTATCGGTTGTGTCATTGCATATGTTTCCCTCTCAGTGAAGCCAGGCAACTTTTAAGGATTTCAAAACCATCCACTCAATTCTTATTCTGCCCAACTTTTGAAGGCAACACAGCTTTTCAGTGATGAGGTGATGGTTTAGTAAACCTTTCAACTTGGTAAGTAAGTAAGAAACTAAGTAATGTTGTAAGATGAAGAATTTTCCGAACTTATCATGACTCATCTGAGCTATAAATATCTGCATTTCTGTAAATGTTAAATAAAGATTTTCTTTTGGGAAAATATAAAACCAGAATGAAAACAAAGAAACAACATTTATTTTTAATCTGGTTACTCTGAAAGACAATAAATGGCATAAAACTAAATACATAAATGCAAATAAATACACAGGTTTATACATTTACAAATGTCGAGATAAAATAGAAACGTTCAAGTAAAGAAAATTACACAAATACATTTGGAAATGTATGTAAACCTAAATAATTAATTATAAAAATTCAATGAAAATAAAAGCAGAATAATTAACATATAATAGTAACTAAATGTTGTTATCTATAGATATGTTAATGTATTTTTGAGATTTGTAAATGTATAGTAACAGTATGTATTTTAACATTTTATTATTTATTTATTATTTGATGTCAAGATCATGAACATTTCAGTTATTTATTTATTTAATCTTTTCAATTTCTTTTAGTCTCCACTTTAATGTACAAGTCATATTTTATTTCAATACGTTTATATTCAATCAGTAATTACATAGATACAATAATTCATTTCATTGCATCTATATTTATTTTGTTCATCCCATTTTACAATGTAACAAAAACACAGCAAAAATATACCGTGTTGTTTTTAAAATACTGGAAATAAATGTTTTCTGATTTTAATGTAATTATTCTTCCCTCATAGTTACCTACTGTTGGGTAACTATACCAACTAAAGTGAATTCCATCCCGTAAGAAAGCGAGTCAATTGTGATTACAAAACATAACATTTGATCTTTGTGTGTTTATGCAAAGAATTATGTGTTTCCTGTGACATGAAGTCACAAAGTTGCTGCACCTCTCCATAAGAAAAAGAAAATCACTCCTTGCAGTTTCAAACGGACGGCTGGTAATATAATTAGACAGGAAAATACAGTGCAACTCCGCTCTTGGAGGTCCTCTGTGGTCTGGCATAATCCAGAAATCTGGTTTCACTTAGAACGAAAATCGGCAAAAAACCCTCAGTCAACCGACTCACCCAGACGTACAGTGAGCCCAGATTAACACACACACACACACTGCCTCTGGCAGGATTTAGACTTCGCTTATGTCTACGTCCAGGAGATAATGAAGACAAATAGAGCCCAGTCATTTCCCGAATGCTGCCTTTTTTTCTTCTTTTTTTTTACTGCACAATTAGGCTACCAAGCTGACGTCAAGTGCAGAGAAGAAGTGTGTTTATTTTATCAAGCGCATGTGGGACAGTTACTGTTGCAACGTTTAAGGACCGTCAAAGCGGTTCTGAGATGATCTCAGCTGGTTATCATATTGCTCAGATGTGGAGCAAATCTTCTAATGAATGACTGCAGGCCACAAAAATGCAAACTTGAAAGATTGGCAGCGAGAAAAGTAGTCCAGTGGTCAGGAAAACTCAAATAACCTCACACGAAGGAGGAAAAAAATGATGATGTGGACCGTCTGGTAGAAGCCAAACAGGAGAAAAAAAAACGCACCTGAATGTGACCTCCGTATGTGTCGTGGTTGTAGAACTGGCAGGCGTTGTTTCCATAGCAGGAGTTTTCCATTTCCCCGTGGATGAGAATGTTCCTGGAGAGAAGAGCCACTTCAGCCCTCATGTCCACCCCGTCCACGATCTCTCCAACGTGGCCGTACAGAGGCTTTCCTGGACGATGGAACACAAACACATTAAAGATAGATAATGAGACAGACGTTTGCAGTCAACAACAGCTTCGCGTTTTCAAAGATGTATGATTTTAGAGAAAACAATACACTTGTTTAGTTTTTTTCACAAAGGTTTTTGAGTTCATCCAAAAAAAACATTTTTTATTCCAAACAGTATTTCAAGCACCGTCATGGTTGAAGAACTTCTTGAGTGCTGGTTACCAACTCAATTATTCTTGATATCCACTGGCGGATGATAAAGGAATGTTCAAAGTCATGCACCAAATATGTTCTGCAATCTTCTCGATCCACAAGATGAGAAACACTGGATGGAAAAAACTTCCATTACGTGTCCCGGGGAAGAAATACATCATTAGTACTTGCTGCCAAAATAGCAAATGAGTCTCAAACTTGATCTTCACGGAGGCTAAAACAAACCAGTGCCACCTAGAAACAATCTCGAAACAAGAAGAGACACAGAAGTCCAATGATCCACTCAAAGAACGCACACCGTTGTGTTCATATTCACACTATTTACCTCATTTTAAGGTCAAACTTGTGAGTTATTGTCTCGAAGTAAAGTTAGCCAAGATATTTACCGCAAAATCCATTGCCAACTGTTCCTTTTAGGAGACAACCAATGGTCGATAAAAAGAAAATCAGTTTATAGCTCCAGCTGTTGTTTTTTTGTGTGTTGGCTTTTGGCAAATATAGTCTCTAGCGAAGAAATGTATTTTAATGAGTAACGGTTCTGATATAAACTGGAATAACCACATCAAATATCCACACAGAATATCAGTGCTTTTTTTTGTATTTAACTTTGGAAAACTATTGAATGACATTGTATAGAAATCTCATCATATCTGTGGATTTAGAGAACTGAGAAAATCCACAAACAACATTATTTTGCCCACAAATAATACTGACAGAACAAAGCAGACGTCTCAACGACAATGGAAAACGTATTCGACTTACAATTGTAATTTGTCTCTATTTTAACCAACCCAAGAAACACCAGCAAATCTTCCAATAAATGAGACATCATTTCCACTTGCACCATTATTAAAGCATAGTTTGTGGGACCTTTGAAGCAGCACCTTGGAGGTACAGAAATGGGAGGGAAGGGAAACTAAATAAATATAAATAATAATAAATAAATGGAATTTAATATAATATGGTATAAAATAAAATGATTTTCCCTGAACATACAAACTATCTTGTTCTTCATATTCTACAGTTTAGGACTGTCTAACGACACCACTAGTGACAATGTCAGATTTGGTGTCAACCTGGCTGTTACCAAGAAGCTTGTAGCTAGCTAGCTAAGTAAGTAAGTAAGTACAAAACTAAGCAAGTAAGTAAGAAACTAAGTAAGTAAGTAAGTAAGAAACTTAGTAACTAAGTAAGTAAGAAACTTAGTAGGTAAGTAAGTAAGTAAGTACGGAACTAAGTAAGAAACTAAGTAAGTAAGTGAGTAAGTAAGAAAGTAAGTAAGTAAATAGGTAAGTAAGTAAGAAACTTAGTAAGTAAGTAAGAAAGTAAGTAAGTAAGTAAGTAAGAAAGTAAGTAAGAAACTAGGTAAGTAAAAAACTAAGTAAGTAGGTAAGTAAGTAAGAAACTAAGTAAGTAAGAAACTTAGTAAGTATGTAAGAAAGTAAGTAAGTAAGAAAATAACTAAGAAACTAGGTAAGTAAAAAACCAAGTAAGTAGGTAAGTAAGTAAGAAACTAAGTAAGTAAGTGAGTGAGTGAGTGAGTGAGTGAGTGAGTGGGTAGGTAGGTAAGTAGGTAAGTAAGTAAGAAACTAAGTAAGTAAGTGAGTGAGTGAGTGAGTGAGTGAGTGAGTGAGTGAGTGAGTGAGTGAGTGAGTGAGTGAGTGAGTGAGTGAGTGAGTGAGTGAGTGAGTGGGTAGGTAGGTAAGTAGGTAAGTAGGTAAGTAAGTAAGTAAGTAAGTAAGTAAGTAAGTAAGTAAGTAAGTAAGTAAGTAAGTAAGAAAGTAAGAAACTGGGTAAGTGAAAAAACCAAGTAAGTAGGTAAGTAAGTAAGAAACTAAGTAAGTATGAAACCAAGTAAGCAAGTTATCATTATTCATAAAGCACCTTTCTAGACCAGGGAGCAGAAAATGGAAAGGTTTCTGACAGGATAAAGACCAAAGCAGCAGAACAACAGCCCTTCTGTGGAAGATTCTGCTGAGATAAAAATCTAGTATGACTTTCCAGCCGTATAGAAAAAAGGCCAAGATCGGCTGAGATTGTTAACAAATATAAAATATTCAAAAGCGACTCAAAGTAAGAAAATACACTCTAAAAGTATTTTGAAGTTTGTTGCCTTGGGCTAATGGTGTTTGCACGGTTGAGACCCCATCTCTAAACCAGAGTTGAGGAAACTTTCTCCGGGTCAAACATCTTCTCGAGATCAAAGCTGGGGTCACCGGTGCACTGAGAGGATGGGAAATCATCTCGTGCCGCTTCAGCTGTCGAGAAGATTAATACACATGCGAGAGCCGCTTCCTGTTTTGGTACTCCAGCCTGGTAGACCACCTCTGCAAAGTGACTCCGGGGTCAGATACCGTGTCATCAGTCGAGTGCCGTTATTTATTTATGGAGATTTCTCCGACCGCTCCAGCCAGAAAAACAAACCTCCAGCAGGAGCCAGTGACAAGCCCTCCCTGGCTCGCCATGAGAATGTCTGGCTCAGTAATAGCTGGTGGACCGTGAAGCAGCCTTTTTTCATGGATTTCTGGTCCTCTCTCTGTGCAGGGCCGGTTGCTTAGCATGAGGAATGTAGCTATGGCAGCGTTGGAAAAAGAGAAAAAACACATCCAAGAGTTTCTTGGAGCACCGAGAGAAACAACAGACGCAGCCAAACCAATGAATGACATTTAGTAAATAATGACATACAACACAAAAGAAACCCACATGAACTAGTGGGTCGATGATGCAGAGAGTAAGAACCAGAAGACAATGATTGTTGAAACTGTTCAACAGCTGCTGTACACTTAAATCCTTTCTCGGCAAGGCTAAGTAGTATTATGAGGCGAGGCTCTGTACTATTACTCCGCGAGGCTCAGTAGTATTACTCTGGGAGGCTTCATAGTATTACTCCGGGAGGCTTCGTAGTGTTACTCTTCGAGGCTCCACAGTATTACGCTGTGAGGCTCCGTAGTATTACGGGGCGAGGCTTCGTAGTATTACTCTGAAATGCTCAGTAGTATTATTCGGCGAGGCACTGTACTATTACTCCGTGAGGCTTCGTAGTATTACTCTGCGTGGCTTCGTAGTATTGCTCTGCGAGCCTTCGTAGTATTGCTCTGCGAGGCTTCGTAGGATTACTCTGCGAGGCTTCGTAGCATTATGGGGCAAGGCTTCGTAGCATTACTTGGCAAGGCTCAGTAGTATTATTCGGCGAGGCTCTGTACTATTACTCCTCTGCGAGCCTTCGTAGTATTGCTATGCGAGGCTTCCTAGTATTACTCTGCAAGGCTTCGTAGTATTGCTCTGCGAGGCTTCCTAGTATTACTCTGCAAGGCTTCGTAGTATTGCTCTGCGAGGCTTCGTAGTATTACTCTGCGAGGCTTTTTAGTAAGATGCCAAAGTATTATGGGGTGAGCCTCTGAACTATTATTCTGTGAGGCTTCGTAGTATTACTTCATGAGGCTTCGTAGTATTACTCCATGAGGCTCCGTAGTATTAATTCATGAGGCTTCGTAGTATTAATCCATGAGGCTTCATAGTATTACTCCATGAGGCATCGTTTATTACTCCGCAAGGCTCAGTTTTATTACTTCGTAGTATTTAATAGTGCGCCATATAATCCAGTATGCCTTATGGTCCAAAAAATGTGGTACAAATAATATTTATTCTAATATATGTATCAATCTTAACAACGTTAGGGGCCACATTAACAGTCAATGGGCCACAGGTACTGTCCACTGCACTGACGACAATCTGGAGCTTCTTAAAAGTCAACGTTGAGGTTAAAACGCTTGAGAAATATGTGAAAAATCTCAACAATCCTCACATAACATGAGCACCTTTCTTGTGCTTGTTAAACACGTGTATTGGGTTTCAAAGCATAGCTCAGGCGAACTTCAGGGTCTGCTCAGCGTCTCACCTTGGATCCGGACCTGCCGGCTGGTGCAGAGTGGGCAGGGCAGCAGGGTGAACTCCTCAGCCTGGTGCATGGAGTAGTCGGTGCTCGCCATGACGATCTGATCGCCAGCTCTCCAGCTCTGCTGCACTTCATCGTGGAGGTTGAGAACCAGCTGGTCCACAGCGTCGATCTGGAAGCCAGTGATGGGGAAACCTGCAGGAAAAAAATTAAAAAAACATGTCATCATCATCAGCATAGATGTGTTGACGTATTGAGCAATAACAAAGAGTTCCATAGTCCACCTGACGAAATGTGTTTCACGAGGTGTGTGTGTAGAGCAGAAAGAAAACAGCTCACGGTAACATGACCTGGTATTTGTCGTCGCCACACGACTCTTTTGACACTTCACCTCAAGAATGTCTTTCATGTTAATGCGACTGGTTTCAAAAAAAAATAGTGGGCACTAAAAGTCAGAGCTCCAGGATGTTATTTAAAAACTTTGTTGACTGGTCTCTTACCGTTCTTCCACTCGCTGTAGCCGGTGACCGAGAACCTGACTCCGTTCACGGTGGTGAAGTTCCTTCTTGCGAACGCTTGTCCTCCCGTGTCGTGGTTTTCGTGTTCCCTCACTTCCTCCGAGCAGGAAGCGTTGCCACCGCCGACCACCGATACCAGAGCCCACGCCTGTCTGAGGAATACATCTAGAGTCATTTACTGAACACAATGAAGTTACTAATACATTGGAAAAGGTCTCAAAGTATCCGTTTGCTATTTGACTTTAAAAATATTACGTAAAAGTCACCATTATGCTCATGTTTACAACTTGAAGTTCAAAAGACTGGACTCTGAACTAAGGGTGCGGACGGTGAGATCCGATGGGTGTTGGTTCAAGAGCCAGTGACTTAAAACCAGATGCTACGAACACGAACAACAAAAACGATAGTTTAGCTCTTCCCCACAAGAAATAATAGGAATTAAACATGTCCATGAGTGAAAGTGTAGAGGTTTCCAAACTTCAATCAAGGAGCCAAAATCCTTTTCTAAATTGCCAACAAAATGCATATTTTCCACACTGTACAAAAAAAACAAATCTTTTTCACGTGACTGTTCGTTATTGAACAGTACCGTTACGTTTTTTAGTCCCATTAATTCACATTTAAAAATATGTTTTCTTTATAGTTCTTTTATGGCTTATATTCAAATAGTGTGTATTCAAATAATTCGATTTCTTTGGAATTTACAATTACCATGCAAACATTGTGGGAAAACCTGCAATATCCCGGCCGTGACTGAGGATGAGAGGATACTACAAAGCTGATACTTAGACATATTTTGCATCAAGTTCTATTTATTTAACCAAAATAGAGTAAAACAATCACAAGATGTCAGCCCAATTTAACACATGTGATGTAAACAATGTTAATTTACGTGCAGGAGCAGCAGCAGTTTGAGGCCATACAAGTAAATGATGAATCTATGAATGAAAAACCTATGTTAATCCAGATGGAAAATACAGAACCTGAGAGAAGTGTGAAATTAAAATACTGCAATGTTGAGTTCAAGAGTATGTCCTTCATCGTTAAAATACAACACAAGAATTTTGTAGTAAAAGTGTAATTTGGAAAAATACTAGGAGATCATGTCCTGCTGCTTTTTAATCATCACCTCATTCACATTTGTGTTCTAAGCGAGACGGAAGAGTGATGTTGCCGTCAGGGAGTCTCTGAAGTAGTTCTGACACCTCACGATGAGCCGTTCTAGACGATACATCAGAAAAAGGTGTTTTTCTCTCGACATCTATACAGATCACTTTGGATGTTGACAAGCACACGTTGTCCTTGTTCGGCAGAACGACTCCCACCGGATTAATCACTGCCAAGTGTGCCAGCGTGGAGATGAAAGACCCCGTGTCACGTCCCCTCGTACCACCGTCATAGATTCACAAAGCGGATCCATCTGTCAAGGAAGCCGGGTTTGGCTCGAACGTCCACTTTCCAGCTGAGAGTGAAAAGAGGAAACCACCCGCTGCCCTCTTTTCGGACCAGAGGCCAATGATCTAGAACATGTGAGTGTGCACTTGGCTATCAATCTGTCACTACTTCATTATCTCACAACACACTTTTGTGAGAAGTCAGATGTAGGTAAGACCTTAAAATGCTGCATCCAAGTTACTGATCACAGCCAGAATTTAAACATTTAGCCAAAACATGTTCATAAATATGTTGACAACAGGAGCATCGGGGCTTGCTCTACACACATTACTAGTTTGTGAATAGGTCATTTGGTTATAGATCAATTCAGTGAAGATTGAAGATTACAGGAGCAAAAGAAAAGTAAGTAAGTAAGTAATTTGTATTTATATAGCGCTTTTCCAGACCAGGGTCACAGTAAATGTTTTCTGCAATGGATCAACATTTATTTTGGATGATTCAAATGTTAATACTTTGTTCATAACAGCTCATGAACATCTTATGCACGCCCAATAAATGTCTTAAAATGGCAATATAAATAACCACATCCTTCCTCTCCATTTACAGTCAAGTAATTCATGTAGATCACATGAGTCAAGCTTAAGGCCCGGGGTAGCAAATCTGGCCCACAAAGTCCTGCAAAATGGTTAGCGCAAAGTAGACAAATGTGAATTTTCGTGACCAATAAGGATGTTTTACGGTTTAATATAAGATAAGGAACATTAAATAATGATGTCTACAATTACACAGGGACTTCCAATAACGGTAAAACTGTTGTCAAAGGAAATAAATTGGTTTAAGAAAGGATAAAAAAAAAGAAAGAGATAAATCGAGTTTCCAAAAATTTGTCATAGTTCCCGTAACAGAAAGTTTGTAAGGTACGCAGTTCAGCTCGCAATTTACATTGTAATATTTTGAGAAACGTTTTGTGATTTCATTTGAAATCCTCGAACTAGACAATGCTTTTCATACGGAAGTAAAACCATTTTACATTTACAAGAAATATGTATTATAACCTTATCTTTGCTCCGAGACTCAGTTTTTGATGTCAGTCAACATCCAACATTCCTTTGAGCAGATTAGATCTCATTTTCCTGTAGACCACTATTTGAAATTTGACTGATATCAACAATTGTTTCTGCCAATAAAATTATTTTGAAATAAAAATTATATTTTAAATCTTGTCAGACACTAGGTTTTGCTTAATGAACATTTTGTTATGAACTTTAAATATTCTGAACTTGACTCATTTTTGCATTAACAAGTAGTTGTTACAAATAATAATAATGAGTAAAACAACAGGACATAAATCATAAGGCAATTAGGAAATTTATCTCCACAATTTAGTTGTATTTTTTGTCATTTCGGAAACGCAAGAGGTTTTAAAAAAGAATAATCTGTTGCGTCAACTTTAAAGTCGACATAAAAAAGGGGGCTTTTGAATTGAAAAATACATTTTATTGTATAAAATAAAGATTTTTAAACTCTAACATTTCAGAGAAAAATTACATTTTTAGAACCTTCCACTTGTCATGCGAAGAAGAGGTGCATTTAGAGGCCAACGTCACAAGAAAAACAAATAAAAACCATACATTTCCATAAATGTCAGTTTGCATTTATCCCAGAAGTGACTCTCGTAAATCATTAGTTGACTTTAATGAGACCTTAAAAAGTTCCCGTCCCAATAAATTGTTGCTACATTTCCTCCTGCCACCGGCTAATCCACAGCGAGCTAAAACAACAACCGGCTCTAATAAAGAGTGAAAGGATTAGCAGAGTGTGCACACTGTTAGCTGACACAGGAGCACCCGGCAAAATCAACTCTGAGCCCTTTCAAAAACCACACGGTTGTGGACGGCTGTGGATTTGTTGGAAGAACCTCCGAGCTGCCTTGGCGTCCGCCGCCACGAGAGAAACACGGCATGGGAGAAGCGAGTAAAGTGGTTTGCCTTTTTTTTTTTTCAGCACCACAAGAGTAAAAAAAACTCCTTCAGATAAATCAAATCAACGTGTGGTTTGATTTAAAAGAATCACTCGGGGGTTTGTTCGAGAGAAATTCAGGACAAACCCTGGAAACTGGGTATCAGTGAATGTAACCTCGGGTCCCGGCGCGAGCGGGGAAAACAGGAAACAGGAAGAGAGATATCAAGATATTGAGGTGGAATCCCAAATGAAAGGGCGGAGAAAAAGGTTTATTTTCCAACGCAGCAGGAACATTAAATGCTACATTGTTTTGTCTGCGTGCGTATGAAGGGGTGTGAAGGTGAAGGTCCTTCATAGAAACAAGGGGTTCATCAACTTCCTTTATCGGACCCCGTGGAGCGTAAGTAAACAACACACACCTAACAATGTGTCATTATCGCTACACCTTGGAAAATGAATTCAACAATCTCGATAAAGTGGGAAAAAATTCTAGTCAGTTGGTCAATTCTAAAATAATGCAAAAATACTGTATTTAAAAAAGATTAAAAAAATAAGTAGGAATGTAAAACATTTACACCGATAAAATGCTGTATTTTTATTTTTCTGTAATGATATTCAACAGCATCAATTTATTTTTTTCAAAATCCTTTTCTTTGTTTGGCTTTTAAATCATATTTTATTTGATCATAGTACCTTTATCGTTCATTTTATAATAAAGTGTGTATACAATAAAATATATATATAGTGTTAAACTTGGAATTTACGTGCAAATATTTTTAGTCGTTGTGTTGAATTTTGCGATATAACTTCCGGCCACTAGATTGCAGCAGTCAATAAGTCTCCCGCAGCTTAAGTAACAATGAAATCCCTCAAGATCTGGAGTCATGTGGTGATGACTGAGGACAAGAGGATACAGTCGACTCCCAGCGGCTTTTCTAAAGCTGATTTTTGGCCATATTGAAAACAATAAAAGCAGCTATGAATTCACCAATGGAAGAGGCAAGTACTCAAACAATATTCCAACTATATCCTTGTTCCTACAATATCGCAATCTATCGCAATATCGCAATCTAATATATGGTATCGTCACCCCTGTATCGTGATATTTACTGTGCAAAAAACACACCCATAATAATGAGTAATATTATATCAGAAATATTTACCTGTACTTGAGATCGTGGACCAGACTACTACCCAGAACCTGAGCGATGGCCTTCTTGGTTTCCTCCAGGAGGCTCTTGACGGCAGAGTCTCCGACGGCCAGGGTGACGATGCGACCGGCCGGCAGAGAGCGAAGCAACTGCGTCAGCTGCTGACTGTCGTTCCGGGAATCGTGCGTGTCGTAGCGTTCGGCCAACAGCAGGGCGGCGGTGTCCTGGTCCACCACGCGCAGGTTGATTCCGCGGCTGAAGTTCTTCTGGAAGGCGTAGCTCCCCGCGGCCAGACCTGAGGCCGGGATGCTCCGGGTCAGCAGGGACCACGACACTCTCTCGGTGCCGTGGAGCTCCAGGGTCCCTCCGCCCATGACGGCGATGAACTTCCCGCCCAGACCCGGGACCTCCTCCGGCGCCGCCTTGTCGTCGGAGCGTCCGACGAGGGAAATGGTAGCGCGCGAGCGGTAGCGACATTTAGGCGCTCCGACATGAAGAGCTCCGCCCTCTTTGATCTGTATACGACCTGTTCTCAGGGTGATGTTTTTGGAACCGTCGGCGTTGTCGGCAAAAACAACACGACCTTGAGAAGAAGAACTATTAGATTCGTAGCAAGAGGAAACTAGCGTTATGCTACACATAGCTTCATGAACTTTACCTCCGGACTGGATGGTGAGGGAACGGAAAGACGCCGAGGATTCCAACAGAAACAAGTTTCCCTTCCCGACGACCACGTCCTTCTGCGCTTGATGACCAGGAGTCCAGCTGCTCAAGGACGGGTGGTGGTCCGGGCAATTTTCTAAACAAAAACACAATTATAAACTTTCAATATGGATGTGAATATTATAAAAGGTTGAAATGTAATTAAAAATAAAAATAATGTAAATAATTATTTTTACAATTACAATAATTTAAGATCAAAATCAAAGAATCCTATTCTCTAAACACAACTATTATATACTCAAAAATGTATTATTTAAACACATTGATATTGCACCAAGTTTAATCATTACATGTGTGTATGTGAAAGGTATAAAGAGGAAATAATTTGATATATTGAGATACTGTAGGAAAACAAAATATTAGGTTTCTCTTTTAGAATTTCATCACAGAATAACTGTAATAGCATAGTTAACACAAAATACTTTTACATGCTTAACATAATCTTATTCAGACAGGGTTATATTTCTATTTGACAAGAGAACAAAACAAATAAAATATGTTGAATACGTGCATTTTTATTTTTTATTTTTTTCAAATCAATACAGTTCTTATAAATATCGATACAGAATTGTGAGAAAAACACATTTTGATGATCAAGTGTATCAATATTTTCTTACACTCAATTCATATCAATTACAATCTGAAAAATTGAGTAAAACATGGCACAAAACAATAAATGAAAGAACATTTAATTGCAATTACATCAATAAAAAAAGATATAAATAAAATACTATAAACACAACCCAAGACTGACGGCAACGAATAAAGGATTGTTTACAAAAATATGACTTTAAGGGGGATTTTTTTAAATCAAATATTTATTCGAACCTCCACTGTTTTGATTTATTTCTTTTTAAATCCACATGGTCCCATAAAAAAAGGATTTAATTAAAAGTCTGATGTTCTCAGATAAATACTAGTACAATTATCTTTGACTGTTCATGAACACGCTCCGTCAACTCCAGCGATTCATCCTCCAACCAAACAAGGAGCAAAAGGTTAAAAGTGCTAAATTAAATTCAGAATGAACTGTAATCTTAAGGGTTTTTCCAGTTCAGCTTTGAAAATAAAAACTTTCTTCGAAGATCTTTGCGAAACCGTCACCATGACCTCGTAACTCATCTCATCAGATTGGATCTGACATTTACTGAACAGCAAACTCTAATAAAAACCCTGTGAGTGACAGATTTGGATGGGACTTCCTCTTTTGTTATCCATGAGGATGACAGCGAAAAGATTTCTATCGTCAACATGTTTTCAATGTTAGTCCCATCGAAAAACCGAATCTCGTCTGAACTTTTAAAGAAATCAACTTAAAAAAATATTGACTCACCGTCTAAAACGTTCCGGCTCCTGAGGCAGAGCACCAGGATGAGGACGAAGAAGAAAAGTCCCGCCGACACCCCGAAGCAGATGAGCGTGTTCTTCCTCTGCTGGATGTTCTGAGCTCGTTCTCGCCGCTGGTTCTCCATCGACACGCTGAACGTGGCCTGCCTCTCCAGCGCCGCTCCGTGGCCTGCTTTATGGGGCGGGGGCGGGGGGGCTTTGGCAGGTGGGGGGGAGCGCACCACCGGAGCCACCCGGACCGGAACGTAGCCGGGGGATTTGGGATGGTTGCCGTTGGGCGGCGCCGCGAAGACTGCGTTGCGGCCCGGGCCATCGCTTGTCGGCATGGTGCAGGGGTCTGCTATCTGAGGGGGGAAATGAGACATTTTTTGCTCGGTGAAAAAATGTGACCCCCTTTTTTGTGTCGCCTTGAATTTTTAAGAGGTCACTCGGCAGGAGGGAAGGAAGTAAACAGTTAAGAGTGAGCAGAATCGGGCTTAAAGGTGGGGGAAAAGGGACCAATTCTTAGGAAATGACTAATACTGAGCCAGTAAACTTCCTCTCGGAGACACAGGAAATGATCCACCCGAAGGTAGACAAATAAGGGAATAGTACAATAAAATATTCCTACTGTGGTATCAACAAGTGATTTGAGAATTAATTCATTATCACAACATTCCTGAGACCATGTTAACACATGGCACCAATTACAGTTGGGAAGGAGTTCTCCAGATCCCCTTTTTTTTTTTCTTTTTTTTGTGGTTAATCCATACAAATATAGAAGCAGAAGTGAGGGCCTCACACACAAACACCTGTGAACACAAACAGAACTCAAGGAAATGACACAGCAGAAAAAGAAAAAAAAACACTGCTGTAACTTTCCTTGACATTTCGTGGAAGACTGAAACTCGGGGACATTCTCACTTTAAAAAAATGACAATATAAATAGATTACAAGCTCAATTTGAAGTGGAGAACAACACACTGGTGCAAACCTCTCGACAGCCGACTATTGTCTCCTTTGTCTGTCCGACTAGTCATCGAGTCGAGCCAGAGGGAGACAAACGTCTCAGTCATTACCAAGGAATTACAGCAGAGTGTTTTTTTTTTTTTTCATAGCTGAGAAGCGAGAGTCAGGATTTTCATTCCAATCACACGAGTGATGAACTCCCTGTTAATTTAATTTGATCTTCCAGGGGCTTGGATGAGTCGGATGAAGAAAATTGGAGAAGGTGAACCGCGAAGGGAATGGATTTATTACAAAAAGTACTTGCGTTTTTTTTTTTTTTAGAATGAAAATAAAGCTTTGGTTCAGTAGAGTCCATTATAACAGGGTGTGTACACTGAATATCAATAATTAAATTAATCCAAATGAATATTTAAAGAACAGGAAACATTTAATAAATAAGAATAAAACGTTCTTTTTTTAATAGAGCGTTACAAATCCTCGGTTTCTGTCACACACATGGTTTCAACGAGGGATTACTACAAAAGTACAAGCTTAATAGTTAATAGTTTGTTTCATTTGTGTAATCCTGCAATTTTAAAATGACTGGTGTACATGAGAGTGTTTTAAATCTTCTTAAAACACACTTTTACTCTTTGGCTTGTATCCAATCACACAGCTGATCACATACTACTGCTACTTATACACTTCATTTAAAATTGAGTAGTTTTATATGTTATTAGTTGTCTTATTGCATTTTATTATTTACTTGATGGATTTTATTGTTGGTTTTACTTACTTTTGTAAAGCATTCAGTGACAAAACGTGTGTTGTTCTTAAGGGCTTCATGAATAAAAGATGGTAAAGTTTGAAAAAAGATTAAAATGAATACATCTGAGGAATAGTTCACGTGTAGAAGTTACGCAACTAGTTGGATTCCAACACTTGCAGAGGAGACGTGTAGGAGGAGGAACATCGGAGATGGAGATACCAGGCGTTTATAATATGAAACGGACTCAACAATATTCAACAAAGATCACGCTTTAAACGGCACAACAAAGTTATAACTGAAAACATAAACCTAGCTACTGGAAAGCTTAAAGATATTTTTGCAATTACGAGCCAACATAAATATGCCATTATCTCCCTGTAATTGCAGGGTTGGTCAATCCAAACTCCATTTACCAACCACAGGCTAAAACCATGCAATCAGGTTTGGTTTCGACTCCCCGGAGGTGTTGAGAGTCGAGAGCGTTCCCCCGTCTTTACATGTGGTCAGTGATGGATGGCGGCATGTTCCACGGCTGTCACCGGGATGGATGCTCAAAAATGAACAATCCAGCATCTTTTCTACTTTAATCTAAATACCTGGTTTCCCCTTCTGTCTCCGTACAATCCCGGATAAGTGGGATCTGTGCTGTGGAATTATCCTCCAGGCATCTTCTGTCCTAATAACCAGGTTTATTGTCTTCAGCTCTGTCCATAAAAAACAGGGGGGGCCCTGTCACAGGGACTCACCTTCATATATAAAGGATGTGTGTGCCACAAACAATTCTCTTGGGTCACAAGACTTTGCACTTTTCACGTTAACCCCTCATGACTTTGTCTGCTGCTGATGTGTAAAGACACTTTCAATAAACTGAACTAAATAATAATGAATGATGTGTGCAACTGGAAACTAAAACTTAAATTACTCCAAACCCGATTATCTAAGTTTTTTATGTGTTTTTTTTACTTTAAAAACTAGAAAAGAGAGAGTTAAAGATATAAATGAGAGGCTAAATATTGCGTGTTTAAACCAGTGTTGCATTAAACAAAGTATCTCGTCTGACAGTTCATGGTGTAAAGGATGCAACAGGAAATGTTACAAAAAAACTTGTGTAAACTAAACAACCAAAGCATTCATTAAAACCCCTTTTTTTTGTGGCTCCACTTCATCCAGATCTTGACCCGGGTTCACCTCCCAAAGGTCGCTCCAAACGTACCGTCCGCGAGGCTGTCCTGCTCCACCTCCGCTCCGGCCATTCGCTCGCAGACGAGCCCTAGTTTCTCCGACTCCAGGGGGGCTGAGATTCGAGTGGAAACAGCCCCTCAAGATCGCACACTCAGCGTCCTATGTCCCTCTATATATACTTTTCCTTTCACATGGCGTTTTTTGTTTCCGGTCGGTGGGCAGTCGTGCTGCCGATGGTCAACCCCCAGAAGTCTGACCCACCGAGCAGCAGCCGCGGCCAGAGGCAGAGAGAGAGTGGCGGTGCGTTCAAGTGCTGTCGGGAATCAAAGCTACCATCAAATGTAATCGTGGAATAAAACGCAGTCAGAGATTCTGATTCAATTAATTATATATTTTAAAAAGTCCATCCGCGAAAAATCGTTTTTGACAGTAAATTTAATGTCGAAAATCTGATCAATTCGAAGAAAGTCATGAGTAAAAGGGAATTGATTTCGAAATTCTTTGAACGCCTCCTCGAGCAACGTGGGTAGATGGGAGGAGCCAGTCGAGAGTAAAGCAACACCGCCACCTGCTGGAGAGAAAGAAAAACAAAGCGGACGGGAGTCCCAGCTATACGTCACTTTCTTCTTGGACCAGAGACAAGCAATGAGGTCATTAGAGATGAGGAGACTGTGGGAATAAAATGTGTGACATTGGACTTTTAAAACTTAATTTTTACACCATTAAAATCAGACTTTGAATTTGAAAAAACATAAAATGTCTGTAATTTTGTTTTGCCATCATTTTTTTTTCAATGTAAGTAAGTAAGTAAGTAATTTTCATCATTATATTGTATATAAGTGTAGAATTTATATGTAAATATATATTCAGTGTAAACTTTTAACAGCATCAAAACTGGGAATTTGAAATTGAAAAACCATCAAATTTAAAGCTCTGACTATTTTTTTGAATGCATAAAAAAAGTGTCAAATTAAATGTGTAAAAAATATTCAGTGTAAACTTTACCAGCATCGAAATCTGACTTGGAATTTATGAAATCATCAAATTTAAAGGTCTGTAATTATGTTTGCTGTCCATTTCCAATCCATACTTCTTTTTTTAATATTCAGTGTAAACAAAAAAATTGTAAACATGAAATGTTTAAAAAAATAAATAAAAAGAAGACATTTTTATTTGTGCAGACTTTTCCTTGATTTTCTGGAACTCCTGTGTTGTTCTCAGTATTATCTTGACCTTTAAAATATATATTTTATTGAGTATTGTTTTGATTGTTTAAGCGCTTTGTCACCCTTGTCTGGAAAAGCGCTATATAAATATAGATTACTTACTTACCCTGGTCTGGAAAAGTGCTATATAAATAAATATTACTTACTTACTTACATTCAGCGTAAAATAATTAGGTGCCAACATCCAGGCAATGAAAGAGAAGCAATTGATCCGTGCAGTTGGGTCACACACCTATGTCACGCTAAGGTCATGGAAGTAGGCGTGTTCCATAGCAACCAAAACTTGTAATGGTGCTTCACAGAGTTTGTTATTGTTTGTAACATTATATAATAGATATTACTTGACACGTTGCACCAGTGCGTGGCATTTAAAAAAATTGAGTTTAAAGATTTGTATACTATATAAATTGATCGTTACAAATTCAGAATTAAAAATCCACAACCGTCAATCAAACAATACTGCTTATACATTATGTTTTGAATATACCATTTTATTCTCCATCAACATCATGTTTGTCAACATACTAGCTCCTTCTGTGCTGAAAGAAAAAATAGTCACAAGTTCCAGGGTTAACTGAAAATCCATTAAACATTCGGGGGAGGGAACATGTAAGATACGGTTAGTAAAGGAGACACAAGATTTGTTTCCATTTAAAAAAAAACAAAAAAACAAAATAAAAAAATGAGACATCCAGTACAAATATTATTTACAACATGACAAACATTAACAAAAGATCCTGACGGATCGATTGAACACATTTCTTCCATACATCTGGTTGATAATCAGACCTGAATGTTTACAGTAGCACCCATAGGCGTGATGGTTTCATCTGTTAGTTGATAATCGACCTGGTGAACACTACGACTGCATTTCTACCCGAGTAGTATGACATCAGGTTTCTAGAGTTCTCATGGAAATGAACATGGGTTTTTTAAAGATTTTAACAAGAAATACAATTAAAAAAATAAAGGACAGAAATATGGTTGGATGATAAGATTTTAGTACGTATGGGACACCATTTTTTTTTGTTTAGAATAAAAGCATTGGGCAACACTGGCACTTCTTAAACTAACCATCAGTTTGTCATGTTGGTTCTCCAGTGACTTCTGACGTGTGCAAATTATTGAAAGTATAGAAAAAAAAAAGAAAAATCATTGCCGAGAGTGTGATCGGACCACAGTGATAGAACTCAAGTTAGACTGAGGAATCTGGCACACGCTCAATGATCAAGGCTGTTTCTCAGAACCTGGCGAGTGGATCAAGAGGTTCAAAAACTCTTTCAATTAAAGGCAGCGGAAACGTTACACACACACACATGCCAGCTGAGCTGTGGCTTGGCATGTTCCTTCTCTAGCATTCAAGATATGTGCAAGAGTGCAACACGATAAAACAAGAACAGAACAAAAAAAAAGTTTCTAAAGGTAAATTATCTTCAAGTTCACAGCAGTTGCATGTGGCGTGGTTGTTGTTGTCGTTGTTGTTGATGATGATGGGACTTTGGCTCGACAAGCACTGAAAACTCAACCAAGCATTTCTGTCGCCCCCTACAGGTTGACCAGCTCCTGTGCGACGAACTGTTTGAGCCTCTCCAGGTACTGTCCGTAGAGCTCCACGTCATTGTGACCGGCCCCCTCCACCCACAGGGGCTCCACGGGGCGCTGGCAGCGTTCGTACAGGGCCAGGCCGTGCGAGAAGTCGATGATCTCATCCTCGGTGCCGTGGATCACCAGGACCGGTGACGTCACCTTCGAAATCTTGTCGATGCTGCAGAAAAAAAAAGAGATTGAGTAAGGATCATGTTCAGTGAAACCAGCAGAAGATTATAACGATAATGTTTTTCTATATGGAAAATTGCCTTAAATAAAAGCAGAATTAAAAACTGGGTACATTTAAAATAAAAAATGGACATACTACAATAAAAACAGCACAATATTAACATCAATATGAAACAAGACCAGATTATGCGAGTTAATAAAATAGAACATAAGAACACATTGCAAAAAAAAAACAAGAAAATAGTTTTAACCAATTGATTGTCTCTTGTTTTATTTTAATTTATCGTATTTTATTGAATTATTTTTTCTCATTCGTATTTCATTTTTTATATTCTGTAATGAAACCACAACGAATTCCTGTGTTAGTTTTCTGATTATGAAGATGAATCCAGTTTAAAAAGTTAAAAGAAAAAATAAATATAAAGGAAAAGTGTACTTTTAAAGGAGCTTTAATATATATATATATATATAAAATAAAATAATAATAATAATATATATTTCAATATATATAATATTTAATATATTATACATTAAGAAACAGGTTTACTTGTTTACATGTTTATGTTTCTATATTATGCAGATCATCTTGATTCTAGATGATGGCATCGCTTACCAGCAAGGACTGAGGTCCCAAACTTGTGGCCCGCAGGCCATTTGACGTCTAAGATTTTATAGGTGCCGGGCTGCAAGATTAGGCTCCATCTTTGCACATTGTCAGCTAGTTAAGAATTTAGATCATCACTGTATCAATTGTTATCATTCATATGGCTTTGATTATGCGGTTTGTATGGATTTATTACAAAAATAAAAATAAACTATTCTTACAAAACGTGTTTGTGTAAATTAAATTTGATCAAAGAGCCCCCAGGCCAGAGACCCCGCCTTTTGTTTTTCGATCCAAGGCCTGACCTCTCGAAAAATGGTGTTTAAAGAAGATCAACCTTTATTTTAATGTAATAATTGGATAAATCGTTTTTTTTTTTTTTTTTTAATCAAAATAATTATATTTTACATAAAAATAATAATTAATATATTTTAACATACAAAATTGCAAATTGCTTACACATTCTAAGCAAATGACAGGACTTTACTTTTGATTCACCGTTAATCTTGATTTTTTAAATTCTCCATAAACAAATCCCTGCTTCTTCTTATAATAAAATCTTGAACGTTCTCTCCTGACATCTGCAGGCAAACTTCGTTATAACAGAAATATCTAAAAAACATTTTGAAGAAATTTCTTCACCCCCTTGATTCTTGGCTCATGCATTCCATGTAAAAACACATTTTTTACGTTTTACGTTTTAACGTTTCTTAGTTTTAAACACCAACAAAGCCAAGAGAACGAAAACTTCACAGATATTTTCGAAGCAGTGCCAATACGAACGCATGAATAAACGTGCTACATGACATGATTACAGTTTTCCACCAACACAGCCAGGAGGGCAGATGTAAACATCGTGATAATGTCTTCACTCCATCATGGAGGTCACATGTCTTTAAGATGGAAGACCGGTGTACTCACTTTGGAAAGGCATCGAAGCAGTAGGTCTTCTTCGTGTCAGGGAACGCCACTCTCATGCCAGAGGTGAGCGGAGAGTGCAGGATGACTGCGGCGCTCTCGTAACGTGACGCCAGGTCCACAGACGGCACGGTGCCAATGCTCTGACCGTAGACGATCACATGCTCGGGCCGGATGCCGTACCTGCAGGAGAGCAGAAAACACACATCATTACAGACTTCTTTAACGTAAACACTTGAGGCACTTTCAACACCACAAACACCTGCTACATTATCATTACTGTAATACCACGAGGGGTGTGTACTAGCAGTACAATATGTATTACAATACCGGGGCATTGATATGATATCTGGAGATATGTTGCAATACTGTAGTAACAAGGGTATATTTGTAGTATTGTCCAAGTACTTGACTCTGGTGTTGCAGAATACACAGACCACATGACATGTAACTGCTTTCGTTTGTTTTGAAAACCAAAATGTGTCCAAACATCAGATTTTTAAAGATGCTGGAATGGATTGTATCCTCTTGTCCTCAGTCATCAATCTCATTGTTCCTGAAGCTGCAGAATGTAATGATAGGTGACATCCAGCAACTGGAAGGTTATTTTCAACATTAAAATTAACAAACGCTGTGAATATTGGCATTTGAATTAGAAATGAAAGAAATCGAATTATTTTATGAAAACATTAATAATAAAAAAAATGATAAAAAAAAAAGGAATATGAACTGGAAGCCAAAAAGCCATTTTTTCTTTTTTAAATCGATTCAGTATCGTGAATAAAAAAATGTAGTGAAAGGTGTCATCTAGCAACTGGAAGTTTAATTTCAACATGAAAATGAACAAACACTGTGAATATTGGCATTTTAATTATAAAGTATAAAAAAATCAAATTATTTTATAAAAATATAAACAATAAAAACTGATAAAAAAAAAAGGAATATGAACTGGAAGCCAAAAGCCATTTTTTCTTTTCTAAATCGATTCAGTATCGTGAATAAAAAAATATATATATATATACATGCAAGTATAGAGTGTTTCTCACACAACTCATTAGTATTAATACTCCATTTTAAGTTCAAAGGAATGTTCATTTTGAAACAGTTCCTTTGTGTATAACTTCCTAAAAGTCTAGAAATGTGTTTCACAAGAACCACAAGCCAGACTGTGAAGAAACAGGAAGTGGATTGTTTGTCAAGCACTTATGAATATTTATTAAAAAAAAAGAAACTTAAAACAAAACAGTGATCTTGTCTTCGGCAAGAAAGATTTACACATAGAAAGAAATAAACTAATGTTTATTGCTTTTAACTGATGCTAATCAGCAGAGTGTGATCGTGAGAAACTATTTTACTAAATCTACAATAACCGATTTTCAGATTAAAGGCAGTTGTTAATCGTCGTAAAAATCGTAGACGACTACTTCAGTCCTGTGACTCATGGAGAGAGGTGAACAAGATGTGAACAGATAAAGGGAAAGACTGAATACAACAGACAGAAGCAAAGAAAAGAATGAAGGAGAAAGGGGAGAAGAAGACATTCCTCAGATGATTATGGAGAATGTGAGCCACTACGACCAGGGAGTCAGCTGATGACCTGGAAACATGCTCCAAGAACATCACTGTCTCGCCTGACACGCTTCAACTCGACCAAACTAATTAAAACATTATTTTGCTACAGCTTTAATCACAAAACGTAACATTAGTCGCACAAAAATGTGATCTTTTAAAATGTTTACGAAGTCACCGGCAGGAACTGCAGAAGTGTTTACCATCAGCGTGTCAGCTGACCTCGCCCCATTATTATAAATAGTGGAGAAAAGTGGAGGGCGTGAGAGAGTTGCAGAGAGTAACGACAGCAGTGTCAAGGAGGATTAGATGAAGATGGATTAAACTGGCTATACAAACTATTTTTTTTCCAATTCAACTTATTATATGTCAGGAAAATTGCGAACATATCTCCATGGAGGTGCTGAAATATTGCAATAAATTCAGTGAAAGTAAGACATTGTCCCGTGAGAGCATTTGCAGAAATGCAAACATGTATTTACACAACTCATAATTAAATTAGGCATTAAATAGTAATTAATTTAAGCAAGTAATTTATATTTGTAGAGCGCTTTTCTAGAGCAGGGTCACAAAGCGCTTAAACAATCAAAACAATACCCAATAAAATATATACTTAAAAGGTCAAGCAACAGCCTGGAAATACTCAGCCAGAGTCACAATGTTAAAGGAGGACCACAACTTGTAGGTTTTGTGGGTCATGTTTGGTAGCGAGCTGGCTTTACAATTAAAATGAAAAAACACTTCTGTTTGATCGATCATAATATTGCTCTACTCTGAAGACAAGAACAAAATGTGCACACAAGCAAGTCTAAACAGCGTAGGTGGTTATGATTTACTACTTAACTACGAGTTGAAAACTGAGTTTTTGTGGTCCCGCCTCCGGTGGAATAGTGTGACTGCAATGTCGTCAATGATTTGTTTTGTGTTGTTGCCAAATTTACTCTTGTTTTGCAATATTTGTTTGCTATACAAAATAAAGACTCTTGTCTGTCCGTTTTTGGTTTTATCTTGCTGGTAACTTTAGAAAGTCTCTCAGTAGATTCCCATATTATCTGGTTGTGTTCTGAAATAATCACATTCTGGAAGGATGTACTTTTTAAAAAGTTTAAAAAAACTGGCATATAATTTCCCATAGACTTTTACTTATAGGTATCTTTGTAATACATTTTCCAATACAGTACTGAAGGAAGACAAATACCTTGTAAAAAAAAAACCTATGGTTGTGTGCTGCAAGAAAACCATCAACGATTACTGGTACATGGAAACACCAAAAAAAACTTTTCTGGATATCATCAGATGCATTTGCATTCACGGAATAAGAAGAATAAGAAGGAAAATGCTCCAGGAAATGGTATTAATGGACAAGAAATACATCTATGCGGCTTAATGACTATTTCTATTCCATCTTTTGTCCTGTTCTGTAAAGCAGTTTGGTGGTCACACAACACAGAAAAGAACGACTTATCTCCTACTATCTTCTACTTATCTGGGTGAAGCACCTTCAAAAACAACAACTGAAAACTGGCCGTAAACCTTTACACCACCATCGGTGTCACAACATCTAGCTGGGTCATGGGAAACGAGGAACCGTCGTTCAGGGTCTCTCCACGGACGACAGGAAGTTGGGTTAGGTAAGACGGAGCGCTACGATTCACAGATATCTTGTGACTTATCATTCACATCACCGCCTGAACTTGTGACCCGTAGACTATAGAAAGCCACAGCTCCATGGCAACAGCCCCCTCCCCCCACACCGCCATCCATTACTGGGTTAGACAGGATTCCGATTGATCAGGCATCACATCCTCCTTCTACTTGCGACGCCGTGTCCTTTTCCGGCTTTCTGATGGAAAGTGATGGGTAGATATTCTAGGATATCCTGGGCATATGTTCTTCTTTTCTGCCATCTGCACTACAGCGGGGGATCCCCCAACCTGACGCGTACGAAAAAAGGGGAGATTTCAACCTTTTTTTTATTCTCACCTATAAATAGTCTCCGGTTACACAACACCTTCAAGAAAAAAAGGGTTTGAAGTCGTGACTTGTTTTGAACACACCGTAGAGTTTAATTGGAAGTCGGTTGCCGGGTTACCCGATCAATGCCGGACCAGCAGAACCAACTGCTGGCCTGCCTCCATCTCAGAAGGGCAAGGAAAAAGGATACAAGGGCATTCTTCAGCAGGGACAAACACACTGTACCCGGTGTGTAATCCTTGGTGTCATAATAGAGGCTGTAGCGCTGCTGACTCACACGCCGACAGCCACTCCCTGCTCAGGTGAGGCGAACCTTGCTCCAACAACTTCACACAGGAGGAATGTTTGAGTTGGTGTAACCTAAAAAAAAACAGTGGCTACCATCTGTCTGAGTGAATAAACTTGAAGTCCAGAACCAAAATCTGATGTTGACACAATCCATCCTTAAGGAGAGTCCTTTCTATCTTGCTATACACGTTAAATATTCCCACCCAAATACACGACTAACCTAAAACCGTTTAGCTGGTCTGAGTCACTGGGCATCTTGGACATGACCTCGGGTTATAAGTGTGACTGTTCGTGATACATGACTTCAAGATACATGTTAAAGCACTCCTGCTTTTTATCTGCTTTCCGCTGCTGGGAGTTAATAAACACCAAACAAAAGATCGACCCCCGTAAAAAAAAGGGCCTGGATACGTTGATAAAACCACACACGACACTCCAGACAAAATAGGTCACAGCCTAGAAACATGACAATCACGCCTCGGTACAGCAAGTCATACAGAAAATAAAAGTAAAACATATCAGACACAAAAGTGTAGACTATGTATGAAACAATATAAGGTATTATACAGTAAAAAAAACTCGCAAACACATGATAATCACACGAGCTCCAATACAAACTGAAATCATAATCATAAGGTCTAGAAAATCTGCACATTCTATGTTAGGTCCAGTGTAATTATGATGATAATAACATCATAAAACCTAAAAAACGTCACTTAACACACATCCAGCAGTCGTTATATTTAATTGATTTGTAATCCGAAAGGTCAGAGAATTGGAAAACAGACAGCTGGTCAAAATCCCTGATAAACAACCATATTATGATTGAAAATACGGGAAAAAAAACGTACATTATTATCAATGTTGGTTTTAAGTTGATTCTAAAATGTAGTTTTTTTGGTTGTGAAAGAATGTTAAACAAAGGACGGATTTCGATCGTTGTGTGATTTGAACGTCTTTCCATGTTTCAGTACTATTTACTAACCTAGCGCTAGTGCGACAATAATCCCATCTGCAGCTGTCAAATTGTGAGACGTTTGTCCCATATTCTTTAAACAACACGCCTTCATCACACAAGCCTGTGGTGAGCATGAGACACTTGGATTCCTCTCGTGATAAACATCATTTGTCAGCGATGACCTGGAATATTTCTCTAAAATTTGGTTTGCAAATAGGGTCGCAAAACAACCCTTGGGCCAAATTTAAACGTACCTGGTTCAGGGGTCACATTATCCTCTAACAAATTCATTAGGATGTTTTTTTTGTCCTTGCTCATAGTCACAGGACCTCTTTTTTCAGGTCATAATAGCTCCCAGTTTTTTGTTATGATAGAAATAAAATTCAATTGTTTTCTGAAAAAAAAATACAATATTTATACAGCACTTTTCCAAATGTTAAGAGCTTATTTTCAGTTATGCTGCTCTGGTCTTAAACCCACAAACCACGAGGCGAGGGACGGACTTTGTACCAGGCTTTTGAAATATCTGGCCAATTTTCTGGGGCAGATTTTAAAGGGATTAACTTGGAAATAAAGCAAAAGAGATTGATGTTAAGCCAAGATGTGTCCTGCTGTTGAAGATAAACAGACGATTAGCGCGAGGGCAAAACTGAGTGTGCTTGAGTAGAAAACCATTAGGGAAATATGCACAGTGCAAACAAACTTGTGTTGAGGTTTTCAAGAGTACATCGCGAGCCAAGGATTTGCATCTTCTTTCAGACACCGTCTCCTCTTGATTCACCTTCATTACTAGGATGCGACGGCAAATTTGGACTTGAAGGAATCCATCCGTTTGTATTGACAACTGGTCCTTCAAAACAAAAAGTGACAACTACAAACATAAGCGTCGGTTCAGAGGATCTTCATCAAGCTCGCACAGGAAAAGCAAGTTCCTCTTTAGAGAAGAGGCTTCTTCCTGTATTCGGGAACTTTACAGTCAGGAGCTTCCTGCTCAGCTTGTCCAGCCCCATAGCTACGTCGACAATTAGTATATTTTGGAAACAAGTTCAGCAAAAGAAAAGGAGTTGAGCAACGCCGGCGTCAGCTTTTCTGCTGTTGGTATTGCTAACAAATTGTATGTTTTTATTCACAAAGACGATCTCTTCACACATTTAGCTATGACGACTCATTTTTTAGTGTCATTAAGTTCACCTTTTTCGGGGATGAATGCAACAGTATATTGCTGATCCTTAGATGTGAAATTAAATTAAGCAAAACTCTTAATTTAGACTTCAAAAGTAAACATTTTGAGAATAATTTTTCCTAAAATTGTGGCATTTCTGTGAGACATTTAGTCCAGTTTCCTCCAACAATCCCCAACATAAAATGGCAAATACGTAATCTGTATTTGTGCGGAAAAAAACTGTTGTTGGTCTACATGTGTATATATAAAATAGCAAAAAACAAACAGCTAGAAGACCCAAAGAAAGAAAGAAAAATAGACCAAACAATGTTTTTCCACCTCAAAAAACTTCCATTTATCATATGAAGGCCGACTCCTGAGATATTAACACTTTAGATAAATAGTCAAATAGACTGAGTTGGTTGAAAAGGTTACTAAGTAATTAAAGTGTATCAGAAACTAGGTCACACCCGATACACTTTGCCACCATTTATTACTTCCTGTTAGAGGTGAGCCAGTAATAAAATGTTAAATATAGATTCTGTTCCATAATACGTCTAAGCTGTGTCTAACATTTGGCCCCTTGTGTTATTAGGCTACAGATTGAACAAAATTACTTTAAAAAGGGTAAAGTACTTATTTATGACCGACCACGTCAAGTCCCTTCACATTTGTTTTCTGCTAAATAAAAACAGTAGATTCATGTGGATTCCATGTGTAGCAACTGACAACACACTCACCATTGTGGTGTAAAGGGCAGAAATGACAAAGATCTTGTTGTTCATAATTTACCATAACACATATCATGAGTTACTAGTGTGCGTTTGTTTGGTCTATAATGCAATTCACAGTGAAATCCTCCAGTAATCCAGAGGTGTCCCAACTTGAACCACTTCTATAGACTTCGGAACAGCTGCATTTATCGCATCACTGGGTTTCGCCCTTAACTTCATCAGTACATCTTCTTCCTTCTTACCGTGATCTCAGCGCCTGCCACGCGGCGTCGACATCGGCGTACAAGTTCTTCTCCGACGGTTTCCCGGAGCTGGCCCCGTACCCGGAGTAGTCATACGAGAAAACGTTGCAGTTGATGCGCGATCCCAGACCGATGTAGAAGCTGCTCATCTGGCCCAGATCCACGGCGTTTCCGTGGGAAAATAACAAAGTATAGCGGGCGTTCGGGGAGCAGCGGACGAACATGCAGGCGATCCGGTTCCCTCTGGAGGTGCGCGTCATGAAACACTCGATGGCTTCCCGCTCGCGCGCCGAGTACTGCCAGTCGGCGCGCTCGGAGAGGTGCAGCGTCCACCGGCTGCCGCTGTCGTCGCTCATGAGGCTGTAGGTGGGCTCGGGGGGAAGGAAGGCCAGCTTGGAGGCGATCTTGCTGGGGCATGGCGGACAGCAGAACAGGCAGCACAGCTCGCTGAAGGACAAGTGGTTCATCCTCGAAACACTGCGAAGGACAAATGTTACATGTTGAATACAATGCCATTTTATTGTTAGTTAGTGTCGAAAACTGTTTGAAAACTTCATCGAGAAGAAGCGTTTCTCATGACTTAGGGCGAGGTGTCAAACAAGTTTAGTAGCGGCTAAAGAAAATATTTACTTTACTTTATTTATTTGATCATCATCAACTTTCTTTCTTTCAAAGTTAGTTTTAATCCTACTGGAAGTTTCATTAACGTACAATCGTTGATCAAGGAAATATCCGTTTCTAATGTTACCTTCAACACAGCCTTGTTCATGGGTCACAATATCAACATGAAGGCCAGGTTTTTGGCCTTGAGTTTGGTTCTTAGGTCGTTCAATGTTGCACACTAAGAGTAATAGAAAGTATCAATAAAGTGATATATCACAATATTTGATTCAAGACACTGTATTAATATTAGACAGAACTGCATCAATTATTTTTCTTTCCCCATATTATTTTTTTTACTTTAGTTATTTTAAGGTTTACAGTTCAAAAAAAGTAAACTCATCATTAAAATAAAATAATTCGATTTTTTGTATTTTATTTTAAATTAACATGCAAATATTGATGGAGTTTTTGTGTTTTAATTAAACTTCCCGCCGACGGGAGCAATCCTAGCCTTCTCTGCAGCTAAAGAAGAAAATCAAATGCCACGGGATCCCAGTGATGACTGAGAACGAGAGGATACAGTTTACTCTAGCAGCTATACATTTTTATGGCTGGAAATATTTTGGTTTCAAAACAAATTAAGGTTGTTACGACTTCAACGAGAGTCATGTCAATTCTGCAACGTCAACGATTCAAGTACTCGGGACAATACTACAAATATATCCTTGATCCTACAGTATCACAATATATAATATTGTTGTCCATTTATCAAGATGTGTATGGTATCGCTAGATTCTTGCCAATACACACCCCGCACAACAAATTGAAATGCTTATCTGTAAAAGACACACACTAACAGAAATCTGCTCAATATAGTCCATCTATAAGGCTATTCAGTTCTCAAAACAAATCTTGTCAAAAGAGGTCAGTTCTTTGATCCTAAGTGAAAAAACCAACTTGATTTTAAGAGCTTGAAATGCATGAAACCAGGGTCACAAGCCTTTCAGTGCATCACATTTGCACACATGAGCAAACACTATGGAGGAGAAATAACGTCGAGCATTTGTCTCTTGTTACAGCCTTAAGGCTTCAACAAACCGAGAGCATTTACTCTCCTTGAAATCCTGCACCTTCGACAGAAACTGGCCTTGTAGAAATGATACTTTCTAAACCTGAAATAACCATTTACTATTGAGCAGCAATAATTTAAGAACCGATACTAATTTGGAAAACAAATCAACCGCTGGCACAGAGGAATGAAACAGATTTACCTCTCACGTCTACTAAAGGCACTTTCCTGTGTATGTCATGGCAGGAGAATGTCTTCTGTATTTGCCACAGAGCTGCTAAGAGCCATCACACCTTTTTGGGAAACACGTGCATTTAAAGTGCAAATCGTACGAATGCTTTACCAAGCACGCGTCTTAATTTTTTGTCACTAAGCCAGTAAAGCTGACGGGTTGCATTGAAACTGAGGAATGCTGACTTAAGGGTTCTGCCTGTGTTTACCTCGGTGTGAGCCTGGAGGTAGAAGAGATTCCTCTTCATCTGTGTCTCCATGTCACACATTATTGAAAATAAAAAGGCAACCACAACCTATGGTGACGTGATGAAGTATTCCATTACTACATCAGGCAATCTTGAACTGGCCACTGAAACCATGATGCAGACATTCGACATCTATGAGCAGAGTTGGTATTGGTTAGGAGTGTAAGTAAATATCGATACACTTAAATGTTGCATTATTTTTTCATGTTACCTTATTGATATTAAAACCCACTGTAACAATTTTTACATTATTTTAGATCCTAGGCTTGAGACATATGCAATGAGGAAAGAGCATAAAAGGTTGTAAAGACAACTTTTAAACACTCAACAGCAGGAGACTATTCTAGGCATTGCCAGTCACAGGCGCCATTTTGACCGGAAGTTTTATAGCATTTCAAATCATATCTTATTCTTAACATAGTTTTTTATGGTTTATATTTTCATAAAGTGAGCATAAAATAACACGGTGTTTGTTCATTTTATGTTGCAATTCATCATAACATCCCCAGCAGCTAAAGGAATAATTAAGTCCTGTGTCCTAAGTGTCCCAGGAATGAATGAGGACGAGAGGATACAGTCAACTCCAGTAGCTTTTAAAATCTATTCTTTTTTGCAACGCCAGAGTACTTGGGCAATTCTACAAATACATCCTTGTTCCTACAGTATGGCAGCATATTGCAATATATTGTAATATTTCACCTGTACAGTGATATGTATTGTTACTACTGGTTCTTGTGACTCCGATTATATTACATTTTCATAAACTCACATTTTTGTTATGCACACCAAAAATCTATTGGTTTCTTTGTTGCAAACACAAGACCCTGCTTAACAGCTTTAGCTTTTCTTTCTGTTGTGAAATGTTTACATTTTCTGTGGATTTGGGATGAAAAGGACCCAGTTATTTATATAATAAGTAAACTTCATCTTTCTCAATAAAGTAGTATTTGAAAAAATAGGGGGTTTTTTTTATGTCCACTGGTGGATTATTTCTACATTTAATACCATTATCTTTTACCATTCCTTTAGATGTGTATTGTTCAAGCGCTTTGTGACCCTGGTCTAGAAAGGCGCTTTACAAATAACTATTACTTACTTAAGTTATGATGCTGTGTAGAACTAGAGATTAACTGTATGTAAAACTGTTGACTTTTATCACTGTGTAGTCACTGAAACGATGGGTACGTTACAAAATCAGTACAGGTGTCTCTCTTTATGTAGCCATTAGCTACTCAGCCAAAGTAACTTCTTTTCATTTGATCTCTCAGTATGTCAGTCCTCTTTTATCACATTCAAAAACCTAATTGGTCATTTTCTCGCTTCTGTTACTTCCACCATAGTTTGGATACTTCTCTCGATGTATCCAAACTATTTTATTTCAAGAACTTTGTGTTCACATCTTTTTTTTTTTTACCAACAACTGTCCCTCAAACACTCATTTATGTAGTAGTCCTGTCTTATAAATACCAATGAAAACACAGGCACCTTCAACTCTGACACCATTGATCCCAGAATAACAAAAACTAGTCCATTTTCCAGGAGAAATCTAAATGGTGAGATTAAAATTCAGAAATAGGACTATTAAACCCTTAATATATATTTAAGTATAACTAAAAAGTAGTTAAACCCAACTTCCTTATTCTGAAAAGTACTGTGGTGGAACCGAGTGAATGACAGAGGGAGGAAACCCAACACAGATCCAAAACAAACACACCGTTTCCTGGATGTCCTTTAAGATAGATTCTTAAATCGTTTTTTTTCTTCTTTCATTCCAGGTCAAAACACACTTTACAGACATCCCTCCTTCACTCCAGAGTACAGATCCTCTCTACTTATGTGTTCAATTTGTGTCCTCGGAAGAAAACCTTCTTCCACTTGATTTACCACGTGCCTTCTGGCAAAAAAGAAAGTAGTCCAACCCCATCATGTGAGATGTTTAAAAAAAAAAAATAGAAATGGTGGTTTTCCCCCCTTTGTAGTCCATGATTGATGATGTTTTAGTAGAAAAAATTTGATAGCCTTGTTTCAACCACCGAGTCATTCTCATGACTGTCACAATTGGCCTACATTTAAAAAAAAATGTGACAAGATAATGAATCCATTGATGTCGAAAAGTAAAATACTTTTCTTAAAGAGGAAACTATCATATTATTTTTTTTGCCATATATTTTTAATACATTTTCCACACAGATAAACTGTAAATTATTGTAGGGTTGGGGGGAATTTAAACTGAACATGAATACCGAGTAGATTAAAGGAATAAACTACAAAGACAAGAAGGTAAAACATCCCTCACATCGACTGAGGCTCTTCTAAAAAATGGTGGTAATGCAGCAGATACAGAGCATTGATTTTCAAGTGGATTTAAGACACTTCACCACACAATTGAATAAATTCTGTATTAGTGAGGAAATAACATCTGTCAGTCGCAGTACCTGGACGTGAGTGGTGTCCTCTTGGTTTTTTTTTAGGGGGAGCTTCTGTGCTGGCCGGCAGTGGTCAGTGGTGTTCTCACCGGCGGTGCTTATTTCCTCCTCCTCTCGACGTCTATCGCTGGAATGAACTTATCTTCGGTTCGATCGGTGCCGAGTGTATGTCAACAACAACAGCCACGAACCGCGCCGTCCTCCCGTCAGTCAGACAGTCTCTGCCGCTCGCTTCCCCTAACATATGGTCCCGGATGACAACAAGGTCGAATCGAAGGGAAAAAAATGTCTTAATTTTTTTTTAAAGCGAAATTAAAACGAACCAAGACTAAATAAAGTAGTGTCTCCGGTTGACGAGCGAGGCGGTTATCAGCACTTGACTCACGAACATCAGCCTGTCGATGGGAAAATTATACAGTTTGTTAACAGGGGGGAGGTTATTGACAGGTACGTCGACCAACCACGAGCGTATCTGTTTTATAAAGAGCCAATCGGGTAGGAGCTGGTTGCTTTATGGGTGGTTCATTCGACTGCAAGGAGTGGTGGCTTGAGCGATGACCAATCAAAGATTACTATTAGAGGGCGTTAGCCAATCAGAAACTCGGTAGGCGTTGACAATGGCAGTGGTTCCGGCGATAAAAAATATTTGTTATAACCAATTTTTATTTTTTTTAATATTATCATTATTATTAAATTAAATAAATTGTAGATTATTTGGCTGTGTGTTCATTTTTTAGAGGATACGAACCGAACGAATTTAACTAGAGCGATAAAACCAGATATACATTTTTACATATACATATTTATCCTTATATTTATTATTTTAGCAACCAATAAATGATCTATTCGCACGTTTTCTAATTATTACTGTTTTAAGCGCAGTTGTATTTTTGACCGGAAGTGAATGAAGTATTTCCGGGTTGTGGATCTCCTCGGCACGGAAGTCTCATGTGAAAGTTTGGACATGTGAGATAACATTCTATTAAACATGAGCTCACAAAAAGGAAATGCGTCGAGAACCCGCGGCCAAAAACACCAGAACTCTGTAGCTTACCGCAACGACAAGTATGGAGCGTCCGCGCAAGTAAAGGTTCGTAGGATGTTTCCACTGTTTACGTATTACACGAAAAAAAACAAACCATGCTGATAAAAATGTGTGTTTTATTGTAATCCTACTTAGCTTGCGAACGCAAAGATTCACGATGGCCTCTGTGAGCACTGCAAAAGTATTCTGGAGTGGAAAGTCAAGTACAATAAATACAAGCCTCTGACTACAGCTAAGAAGTGGTAAGTACTATTTTACTGACAATACAATAATGTATTGTGCCCAGGAAACCATTACAAATAGGTTTTACTGTGTATAAAATACACATCCTTCTTTCTTTTAAAAACAAGTTTACAAATTGTATGCATTTAATTAATTAATTACATTCTATTTTATTTGAAGTGTCTTTATAAATACAGCCTTCTTACAAGAGGAGTTAAGACTGGTTTAATGACAGTTTTGTTGTTTTCTTTTCTAGTGTCAAGTGTTCACAAAAGAGTGTGAAGGATGCTTACCACATCATCTGCAAGGCCTGTTCATTGCAGCTGGACATTTGCTGCAAGTGTGGAAAGAAAGAAGAAATTGTCGTACAGTAAGTATCCCCGTGAAAATTGACTTTTCCAAAAATGTATGAACAAAATCAGGCTAACCTATTCAGTAAGAGATGTTATACCCTTAGCTATGTGTGCCAATAGCTCTCTCTGGTGTCTGTTTGTTGATCTCCCGAGAGAGATATGTGTGGACACTTCATCATCGAGGCGTCCTACCTGAATTCTAACCTCACCTGGCTTCTGTCATAGTACATACATAATTAGATCAGATAAAGTTTTAATAAAGTCTGTCTAATCTCTCTATGGAGATCTTCTTAAGGGAAATTAGGTAATTAAGATCTAGATGAAGAGAAAACATTGATCAAGAGGTGATTGAAAACTTTTCACTTCTGGCTCTGCTTCTCTGTCTACAGATGGGCATAAAATAAAAGCCCTAGTCACTGAAAACACTGAAGGAATATGTGACATTCATGCTCAATAAGAAATGTGTTATTAGACTCAAACACCATTTTTACAATTATAAAAAGGAAAATTGAGTCCGAAGTTGACAAACTCTTGAGTCGTTGAAGCTTTATAAAAGAGAAGCAACAGAAGCAGTATTTAAAAGCTTCAATGGATCCCGACTCCAGTAGTTATATTAACAAGACCGCCATCTTGTGGACAATATGTATTCATCACATCTGTGTACCTAATGAAAAGCAAACGACCGTAGTAGGATGAATAATGTCGACAATCTTTTGTGTTTCCTCACTAGAATAAAGACTGATCAGGACCGTGAAGAGCCATTGAAAGAGGACCAAAAGAAATGCAAAAGCAAATGTAAGAAGGACAAGAATGGGCTTGATGATGATGATGACGAGGAGGAGGAGGACGACGATCTTGAGGACTTCAGTGAAGATGATGATGATGATGTGCAGAAGCTTCATCCAGTAAACGGACCAAAAATATCAGCCGCATGTCTGAATGTGTCAGGACTGGACATTAAGAGCTGAGTCAGCTGGTGATGCACTTCAGTGACACCCGTGCTAAAGGAAGTCAAGACTTGACCTTTGGAATTTGACAAAGTTTTCTTTTTTAAAAATAATACTTCCTTTAAGCGTGAAGGAATTTCCTGCTGTTTGTATCATATGAATATTTGTCATTATGACGTATTGACATCCACACGCAGTGCTCTGGTGATTTGTTCATCAATATCATGGGCTATAATGTTAGATAACTGTTGAAAAAGAAGAACCGTCTCACATGATGCAACCAAGCAATGTGTAGCAAGCTTGAATTGCCGTGGTCATGACAGGAACCCACTGAAGTGTTTTGAAAGCAGGCTGTGAAATATTTGTCAATCTATAAGTGGTATCAAGTGTTATAATGACACATGAATAAAACAAAATGGATTCAGAATTAAGGAGTTTGAGTGAGGTCACATAAACTGGTTTTACCGAATTATTTTGCCACATGTTGAATAAACTTTTAGAAGCAGTGCTGTGTATTTTCAGAAGCGAAAGAAGTGTTTGTTTTTTTTACTTTACATCCTGAGGATAAGACTGTTCTATATTGATGTCAAACATCAGGGGTAACTGAGGACTAATGGTTACATGACTAATGTCAGGAATAATGTGGATTTTGAGACATGTAGGAATGAGGAAAATATTTGGTCTCACATATTATATAAATTGTGCACAACGGTTTGAAAGTAACACACTTTGTTACCATAGTTATGCTAAGTGAAGTGAAACGAGCTACTTCATATTGTTGGTTTTTAAACGCATAGACAGGAAAGCAAATACAAATGAGAAATTAAGCATTCATCACATCTTAATAAAGTAATATGATCACTGTTTGAACTAAAGCTCAGGCGAAAAGTTTGGATACGCCCTTTCTTTCAATGTGTTTTCTTTATGATAGATTATCACTAAAGGCATCAAAACTGTAAATAAATACACCAGGAATTATGTTCTTGACAAACAAATTTGAAATAACTGAAAATATGAAAATTTACTAGTTTCTTTATAGTAGCCACATTTTTTTTTCAATAACTGCTTTGCATATTTCTATCTTTTGCTTGATGAATTCATAATGATGCGATTTTCACTTCACATGTGTTTTTTTGTCAGTGTTATTTTGTGGAATTACCTGAGAATTAATGGAGTTTGGGCCATCGGTTGTGTTGCACAGAAGTCAGGTTAAAACACAGCCAACGACTGTTAGAACCAATCAGCTAAATTAAATAGGAATCGTGTGACCATCGTTACTATAAGAGACGAAGGTCAGGCAGGCCGGAAAATTGCGTAAACTTTGAAAGACCCCATCAGGTGTGTCTAAACCTTTGGCCTGTGCTATACATATAACAGATCTATTTCCCTTCGCTCCATGTGATATTGAAAGTGAGTCGGTTGTTCCCCACGATAATGAATATTCATGGTGAATGTGTCTTCTTCTCCCTCCGTCAGTCTCACGAGTGACCGCTCATTCCGCGATTACTATTGAAACGCCTCGTGCTTTGTGAAAGTGGAA
Organism: Callionymus lyra; assembly: GCF_982586985.1. Taxonomy (NCBI): domain Eukaryota; kingdom Metazoa; phylum Chordata; class Actinopteri; order Syngnathiformes; family Callionymidae; genus Callionymus; species Callionymus lyra. The sequence goes on from NC_141818.1 coordinate 15,675,485, forward strand.
CAAAGATGAATAAACTTTGTGTCACATGGGAAGATGTTTTGTTGGCTGAAAATCAGGATGTCAGTCACAGCAGGAAATGTGATAATACAATATGAATACAACCAATATATGTGAAGGTGCAGCTTTCCATTCCATTCCATTATACAATTGGTATTTATCATTTAATTAGGGCAGAAAGGTCAGATTCCGCTTGGACAAAAGTCTTGTCGTGTCTTTAATGATTCAACCAATCACAGGTCAGAGCTTCACCTGTGACAAATACTGTAATTAACACATTCCTAGGTGTGTCTTAAAAGAGTCCCAGCACACCAGACATTCATGTGACCTGCAATGTGGCCTCTGACAAAATAAAAAAGATTCAACCTCAGACCAAAGTGCTGATCATCAGGAGCCTGAAGACCAAGTCTGCTACTGAGGCGGCAGACATCTTCGATGTATCCAAACGTCAAGTGGAGAGGATAAGAAAAAGATTAGAAGAAACTGGTGTAGTTCATGACAAGTCAACAGTAACTACAACAGTTTGCCGAATTCTCTCACAGAGCGGTCTCCATGGCCGCATTAGTGCTCAAAAAGCAGCATTAAACAAATGAAAACTAAAAAATCGTGTTGCATTTGCCAAGGGCCCACAGCTTGGAGGAAGGATGGACGGAGGAAAAGTGGCACAAGGTTGATTTTTTGCATGGATCCAAGATTCACCCAGAAAACAGTAAAGTTTGGTGGAGGAAATATCTATCTATCTATCTATCTATCTATCTATCTATCTATCTATCTATCTATCTATCTATCTATCTATCTATCTATCTATCTATCTATCTATCTATCTATCTATCTATCTATCTATATCTATCTATCTATCTATCTATCTATCTATCTATCTATCTATCTATCTATCTATCTATCTATCTATCTATCTATCTATCTATCTATCTATCTATCTATCTATCTATCTATCTATCTATCTATCTATCTATCTATCTATCTATCTATCTATCTATCTATCTATCTATCTATCTATCTATCTATCTATCTATCTATCTATCTAACTAATCTATCTGTCTGTCTGTCTGTCTGTCTGTCTGTCTGTCTGTCTGTCTGTCTGTCTGTCTGTCTGTCTGTCTGTCTGTCTGTCTGTCTGTCTGTCTGTCTAATCTGTCCGTCCGTCCATCCGTCTATCGAATCTATCTTATCTATCTTATCTATCTATCTATCTATCTATCTATCTATCTATCTATCTATCTATCTATCTATCTATCTATCTATCTATCTATCTATCTATCTATATATCTATCTATCTATCTATCTATCTATCTACCAACTATTAATCTAATCTAATAATTCTGTTTTATAGAAACTCCAAAACAGCTTGAAAGTCCACAGTATGGTAGTAAGGACGACTGAGTGAAGGTTTTAGGTTCGAGGGCAAGTTGATCAGGTCGCTGGAAAAGGAAAGGCATCTTTGAAAATCCCATAAATATCCAATATATTTAAGTTTGATTATATTAAAATCAGGACATGTATTACCTAGTATAATAGTAAAATATCCATCATCTTGGGGGGGCAATCAGCAAAAGGATCTGAAATCCTGGAAACATTTCTCATGTATTATATTATATAATACTAGAATATTATAGTATCTTACTCTCTTATTCGATTCAATTAAATTCAACAATACCAGTGCTGCCATGTCCATGTGAACCTAGAGAGAGTAGACATAAACCTGTTCCTGTCATTCTAGACATGGAACCTTACGCGAACCTCTGGCCATCTATTAATATTCCCAGCACTCAGCTGTGCTTTTATGTGTTTGCAGGCTTGTATTTGCCAGTGTCTCTTGCTGTAATAATTTGAAGGTGTGTCACTGCTGTGCTCATAAAAACTTCAGATCCCAGTAGACCCTTTTATCTCATGGTCAAGGTGACATTTGTTTTCAGGCCTTCTGGTCACCTTGACCCTGAAATAACACAAGGGTTTAGTATTCACTTACACTTGGGTGACTTAGGTCAGTCTGTCAAACTGAGCCCGACCAAGACATGTCTCAGTCAACACTGCAGGAAACTGACCAGAAACTGTTTCCTTTAACTGAGAAAAATTCTCTAAATTGAGGAAAATGATGTCACAACATGATCTGTAGTTTATAATCCATGTGTTTGTGTCTTCTCGTTTAGACTATTGTAACAGTTTGTTCTCATGTCTAAACAAGAAGGATCTGTCTCGTCTGAAGTTAATACAAAATTCTGCAGCGATAATTCTGACACGCTCTAGAAGAAGAACTCACATTTCCCCGATCCTTAAAACTCTTCACTGGCTTCACTGATGGTTCCTGAACACACTTCCGGACCAGAGGAGAAAAATCCTTCCAGCTTTGGAACGATAATCCTCTCCCTATGCATTTGATGGAGTCTTGTAGAGTTTTTAAATTTGGATTCATTTTTAACTGTGTATTGCTTTTGATTTTTTAAGCGCTTTGTGACCCTGGTCTAGAAAGACGCTTTACAAATAACTATTACTTACTTACTTACATCTAGAGAAAAGTCAAATATTCCACAGATGTCAGAATCAGTTACTACCAGTATTGAAAAAAACAATCCTTTTTTTTGTGGTGTTTTGGATACATTATGAAGTAGAATTAACTTAATGTTGATAAATAAAATGAGATGAGTAATATATATATTTTAAAAAGAAAATCCCTTTTGGTTACCTTTCCAGTGTGTCCCGTGTAATAGGGAGATAATTCCTGCTATTCAATTGAGGGAATAAATAATATTGAATTAATAAATACTTGATATTTGAATACTGTCCTATACAATTGAGTGTATGTAAGCAAGTACACTGGGGGGGCTCATCGAAATATCAACTAAAATCCCGCATTAATTTAGAAAAAAAAAAACCTCTCTTTTCGTAATAGCCGTGTAATGACAAGTGCGGCGCGCACACCCTGACTTTCCCTGAGCTGTGATTGGCCGTGACCGTGGGATCGTCTGCGACTGCGCGGCCGCTGCGGTCTTAAGTCAGAGCAGCGCTCTGGGCACACTGAACACAGCTGACGGAGGAAGGATGGCGAACACAGCGACCCCAGTGCTCGTCTTCAGGGGTACATTTATTCATGCCACCCCGGCAGCTGCAGTGCAGATCCTGGAGGACACCCTGCTGGGAGTGGACACTGAAGGAAAGGTCTGGTTTTAAAAAATAAAAGGTGGAATTTTACTTTAAAATAACAGACATTTAGTTGTGACATGTTGTCCTTTTGTTGTGTTTTTAGATCGTTTTCATAGAGGAAGCAAAGGGATTGGAACGTGTTTCTCAATCATTTGGTTTCTCTTCTTCTGATGTCATTCAACTTGCGAAACAGTAAGTAGTTTTATTATCTTCCATCATGATTTTTCAAGATGATTTTTGATAATAACCTTGTAATGAACTATTATTTGGTAACAATGTGATACTTTGTGAGTGTGGTCTCTTTAAAGAAAGAGTGTCTTAAAATATATTGACAACTTATTTCTCTTGTAGGAATAAATTCAATTAAATAAAAAGTCTATAATCTATACTCATAGCAAAATGAAAATGTTGAGAATATATTTTATTTTCTAATCCATCCATGAAGTACATTCTTGTAAATTAAAAGTGTATCAAAGTTCATTATAGTTTTGCTATCAATAAAAAGGTCATGTTAATGTATAATATAATATAAATGTATAGATCATCCAGGTTGGTATAATAAAGCAATAAAACTGGTTTAAAAAATTACTTTCAGTGAGTTCTTCATGCCAGGGATGGTGGACACGCACATCCACGCGTCTCAGTACAGTTACGCCGGCACTGCCCTGGACCTCCCTCTCCTCCAGTGGCTCAATACCTACACCTTCCCTGTGGAGTCCGGTTTCGAGGACCTGAAGGTGGCGAATCAGGTCTACACTCAAGTCGTGGTGAGTTAAACAAAAGACAATAATTATGCCTTCAAACGGTCTTAACAAGACAAACTGGAACTTGGTCATTCAATCTATGTAATCCTGCAGAAAAGAACCTTGAAATATGGAACGACCACGGCGTGCTACTTCGCCACGATACACACTGACGCTTCTCTCCTGCTGGGCCAAATCGCAAGTAAGACGTAAAGTAATGAAGATATGGCATCACGTCGCTCACATTCATTCCGCGTTTTAAGTGTGACCTCAAGGATAAACAGTTACGCTTTCATCAAGTTCACACACTCCAGTTGCATCAGGCTCGGGTTGAAATCAAAAAGGCTCCTTGCTTTCAATTCAACCATGATTCATGGTGGGTCGGGAGTCTGTCCCAGCTGAATAGGGCGAGAGGCAGGGGACACCCTGAACAGGTCTCCAGCCTGTCAGAGGGCACACAAAGACACACAACCATTCACTTACACCTACAGAATATTAACAGTTTTTTAAATCAATGTCTATATGTGTTTTTACTGTGGGAGGAAACCGGAGTAAACCCAAATCTGCAACTTTTCTTGAGGCGACGATCATTTTTAATAATAGAAAAAGAGTACAAGAAAGTGTAGAGAATGGTTATTTTATTGTTAAATTTTCTGATTAGCTCTGTCACTGCAAAACAAAGCTGCTTGAAAATTAATATATTTTCAATACATTGGAAATGCGGAGATGGTAGATCAACTCAAGTATCACAAACAAAACATTCAACAAGTAGTAAATGACTTACTGTATGTACTGTTTTCGTTATTATCTAAACCCCACCACTTCAGGTCCAGGTTTTTTTTTCCCCCTTTTTTATGAATCATTGACTGGTGCTGAGAGTGTTCTGCATGTCACACCAATTGTAAAATAAGCCTCTTTACAACAAAAAAAGTAACACAATGAACTGAAAATAACCGACTCATTTCTAAGGGTTAACTTCAGAATGTCTTAACTGAAGTGAAGTCTTCCAGCTGAGATGTATTCATATCATTTTCAAACTTTATTTTTCTCTTTAAATTGCTATTTTATGTAAATATTTATTTATAATCATATATTAATACATTTAATTTTGCAATAGTTTAATTACAAACAAAACACCTATAATGCTCTTTGTGGCTAAAAAGATTTCAATGTAAACGTGTTGTTAAGAAATTGAATGAACTTAATTTACTTTTATATTCGCTGCATTATGATGAAATGAAAGTGGAACTTAATAAGAAGAACTCATTGTTCAAATATGTTCTAGTCTATTTTCTATTTTAATAGTGTTACTTCCTGTTATTGCTTCTTTGTCACTGTGACTAATGTCCAACTGCCACACGTCCAACTCGCTTGAACTAGTTCAAGTCCATGAACAAAGGTTAATGAACAAATAAATGATATAACTCTAATAATATATTTATATTTAAGTTCATACTACCGACTAGAAATGTATTCAAGCTACCCCATGTCTTCTGTCCACCATTAACGTTACTTGTTATGTAATCACACACACACACACGCACACACACACACACACACACACACACACACACACACACACACACACACACACACACACACACACACACACACACACATTCAGAAGTGAGCTGCTACTATCACACATTTGTTCAACATTTCATGCCATTGACCTTTGAACTTTGTCCTCATCAAAAACAGTGACGCTTGTTTGTGGGGTACTCTGTTCGGTTAGTGACGCACGTACATTTATTTCACTCGTAAATTGTTTTCAACAAACAGTGTCGTCTAATTCAGATGACTTTTGAGCGTTGAAGAGTGAGAGATGTTAGATCTTCCGCCACAAACGTGACAAGAGACAGAAAATGGGTCAAAGTCCAAGTGGTCTACTGGTCATGTAATTCTGATATGTGGCCCGGTCTGAACCCGCTTACAGGCAGGTGCATGAAGTTAACTTTTATCTTGTTTAAATGTTATTTTAATGTCAGAATCACAAAGAAACCAACCAGTTTGAAAGTTCTCATAGACCAGTTATATCTGGTTAACAGGAAAAAAGTCAACTAAGTCTACTTTTGATTGAAAAACTATAATATTGTAATCATCTGTTATGTGGGATATTTTGTTAGCATCATATGTTAGCATATTAGCATCAGTTGAACAAAATGATGACTGCAAGAATGTTTTTTTGTTTTTTTAATTGTGTTTTATATGAAATGAGACTTTATAAACAACTTTATAATAGCTCTTTTAAACCTTAGGATTTTAACAGCATGACTGAACTAGCATAACTTAACGCTCACAATGTTGAGAAGGAGCAGATGATGATTATACATATTTATATACAGGTACTAGCTAAGTAACTGCAAAATGTTGACTGCAGGAATGTATTTAAATCTATCTATAAAAAGCTAAATATGTGACTGAGTCTCAGAATGAAATGCCTATGTGTATTTATTAATAACACCTTAAAATTCTTAATCCAGTATCAATAAATAACTACATTTTCCCATTGTATAGAGGAAGAAGTATCAGATTTCACATATTTATTTATAGTTAAAAGCACATGTTGTGTTTTCTAGTACATTTAAATGTGTTTTCTCTTTATTATTGTGTCATTAAAAAAAGAAAATGCTGTTCTAAATGTTTTAACAATGCTTTAAATTTATAAATATATTATTTGACTTACTACAGTAGTTGTTATGTAATCACACACACACACACACACGCACACACACACACACACACACATTCAGAAGTGAGCTGCTACTATCACACATTTGTTCAACATTTCATGCCATTGACAAACATTTGTATTTTGAGTTGTAATACTCCCCATGTAAATAAGAGTACAGCTCCCGATCTAAGCATAGGCTAGCCTGGCTCAGACATAGCACTGGTTAAAAAGAAAGGACTAAGAGGTTGAAGGTTCAATTCCTGCCCTTGATGTTGGAGTGGTTGTGGCCCTTAGGAACCGTTTGTTAGCTCCTGGTTGTTGTGCTGGTGTTCTGCATTGCATCAGTATATGGTTGGCTTTATTATAAAGTTCCATCTTCCTCCCGTTATTTTTCATATAATTGTGCTTTTTAAATGTAGTTAAATCACACCTACATTGATCTTTATAATAAAATAGTTCCATAATAATTAGAGTTTGCTAATCCAGTTATTTCGCTAGCAACAGTTAAAAAACAAAGATACACATAAAGTGTTGGTGAAAAAGAATTCAAGAGAGTGTTTAAAAATTCACAGCCTGCCTGTTGGGGATTTACTTGTTTTGAGGAGCTCTTTAAATTAAATTTCCTTTTGCCAAATCAGTCGATCAAAAGTATTGTCACCAAGGACAAAAATAACTCCTCAGAGCTGACACGATAAAAACAATCTGATTCATGGTAGACTATCCTTTATTCCCACTGGCAAAGAACAGTGTGTACGGTATGTGTCGTGAGAATGTTGTGGGCAAGACGCGTGCCAGGTGCTTGCCAATGCAGAGCCGTATCAGTTGGACGTGACCGTAAACGAAACTTAACAAAAGTGGCTGTTTCTCACAGCTTTCTGTGTCTGTTTACAAAATCATTCAAAAAACAGATTTTACTAATGATAATCAGGACAAATAACAGTGCTTTTGTCACCGGTTTTACTTTCACTTTTGTGGTTTCGTTTCAGGTATGATAAGGTTTGAGGAAGAGCTAAACCAGGACAATTCCAAAATAGCTTTGACTCAGACAACGGATCTTTTGGTCGTCAAACTGAGAGTAAATGTTAAAATATAAAAGCAAAATCAGTTTTGAACCACGTGTTCATGATACAAAATCATAAGATCAAATGTGAAAAGGTAATAACAAAATAAAAATTGGTGGTCTGAAAAGGTGAAACAATGATACATATCAGAGCACCATAAAAACCTTATACATTCATATTGTTATTTATATGTTGTTTAAAATAAGGACTTGACTTTTTCTCTAAAAACATACGTCATTAGCGGTATGTTCATATCTGACAACGTTACAAAGCCTTATTGTCGAAACAGGTTCTGACAATATTATGTAACTAATCCCATAATTATTCTCTGGAATCCTCGTGCATGAATCATCTTGGTTCTACTGAAGTTGATCAAGGAACAGAATAAACAGCTGAGTACGTGCAGACATTAAACGCACCACAGGCACACAAAACCGTTCATCAACTTTACTGTTGTCAAGGTGTTTTTTTGAAGTGTGTATATAAACATTCTTCCATGTGATCTCGCAGATCAGTTTGGACAGCGGGCCCTCATTGGTAAGGTGTGCATGGACAGGAACAATTCAGTGAAACATTACAAAGAGACGACGCAAGACTCAAAGGATGAAACCCTACGGTACACTTAACTTAACAATTATTAATTTTTTTAAACTCAATTATGATTAATGTTTCTTTTAATCTGTTAAGGTTTGTAGCTGAGCTGCTGGAGAAAAAGGTGAGGGTTATATAATGTATTTATTTTGACGTTTAAACTCCTGTTCTGTTTTATTGTTTTTCTATATTGTTGTTTGTTATTTGGTCTAATTACACAATTTTGTATATAAAAGGAGCATGTTAATCCTTTTTCCAATGTACATTGACACTTCAGATTCATGAGTCAAGATTCTTTATTGTAATTATGCAGCATATGAAATGCACATTAATGACTTTCAGCATTAAAACTAAGCACTAAACACACACATATATATATTTTTATTTTATTAATATTTTATTCTATTGAAATTTAAAACAAACGTTCTTTTGCCATTGCCATATGTATAATTTAATTTGTACAATTTAACCATTGCATTATGCATTTTCTGTAATACCTTCAAGCTTTTTTTTCTTTAAGGTTTACTCTCAAATATATTTATTTTATTATATTTTATATTTTGTTTTTTCTTCTTGTCATTCTTTTAAGCTTCAGTCATTTGAGTGTTGCATAATAATAATAACAACAATAATAAGAAGAATATGAATAATAAGAATGATAATATTATAAAACAATAATAATAAGAATTATTATTAATATTATTGAGTAAGTAAGTTCCATTTGTAAAGTGCCTTTCACAGACAGGGGGTTGTTTTTGTTATTATTATTATTATTTTATTACATTAATTATTGTAATTTATTATTATACTAAAAATAACAATATTACTATTACTAATAACAATAATGACTTTTTTCCCATAATGCTCTGAAACAGTTAAACACGAGAGATAACATTGAAAAATCTAATTTGCATGACTTATTTGCAAGTTAAGTTATGCAAATTCTAGAAAATGAAATTGAATACATTTTGTGAAAAACATTTTTCAATTGTTGATTTAGTTCCCTCTGTGTTCTCACCTAGTATCCTCTGGTGAAGCCAGTGGTGACTCCTCGCTTCGCTCTCTCCTGCTCCAGCGCTCTTTTGGGACAACTAGGAGCCATTGCCAGAAATAACCACCTGCACATCCAGGTGAGCTCCAGGCATATCCTGGCAACAGAGCGCCATGGCAACATATCAGTCTAATTAAAGGACTTTCGTTCAGAGTCACATCAGTGAAACTGTGGATGAAGTGAACCTCGTGAAAGAACTGTTCCCTGATTCCAAGTCCTACACCCACGTCTACGAAAAGCACAACCTGCTCACAGAAAAGGTGAGATGAATTGTGTGAAATGTTACACACTTTTTGTTGGGGTGGTTGAAGTAAATAGTGTTTAGTCATCTGTTACAGTAAGTAAGTAAGAAATGGGTATTTGTAAAGTGCCTTTCCAGACCAGGGTCACAAAGCGGTTTAACAATCAAAAACAACACACAGTTAAAATATAAACTATAAAAGCCGAAGACAACATAAGTCAAACACAGGAGTCCCAGAAAATCAGGGAAAAGTCTGTACTAATAAAAATGTCATAAGATTTTTCTTGAAGGAGTCAGTAGATCCTTAAAACACAGAGGGAGAGGAAGATCGTTCCAAAGCTTAGGAGCAAAAGTCTCGAAGGATTTCTCTCCTCTGGTCCGGAAGTGTGTTCAGGAACCATCAGTAGATTCTGATCCACAGACCTCAGAGCCCGAGCTGGGGTGTAAGGCTGGATCAGATCACTGATGTAAGGAGGAGCCTGACCATGAATAGATCTGAAAGTAAGAACCAGAATTTTAAAATTGATCCTGAAAGAAACTGGCAGCCAATGCAGAGTTTTAAGGATCGGGGAAATGTGAGTTCTCCTACTAGAGCGGGTCAGAATTCTCGCTGAAGAGTTTTGTGTTAACTGCAGGCGAGACAGCTCCTTCTTGTTTAGACAAGTTTAGAGATTTTTCTTAGTTGAAGGAAACAGTTTCTGGTCAGTTTCCTGCAGTGTTGAACTAGAGAAATATCACACTGAGAAGTCTCCATTTATGGATCATCCCAAATGTCTAAACTTGTATTTTGTTGTATTTAATTCCATTGTGAGACAAAACATACAACGTTTTTGGTTCTCTACAGACGGTGATGGCTCATGGATGTTACCTCAGCGACGAGGAGCTCACGTTGTTCAGGAAAACTGGAGCGTCTCTGTCTCACTGCCCAAACTCAAACATATCGTAAGTTTATTTTATGTACCCCCTGATGTGATGGTCGGAGCCACAGTTTCCCTAAGTTCGTCCGAGTCACCGAAATAGCTGACTGGACAGGCAATTAAATAAATCTACAACTTTTCAGTTGAATTTTATTCTTTTTTTTCCCAGATTGTGCAGTGGAATGCTGGATGTCCGGAATGTACTGAAGCACGAGGTGAAGCTGGGATTGGGAACAGGTACGACTCAAGCAATTCACAAATGTTTCCTGATCAGTTTTTTTTAACCTCACTTAATAGATGTCATATTTATGGCTCATGGGAAAAATCTCACCAGGAATTGATGAGGTTTTACTGGACTTTGGTCATAACACAAAACATCTAAACTTAATATTTAGTTAGTAACTTTGTTCAGACATCATAAAGCAAGTAACCTAGTTTACCCTATAGTTGTATCTTCTCCGTGAATCATCACAGCCTCGTTGAAAACAATTGTCGATACTGGATGTGTCGTTGCAGACGTGGCGGGGGGCTACTCTTCATCCATGCTGGATGCCATGAGAAAGACTTTGGACACATCCAAGGTCTTGACCATCATGAAACAGGAACAGGATTACGACACGCTCTCCTTCGAGGAAGTGTTTCGGCTCGCTACACTCGGGGGCAGCCAAGGTGAGAAGTGAATATAGTCGACTTTGCACCGGAGAATGAAGAACATTCCCTGTTAACATCAAACTACATTTGGTTTAAGAAGGAAATAATTCAAATGGGCCAAAAAAATATTAAATTTAGGGTTAAGAATTTATATTTTGAATGGAAAAGACAACCCAGCAAATAAATTAAAAAAATTTTGCCTATCTTTTTTAATTTCTAGCTCTGTCTCTGGATGACCAAATCGGGAACTTTGAAGTGGGAAAGGACTTTGACGCTCTGAGAGTGGATGTTGCTGTTCCTAACGGACCAATTGATTTATTTAAGCAGGAGGAACCAAAGGTAAACTAGCACGGATATTACATTTTTAACTCATATTTGTAAAACTAATTGGAATACTATTCCATTTCATTCTTTTATTTCAGATCATTTTGGAAAAGTTCTTGAATTTGGGTGAGTGTCTAAAACATCTGTAACTACATAGGCACTGATACTGTGCATACCACTGCCAAGGTGCTAAATTGTTATGACTTCACAGCAGACGATTAAAAACTTCAATGATTTAAGAATATCGATTATTTTTTAATTTTTTTAAAGGTTCAATCAGTGTACAATCAAGAGTTAAAGGCCCTATCCATGTTTTTGTAAATAGTATATTGTCTCCATCTAGTGTTTAAATAGTGCATATGCAATGTCCTTAATTGTTGTATTGCTGGCCATTTTATTTGTGTACCATTGTTTACAAAACGGGTAAAGAGTTATTGTTATGTCTTTTATGTATGTATTTTTGTCTTCCTTCTAAGTTAAATAATGTCTCTAAGTACCTCATATGGGAACACTGTATAATAGCAAGAGACTTCTACTACAAAAGTCACAACTGTTTAAAATAAACAAATCATTATAGAAAATATGACCATATATTAATAATACTGACAAAATGTTGCATATTGTTGTTTTAGAGCAGTTTTGAATGAACACTTGCAAAATATTTTTCACAAGAATCAAATTGAATTCAAGTTATTAAATTACAAATATTTATATTGCTTATTTTGTGTGTTATCTTATTTCATTATTTTATTCTTTACTGACACCACAAAAGATCCTATGTTGTGTTTGCCACACAGCAATAAAAGTTTCTGATTCTGATTTGTATGCTTTGTTTCCGTTTTCTGGCTTCTACCTGATCTTACTGTAACATGGTCTCTTGCAGGGGATGATCGGAATATTGTGGAAGTTTACGTTGCTGGGAAGAAGGTTGTCCCGTTACAAGACCAACGGACCGATTGAAAGTCGTCAGCTTCTCAGTTAAAAATGGAAAATTGTCTTGGCGTCATCTTACATGCTGGATGAGTCTGCTGCAGGTCACGGGTTCGGTTGAAAATGCGTCATAGACGATGTGCACGCTCAACTTTTCTCTAAGCCTTAATGATTTATACTGAAAAATCTCGATTGCTGTTGATCTTAAGAATTCAGGAACATGTTTTTTCTTTTTTACACCAAGTGACCTTCATATTTCTTAATTTATTTGCAGTGGTCAGTCTACTTTACAAGGGTGCAAAAGGGAATCATGGGTAAATCATGTGTTGAGAGCGAAGGGTCCGAGAAAATTAGCATAAAAATTGTTTTAAAGAGCAAATAATGTGAAAACTCAACTTTCCTGCCTCACATGTTTCAAATGTTGAAGTCTTCCTCTCCAGGATACATAGCTAATTTAATAATGTTATCTTTTTGACACTTTTGTTAATTTTAAGTTTTTCCTTATCCAACATGGATTTTAGTTCAAGCTTCAAGCTAAACACTCCACGCGAATGTTGGGGGAAAAAATTCTTTGTTCTTACTCTAACACTTTTGTTGATGGTCCTGTCAGACAGTAAAATGAAGCGTACTTGTAACAATACTTTGGTTAATGTAACCAAGACATTCGGTGCTTCATGGTTCAGATGAAGACAGTACAGAGGTTAGTCAGGGCTATCAACACCTAACTCTCAGTACTTAGTGACTTCTTAACTTTGCTATTGTCATTTGAACCTCTGTGAATTTATATCTTTACACATACATAATGTGTGCATGATTCAATGGTATTATGATAATGATTTATTTTTGTTTACCTGAAAATGAAAATTAAATGTGCAGTGAACAAGAGAACCATTGTTTTATTTGTTTTTCCTTATAAATAAAACTATTTTACTCTACAACTACTTTAAATATCCGTTTACAAAAGAGGAAGCATCTGGTCTGGACAGATGATAAGACTTGGGAGTAAGAAACATGTGGTCCTGACAGATTTCAAGGTTGTCAAATGAACATGTTATCCTTCTGTCCATCCATCCATCTAACCATCCATCCAAAAGTACATAATATCCCAAAGTAGATCTCTGCAGGAATTAATTAAGTCTATCTATCTAAATTAAAGTTTTGGTTGTGTTTAATAACACAGTAAGTTAACTGAATAAAAGACGTTATGCCACAAAACCAACCTTTGAATCATTACAAACAAAACACTCACTTCCTCATACAAAAGTTAAGAGCACTGCATGACACTATGGCAGCTCAGAAGAGTAACCACAGCAACAGGCTCCTCTCCATGCACTGCAGAACGGAACGTTTTAAGACGTCCTTTGTTCCTCCTGCCATGAGGTTCCACACAGATCTCTCCCTCATGCTTGACATGCACTTTTACTTTTTTTCTGGCCACTTTTGAATAATTTATTTGTATCATGTATTTTTATATGTGTTGAATGTTTTTATTTGAACGTATTTATTTATTTATTTATACCATGTTTGTTTGGATGGATGTATTTTTACTGCTGGACAAAATAATTTCTCCTCCGGGATCAATAAAGTATCCATTATTTATTTTATCAGGCGTGACGTATCAGGGTTGGTTTGGTGAATCACCAGTGCAGAGAAACTCGACAGGTTTAGTACAGCAGTAATATGTCTCCCCGGAAGAGGGCGTACGTGAAACAACTGTTTCCTATTACCGTTTTTTTCCTTATATTTTTGACATAAACCCTCGATTAAATGTAGTCAATCACCATAATTTAAAGTTTGACTGAAGATTTGACTGAAGTTCAAAATGTAATTTGTGCTAAACACATTCAGATAAAAATATGAATTAGACACAAGAGGAGCTCTATATATAGTTATATAAAATAAACATTATATTAATCATTATTCGCATGTGGTTTGATGAATGCTATTTATTACGATCTTATTCTTTCTCTTTATTTCTCTTTGTTCTTGTTCTTATTTTTATTTTATGAATAACTGCTGTGTCTAATTGGAAAAAAAACAATTTCCCGAAAGAGACCTCCCGAGGGATCAATAAAGTTCTATGAGAGTTCTTACGAGAGAGCATCTTAACCGATAGGGGGCAGCAACCGTCACGGTAACGTCCAACTCCTCTTCCGGGCGCAACAGCGAAGAAGATGAAGCGCCCACTCAAAGCAACACGTCACTGACAGGAAACCTGCCACATCGTCTTCGACTGTAAGCATATCATAGTCCAATAATGTCATTTTTAACCGAAGTCCACGGGTGACTCGCTACTTAAATACCCGTGAATTGTTGCTATTAACCGCTCCTCACGACGTTTTACTCCATGTTTACGTTGACTCGTCGATGAATGCTAGCTGTCATGTTAGCCGCAGTGTTTGTCAATAAGCCGGTTTTGTGTGTCGATCATACTCTAGCAGTGTTACAAAAAAACGTGTTTCTCGGGACTCGTGTCATCTTAAACAGGTGTTGGTCATGGATGTAAACAAGCAGAACGGGACGGGGCAGTGGAAGAAGCCGAACCGCCCTCCTAAAGCTCGCTGATATTCTGTGAATTCAGCTTAACTTGACAATCATGGGGAGGTAAGTGTGTCTGTTCTGTGCCTGTTGTTCATCACTGTTTATTCTGTCTCTGCTTCTTTTGACAGGATCAACTTTTGGTGCCTTTTCCCAGCCTCATGGCATTTCAGCATTTCGTCTCAGCTCCCTCCTCGCCTCCTGACTCCTTCTCTCAGACAGCTGTTTGTTGTGACCTCGGTGCTCGGCATTATCGGGCTCATCTACCTGTTTTTCTCTGGCAAACTTCAGAGCAACTGGGTCAGACAAGACACCCACTTTCACAGGTGCGATCGGGTGTTTTTATGGCAATGTTGTAAAGTGATTTTACACGTTTAACTCTCGTCGTTGTTTTCTGCAGACGTTTGACCAGGGTCACAGACGTGGATGTGACGGATACAAGTAACCCTTACATGAACTACGGTCTTGTGGTGGATTGCGGGAGCAGTGGTTCCAGAATATTTGTGTACTGCTGGCCTCAGCACAACGGTAATCCACACGAACTACTGGATATTCGACAGATGAGGGACCAACACCGGAAGTCCCTGGTAATGAAGATCAAGCCAGGTAAGACATTTTAAGCGTACAATTGGATTCATTTTTTCTTCTCTTAACTGTTTAATATCTTGTTGTTGAAATTCAAAATGTATGAAAAATAAGTAAGTTGATCCCCAAAAATGTATAGGCCTGTTACTTAACTAACGAATACTTCAAATTCCTTTTAATCATCTCTTGCGTAATAATAATGAGGAAACAATTTGCATATTTGTCTTCAGGCATCTCCGATTTGGCCCGAACTCCAGAAAAAGCCAGCGACTATATCTATCCACTGTTGAGTTTCGCAGCTCAGCATGTTCCCAAATACAAGCACCAAGAAACCCCCTTGTACATCCTCTGCACAGCCGGAATGCGAATCCTTCCAGAAAGGTAAATATAATCTTTTGTGATCATAGATTTATAATCATAATACATCGTATCAATTAGCGCTTTGTGGACACGCTAGGACGTTTACAACAAAGGATTAAAACCCACAAGAAAAAGTATTAAACGAGTACAGAAAAAATGATGTATCTTGTGCATATTTACACATAAAGTCTATGATGGCCGATGATATGACGAGGGAAAGCGTGTAGATTTTAAAGAGGAGGGCAACAAACTATGTTGCCACAGCATGATCTTGAGTTTATAATCCATGCGTTTGTATCTTCTCGTCTGGACTACTGTAACAGTTTGTTTTCATATCAACGCTCTTCCTCTCTCTGTGTTTTATGGAGTCTACTGACTCATCTTTTATTCATGCAGGCTTTTTCTTGATTCTCTGACTCCTGTGTCTGTCTCGCTGGTGTCTTGATCTTTAAAGTATATATTTTATTGGGTATTGTTTTGATTGTTTAAGCGCTTTGTGACCCTGGTCTAGAAAAGCGCTCTAAAAATATTACTTACTTACTTACAAACCTTGAGGAACACCAGTGGAGATGGTGACTGCCAACCACAGAGCCAGCCCTTCTGATCAATCTGTCCAACCTGTTGACACTCCTCTTGGACACATTCCCACCCCAACACACCACAGCATAGAACAGGACACTGGCCACCACAGACTGGTAGAACATGCAGAGGAGTTTCCAGCAGATGTTAAATGATTGGAGCCTCCTCAGAAAGTACAGTCTGCTCTGAACTTTCTTATACACATGGTCTGTGTTGCAGGACCAGTCCAGTTTACTGTCCAGCCACACACCGAGGTACTTATAGTTGTCAACTATCTCCTCACCCTTTATTGACACTGGACGTGGCTTTGTCCTGGACCTCCCAAAGTCCATGACCAGCTCCTTGGTCTTTGAGGTGTTCAGCTGCAGGTGGTTCCTCTCTCTCCAGTCCACAAAGTCACGTATCAGACTGTTCTTGGTGTCACAGTGTCGTCAGCATACTTCTGGACTCAACTCAATTCGGAGTTGAAGCAGAAGTTTGAAGTGTATATGGTGAAGAGGAGAGGGCCCAGTGCTGTCTCCTGAGGTGCTCCTGTACTGCCCATCACATTGTCAGACATGATGTCCTTCAGCTTGACGTAATGTGGTCGATCAGTGAGGTGGTCCACAATCCCGGAGACCGGGCATCAGTAGTAACATGATACGTTCTTTTCCAGTCAACAGGAGGCTCTTCTCGAAGACTTGCGTACCGACATCCCTGTCAACTTTAATTTCCTCTTCTCAGATTCCCACGTTGAAGTGATTTCTGGAAAACAAGAAGGTACATTATTGAAGGGTTTTGAACAATCGGAGCTCATGTCGATCTATTCGATCTTGTTTTTGGTAGAGACATTCGAAAATAAGTGGTTGATTAATCGAGACGCAATGTTTTTTCTTTTAGGTGTCTATGCCTGGATTGGGATAAACTTTGTCTTGGGAAGGTTCGACCATGTTCACAATGGTAAGACTTTTTTATTGGAAGATGGTGTAATTAACTGGAAAACCAACTTTGTTCTTGTGCTTGCTTGACAAGATGGAGAACCAGTGGTCGACGCTCATGTCCAAGGGAACGATCAGCAGGAAGTGCGGCTGAGGAAGAGGACTGCTGGTGTCCTGGACATGGGCGGAGTCTCCACACAAATTGCATACGAAGTGCCCAAAAGTGTAAGCTTTGCTTCTCCACAACAGGTTATTATCCAATACACATTCTGTTTTTGTGCTGTCTTTGTTTTTTTCGTCGTTTACCGTTTATTTTTCTCCCTCTTCCCAATACTGTCATTGCCTGAATCAAACTGAACCATTTTATGTCTGGAGATTCTCTGCTCTCCATTCATCTTTTGACGACTCATTGTAAGCTGGTTGCATGCCCCCTGACGCACTCAGACTACAATGATTTCTTAATGATATTTATTTACAGTAATTATTTCTCATTAAAATAAACAAATCAATACTTGTTTAGGATCTTCTGAGCATCCAATATTACATTAACAAATCAAATTTTGTCCCACAAATCGTTTGCCTCATAAGTACCGGGAGCTCATCGATTTTTGTGCTTTCAGGAAGAAGTTGCCAAGAACTTATTAGCAGAGTTTAATCTGGGATGTGACGCACATCGCACAGAACACGTGTATCGTGTTTATGTGTCCACCTTCCTGGGTTTTGGAGGTAATGCAGCTCGCCAAAGATATGAGAGGGACCTTGTCAGAAATATTGCCGCCCGCAATATGTAAGTATCTTTTTTTTTTTTCCATGATTAAAATTCATCAAAAAAATGCAGTAGTAGAGGAATATGCACAAACCATCTCACGACAAGAGCCTTGCTAAGCATTAGTCTATACCGGGATTCTACAGGGTTGAAAATGTGGAATTCCCCATATTCTAAAATTCAAAGTTGAAGGTATTATTTTTTTTTTAAATGCCTCACATATAAACTTGTGTGAGTGAAGAGTATTAGGATCAGTTTAAAAAGCATTTTCAAAATTGTAAACAGAAAAATCTAAATGTGTGGCGAGCTGATCGTTGGTTCTAAATAAA
Organism: Callionymus lyra; assembly: GCF_982586985.1. Taxonomy (NCBI): domain Eukaryota; kingdom Metazoa; phylum Chordata; class Actinopteri; order Syngnathiformes; family Callionymidae; genus Callionymus; species Callionymus lyra. Next base: position 15,693,898 of record NC_141818.1, read on the forward strand.
AGTAGATTGATGCTCATGTTTACATGGTGACCTATAGAGATGCCCTTGTTTAAGATAATTAAGAATCAGAACATGTTTATTGCCAGTGTTGTAAACACAACACAGGAATATGAATTGGTTTTGATCGTACAGAATAAAATGAATAAAGTAAATGTAAATTAATCAATTTGAATGACGATTATAAACGAAACAAAAGATTAGTGACTTGTGTATAAAGTGAACGTATAAAAATGAATTATTGAATAAAATAAATTAATTTGTACAGCAGACCAAAAGATGAGGGAAAATAAATGTCAATTTCAATAATTAATCCCAAACCTCCATTAATAGTACAACTGAGAGAACGAGGAGATAATAAACATTGGTTGAGTCTGAAAAAAATTATAATAAAATATCTCAGTCACTGACACTGCCTGTTTTAGACAGATTGGTTAATGTACTTTCCTTGGGACCCGTGACCTTGACTGCAAAAAGATTTTGCCCCCTTGTGTGATGGAGTTTAACTCGCACAATGAAATATCAGTATTATGAATCGTCATAAACGACTATGTATGCGACGGAAAACATGTTGGTGTGACACCATGTTTTAAAACGCTTCAGGCTTTTAGGTCAGCACGTGGGGGAGTCGGCACAGACCCCGCTCCTTGACCCGTGTCTACCAACCGACCTGATAGACCAAATTGGTCCATCCTCGAAGCGACTCCACCTCCGTGGAAGCGGGGACTTTGACAAGTGTCGGCAAGTTCTGCAGCCGTTGCTGAACCGCACCAATGATACCCAGACCTCGTTGAGCGGGATCTACCAGCCGGACATCAACTACAGCAACAGCCAGTTCTATGGCTTTTCAGAGTTTTTCTACTGCACAGAAGACGTTTTGAGAATGGGTGGCGATTATAACGCCACTAAATACTCTCAGGCTGCCAAGGTACATGATTTTGTAACAATAATCCTGTTAAGGATAGCGATAAATGGACGACAACACCTGACGTGAATTTTTTTGTTTAGAGTTACTGCGCCACCCAGTGGTCGACGCTAATGCAGCGGTTTGACTCCGGCTTATACGCTTCACACGCCGACCTTCACAGACTTCGGTAATGCTTCACATCATGTTGAAACCCGGTCTCGTCGCTCGGTCGGTGTTCAGGAAATGTTGCCCGTCATGTCTGCAGGTACCAGTGTTTCAAATCGGCGTGGATGTACGAGGTGCTGCACACGGGCTTCTCTTTCCCCAACGACTATCAGAACCTGAAGACTGCACTTCTGGTCTATGATAAAGAGGTCCAGTGGACGCTCGGGGCGATTCTTTACAGGACACGATTTCTACCTTTGAGGTGAGATGTTTGCATGTGACGCTGCAGGGGATTAGCAGGAAGCGGTTGTGACATCAAACGGAATAGTAACCACTATTACTTTGGATATAAAAATGAAACATGGAAGCTAATTATTTAATTTTATATTAAAATGGCTTTAATCCGTATATGGTAAGTTTCTTTCTTATTATGTTTAGTTTTTGAATCCAAAGATAAGCCTATACATTTTTTTTATTCTAATTGTCATTGCAATTTAATAGATTTTAATTTTGATTTTGAAGAGCCTGCAGTTTGATTAAAAACAAGTCGAAAATATGTTAATAAATTCCATTGTAGCCAAAACTTTCTTCTTGCCAAAACACACTTTATTTTGTGTGACTTTTTAATGACTGTAGATTTGAATATTTCCATATTTGAGTTGTGAGTCATTTATTATTATTTATTAATATATTCATAATAATTGGATATTTTATTCCATGTGTTTTGACAATGCAGGGTCAAAGTGACCCAAAGGGGTTCATTTTGACCCAGAGACGAAACAAGGGATACCACAAACACATTTGTTTTTAGGCCTTCGGGTCACCTTGACCCTAACATTACACAAGTGTTAAATATATTTGATTTATATTTAAATACAAATATTCAAATCGATTTACGCATGAACAGTTCATCTGATTTCATCCTAATATGCAGGCCTGGCGTTCAGGGAAGTAGAGTTGTATGTTGATTATATCAACTATTATCTTGGTCATAATACAAGCTCGCTTCTGTTGTATCTGTAAAAATGAAAAAGGTTCCCTAACTTAAGGTATAATGGAAGCTTGTGTTGAGATAATGCAGAAAGTGCTTAAGAAGTTGGTTTATTTTGACTGCATTTTCTGAAGAGGTTGTGCGATGTTGCACGAAATTCAGGGAAACTTAAGTAGCGGAAACACGAACCCAATCAAGTGAAGGGAGTTTAAACAAATATTAAAAGTTGCATCATATTTTCAACATATGTTTGATAATGTTAATTTTACATCACAACCAATAATAGAAGTAAATGAAAGAGTGATGAGCTATAAAATATATCACACCAAATCCCCCCCTTTAATAAAGTGACAGATACTCAAGGAACAAGAATGTAGTTTATTCAGGCGGCACTTGTTTGCCTCTCTTAGTGTGTGTGGGGGGGTGTTGTCTTTCTTCATGTTCCCTGAGGTGAATTGGCCTCTTGTCAAGAATTCTTTAAAAAAAATAAACTAGAAAAATTGTAGTTAAGTTAACATTTGGGATGTCAATCAATGCTGCTGCTTAATATTCACTTAAAATACCCCAATTTGTGGAGATTTAGAAAATCACTAAGACTTTTTTTGTCCTAATGTATCTATTTTTAAGCACTTTCGTTTGGTCTCTTTTTGAAGTTCTTGCACATTCAATCAAATGTTTGTGTAAAGTCTGCATGTGAAAGAACATCCTGTAACGTTGTTGATGTTTAATAATGTCATTTATTCACAAGCTTATAAATATTTGGAGCAAAGACTCACTGAGACTCTTTTAAAAGCATCGTCGTAGTTATTTATCTCCAGAGTTGGTTCATGTATTTCTAAGCGTAGGAATGTGTGGATCTGATGGAAGGTTCGGTCTCTCGCAGGGACATCCAGCAGGAGTCTCTGAGGGGAGCACACGCTCACTGGCGGCACAGCTTCAGCTTCGTCAACAACCACTATTTATTCCTGGCCTGTTTCTTCATCGTGTTCCTGTCCATCATGCTCTACGTCCTGCGTCTGCGGCGGATCCACCGGAGGAGCGCCCAGCACTGCTCGTCGTCCTCGGTCACGTGGTTGGAGCACGGCCTCGGCTCACAGACGCTCCCCATCGACCTCTGACCTTTCGTCAAGCAATACGACGAACCCGACCACGGCGAGCTCCGCCCCCTTTTGCCTCCTGCAGAAGTGTGAGACTCACTTCCCGTGTGGTGGTTTTGGACTGTCCTTTGTCTTCAGGCATCACTGGAGACATGGAAATGTTAGTTTCTAATTTATTTAAAATCATGCAATTATCTTTGTTTGATTTTTTATCTTTTAAGATGCTGCTGCTTCTGGATTTGGACACATGTTCTGTCTGTGTGGCCTTTTCTTTACACTCCTAGAGATTGCATGATGAACCTTAAAGTAAAGTAAAGCACTTGTTGACTCGAATGCAAGCGTGGAAGGAGAGAAACTGTACCACTGAATGAAGATGAACTACTGTTAGTGTTCAAGTTTATGCACGGGTCTCTTTTTTAAAAATCCTCACGGGGACAAGTCGCCTTTAATACTCGTGCAATACATGTCTTGTCACTGTTTACTCCTCTGTAGCCCTGCTGAAATCTCGTCTGATCATCTAATCCTGGGATGTTGGCGCATATGTACGTCGGGCTTCGTTTTACGAAGCCGTCGCTGCTCCGACCGGGTTTTATTTATAATAGTTGGGTACTGAAAGATTTGCACCGATGAAATCTCACGTTGAAACATTAAGATGCATTAAATAAAGGTTTTATGGTTGAACTGCCCTCTTTTTTTATTGATTAAATATTGAACGACAACAGATCCAGAATCCACCTTCTCTCAGACAGTCACAGCAGAAGACCGGTCCCTCTGAGTCTGGTTCTGCTCAAGGTTTCTTCCTATTAAAAATGACATTTTCCATGGCTTCTGTCCCACATTTCTCACCGTCCTCATACATGTCCTGCACTACCTTTACATTAGGGATGAGCTGATGAAGCTTCGTGAAACAGTGTCATGTTGTTTAGAGGTCAGTAGGTGGCGCCATCAGTTTAAAAAAAAATGTGATGTTTCATTAGAATAGTTGTTCAAAACAAAGGAAAATAGTGCAGAGACTGCCATCTAGTGGACTGAGAATAACGACACTGCTTCATGAAGCTTCATCAGACCATCACTACCTTTAACAATTTGTCGCTTTGAGTAAATTCAAATTCAATTTAATTCAGAAGTCGTAATCTAAAATGAATGAATGTGTGTATTTATATAAATGAAGTAAACAAATTGCAAAAACGTTTGATATATAAGAGTAGTTGAGGGGATTTATTTATGTCCAAATGTTCCGTCGAAAATCATTCCAGCATCAACTTCTATTCTAAAAGTATGGCCAGAAGGCTTCACCGTATAATGTCACTCATGAATGAGCATTACCTGATTATAGCTTGACACATACACAGATACATTTAGGGAAATTTAGTATAAACAAAATCCTCATTAGTATGAAGATACATTTGGTTAAAATGTAAATTCTTAATATAACATCAGCTGATTGATTCTGAGCGGTTTTACTCTACGACTTGAAAATGCTGAGTCACAGGAGTGTTGACATTCTGCCGACACACCCTGACAGACATTGCGAAGGTCATTGTTGTAATTAAAAGTGCACCAGTTGTGACCCACACACATGTTTTTACTATCGACTACAGTATTAATTCCAATGAAGGATAAATCATTTAAAAAAAGAAACACCCTCAGATGAAATTCCAGACCTGCAGCCCAAAACTAGATAAATAAATAACACTGCCAAAAAGAAGCCATGAATTATTGAGAGCAGGGGATGCAGACAGAAAATGGATCGGTCTCTGACCAATTCTCAACCGAGGGAATTCAATCAATACATTTGTTGAAAGCTGTGTTGATTTTGAGCGTTTTCCTGTTTTTTTCAGAAAACGGGGGCAATAATACAAATAATATTTTCTTTAACTTTTATAAACAGATTAGCTTCACATTTTTCCTTTATGTATCTAATTTTCATTTATAGTTGAAGGTTAATGCCATGAAATTTAATTTTAAATTAAAGCAGACATTTTCCTTTTTAAATGTTCTGGGGTCAAATTTCAAGTGTTATAGCAACATGACAAAAAGACGATGAAAGAATGAGTTCAAGATATGTCATCATGTCGACCCTCCCAACATTCTCACACATTGTTTTGCTGATAAAAAGACAAAACAGCTTATCTTTAAGGCCATTTCTTATCTTTAAGGCCAGTGTTACAACTGGTCAACACCTTATTAGAAAGCTACACATTTGGATGTTTCATAGCTAAATAACCACATATTTGCCTGTAAATGCACCTTGAGATTACCTATGAAAATACATCTAAAAGCTGTTTTTCTCATATTTGTAACTTAAATATGTTTTAATGTATTGTTGTTTTATTATTTAAATGATTTTGAGAAAGGTTTATGTTGGAAAAAGGGGCTGATAGTATTTAGCTCACTTTACTATGGTTACTCGACACGTGTGTAATTTAGTCTCAAACTAACCAGTTAAAGCTTTTTTTCGGGTGTTTTTTTAGTAATAAATGTGCAGTTTAATAGAAAATAGGAATCATTGTTTTCTGCTCTATACATTTTTAAATAGAAAAGTTTATGAAAGTGGGGTCGTTTATATCAGCAGATATAAATATAGTCAATACATTTGACGTTAGTTCCTATAATTTTGTGGATTTTCTATCCGACACGATTAAATCCAGTGTATCTTTATTAACATTCTATCATTGACAGCGAGCGGCAGAAGTGTCAGCGCGAGCCTCGAGGCATGACAACTTCTCATTGGCTCCGCTCAAACACAAACCCCGCCCCCCCGCCAACATTCCCTCCACGCCATTGGTCGAGAACGCCACTCGAGCCACGCCCCCCCCGTCGCGACGACGGACGGACGGATGGGCGCCGGAGCTTCACCCAGGTGATGAAGATGATGATGTTGTGGTCGTCCACGCCGCCGACTCCTCTCTAACCGACAGCGACCGACCACCGCATGGAGTTGAGCCCGAACCGTGTGGACATGTCGGAAGGCGAGGAGCCGCCCGGCAGTGATGTAGACTACGAGAGTTTACCGCCTCATGTCTCCGTGGCGACGCACATGACAGCGGGGGCTGTGGCTGGGATCCTGGAGCACACGGTGATGTACCCGGTGGACTCCGTCAAGGTGAGAGTCCCAGCAGCCCGCCTCAGCTCGCTCGCTCCCCGGGTACAGTTGTGTGCTAACCACGCTTGACTCCTGGTTGCTGCTGCTGCTGCTGCTGTGCTAACGCTAGCTCTGTTAGCTTCCATATTAGCTCCATAAAGTGCACCGGTTGCTCGATAAACACACGAATAATGTCATTAACACGCTTTAACTAAACTAGTGACACCGAGTTAAACTGGTTTAAACCAAAGGAATGTCTTCTTCCTGGTGTTTTTTTTTTCCTACTGTTTAATCCAACTTTGCTAACGTGGCTCGATAAACGTCCAGTTTAACCTGAATCGACCCAAGTTATATTTTGAGACTTTAAGAAGCAGCTGTTTTAGTTTTGGGTAGTTTTTTTTAGTAAAGTTTTTAACTTTGTTATTCTGTAGGTGGACCAAGAGTCAAGGTCAACTTGCTTATGTGTGTCTAAATTAAAGGTTTACTGATGCATTAAGCATCACCTCAACTGACAGTAGAGTTTCTCTTCTTTAAAAATGTATTAAACATACAAAACAAAACCTACAAAATATCTTTTGTTCATAGGAAAAAAAACGATAAAACAAACTTATTTCTAACTTTAAATCTAACTCACAGAACATGCCACTATTTAAATAAGAAAATACTTTTCTAAGTAAGTAATTTGAATTTAAAAGTATATACTTTATTGAATATTGTTTGTATTGTTTAAGCGCTTTGTGACCCTGGTCTGGAAAAGCGTAAGTAATTTATATTTATAGAGTGCTTTTCCGGACCAGGGCCACAAAGCGCTTAAACAATCAAAAGAAAACTCAATAAAATATATACTTAAAAGGTCAAGATAACACCGAGAACAACACAGGAGTTTTCAGAAAGTCAGGAAAAAGCCTGAACAAATAAAAATGTCTTAAGATGTTTCTTGAAGGAGTCGGTAGATCCATCCCTTTGATTTATTATAATTGTCTGTAACATTATTTATAAGCAACTTTAAATGGTAAATAATTAATAAAATGTAGGTGAGTAGTTTCCCTGTGTAACTTATCTAGGTGTTTGATAATGTGTAACTCTGTCCTCGATGTCATAAAATGAATCCACGATATCGGTAAGACTAACATTCTCTTGTTTAAAGAAGTCATTCATTTCTTCCTGCTGAAACGTGTGCTTGTAAACTTTGCCCTCGCAATCCTCTCTCCAACCTTTAACAGTTGTTTACTAACAATGCGTCGCTGTTAGGGCCGGAGTGGAACTTAAGATAATCCAAAAAGGGCAGAGAAAACCTGAAACTAAATGCAGAAAAAAAGGAAATTCTCCACATTTGCATCAGTCCAGCATGGTTGTCGACTTGCCAAATTTGCAACTTTTTGCCCAAACTAATGTCGTCATATCCTGTAGACGTTTCCTCAATCTATGCTTGAAACAAATTGGCTTTAACTAGTGGTTTAAAATAATGATACTTAGGACAGGTTTAATATTTTACTCCTAACCAGAATAAAGCTTTTTTTTTTTTTTTAATCTGATTTCAACCTCTTGAAGATAAAGTGGTCACACCTGAAGATCAGGAGTCACCCAATGCTTAGGCTGGGAGGGGTCTTATCGTTATTTTGCACACTTCAAATCCACCCAATCCAGTAACGGGAGTGGCTGTCGCCTGATCACGTTGATAATTTCCTGAATTACATTTTTATCAATAGTAATAAATGGGGTTCATGTAAAATCAGAATCCAATATAATTGTTTACTTATTGCTATGGTACATTTATTCAATTGGCAAAAAAGGATGTAATATATATTTGATTATTTGGTTAAAAATATGCACCTCTTAAATGACCTTGTCGTAATAATTTAAAATTATTGGATAGATACATTTAATATCTTTTAATAGTAATTTGTATTTAAACAAAAATAATCAATATTTATAGTGGAAGTCATTTGCCCTTCATTTTTTATTTTATTGTATTGCTGCTTATTTTAAACTGTGGCATTTAATTATTATATTTAATTTATACAATACAATAGAAGCTTAATCAATGGTTACAAAAATGAAAAATTTGATTAAAATAAAGTAAGTCTGATAAATATTTTACTTTTAGTAACTTGATGTAATTTGATATGATGTTGATGTTTTGTGTGCAGCAAATGTTTTTTTAAAAATCCCCCAAAAACCCAATACACTGCAGAAAATCAGTCCATGTTTGAGCCAAATCTTTGTTTGTTTGCCCTTGAGCGAAGTTCCAGATGAGAAACTATGTCAAGAAAGGACTTTTAATGGAGAAAAATTGTTGTCTCGTGTCTAAAATGGTGCAGGTTCTGATCATTTATCATCTTTGCCTCAAATGTATTTTAGTATGTATGTGTCACTTTTACAAATGTTTTTTTAATATTTTATTTAAAATGACTATCAGATCCTGTTCTACAAAATTAAAAAAAAAACATTCCCTAAAGTTCCCGAATCTGAATGGAAGGGAAACGTCATTGATATTTAATTGTCATTTCAAAGGAAGGAAACGCTCGTAAACACTGTGAGGAAGATGGATTGGGCCTATCTCTGGAGCCAGCTTCAGCTCCATCTCCTCACTAATAAAAACATGCTTTGTGACGCTCGGATAACTTGACATCGGGAATTAAAAAACAAGACCCTGCAACGACCACGCACACAAACGCACACCAGCCGTGGGAGAGACACACTTCACTCAAACACCCTCGCTGTTGCCAAGAGCACTTCTTGTCAGAACAATGTGTCAGAAACCCCCTGAGAACAATATGTCTACAATCACAGTCTCGCACCAGGTGCCCACTCTGAGTCACTCGCAGTCAATTTGATTTGTCTTTTTTTTTATTCTCTCTTTCCAGACCCGGATGCAGAGTCTGCAGCCGGACCCCAACGCTCAGTACAGAGGGGTGTACGAGGCGCTGAGAAGAATCGTCCAAACTGAGGGTTTCTTCAGACCTCTGAGGGGTCTCAACATCACCATGATGGGAGCAGGTCCAGCCCATGCTCTCTACTTCGCCTGCTATGAGCGACTGAAGCGCTCTCTGAGTGATGTCATGCAGAGTGGAGGAAACAGCCATTTAGCCAATGGTACGCTAATTCTACAAATTTGAGCGACTGAACTCGAGTCTTTTATTTTAGAGGAAGTATGTCGAGGCAATAATTCTTACCATTTTTTACAGTCTTATTGTATATTATCACTAGCGACTGTTTTTAGGTAGTAGGTGTTTTCATATGAAGTATTGAGTTTTTTCAGTTACCAGGCCAATACATCCAGAAACTGACACCACAAGACAACTTGTTTTGTCAACAAATGTATATGCAATTTGGGATAACTATGGATGGAGCTAAGGAGCATTGCAGTTACACTGTTATACCACACGTGGGAGCCAGAGACAATATTTTCAATCTTGCGTATTGCTGCTTTAAGCGTCTTTCATGTTGTTATTTTTTGAAACCTTGAGAACAATGAGCTTAAAAACCTCCAATAAATTAAATTAGTTAAATTGCTAACTTAAAACTCTTAATTCCAATAAATATCCATTTAAAAGTTTTTTTGTTCATAAAAATATAAGCCTTTATCTGTCTATAAAGCTATTTTAATATAGAAAGTAATTCACTAAACTAAAAATGTAGGTATTTAACTTTGATGTAATGAATATTTTTGCTTCTGTTGTTCAGTGTATTCTCTCTATTTCTCACAAAATAGACTTTAATAGATGACTCGTACTGGTTTGTTTTTCTTGCTAATGCTAAATGCACAAGTTATCTTGTAGCATCAATATTTCGATGATCCGGACAAACGACCAGGGATTTTTGGTACAAATGAGTTGTTGATCTCTTAAACACCATCAACACTCACCAGGCTCTGATGACAAAGACTTCCCGTGTGATGAAGGATTCCCAACTGTTTTGTGTCAACAGGTCTCGCAGGAAGTGTGGCCACAGTTCTCCACGATGCTGTCATGAATCCTGCAGAAGGTAAAAAAAAGAATGTTTCTATTCTTTCAAATCAAGACAAAATCAATGTTAATTGACCATCAATGTTCTAAATGTTTTTCACGCTTGCCTGCATGTATTCAAAAGCATCACCAAATGCTTTGTGAAGTGAACCAAATCTCAGTTTTTAACATTTTAATATAATTTTCTCACTCAAACTAAACCGATCATGTCAACTGTTTTAAGTTTTATTTGTCAATATAATTTTGTCGGACAGAAATGGATAATAAAATCACAGTCTTGGTTCCAATAGAGGTCTGTCATATGTATTTTTAAGGCACTACCAAAATAAAATCACCATTTGCCCTTTTAAAACCAGCATTCATGTGTATTAAAAATAAGGATTCATCTGCATAGTCTCTTTGTAAATAAAATGAAAATAGAATATCTCCAGGAAACAAAAAAAAGCTTAGTTACGTTTTATTGTACAACTTAAAGAAATTTAAAAAAAAAGAAACAGTCACTTTGGCAAGTTCAAAAGTTTGTCCGCCCTGAGAGTTTAAACTGTGTCTTATTTTTATAAGCTCAAACCTCATCTTACTCTTGGGGCCTGAAGCGTTGTTCGTCAATTGTCAGTAGGGGGGGGACTGGTGTCAATTCCAGAGTTCCTTAAATGCTTTAGTTCTGCAAGGACATAAAATCTATTGATGCCCACGAGGCAAGAGAAGGCTTCATGAAGAAGGCAAAGCACTACCAGAATATAGTTTCCACAGTGCAGGTCATATACAAGAGATGGCTGTTGTTGAGGGAAGATGTATTAATTGTTGAAGCTGAGAAGAGTGTGGCTTCAATAAACATCATGATCCGAAACATACTTTAAAATCCACCATTGTGGTTGTGAAATGGCCCCCACTGTCTCCAGACGAAGGGGAAAACCCCAAACTCTCCTGACTTATTACTTTAAATCTTTTAGTCTTCCTCTCCAAGGACTGGGTAGGACGGGATTGATGCCGCGCGGTGACAAACCTCGATGTTTGTTTAAGTTTTCATTCCAGAAAAACAAAGTGTTTTCAGTGGGCGGGGCTTCAGCACATATTCTAATGTAAATATTTCGGACATGTACTGATACAGTAGATAGAGATCCAAATATTTGTGGGTAGATCTTGGAAGTCTATTGCAGAACTGGAAGCCAAAATTGCCAAAACAGACTTTTGCAAGTGTCATAATAATGTTTTTCATTGGGGGGGGGTTGTGTTCAATTTATAATATAAAAAGTACATATTCATATTTGTTTTCTTGATAACATTTTTTTTTTGCATTTACCAGAGAGTCTATAAATATATCAAAATGTCATGCTTTTGGAAGGATGTACAAACATGCACTCACAACTTATGCGTGTGCGTAAAGAGTATATAAAGTATAGCTTAAACATTATTTTAATAGTGCACCAAATAAAATGTAGAATCTAGGAAGAAGACATGCTAACCATACAAAAACTAGCCCTTTTGTTTTGGGGTATTTTAACCAATACAATGCCAGTTTGATTGTTTTAATTCACAGTTGGACAAGCTAGAGTTGAAAGTGAAAATGAACCGAACGGCCAATAAAGGCTGAAAGATAATTTGGTGCCTGTTACATCTGGGAGGAAGTTATCCCAAAAGGGGAAAAACCTTCAATATCATCTCAATTTCCGTCTCGAAAAGTGTTTTTGTTCAATTATTTTCCAAACAAATGTCGCCGTCATAATGTTCCCCTGTGTAAACCATTAAAAAGAGGGTGTCCGGTCCCGTCGCGTCATGGAAACATTTTTAACGTTGGCGCGTGTGTTTCTTTCAGTGGTCAAACAGAGGATGCAGATGTACAAATCTCCTTATCGGGGTCTCTTGGACTGTGTCCGGACCGTGACGCGCACAGAGGGTGTGGGGGCTTTCTACCGCAGCTACAGCACTCAGCTGACCATGAACATTCCCTTCCAGGCCGTTCACTTCATCACCTACGAGATGATGCAGGAGCGCCTCAACCCCCACCGGCACTACCACCCCGGCACGCACATCGTGTCCGGGGCGGTGGCCGGGGCGGTGTCGGCGGCCATCACCACCCCTCTAGACGTTTGCAAAACCCTGCTCAACACGCAGGAGAACGTAGCGCTTAACTCGGTGAACATCAGCGGGCATCTGTCAGGTATGGTGAACACCTTCAGGACCGTGTACAGGCTGGGTGGGTTCCCTGCGTTTTTCAAAGGCGTTCAAGCTCGAATTATTTATCAGATGCCCTCCACCGCCATAGCCTGGTCCGTGTACGAGTTCTTCAAATACTTCATGACCAAGCAGCAGAAGGAGCAGGACGCACGACCCGGAAGTTTGTCGTGAAGACGTTGTTCTCACGGGCAGGAAGTCGTCGTCTCTTGCACTCCTCGGGTGTGACGTCAATGTTCCGGTGACGCCTGCATCACACTCCACTTCCTCGTTCAGTGAATGATGTTTAGAATCCTGAGTATTGGATTTTTCTGAATTTATTTGTGTAGCTTCCAAAGGAATGCAGATTATGGGGGACGCAGCGGAAAGACGCCCGTCTTGCTTGTGTGTCTTTTGCACTACGTCATTCCAACGAAAAGCTGCGACACTCAAAGTGCCTCACACACTCCAGCCTAGTTTTATATCATCTTTCTTTATTTTTTTTGGGGGGGGGGGCACATTTTTAGTTTTACATTTTCAGCTGAATATTCATGTTCAACTCACACACTCAACACTTGCTAACTGTGAAGCCGAGTCGACCGCGACGCTACATGGCTGATGAATCACGCACAAAAAAAGGGGGGTGTGGAGTTGAAAAAAGGGGGTGTGGAGTTAAAAAAAGGGCAGCTGGTTTTTACGTTGGGGAACATTTCTGGAAGGTTGGTTGTTACACGGTGCTCCTGTGCCTGCACTGCGACCTGTTACACTGTGTGGGATACAACAGGCTGGTGAAGAGTTTCAAGAGCGTTTTTAATGTTTCTGCTTTTATTCCAGTGCAGATTGTTCTCACTCTACGACAACAAGCCTTTTTTTTTATATATATATATATCTTCAACAGAAGGTCATTTTTAATAAACCAAAGATGATTAGTGCTCTATGCATTTGTCCTTTTTAAAATATTGCCTGTGTGCAGAACTAATGGAAGTCATAGTTTTTTAAATGCTTTTTACATTTATTTTATTCACCATCTGAATACTTGAGGAAAACTGAAGTAGAACTGTGCAAGTGTTAAGTTAGCTTCAGGATATCATTTTTTTTTTTCTGTCTCCTCCTCCAACGAAAGCCATCGAAACATATGCAATAACAACTTGTGAGCCTTGGTTGGTGGTCGAGTTATTCCCTCTACTTTGAAAGAGAATGAAAGAATGATAAATATATTTTCACCATGATTGTGAAGAGATGTAAATATGTTCAGCTGCGAGCGCACAACTCATTGAAATGGGAGCTGGGATCTTATTTTTTTTTTATTTTGCGTGGAGTATATAGACATAAATAAATGCTAACCGTGTGATGTTGCTGCTACAGTTTGTAACACTGGAGCTTTAATAAAAGTGTAAATAAGGATGTCTTTTGTTTGATTAAATATGTAATGTGTGTCTGCTGCAGGAGAACTAAACCATCAGGAAATAAATGAAGTGAACTTCCGGAGGATCTGGCTTCATCTGAGGGATTTTTAAATATGTGAAACTAAATAGTAAAAAAACTCCTTTGAATATCTACTTTTACTTCGTTTGGAGCATGTGGTTATTCACCAACAGAGGGCGGCATTGATCAGATTTATGATTCTCTATGTGGACTGCAGTATTTGTGTTCCTGCCGCTTGCTTCAAGGAGCTTCTTCCTCTCGGACTATAAGAAGTAGAGCATGAATTAATATTTATTCAGCTTCAACGCGTATGTTGATTTGAAAAACTTCCACCACTCCTTGTCATTTAAATTTAACAAGTCACATTTGGCTGGTGTTTTTTTTGTTGTTGCATGAACTGATAAGGCCTCGCCCAAATCAACTTTTGAAGTAAAAAGGGATTTTTTACTGGTGATCATAATCTTAAAAAAAACAAACAACGAAAGATTCCACCCGGGACATTTAAAAAATAATTATTTAAATCAGAGTCCTTGTCGATTTTGGCCTGGAAAATAAATGACAAAAAAAAAAATGTACGTCATCTTGTTGTACTAGAGTAGATTTTAGATTTAAGACCTAATACAAAACGACTTCTTATAAAATATAGATTGATAGCGTGATACTGTTGATGAGGAACATTTAAAAATGTAAAGGGAAGGGGGCGCAAGGGGGGCAGTAGACACCCATGAAAATTTAAATGCATCCAATTTCCATGATAATGTGTCCTACATACTAAATAAGGGAGATTTTCAGAATCTCAGGTGTTTTTTTTAAATTGTAAATGGGTGCAAAAAGAGGCAGAGTACGCCCTTAAAAATAAAGTATCTTGCCCCAAAAAGTGAGAGTATGAATCTTCAGTCTCTCTCGGTCATGTGTGGTTATCCTCTCATGCCACTCAACATGTTGGCGAACACGTACGCCCTCACTCCTCCCTGATGTCCCTGGTTTCATAAGGTTGTTTATTCGGAGCTCACAACCATCCGTCCTCCGTCCTTGTCGTCTGAATCTCCTCACTCGCCACTTTACCTTTCCCTCCCGCAGATTAAAAACGCAGCAGAGTCGCACACACTTGTGTACACCGATGTGTTGTTGCCGACCTGCTGGTAACATGAGGGATCCAGTTACATTATCTGAGGAAGTTTACGAGAGTCCCGACGTGAAAAGATCCGGGTTTTTTCTTCTTATCCTTCTCATCATCTCTGCAGAGTTTGTCCGACAGTCACGGCACATTGCAGCACTGAACAGAGAGCTTCTTTGTGGTCCCTGGTTTGATTTCCTCATCATCTTCTCCGCAGATCGTCCCGATTGTCGGAGCAAAGTTGGCCACCTTGAAGAGATCATTGTGTAACCGCCTGCGTAAATTCCAGATTAACAACCCCAAAAACATGTGTAAATCCTCGTCACCTGTGAAATCTCTAATTCAGGTATTTCTGCTGATGACAAAGACAAGAAGATGTTGACTCAAGTCTTGTGTTTTTGTGAGTCAATGTACCGTGTCTCTTTGAAGGAAGTGCAGGTAATACAATAGCAAGTAAAAAAAAAAAAAAAAAAAGAGTTCCTTGAACCTCCATCTTCCTCCTGCGACAAACTCTTTTATCTGATGCGTGTGTTCGGTCGCGGCCCGGCCGCTGAGAGACGCTGGCCGATACTGTCAGACTCTCAATGCCGTCAAAACAGATGCTATCTGTCCTCTTCATGTCCAATTACTTGTTTACTCGCAGGAGGCTCTGACGTATGGTTGCAGTTTACACGGATGCACAGAACTGTCCTGTGGTACCGCCTGTTAAAGTACACTGTATCAAGCTGCAGTCAGAAATTGCACCTTTGTTCCCACTGTTGCAAGACGTAAATATCATTTGAACAGCAGATTGACTTCAACACAACCACAGAGCTTGGTCGGGAGACACTAACTACCACACCAACCTTACTTATAGTGCAATCAAAACTGTGAAATCCCATAATGCCTTTCTACACGCCTTATTTAGTGACGGCTGATAGTTTGTTAGAATACTGTTTACATCTATTAAAACTTAAAATTTCAGTTTAAATTCTACATCTATGTCAAAATGGATCGACAGGAGTGATTGGTTGGCTGGGCGGCAAAGCATTCTGGGAACTGTTCAGCACACTGTTGGTGAGAGAGATGTTGAGAAACCTCGACATGCTATGTGGAGTTTGCAATTTCAAATTATTGTTGTCAATTTAAACAAATGTGGGATGTTTACAGAACGTAACCCTTGCAATAAACAAGGGACCACTGTATTCTACCATAAAACTAACACCGGTGGGGGTCAGGAGGCATCCTAATCACATGACCACGCTACTTCAACTGACTCTAGTCCAAGACTCTAAAAGATGACTGTGCTTCTTACCCATCATTTCACCCATCAAGCAGTTTAGACACTTGGTTTTTGTTCATCTTAATGGACAACTCGACCTTTCAGTAGAATAGAATATTGTGGATTGGCTTCTCATCTTTCACGCCATATTCCATGAAAGTCATAACATAAGAACAAAGTCCTCTGGATCCAGGTTGTTGTTGATGGTCCGGCCTTGAGGCTTGGATTCTAACAATTGTCTCTTCCAATCTTTGATTTACCTCCATATTATTCACCTTTTCTACAGGCCGAGTATGGCTCAAGCTTTTGTAGAAGCGTAGGGAAGGGTTTTCTCCATGATTCTTTTTTTTATCTTCTTCTTATATCATGTCATTATCATGGTACTGTCCAGCCTCAAATCATTTCTATTCAATAAGAGTTTTTAGTAAAACATGGCTACTGAAAAAATAAATTAAATCCACTTTCGTGGCGCGTCATTTCCTAAACTAACAGACATACTTCCTAATCTTTTTAGGGAAAAAACTAAGTAAGTGTTTCCATTGAGCACAGATAAACGGATCAATTGCTGATAGACTATGTATCCCACTATGCTTTATATTAGTTCATTTGACCTCAGAGGGATCGTAGTCCGAGCAAAATGTTGCAGGTTTGACAAATTCTTTCCAACTAGAGGCTCCTAAATATATACACATGATTTTTTTCCCATCCAGATAACATTTAGATGATGTTTCTTCTTGCTTACACTGTAGATCAGTCTTTGAAAAAAACACAAAAAGGCATGAAAGGACTCATTATGGTCTATTTCATATATACCTTGATGATCCTCAACTCTTCTAATATAGTCTGGAATGCTGAGAATCAATCTCAGATTGTATAAAATCATCTAAGCATCTTCCCAAGACCTCAGTTTTACCCTCAGTCTCTTGTCCAGTCTAGACTATCATGACATCTTCTCGTGCTAAACCCCTCAGACCTCTTTTTAGAAATGATGAGTCACCGATAAGCCCATGCTTGTGCCATGACATCATCAATATCTCATTCGACTCTCTCACTGTCGTGTCGCCTCAATGAACGAGCTCCTCACTGACAGCTGGACGACACCAGGTCTTCAAAAGTCACTTAGCTGGGCCGGGAGATTTGACTGAGCGGAAAGGAGTCTCAATGGCCCATGATGTTTGCTGATGATACGGTGATGTGTAGCGAGAGTGAGGAGAAGTAAATGAGGGTGAAGAGGTGCTGAACACATGTATTTTGAGGGATGCTTCCTGTTCCAGCCTGGGCAGGGTGTGATGGACCCCTGACAGGGATGAGAAAAGGAAGAACAGTCTCTTTATTGTCGAAACCGTCACGTAGGTAAATCAGTCCGATCAGTTAAAAGCGACCACGCGAGTGTAACTACACGGGACGACGAGATGGAGCGAGATGGTGATGATAATTGTTGGATGAGGGCTGCAGAATGAGACCTGATTCTTTTAAAGAGCCTTGAACTTGATCACACTCAGATAGAGCTATCATGATCGGCACTCGGACCACATTGTGGCAGTCATGGGTTTGAGGAGATGAGGGAAAATCTTCGTACGTAAACGTAGCCAATGAGCCTGTTTGACTCGTTGAACCTGTGTATAGAAGCATGTGACTTAAAGCTTTTGTTATCAGTCATTTATAGATTAACACATATTTTTACGCATGGCTGGAAGTTTTTTCTAAAATTAGATCACCTTCAATTTTCTATTGTCTCGGTTCAAGTCCTAATCATACATAATGAAGGACACTTGTTTTCTTAATCCGAACTACTGTAAATACAAAAAGTGTCCTTATTTAATAACAGATTTTTTGGAGTGTATAAAATATACAAAGGCTGAAAATGGCGCTGATGCCAGAGAACATGCCTGGCTTAAGGACAGTTTATTGGTCCTGAGAAACTAAATTTAAGAAGGAAATATTGTGTCGACATATATAGTTAAAGCAGAAACAATGTAATAATGAGAACTAAGAACAATAAAATAAACTTCAAAGTATTGATATTCCTTAAAATGAAATTTTTACAAAGATTGCAAATAGGTTATAAACGTATTTAAAAAAACAAATTAATGTTCTATTTATTTGTTTATATAATTATATTTTAAATCAGTGTCTGTCCATTTTAAACAATTGTACAGTTAAAGTAAGTACACACTTTTTTGCTTTAATATATTTTCTACCAAATTATGAACAAAATTCAAACAGTTTTCATCTGTATTAAAACAATTTTCAAAGAATTCAACGTAATTCAATAGGCAAAGTAGTTATTGTGGTTGAAAAGCGGGAAAGAGTTGTATTCTTACTTTTTTATTATATAACATAATATATACTTTTCTCTGTGATTATAAATATTAAGGTTCCAAACTCAAGGGGGCCGAAGTGTATCGTTCAAAGTTGCAGGTATGAGTCTGATATTAACATAGTCTTTTTATTCTTTCAGGCTTAATTTATCTTAGATATCTTTGTATTTGTTCTCCTTTATTAAACACATTCCTTTCCTTCCACATCAGACTGACTCTTATTGTCGACATCCATCATCTCTGTTATCTCCTTATCTTATCTTAAACACTGACGTCTTTATAGTTCAACTTGTCAACATGAACATCTACTTTGATTTTCAGACAACTGTCCCGTACCATGAGTTTAACACATTTTATTTATTTATGTGCTTGATATGCACATTATATGATCATTTATTAACATATTTTTAATTATTTATGGGTATGTGACCTGTAGATTTCTGAATTCATGACCTCACGAGTGATTTATACTTCTCTGAATTATTCTTCAGTGTTTTAACGTTGTTTTCTTTCACATTTGTTACCAATACTTCTTAAATATTCAAATCAATTTGGAGGTATGGTTTGGAAATTTTAAACACCGACAAAAAACACTGTGACTCACTTAAACACTGAATTTAATTTTTATTGATTTTTACCAACATACTGTGTTATCTTCAAGAGTTTATGGAATTAAATCCCACACGTTTCAAACGTTTTGTTTCCGACACACTGAGAGTTCACACCCTTTGATAGACCTGCATGTGTAGGAGGATTGTTCCAGACTTGAGATCACCAGATCTGTAGACACTTTAAACACAAATCAGGTTCACAGAGGGTGAGACAGGTCAGTCTATCGGTAGCATCTGTCTTCCACTCAGCCTGGTTCTGCTACATTAGACCTTCGCTTTCATTTGTTCATACTTCACGATCCGTCCTCACTATCACCAGCTGGGATGAGTCCAGCAACATTTTTCATTCTGATCTCCTGCCAAAAATGTTATTCTTTCGCAATCACCACATTCTTTGTGTGTCCTGGAAGATTCTGTGTAACTATTAAGTGTTTGAACATGATTTTAGATTGATTCAGACTTGAGTCCATCAACGGGTTGTTGTGGTGAAAAAACATTTTAAAATATAGATTAAAAATTAACTGGTATAAGTAGAGTTTGTTTTGTGGTCACACTCACTTTTGCCAACAATACAGAGTCTGTTTGGGATTTTTTTTTAAGCGTCCACCATGTCTCAGGTATTACATGAGTCATGATAGGCTTCAGAAATAATAGTTGCGAAATATGAATTCAGGTTTTTTGTTTTTCCATCGAAACCAAATGATGCGAACATTTCTATCATCATTTCATTGTAAATCCAACATATTTCTGCTGTGAAATTAGGTCAATTTGTTAACAAAGTATAACAATGTATTATTTGTTTCAGCAGTAATGACAGATCTCACTTATAGGATTCTGTTGCTAGTTCTGTGATATTAGTTAAATGTTCAGCGTCTTTCTTTAGCTTGTTTACTTTTTTTATCTATGATTCAGGTTTCTGAAGATATTGAGTCATGACCTAGTCATCGCTCTTGTCACTCATTATGAGATATAAATATATAAACATATCAAATTCAATGTTTCTGAACATTAATCTGCCACAATCTGTTGTCCATGTTGTAACTGTACAAACAAATCAAACTTTATTTAATGTATATAAAGTTCCATTAAACATATAAAAAGCCAGTATACACAACTATGTAAAAAGAAGAATTCTATGATTTAACTTGTGTTAAATATACATGCAGGTATACAACTACACAAATACATTCATGTTAATTTAATGAGGAAATATACATGTACATGTAGTTAAAATGGAATAATTTTAGACAGAATAAAAATCCACAACGTCCCATTTGACTTTAAAGCTCTTTGGAATTTCACTCAGAAAAGATGACAAGAAACTGGAGAAAGGTCACCAAAGCGTCGTCCCCCAGGGGGCGCTGTATTCCCACAGGTAGGGTCGATGTTGATAGACTTTGCAGAAGGAGCTGAGCAGAGATGAGCGGACCAGATTGTCTCTGTGGTCCAGACCCTCCGCCTTGCACATGTCCCCACATAAGTCGGACGCCTGCTGCCGCCTCTTGGTTTTGTACCTGCGGTTCTGGAACCAGATCTTCACCTGGGTCTCGGTCAGTTTCAGAGTCCTGGCGAGGTGGGCCCTCTCCGGGGCCGACAGGTACTTCTGGTGGTTGAATTTCTTCTCCAGCTCCAGGACCTGCAGGTGTGTGAAGGCTGCTCTCGAGCGCTTCTGCTTCTCCGGCGAGGAGAAGGACTTGGACTCCGAAGTGCCGGGACAGGACTCTGTCGATCAGAGGTCATAGGTCAAAGTAGGTGAGTCGATACACCTTCCTTAAAATACACTCTTGTCTAATAACTGAGTCTCACCTGTCTGCTCTTCTGTCCCCGACGACTTCTGCGACTCTTCCTCCCATACGTCCGTCCCTCCGTCCTTGATGGACAGGATGTCCTCGATGAGGAACGAGGTCAGAGGTTTGACTCTGTCAGACATGTCCCTCCAGTCCTCCAGCGAGAGGTGGCACCGGGTGTGAGTCCTCGGTGCTGCCAGGCTGACTTTATACGAGTGTGGGGGCGGAGCCTCACCACTGAGGAGGAGGGTCACGTGACAAGGAAGTCACCATCATTCATTTTCATCTCATTTGACATCTCATTCAATAACATTTAATTTGATGGATGTCAGTCTAGTTTTGGACAAGTTACTTATAAAACAATTTATTTTGGAGAAATGCCAATACAACTTGTAAAATTGAAATTAGCAAAATATTCTTGGTGTTTATACAAAATTATATTTGTTTTCAAAATGCCCGATTGCAGTTTCCATTATAAAAGGCCTACTTTATACTTTTATTCTTTCTTATACAAGTTTTAAAATAATCATAATTATTTTTAAAATTAGTATAATGAGTAGAATTATATACTTGTTTACATACATTGTAGTTTTATATAGTGATTATACATATTTTACTGAACATATTTTAACATTTAACTTCAGTATCTTTTAAATTCTTCTGATCAAATTTTCGGTGAACTTAACCATGATTATTGGTTTTGATGGAACACAATTATTAATAAGTAAGTAAGTAAGTAAGTAATTTTTATTTATATATATATTTATATTATATTTATTTATAGCTCTTTTCCAAACCAGGGTCACAAAGCGCTTAAACACTCAAAACAACATTCAATAAAGTATATATTTTAAAGGGCAAGGAAAAGCCTAGTTACACTTACTATTATTATCTAGACTATTGAGGATTAAATAGAAAATAAATTGAATTAAAATTAATTAATGTATTTTCTCACAATTTTTTCACGTTTATATATTTTTAAAATAGAATTTAAACAAAAACATAATTAGTGTTGTTTTGCCATCAGATGCATCCGTCTTACCTTCACTAATTGTATATGAAAGTTCATGAATCTTGTTTAACGGGCTCTCCGTGGGACGGCCAGGGGTCTCCGAGTGGGTGGTCACACCCACTGCGGCGCTAATGAGTTCGGCACATTGAGGCCGGCTCCTGAATGGACGCCAGTCATTGTTGGGAGGTTGTTTATTTATTTGTGGCCTTGTTTCGTTGCTCTGACCTCACCGGCCCTGGGACCGAGACGTTTACTAGCAGCTCCTCCGGGACCTCGTGCCACGTTGGTGAAGCATGAATTTCAGGGTAATAAAGGTGCTCCTCTCGTGCCCTCTGCCCTCCGCTGACCATCACGGTTTCACGGCAATAACACGGAGACTCCGACTCCACTGTCTCGCTGACTCTTGACTGACGCATGCTCTCAGAGAGACGTTTTAGTGAACAATAATAAGAATAATAGTGGTTTTTGTAGACATCCTGAGATGTTTTAATTCAAGGAACTGAACTCTTTAACTTTCTCATTTTACCTTTTTTTTTACGTTAAAGAGAAATCAATTAACTTAAGAAAATATGAAAGCATCTTTGATCTATTACAAAATAGCTTTCTTTTGGTTAAAGTCGTTTTAAATACTATTTAAACCAGGCTAAATAAACTATCTAGCACCTGTCGCTAGCTAAGGTGGCTATGAATAGTTGCCATTGGGAGCTGCTGGCGAATATGGAAACTATGCTAATGCTAATGTTAGCACTGGCTAAAACAGTGTTGGCAAGTTACCTTCAGTAAAGTATTACTGTAATACATTACTTTTCGCTGTAAAGCAGTAGTGTTAAGCAATGCTAAAATCAATTTGCACTTTCAGTGTATTAAGTTTAAAGATGTGGAAGAAGTGTTCCAGCAACCGTGTTAGCTACATGCTAAATCTGTTGATACATTTGTTTGTTTGAACCGTAGACCAATTCATTTTGATTAACCATTTTAATATCATTAAAATAAGGAATATCATCGTTGCTTTGATTTTTGATGGAGAACTAACCGTTATTTTGAAATTCTATGTGAACGGAAACAACGGAAATTTAAAAGGAGTTGTGTACGTCCTCCAGAGCTGTAGGGTTTATTTTAGGATATATTTAATAGATAAATGTGTTCATGCAAGACATACTGACTATCTGATAAAATTTTCTTTCTACATTTGCTTGCCCTTTTCTAGAATTGACAGAGAAATTTACATTTGTTATCTTATTAGGTCTATATATATATATGTATATATATATGTATATATATATAAAGAGTCGTAAATGCTGGCATTATAGTTCTGTATTGAAACACCAGACCAATATTTTTGTGAAAGTAATGCACAAGTAATATAAAAGTAGTGTAGAGCCTTACATTCAAAAGACAGTTATATTTTTATTTAACTAATGAGATTAATAAAATAATTAATTACCATCATTAATGCTAATATTAGCACTAGCTAACATAAACCGATAGACAACATTTAAAAAAATGGCACTTTAATTTGTCTTTATATATAAACAAAAAAAGAGGCATCTGTGTCTGACGATGCAAACGGTCGAGCCTCCGCAGATGTCTTGACAACAGCGCATTAAGATCACGAGATAAGGCTCCAAGTAAATCTTGAAAGAATGTTGAACTCGTGTTATCCTTCCGTCTAGACGTCGACGACTTGCGTATTTTTGGGTGATACAGTCGGTGTTGAGAGGGTAAACTGTGGCAGATAAAGGTGATTCATAAATGATGGACGTCGATGCCGATCGAGGCCCGACAGTCCGTCATGTCGGTGTCACACGTGTTCACTCGACTCCTCAGGAAACACTTGAGAGCAACAACAGCAGATAGCAGTGAGAGTGCCCACTGGAGAAAAAAAAAAGACATTCCTCTCCAAAGGTGTTCTAGCCACGATGGTTTTCTTTCAGCTTTCTGTGTGTTTAGAGCAGAATTTGAGAAATGCTGAGCCGCATACTTGAGGTGACGCAGTCGAGCCGCTGACCTTTCTCCTCCGGAGCGCCATTTATCTTCCACAGCAGGTAAAATGTGTTGACAATGTTGTGTTTGAGTCGCAGCCGGTTATTCTGCCATCAATCTTCTGTTGTTTTCCTGCTAATTCTTTGTCTGGGACGAGCCGCGAGACTGTGTTGTTACAGTATTTGTCTCGGACTTTTATCTGCATCTCTTCAAGTTACTGCACCTGGACTGTTGCACAAGCGCTTGACTGCTGCTGTTGTCTGTGTGTAGGATGGTGTATGACACTACATCATTTCACTCGATCCTGTTACACAAGAAACTAAATAAAAAATATATCACTATCACAAAACAATTATCTGCCATGAATTCCCTCAATGGGCCACATAAAGCTCACTGACATTTTATATATACATTGGATATTTTGCATGGAATAATTCCAATTTTTCCAAACATATTTTAATTGGAAATAATTTATTAAATATATATATTACAAAAATGTAAAGGATAAACATAGTTTATTGAACTTCAGGGACAGAATTATACATGGTTAAACTGAGTTAAGAATTAAAATTAATTTGATTCAACATGGTGACATTTCCTTAAAAAACTATAAGGTACTCCATCATCCATTGACGCCTAATAAACCAAGTATAAAAATAGCATTACTACATTGTACTAATTGTTATTTTAAGGTTATTTAATTCTTTGCATATTTCTAAGTCATCACATGAACCTGATTCAATACTTGTGTATTCATGTTATCATAACACTGCGGCACATCTGTGAAGTGGCAAGAATGTTAGCGAAATACTTTTAGAGCACTTCTTGAACAGTAATTCTTGTCAAAGAATAATTAATTCACTTTACCTTAAATAAGTGAAGCATGTTAAGGAACCATCAGTAGATTCTGATCCACAGACCTCAGAGCCCGAGCTGGGGTGTAAGGCTGGATCAGATCACTGATGGAAGCAGTAAAAAACAGAATATTAAAGTTGATCCTGAAATAAATAATGAAGAGTTTTAAGGATCGGAGAAATGTGAGTTCTTCTACTAGAGCGGGTCAGACTTCTCGCTGCAGAGATTTGTATTAACTGCAGACGAGACAGATCCTTCTCGTTTAGACACGACAATAAACTGTTACAATAGTCTAAATGAGAAAATGCATGGATTATAAGAACCAGATCGTGTTGTTACATCATTTTCCTAAGTTTAGAGATTTTTCCGCAGTTGAAGCAAACAGTTTCTGGTCAGTTTTCTGCAGTGTTGAACTAGATACATGTCTTACATACACGGCCCAGATTTCTAAGTTTAATTTTGTCATAATAGATGTCAAAATCGTAATAAATTCCATTTATTTTATTTTTTGAATTATTAAGTAGTAAGTAAGTAAGTAATTTATATTTATAGAGCGCTTTTCCAGAGCAGGGTCACAAAGCGCTTAAACTATCAAAACAATAATAAATAATGACGTATTATTTATTGTATTTGTTTCACAAGCAAAAATAGTGTGTAAAGCGTAAAAAGAACTAGTGCCAGAACGAATTATTCATTAGTATTTCAGTCGTCTAATACTAGTGTCGTCCACCAGAGAGCGCTGCATAGTCACATCTGAACGCGACCCTTCTGGACCTCAGTGTTTATTCACTTCTCAAGAAACATCCGTTTAAAGATCGAGATCAACGATACACGACTGTGACTCAATAGTTATTTTTTATTTAATCAAAACCACAATCACCGCCTGCAGGTGACATCATACATCATTTTATGACGAGGCTGCTGGTGACGTCATGCCGAGTCTTGATTCCAAATAAATGACTCATGAAACGGTGATGACGACATGGCAACTCGACACACACACACACGCGCTTATCTGATGTGTTTAAAGTGTCTCTTGTCTCCTCTCAGTCTACATCTGCGTCCTTATCTGTGAACAGTTGCATCTTCTCTCTTCACTTCCTCAGGCCTTCATCACTTCATTACTTCATCATCAACAAGCTCGTGACGTCATAGAGTAACTAGCTGGTTGTAAGTGACTCGATAGGTCAGTATGGTCAGTACCAGTTTCTCCGGTGTAAGTGGCGGACGAGTCAGTGAGTCTGCAGGTTTGTTTACTAAGCAAAGACAGGACGAGCTCTCAGTCTTATCAGTGGATTGGAGGATGAGACAATGATGAGCACAGATTGATAGAGAGGCTGGACCAGCTCACGTTACACCTGAACAACTGAACTCTGACCCCACCAGAGATATATATATATATATATTGTGTTTCAGTTCATCTTATTTTTACACCAACGACATTATCCCCCATTTTTTTTATTGTGAAGTTATTTTGTTATTCCATTTTGTTATAATAAAGGTCAAAATCGTAATAAATTCCATTTATTATATTTTTAGGCTTATTTAATTCAATTTATATCATTTTTAAGAAATATTCGATTCAATTTATTTTATTTTTTTAATTATTTAATCATTTTTAGCAAGTATTTCGTTCAGCTTTTCGGATTATTTTATTACATATTTTAGATTTGGGATTATTTCATCCAAATTCTTTTTATTTAAACGAAATCTTTCATTCAATTTTTTTTTTCTTCAGGAAAATGTCCAGTCAAGTGTTTGTTTTCAGGTTATCTTTCATTCTTTCATTTTGTTTTCATTTACAGTTAAAGCGTTTTCTCTCCACTTCCGACGCGCGTGCGTGCGACAACTATTTTGAGATTTAAGAAGTTTTAACATGTGATAAAATACGCTATAACAATTGCGTCAAATAATGATCTGATTGATATTTTAAATCATGTTTTAAATAATATGCAAAACGTAAATTATAATGTATAAAGTTAATCTTTGTCCACCTCAATGTTTTTTTTTCTTCTACTGATTTACGATCAAGTCATTGAATAAACCAGACATTTGTAATTAACTATATTTGTTTATTTGTTGTTTTAGTTCAAATATAGCTTAAAGAATGTTATTTATTTATATTGCATTTACCATAAAAATGTGTCAGACGTCACAAAAATAATACATTAAAAATGTATAAAAAACATTTTTAAAGTTCCAGCTTCACAACTTTACAATAATGATAATAATACAAACAACATCAGTTTTAGTTTGTAATAAAATAATGTTTATTCGTCTTTAATTCATTGTTCAAATCGTCCTTCAAATAAAAGCGTCACCATCCTCTGGCCTCTGAGAAGAAGTGAGCCTCGCTGTCCACGTTATACCCGCTGCTGTACACGCCTCCGAACCCAAACCCAGACTGGTACTGTCCCAGAGTCACATTATAAGGCGCCAGGTGTTGCGATCCGGAGCCGCAGAGTCTCCCGTCCCGAACCAGCACCGGCACCGACACCGTCCGGGGCGGGAAGTATCCAGCCTCCAGCTCCAGGCTCCGGTCCTGCCGCTGACGCTTGCACTTGTAGCGCCGGTTCTGGAACCAGATCTTCACCTGCGTGGACGTGAGCTTGATGACCAGCGCCAGGTGCTCCCGCTCCGGACCGGACAGGTACCGCTGCTGTCGGAACCGTCGCTCCAGCTCCGACACCTGAGCCTGAGAGAAGAGGACGCGGGGTTTCCTGCGCGGCCTGCGGCTGCAGGGAGACGAGACGCCGCTGTCGCTGTCCAGGTCTGGAGACACAAACATGAACTTAGTATTTACTTTATTTATATCTATATAACATGCATTTAACACTATTCATGTAAGCTTGTCTTAATTTACAGCAACTATTGAGCCACATTTCAATGTTACTAAACATCTTTTAAACTAGTTTTTTTATATTATAGTAGTGGTTTGTGACATTAAACATATTTTATCATGTTAATAATTCACTTAAACGTCAATTTTCACACTAACAGGGAATACACAAATAGAAGAGATAATAGAACAGCAAATAAAAAGTAAAATAAAAATGCCAAACAACGTGTTTCAGGAGTAAAAAAAAAAAGCAAAAAAAAAAGCAGTGAACAAACACAAACATTTAAAATGTTTAAGGTTTTTCCTGAAAGTTCGACTTTATCAAGAATCAAAACGTAAGGTAATTCAATTAGTCTTTTAGATTTAAAACTAGAAGATTTGATTCATAAAATGAGGAACTTGGAAATTAAATACGCTATTTTTTTTCTTTTATATAAGGGTGACTGTTGAAAAAAAAATCAATCATCAATTAAATATATTTTTTTGAATACTTTACATTTCATTTAATTACAAAATATTATAAAAGCTCCAACATGTGTTAAAAATATATATTTATTAATGTTTTGATTATTGTTCTCAATTGCTTCCTTGTTTATATTTATTTTATTTTATAATACAATCATTTAGAAATAATATAAAACGTCTGCCTTCATACAATAACATGCAATTTATCAACTAAATATGTAGAATTAAGTATAAATCATTATTTAGTTTAGCTTCTCTCAACATTGCTGAATAGAAAAAAAGGAAATTAAAGCGAATTTATCAAACGTTTTCGCGTCAAAAGTGTATCGCTGGTGGTATTATTCCGTGAGTGTTTAGTTCCAGTGTATTTAAATGAATACTGTCAAAGGGTCTCACCGTGTTCCTGCGTCTCTTCCCTCCTCAGATCCATCTTCTCTTCAGCTCCACAGACCAGCTGCTCCTCGTAAAACCCGTCGGTACCGACCTCCCCGAGGGCTCCCCGACACGGCAGCGGGACCACCTGCTCACTTCTGGAGAAGTCCTGCTCATAGTCCAGGTTGAGGATGTCCTTGACGGAGAAGGGGGTCGTGGAGGAGCTGGGGTGCATCCTGGCGGGGCGACGGTACCGGACGTTTTCACTCATTCCGAGACGAGATGTGAGTGTCCAGATAAAAGAGCAGGAGTGGGAGAGATATCTGTCATCCTGGCCCACACCCAGGGTCTGCACCTCATCTTCTCACCTTACAGCAGGTCCAGCCCACTTCAGAACCTCTAATGGGCCAATTAACAGATGAGGTGAGTGATTGACACTTGAAGGAATCCTGCTCTCTTATCTCTGTCGAGGCTGCAGGATGTGACCTGGTGAAGGATCCGTTGATGTAATGTCCATTTAAATTATTATATAGGCAGCAGGGATGAACATTTAGTCCTTTTAATTTAAAAATATTTAACATGCTTGCTTAGTATAATATTTATGTTTAATATTTGTTAATGCTGGAACCCAAATGTCCCTAATTTGGTACGAATAAACGTGTAAAAAATCAATTAAAACCACTAAATTAGGGGCCATCGTTCTCAGGAAATGTAACTTAAAAATACAAATAAAGCATTTATTTTAGGAAATAACTTTGAATGTAGTGTGTAAAGGACAATACGAAGGATGTTTTATGCGTAACTGAATCTCGATCAGAGCTCTAAAGTGGGGATAAGAGCTCGTGAGTGACTGACCTCTTTTAAAAGAGTCTTTTTAAAGATAACATGAGCTTCAACTCACCATGAAGGAGATTTAATCTCCATCATCAAACAACACGAACTGACATCATTAGTTTGCAATAAAATACAGACAATACATATTTGAGATTTTGAATTAAAAATATTCAACCGATTAAATTAGACATTATATAATTTATTAGAAAATCTATATACATTTATTTAAATATATTGACATTAAAACTCGAATATAAGTTTATATATACAGTATATATATATACATATATATATACAAAACAAGTTTTAGGTAATTTTCCACTAATTATTTGGATATCATTGTTTTCTTTTTCTAATTGTTTATTTTAACAGTTTTTTATTTTCCTTATTAAAGAATGCAAATTCCCTAAGGAGTCACTAAGAGCCGAATACAAAATCCGCGTATATCTTCATATATTTTTGTAAAATAAAGATGTTTCTGGTTTTGAACTAGTTGACATTGACAGTAAATATTTATATTTAATAAATAATAATTCCGTAACAAACGTGTCATAAAATGACAAGATACATACTATTGCATTTCTTAAGTTAAGTTGTATGAACACATATTTAAATCAAAAATCAAACATTTAATTTCCAAATTCCCAGAAGCACTTATTTAAGTTCCTGCAGCTTAAGCTTTATTTTGACACGTGATGAATGCGTGTCTTCTTCTGCGGGGCTCCTGGATCCGGAGGCTCCTGAGCGCCACGGATCTGGTCCTCGGGGGTTGAGTGATGCCATGTGATGTTAACCACCTTCCAGCAACAACACTGTTATCCAGACACATTATTAGTGTGGCGAGGCCACAACAAACAGACACTGGACACCTGATGTTGTGGAAGTGGAGGAGCGGCGGCGCCAGCCTGCATGCTTGACTGAGGCCGAGACTCGCGTCCAGGAACAGGGACAGACAGGACGGACCACCACGACCCCGCGGGACACCACACACGGAGGAGGGGCCACTTCAGTCCCTTAGAGCCCCCGATTGAGACTGTTAATCGATCCTTTGTTTAGGGAAACTGCAGCAGTGACAGCAACACAATGGAAACACCTTTAGTGAAGCAGAGAAAGCATCTTTAAAGCAGGTTAGTGTAGCAGGAGGGTCTTAGCGACCCCTGGACGAACACTGATGGGTAATAAGTAAATAGAAATAGAAATAGGAAATAAAGATTTGAAGTGAGTTATTTTAAGGATCGGCCACTAGAGGGCAATGGTTTGAACAGGTTAAATTCTGCGTTAAGAAATACTCAATTTTCAATTTCGAGGGTTTTAAACACGTGAACAATGTTGTATTATTGTATGTTTCCTGTCACAATTATAGTGGATTGGAAGTGCAAAAAAAACTTTAAAAGTCTAACAAGTGTCTTGAAAAAAACACATACATATATAACATGCATTTAACATGATTAATGTAAGCCTTTATTTATATCAACTATTGAGCCTTATTTCAATGCTACTAAACGTCTTTTAAACAAGCATCACACTTGTTTTTTATATTATAGTAGTGGTTTGTGACATTAAACATATTTTATCATGTTAATAATTCAGTTAAACGGCAATTTTCATAGTAACAGGGAATACACAAATAGAAGAGATAATAGAACAGCAAATAAAAAGTAAAGTAAAAATGCTAAACAACGTGTTTCAGGAGTAAAAAAAAAAAACATGGAACAAACACAAACATTTAAAATGTTTAAGGTATCAAAACTTCTAGTTTTACGAACACTGATGGGTAATAAGTAAATAGAAATAGGAAATAAAGATTTGAAGTGATTTGTTTTAAGGATCGGCCACTAGAGGGCAATAGTTTGAACAGGTTAAATTCTGCGTTAAAAAACACTCAACATTTAATTTCGAGGGGTTTCAAACACGTGAAAAATTGTATTATTGTGTGTTTCATGTCACAATTATGGTGGATTGGAAGTGCGAAAAAAAACGTAAAAAGTCTAAAAACTGTCTTGAAAAAAACACATTCTGAAAAAAACCCCATTACATACAAATTAAAACATTATATGTAAAAGTCTACAAAGTTTCTGTTTTTTCTTTTTGTAAATTCGTTTCAAGAGTTTGTAAATTGTTTTTTCACTTCCTATCCACTGCACTTAGTAGTGGTTCCAGGGTTACTCTTGACAAACACAGGGGACATGGATCCAGTCCTTCACACACCACTTATAGGCAAACAACCACCGTCACTCAAGTCTTCTATTTAGAGTTACCGATTAACTTATGGTTGGAATGTGGGAGGAAACCACAGATTAAAAAAAAATGTCATTCCATTTCCTATTTTACCTATTGTTACATTGAAGAATGGAACTCAATGTTGGAGAAAATCCCACTTTAAGATCCTTCTATTTTCAATAAGATGTGGTGTACAA
Source organism: Callionymus lyra (assembly GCF_982586985.1). Classification (NCBI taxonomy): domain Eukaryota; kingdom Metazoa; phylum Chordata; class Actinopteri; order Syngnathiformes; family Callionymidae; genus Callionymus; species Callionymus lyra. The sequence goes on from NC_141818.1 coordinate 15,725,558, forward strand.
ATCAAGGTCCCTGTTTAGCATGTTCACCTTTTTATGACCATTTAAAACACTATTTATAAAGTCCACTTAGATCAATGTGTAAACATTAAACACAATGTGCTTCAAAAAAACTTAACCTGTACATTGTTCGACAGCTCCAGGATATTTGAGTGTGACGACTTAACAACATAATGACTCTGTGAAAACCTTCTTTTTCCTCTGTTGACTCCAGCATGTGTTGCTTCTCTGTAACACAAGACGCACTGCAAGGACAGTTTACCACAAAATGCCCCTAATTCATCATAGGGCTAAATGGATGGAGTGATAGCAGCTGAAAGAGGAGAGCGTCGGCCCGGCGTGTGTGAAACTGAAGCTGTAGTTCCACCGAAGACGCCTTGTCAGACGTGGCGTTTTTGACATTGACAGGTCAATTACACGGAGAGGAAAGACTTGAGTTACAGTGTCACCACGGTCTGTCTGTGGACATCAGAGAACTTCCTCCCCATCATTGTGTCTGGAGAGAGATGGGCTCCTCTGTAGGTGTCCACATGGTGGTGTTTGTCATACTTCACACAGGTGGCCTTGAGAGTCTTCTTCCCTCCAGGTAACCTAGAGTGCAAGTCTATTATTTATAAAAAAAAACTATAATTATGGCCTCAGTCCGTGTGAAAGTCTTTTTGTCTCCTGCAGGTGTCCACACCTTTTAAGACCACTTTCATACAGCAGGTGTTGTGTAAAAAAAATACTTTACAAGATGACAAATCAAAGTGGAAACCGGCTTTGCGTAGAATAAACGACGCTGAGAAAATGTAGTGAAATCGCTTCAGCACTTACGTGTCGCAGCCACTAGATGTCGGTGTGACGCTGTTGTCATTTAGTGAACTATTCAAGTTGAGTAAAATATTAACTTCTGAAATGAAAGAGTCGCGAATTTTCACCAAAAGTGACTGTAAGTAGACATATCATCTCACTTTTATTCTACATTTAACATGAAAACATTTAGAGCAAAAGAAAGTGACAGGTTTATTTTGCTAGCTAGCTTAGTTTCAGACAGCTAACTAAGTCTGCTCTAAAATGGTGGCTTGAACCATCTTTATCCTTCTAGTTAATTTCAATTAAAACCTCCACCTTTTTAAGAATACATGCTATTGACATCACCTTTAAAACTCTTTATTTTCATGTAGTTTTCATGACATAGAGCGATTTGCTGATCATTTTCCAGCAACATAAAGGATGCTAATGCTAGCTAACATTGTTGTATGCTAAGCTTTACAACAGAGCAAGATTTGAGTGTCATGACATCTCGGTGAATCAATTGACGTTTTTAATGTTAGTTTATACAATTTATAAGGCGGATATCCTCCACTCCATGCCTCCTATAGCATCATAAAACTGTCTTTGTCTTTGACAATGTCACATGACTAAAATGGCCAAAAAAAACACATTATTAAATCATTAATTACTCCAGAAGTATATATTAAAATGTTATGATATTTGGTGGGATCATTCCTGCCATCATAAACATCTTGACAGTGATATATATATAAGTCAAAGCTAAAATATTATGATGTATTATCAAGTATTATCAAACAATTCTACATTCATGTTGATTTAAAAGCTTAAGTTTACATCATACGATGTCAGCGCTGTTGTGTTAAATAGTTAAGTTACGATAACAGTTGTGTGTATTGGTGCTGTGATGAAAGATAGATGCCAGGACCCACATTATTTTGCCTCTGATTGGTTGATTTTTTGCAATAAACGAGCACTGCAAAGGTAAATATAAGTGTGGCAGGAGAACGGCTCAAATTACATGACACTTGGCATCTCTGCAACAGGTATCTGAAACTGTGACAATTATAGTCAAACACTACTCAAATATATTTCACAGAAATAAGTCATGTTCTTAAAGATTGATCTGCTTTTACAATAATTCTGTTTTAATCTTTTTAAATAATTTTGTTAGAACATCTTAATTCTGTCATTATACTGATAACTTTATTCCATAATAAATATTTATTTAGTTTTCAACTCCAATACATATTAAATTCAAACTAGAACAATCACTAAACTTATTTTTAACAAACCAATAATGTTTCAAATGTTTTTTTTATACTATGTGACTTTTGCAGGAACATAATGGACCAGCAACTCATAAAAGATGGAAGTTTCTTTCTTCTTTTTCTCAGAAAAGCCAATGAACACAGAAGGGTTCAAATCGGGCTGCCCTCAACTTTCCCGAAGAGCTGTCCATCGACCGCCCCATCACTACAAGCTTCACCTTCAGGAATTTTCGTCTGCGTTCAAAAATCCAGCAATAAGGTGAGTCCCTTTTCTTTTTATTCATTTGGGAGAGGCATCTATTCATCACAACCTCCTGATCTTGGAAGGTGCATGACGGTTTTTACTTTTTATATGGTCATGGTCTCAACAATAACGATCACAATTTCAACTCAAATCATAAATAACAATGTTCTTATGTTCATAAATTTAAAATAATTGACCTTAGTTGGAAAGCAATTTGGTGACTTGTGCTTTTCTTGTATTTTAAAAATGATGGGTTTACATTTTGATGCCAATCTTTTAAACTAACGTAACCTATTGTTTATCATTTCCCTTAAATATACGGAATATACACGAATAATGCGCAGTTAATAAAAAACTCTGCAGCGAGAATTCTGACCGGCTCTCGTAGAAGAACTCACATTTCCCCGATCCTTAAAACTCTTCAATGGCTACCAGTTTCTTTCAGGATCCACTTTAAAATTCTGTTTCTTACTTTCAGAGATATTCATGGTCAGGCTCCTCCTTACATCAGTGATCTGATCCAGACTTACACCCGAGCTCGGGCTCTGAGGTCTGTGGATCAGAATCTACTGATGGTTCCTCACACACAGTTCTGGACCAGAGGAGAGAAATCCTTCCAAGCTTTTTCTCCTAAGGTTTGGAACGATCTTACTCTCCCTCTGTGTTTGATGGATCTACTGACTCCTTCAAAAAACATCTTAAGACTTTCTTATTTGTCCAGGCTTTTCCATGATTTTCTGGAACTCCTGTGTTTGTCTTATGTGTCTTTTAAAGTATTAACTGCATATTGTTTTTGTTTGTTAAAGCGCTTTGTGACCCTGGTCTCAAAAGGCGCTTTACAAATAACTATTACTTACTTAAATCTGCTTGGAAAGCCAACAAATTGCAGTACATCCTTAAATCCTTGTACTTTAATGCCTTATCCAGAAAAGATGATCTAATTTCCTTCAGTGGGTATTTCCCCATAGGACAAGAAAAGATGGCGATTGATGGTAAAAAAGAGGGGATCTAATCATTCACAGTTCCCAGTCACCCTTCATTTCACTGCACATGTAATTTGTCACACTACTGATGAAACCGACACCAAGTTCCACAGGAAGGAGAAGAAATAATGAACATGGAACACAGTGGGAGATGGTAGAGGCTGCAGTCGTAGCATGCAGACCACATTGTTAGTCCAGCCTGTTATAGTTTGAACTCTAACAACTTAGAACAGGTTTATTACTTTTTTCATTGGCAAAAATTTGAGCTAATTCAATTTAAGGTTCCAATTTGTGGCACAACTTATACGCCAACACTGAATTGTTTTCACATTTGACGAAAGGAAAATGTATCGGAATTCCCCCCGTGCGGCACCAGAAGTTCTTGTTCAAGTAAGACAATTGTTTTTCAACACACTTTATATTTCTGTTCATTAAAATATTTTTGCACACAGGGTTTTATCTTAGACTAACAGCACAATTGTTTTTCTTAGCAAAGCACGCCACAGGGGTCACATTTAGTTTTACTGGTGAACGTTCTTTATTTTGACATTTGCCGTGATCAACTCACCATTTTTTTTGAGAGAAATCATCTGATACATTTCGAAAGGCAGTAAAAAGAACATGGATTTGATGGATAATGTGCAAAAGAACAAATATCTATAGATTTTGGTGTAGCAATGGGATAAAACAAACTTAATTTTGTCGTTGAATCAACATTTAAGAGGGTTATGATCTACATGTGATCCTTTTCCTATGTTTGATGTATGTATATGTGTTTAACTCTTTCTCTACCATGTCATGGTGTTCCTGGTGTTTTTTTTCCTTTTTCCTTGTCTAATTGGCGGAGTAGTTCAGAGATACATATTTTACAATATTGGTTAAAATGCCATTTTAAAAAGTGTGCTTGCATCTTAAATATTGTTATTTGAATTGTAAAGTGTCTTAAGATAACTCTTTTGTGATTTTAAACTTTAACCCTTAGGGTATCTCAGGGTCAAGGGGACCCGAAAGGCCCACAAACAAATGTGTTTGAGGTATCCCTTGTTTTATCTGAGTGTGAGCGTGACCCGAAGACAACACAAGGCTGGAATAAAATAGAATAGAATTCAATTAAATCCAATAACTGCGTTGAATTTTTCTGTTTAACTATTAATTCATATAACATTTTAAATATGTCAACTATATAGTTTAACCATATCTAGAGTTGAAGAGAGCTTCAAAGGAGGAGAAATCTAAACAGGTTACTGGTCCAACATAGGGCATATTTTGGAAAACAACATTATCGATACAGTAAAAGTATGTTTTTTTCGACTGTTCAAGGAAAAAGGAGTACTCTTGCATTACGCTTTATAAGTTAACGTTCAGAATATTCCCTTCTATATTTTTGGATTTCTTACAACACATACTTGGGTAAGCAGACAATTGCATCTCAGCATCAGACATTTCCTTATAAAGCTGCATCACAAATCACTTTCAGGTCTTATGTTATAAATGGTTTAAACTCAAGGCCTTTGGAAATTGAAGCTACAGTATCCAAAGGCATCATTGTTTCTCCTGTTTTTATGGAGAATAACTGCCAACAAAAACACAGCGCAGCATTATATCAACGATCGTCTGCGTTAAGTGAAGCAACACCGGTAAACATGAACCAAAGCACGAGTTGACTTCATCGTCCTGGAATGCTATGGGCTACTAGAATCATGGTCTGCGGATTTCAAAATATGGGCTTAACTTTGAAGATATTTAAAGTTATTTCATTTTCTCATCACAGCATTTAGAATAACAAACAAAGTTCAAACGTTTCCCTTTTACTATGACCTAGTAAGTATTTTGCTAAAGAATTTGGAATAGTTTGATACTACACAAAAGTTTTCTTTTTAGTCATGTTGTTGGTCGAGAAGGTACTGTGCTAAACTTCTAAGGTGATACTAATCGCAATATATTTTGTGTTAGCTGGTAATGGCCAATTCATTCATTCATTCATTTTCTTTACTGCTTAACTCTTATGTGGGTCGCAAGTTGCCAACCAACCTCTGTATTTTTTTGGACATTTGGGAGGAAAACAGAGGGCCCGGAGTAACCTCACGCAACATGGGTAGAACATGCAAACTCTACACGGAAGGTCACAAGCCTTTACATTTCAAAAGGTTTATATTTCAAAATAAAATGTGTATAAATTAATATAATTAAATTTTTACACTTTTCACAGTTTTCTGTTGCAATTAAACTTCCAGCTGCTAGATGGCAGCAGTCCTTATGTTCTGCGCAGCTAAAGGAAGAAGTAAATCCTACCAGATCCTGGCAATGCCTGAGGACAAGAGGATACAGTTGACTCAAACAGCTTTTAAAGCTGACGTTTGGACATAGTTGGTTTAAAAAAGATTAATATAGTTACAACTTCGTCATGCAGTCAATTCTGCAACACCATAGTGAAGTAATCGGGCAATACATTCATTCATTCATTGACAACCGCTTTATCCCGGGGTCAGGGTCGCGGGGGGTCTTTAGCCTATCCCAGAAACATAGGGCGAGAGGCAGGGGACACCCTGGACAGGATGCCAGTCTGTCGCAGGGCACACAAAGACAGACAACCATTCACACACACTCATACCTATGGACAATTCCACAAAGTTCTCAATCAACCTCTGTATGTTTTTGGACTGTTGGAAGCAATACTACAAATATATTGTTGTTTGTATAATATCGCGATATATCGTTGCCCCTGTATTATAATATGTATTGTATGTATTGCTAATAACTATCCCTTCTAAACACGTGATGAGATTAGTCTAGTGTACGTCTTATGATGGGTGTATACGCTCTGCTTCAAGGTGACATTATGAAGTACCTTTTCTGTTGGTGTAACGTCTCCTTGCTTCAATCACGGCGTCCATCTGGTCAGATTTAGCCCTGCCTTTATCTGGACTTTCAGGGTAGTTTGCACCTTCATAAGACAGAAAACATTGTGTGCTTCCTTGATAAATCCTCACATAAGTAGTGCAGTCTAGTATTTATTTTAAATGTATGTTGAAAATTAAATGGATAAATGTTCAACTGTAGGATTGTTTTGTTTATTAAACCTACTTCTGTTTGTCTATATTAACTATAGAAAACGCTGCTCATATTTGATTGACAGCACAAAAACAAATCTGGGTTAATTAGGTTAAGATCAGTTTAGAGTGGAAGTGGCTATCAGATGATATCAGCTGGCTTTTGAATTAAGAAGAAGCAGACTCATCCTTCTAAAACACACAAGCAGATGGTGTGAACCGCATCTGCATAATTATATTAGAATTTCCACATCATTGAGTTATTACTCTCAGGGTGGCGATACAGCAGCTCCTGCAACAGGCAATAAAGTGAAGACTCAGGGTCAGCACGCTGTTCAAATGTTTCCTGGCAACAAGACATCTCATTGTGTTCACCCCGCACAAAGGCAAGTGTAGAGACACCGTTTCGAAAAAATCTGAGGAAAGTCAGCATCCATTGATAAGTGAGTGTCTCTTTAAAAATGGAAAAATCTGTGTGCAGAGCTGCTGCATCACCTATCCATGAGGCTGGAGAGTGGCTGATGAGAAAGCCCTTCAGGACTCTTCTCTAAATAGGCATGAAATTATATCTGCCTCTGACTGAGATTAGCGTCCACGGAGCCTCTTCTGCGCTCCTGCCCCCTCTTTTCCTCAGGCTCTTCAACCAAACATGCAGTTTGCAGTTTCAGCTTGTTTTGTGCTCAAGTTTAAGAAAGTTCATTTTCATCAAGAGGTGCTTTCACTCTGTCCTTGATCTTCCTCCCTGGTTCCCAATGGATATCTTCTATACAATGACAATGACATGTGCTCATCATTTGTGGCTGCTCTTTTATAAGGACTTTCTTTTAAACATTCATAGCGTACAACTGCATCACTTTTGCTCAACATATTAACATATCGTGTAGGTATCGAAAGGAGATTGAGAGAAATATTCTTTGCATGCTCAACAAAGAAGGCTCTGCAGCATGAGAGGAAAAAATGTGGTTCTGGATGGACACGCTGTCCAGACACGTTTTAAAAGATCTTTTAAAAAGACAGCAGGACCAGACAACATGTCACCCTTCCAAGACATTTAAAAGGTCTGGAGTTTAGTACAGTATTTTAACTTCCAATCATTAATAAATACCTTTGGTTAACAGGGAGAAAATACATAAGGAGGAAAAGACCAGTCGTTAAACTGTTTTTGCTTTTTTGAAATACGGAAATTAAATTGATGTACATATTACTTTATTTATGTGGCCCAACAACAAATTGTTTTTATAATTTGTGGTATCCCTTGTGTTTTCTGTAGGTCAATGTGCTTGACCTTCTTGGTTTCCAGAAATACATACGCAGAGTTTGACCACACACTGGTTAAACAGATGTCTGTGTATAAATGTCCCCTTAGCCATATAAATAGTTTACTTATATCCATGAGAGCATATTTTGATATATTAAAAAAAATGTTCCTGTCAAGGACTCTATTTACAGTCGCTTTTACTTCATGTAATTGTGGCTTTCCTGGGATTCCACATCAAGAATAGTAATAAAAAACAACCAAAGCAGATGCAAAGTTGTATAGTGGTTATTGTGATTGCCTCATAGCAAATATTTTGTGGGTTCACTTCCAGCATTACCCAAGCTTGAGCTGGTATCACTGGACACTCCAAAAACATACACAGGTTGATTGAGACTCTAATTTCTGTGAGTAGTGGTTTGTCTTTGTGTGACCTTTGACAGGCTGATGACCAGTTCAGGATCTCCCCGCTTTTAATAGGCATCAGTCACCACGACCCGAATAATGGAAGAAGCAAAGAAATTGAATAAATAAACTCCAATACTTGATCCAACCAAATCAAATTTTATAAAACTACTACTACCCTTGCTACATTAGTAAAGTCCATCTAATTCCTCATCCCCAGGACTAGAGGAATACCAGAGGTGTAGTAAACCAGATAGATTTGGAAACAGGTGTCACCATACTGTATACACACATAGAGTAAATGTATGGCTTAACTTATGTATGTTTATGGACAGTAGGTGAAAATCTAGCTGACCGGGGAAGTAAATAAGGAAACAGTTTTACCCTGAAGCCTGGTGAGCTACCCAGGGTGTTCCCTAGTCCCTGTGTAGCTTGGATAAGCTTTATGCCCCCATTAAGCCGGAATCGACCAATAATTGTTGGATATAAAAGGGTAATAAGATGCTGTGTGACATGACCTAGTTTAGTGACTATTTATCCTTGAAATACTTGCTTTGTTTACTTGTAAAAAGTGGCAGGGAGTTCGGATCCTACGTCATTTCATAAACTTTAGGGCAGCAAACAGTCTGGTCATGAGAGATTTTGAGGTCTTGTCTTCGTGACACAAATGAAAGTGGATAACCCGGGTCAAATGTTGGTAATCAGTGCTCCTGGCATCATACAATGACGCACTTCGTAGATCCATGACTCTAGGTGGAGAAGGCAGTGATGACCTGTTACGTGACATTGTCTAGAATGGTTTGTTGCCCATGAATCAAAGCTTTGAAGCTTGGTTTCGAGTCGCTTTGATTGAAATGTGGGTGATGTGGGGTAAAAACAATCATGATATCTATGAAGAAAAGAAGTCGTACGTTAAATTCACATCCACTTTTGTTCTTTGGGATGAATGTCTTGCCTGCGAGCATCTGATTATAACTGTAACACGCTAGTGTTTTCAGACATTTTGACCTTGATATCGGACACATTAGAATGATGAGGTTCTAAAGTAAATATGGACATAGAGAATAAGTTAAACAAGATCCCAGATATGATAAATATTTTATTTCCGATCAGCAAAAGACACACAATTGATGCATTTGTATCTTTCATGACGTTTCAGTACAGAGAGATAAAACCCAAACATATACACAGTTATGGGTATATATGGGTGTATTTTAAAGTGCAAGTCATTTACAAGGGTCAATCATGCGGAACATAGCATCTGTATCAGTAAATTCACCATCATTCTTAATTTGATAGTAAAAATAACTGTCACTTATATATGAATACAAAATAAACTTTACTAGTCACCGAAGCTTTTGATTCTGTTTGAGCACAACAACATATATCAAGTTCAAGTCTTGAGAGGAAAGAGTACCATGACGTGCCAGAAGTGTAGAAGAGTCGTTTTAAGACTCGTATATTAACGAGGAGAAGTTACACTCGTGATGGGTCGATTAAAGTATACTTCAGTAATAACCTACATATTTCAACAAAAAAGTCTGGAACTGAAAAAAACAAACAACCAAATCAGCATTCATGGATCACATAACGTAGGTTTGTCAAAACAGACATTCAGTATACGGGTACATTCTCTGAAATTACCATTACATTTGATGTGGTGAGGAAACAGTCACTTTGTCCTTGCCATAAATTGAAGTAAAATGAAGTGATGTGGATAGACATCTAAGAAACCGATGTGGGCTGAGCTCACGATGTGAGGGCAAAACAACCAGGGGAGGCCACAGTGGAAGGGGGCATTGGTGGGATAGCATCTTAAGTAGAAGGGACAGTATAGCAGCTTGGTTTTTGGACCTATTCGTGGACAACAGACATAAAGACTTGAATCAATGGAACATGAAAAAAAAAGCCCCTAACCTTCCAAGATGCAACGATTCAATCTGATTTCCAATCATTGGATAAAAGAAACAGGTTTCCATTGCACATGTGTTGAATGTTTAAATGCCCTTTATAGTGGTTAAGACAGAAAAAGTGCATAAAGTAGGATGAACTACAGTGTGAGTATAGGTCTAAGCTTCCAGAAAGATTCCATAAGAAACCGCTGCCCTGTCAAATGAAACGACCGTAGTCGCAGAGCAAGACAATCCCCCGCTATCAACCCTTTACACAGAAAAAGAGGAATACACAGCAGAGATGCCTTCCCACTGAGTGTCGTGTGACAACAGAACGATGCTACTGTATCAGTCACACAGCTGGCACTCGGCTTATTAACTTCTGTTCATGTGTTGCTATGAATCCTTTGTGAGAGATTATTGCATAGTTTTGAATTCTTAACAGAGCTTTTTGATTTGACACTGAAAAATAAAACATCTACTCATCTGGTTTGTGCTTCTTTCAACCCAGAACAAAACTTAAATTCACTTTGTTTCCAAACAGGACGGGTTCAATTAAACTCAAACAAAAACATACCAAAACGCATAAGTAAGATATTGGCAAGGTGCATTAACATATTGTGAACTGAACCCAGTCCTGCATAAAAGTTAATCTCTATATTGCATTTTTGTGTGTGCAAACATTTGCTCGATGACCTCTACCATAGAGCAAAAACCAGCATTAGAACCCCATTAGCTATTACTGTGCAAATAATCTTCATATCAAGACCATGAAACATGAAGTTGAGAATATAATGAATACTAATAAAAATAGGGTCTCAGTATTTAATATGATTGTGTTGATGTGATGTAATCTGATTGTGATTATGTCATAGATTGTTTTGTCTCTAAAACTTAATTCATTTCAACCAGCCAGATGAGTTAATGACCATTATGATCTCTTTAAGTGGACTAGTTTTTAATTGACATTCCAAATCCCTTTTATTGGTCAAGATATATTGACTACTCTACTCCAACACAATGCTGTAGTATGACTAATAGCAAAGGTCTATCTATAGAAATAGTCACTCTGTGCATTTCATGGTATGAATGATGGATCTACCACTTCTTTCTTGCTAAAAAAAAATACTTTGCTCTGACTTCATTAAAAGATGTCAGAGCTATCATTCATAAAACGGAATTAGGTTACTTTACCTTTCCATCTAAAGGTGCATTTTTAGACCTGAGTGTTTTTCTTATTGAAAGTCAATCGTGTTAACACAGAACCCATGGAAAACCACTATGGCAGTGTTGCTACCTTCCGAGTATTTGCAAGACTTGTTCATCTATTTTACCAAATGAAAGAGCAACTTAGGTATAGAAGTTGGTGTGTGAATATGTATGTATGTGTAAGACTGGATGTAAAGTATAAAGAGTCCCGAGCAATTAGACCCACATATTTGACACTAGCACTGGAAAAAATGAATCACTGTACTTTCTTTTGCCAGACTTCCAAACGATAGAACCCAATGCTGGTGTTTGCCGTACAGTGCTAATTCCTTTGGAATTCATACCAAATGCTCACATACTCACAGCACAGAACAGTGCATGTAGCAGCTGCAATTTCATTTTTAACTTAGTGATAAAATGAAACTATCCTGTCGTAGTTATGGTCCCATAAAGATCACCTGACTTAAAATGACCAACTTTGTTCCCCTATGACCAGCACAGAGTCATGACATGAGTCCTCTTCAGTCACCAGAGTGGTCGATTAGATTTCTTTTTTTTTTTTTTGGCATAGAGCTCATGTTTAGAGCCATGACTGAACTGCTGTTAAGAGCTATAATTAAAACTACAATAATGCATTAAAATAAACATTTAAATAATATCGTAGGAAAATAAATATCATTCCAACAAGGCTTGTTTTTTTTTTTTTTAAATAGTCATTCTTATTCCCTAAGATGGAAGCAAATGTGTATGTGGTGTGATCCACCTCAGAGATAAACGTGCTAATCAGCTACCACACATACACGACTGCTTCACACTCAACATGGACACAGATTCCACTACGTGCGCTCCCACATACTGCAGAGCTCAACAGTCTTATGCATTACAAGTATACAAGGAATGCAAAAAATGGACTTTTTTTTTTTCCTGACAGATTAGGCCATGTGCAAGATGATTTTAAAAACACACTATAGCCAACGCCACGCCACAACTGTACCTGCCATCATAAGAGAAAGACTATTCTAAGTGCTGTAGCGTTACACTATTTTGGTTTTTTCTTTAATAGCATTCAGGGCAGCTTGAAGGTTTTTTGGTCAGTTTTAAGGAAACCTCTCAAAGGCTACCATGAAACCCCTACAGACCTCTCACACCTCTATAAAGAGGGCTCGCTATTATGGCTGTCTTAGATAAATAGTTTTACAGTACATTTAGGTGTTCTGTTAGTATTGAAAAATAAACATGGAACTCATGGCCACGGCTCATGCTCACAATTCTACTAATCTCATCACGTACTTGTTAAACAATCTCTAGTAAATACCAAATCAGGATTATGAGATTGTCTTTTTCAAATATAGACTTGTGCTCTGAAAATGTGAACCACTATGGTTGATTTTTTTTTTCTTCTTATGAAGGACTTATCTCTTGTAGGAGATGAGGAGGAATGAACAGGACGTCGCTATACAGATGCAACAGCCACATGTTCAACACAGACCGTAGGTGTTTGAAACAGTCGATGGATGGCAGGGCTGGGGTCTCTTAAGCCTTAAGTGTGGAATTAACAATATAGCAACAATCTGATATCAACTCTATGGGCGGTTTTTTCCCTAGAGGTGCATATTTCGGTAGCTTCCAGTTAAGTGGAGGGATGGGTGTTTGCACCCACAAGGGAATGAAGGAGTTTTTTTCTGAGGACTGTTTTCTGAAATTCGAGTTAAGAGCTGTCACTTGCGGAACGTTTTTTTCCAAAATGACTGGGCGAGTCTCTGTTTCGTAGATTAGGCTGGATTTTGTACATATGGGGACCCATGGACCAGCGCCAACTCCCACGGCCCTCGACTCCGGTCGGAATGGCAGCAGCTGCAGCCACAGCAGTGGATGGGCAGGGCTTGTTCTGCAGCAGCTGAATAAGCATGGTCATCTCTGGGCCAAGTCGCGACACCATGCTGGCCCTGACTCGGTCTACCGTCTCCTCGTCGCAGTCCATCAGGCTCTGCAGCAGCCTTCCATAGAACCTTAAGGGAACAAAACAGTCATTCACCTATTAGAAAGCCTGCGGCCAAAAGAGACACCCGTGTGTGACATGGCAGCAATAGATTTTTGTTGTTCTCTTGGACGCGAGAAGGGAATTTCCCTGAACAGTGCTTAGTGTGTAGTCATGCTTTTGGGAGTTACCACTGCTTCACCAGTCACACCTAAGACCTGAGCTCCACCCTTGAACCTCATTTTCACCTTAACTGTATTCCCTTGTGTATGCCAACAACAACAAAAGAGCCAAACTTGCCTTTCCAGTTTGATTATTTTTTATTTATCTTGAAAGAAAATCGGTTTGTCGATGCATTAGAGTTTTATCATGTTTTCATTGGATACTTGATTTGGCATCTATACAATCCTATGATGTCTCCTATGATATTTTAATGTGTGTGTTTGAGGTTGACTCACCTATTAGGAAAATGACTTGGCAGTTGTGCCACCTCTCCGATAGCATCTGGATTAGTCCGGGCGACTGTGCAGATATCCAGCTTGCTGTAGCACTCCTCCTGCACCTCAGATATCATTCTTTGGAAGGTGGAGCAGCGACGGATGGTGGGGAATACCTTGGAGGTGATTCCGTTGGCAATGCACTTAAGGCTTTCTTTGACAAATGCCTTACCCTGTGACACAAAACAGAAAAACTCCTCAGGACATTCCACGTAGACACAAGTGTTTGTGAAAGGACAGTGGGTGTCTACCTGAGTGTCAAATTTAGCAGCGCTGTAAAGGAACGACTTGCAGATGTCATGCATGCCATCCGTGTCACATGTGGAGTTTTCAAGGCAGGCGAAGGCTCCGCATCCCACTTGGAGGGCACCGTTGAGACAGCGTGCCACATCTGCTGTGGGCACAGAAAATTATCCATCAGTAGGGCAGCCAGCAGCAAGCTTCCCTGAACACTCTCTGGACTTATTGCTCAAGGGTTGCCAGGGTTTCAACACACAAAAATGCACTTCGCAGAGAGGAATTTTCATACTATGAAGATATACAAAAGACGAATTGCGACTCAGGGGGAAATAGTGACTTGACTGCAGATTATAGACCTTACAAGTCTGAGAGCTACTCAGACAACTTGGCATTGTTCTGATTTTCTCTTGGCAGGGACCTTAAGTCCACTGTTTGGTTCTTTTCAGCTGGGCTTGGATGAACAGACCCAGAAATACCAAAGAGTTTCCTGAAAATTGTTGGCATGCCTGCAGACACACATAAACATACACTTGTACACTCTCTCAGACACACACATGGCACCAGACTCTGTCTTCAATTATTTGACACTAACCCTATTCTGAGGACTTTTGCCTCCAAACCATTTTTAAATTAACTGTTAACAGCACCAGTTAAACATCCAGAACAGACAATCGTGGAATGTTCATTCAAATGTGGTTTCATCGCTTCCTGCTGGACCCCTTCCCACTATAGATCCAGGAACCTTATGGACATGTTACATGTTAACACACCACCACCGCCCTGGAAGATGGAGAGAAATAAAAGGGGGAGAGTTTTCCATCCCCACAGATGTAGATAAAGAATGATACCTGATCATTTTAGGCCATGTCTGCTCCTAAATTAAACCCACACCTGACTGCACAATAAAGGATTGTAAGATAACCCTCTACATGAAAAACCTGTCAGAGCCACTCAGACCCTGGTCTGCAAGGACGAGCCTGAGCCGAGGTGCATCTGCTCTCTTAATTCTGCTCACTCAGTTAACTGGCATATTTGATTCATCGCCCAGAAAAGTCATTTTAAACCTTGTCTGTCTGCTTATCCTTAATCTTAGGTAAGAGATCCACAAAGGGAATCTTATTTGATACTACAAAAGCTGCTTTGTTGCTCTCTATTTCAGTATGTCACAATAGAAGGTCAACATGAGGATTTTTTACAGGCATTTTGCTATGAAAACCCCATGCAGGCCAGTATTAATTGAATTGTGGCAACTATTATTCTATAAGTACAATACTTGTCTCGCTGCCTACTAGGAATAAATAGCATATTTTGGAAAAAAAAAATGCTGAGAACATTGATAGTGGCAGCTCTGCAGCATCCAGACCTGAGGACGACACCACCAGCAGGACTGACACTCTCAGGTGTCAGCGCCGCTTCCAACGCTCATCTGTTGCCGGCAGGACACCGCAGCCTCCTCCGCCGAAAACCACAAGGCTTTTTTTTTTATAGGCCAAAAAAATGACAAGAGGATCAAACTACACATAGTGATGGAGCGAGACGCGGCCGTGCGTGATCGAAAACCCCGTGCGCGGAAAAGATGTAGAAAACAGCTTCAACACAGATGGAAGCAGCGTGTGACTTACAAGGGCTGTTGGCAGTGAAGCGGGCTCTCCGGGGCGAGTGGGACTCGTTCTGATCCAGTTCGTATGCAGATGCGTTCAGCAGCATCAGGAGAAAAAGTCCGCTCCTCAAAGGCATCGTCCTCTTCACGCAGACGAGACAACTAAATGGAAAGAAACGCCTCCTCGTCGGCGTGTAGTTCATGAGAAAACAGCGCTCCAGATTCAAAAAAAAAAAGAGAAGCCTCCGCAGCGCCGGAACCGGGTTGAATGGTTGAGGATTCAGGCTGGCAGCAGTGTCTCTCTGGACTCTGTGTCTCTGCTCTCTGTCCCCTTGACTTGCATGACAGACAGCGGCGATGTCAAGACTGCACTGGTTTATATAGGAGCGCTGAACATAGCGAGCCGAGAGTCTGGACCAATCAGGAGGCAGGATCCCAGCCCTGGTCCTGCTCTCCTCCTGCTAATTGATAAAGAATTTTAAATAGCTATTAGGGACCCTTTGGTTGGGTTTTCAGTTCTATGATGTGGTGTGGCAGGATATAAGAATACATATTTGTAATAATAATAATAGTGATGAATAATTATCTCCAACAGATCAAACACATATCAGACAGATATGTGTTTGTGTCCAGTGTGTCCTCAGCTATGTAGTTGGAAAAGGCTAATTGTGGTATAATAATTAAAAATAATTAATTAATTAAAATTTAAAGTGCATCCCTACATGTTAAAAATGTATTTCACAAAGATGCCCAAGTATTAAAAGAGAAATCAGACTGTAAAGGGGGGCAGGTGTTGACGGTTTAATGTATAGATATTGTGTTTGGCTTGGGAATTTACTTGTGAATCAATAGGGACATTTAAGCAACACCATGTAAGAATACATGACACATGCAATGTTCACAGGACATACATAAATGAAAAAATAATCACATGACACACATGCTTGATCACATGACACGTATAATGTTCACATGACAAACAATGTTAACATTACATGAATACATGATCACGTGACATGTATAATGTTCACATGACAAACAATGTTAACATTACATGAATACATGATAATGTGACACATATAATGTTCACATGACAAACAATGTTAACATTACATGAATACATGATAATGTGACACATATAATGTTCACATGACAAACAATGTTAACATTACATGAATACATGATCACGTGACACATATAATGTTCACATGACAAACAATGTTTACATTACATGGATACATGGTCACGTGGCACATATAATGTTCACATGACAAACAATGTTCACATTACATGGATACATGATCACATGACACACATAATGTTCACTTGACATACAATATTCACATCACATGCATACATTTTCACGTGACACACATAATGTTCACTTGACAAACATTTTTCACATCGCATGAATACATGATCACATGACACATATAATGTTCACATGACAAACAATGTTCACATTACATTAATACATGATCACATGACACATATAATGTTCACATGACAAACAATGTTCACATTACATTAATACATGGATCACATGACACATATAATGTTCACATGACACATACAATGTTCACATCACATGAATACATGATCACGTAACACAAATAATGTTCACATGACAAACATTTTTCACATCGCATGAATACATGATTACATGACATATATAATGTTCACATGACAAACAATGTTCATATTACATTAATACATGATTACATGACACACATAATATTCACACTAGACACATAATGTTCACATGACAATCAATGTTGACATTACATAATTACATGATCACATGACATACTATTCACACTACACACGTAATGTTCACATGACACATTAATGTTGATTACGTCAGTTAACGTAGATAGAGTAAACATTCTGTAGCATTAATCTATAATATAATACAAATCTTACATACTGTGTATAGTATATATATTTTCTTCAATCATCGTTTATTGATAGCAGTCTAAGTTTGGAAAATTGAAAATGTAGTTTAAATGTATACAATTGTATTTGCATGATGTTTATGATGTTTATGATGTGTGATTTAAGGTGTACCTTGTATAAAACTATAAAGAAACCAATTAATAAAACAGAATTAGATTGATCACTATAAATAAATTGCTCTGTGTCATTACATGGGATGGTGAGTCGTTCCATTAACCCGTCATAGGTTTGTGGAAAGAATGATTTTTTTTGTTATGACTATGTTATCTAGAAGACACCCTTTTAGTCATGTACATGTAACCACCATGGAGGTCAAACCAAACAATCTTTCTCACCAATCTCTGACACCAGTGAGCCATTAGTCACATCAGTCATAATAAAAGATAATCGTTAGATACACATTGCTAAATCTGGATCTATTATGTGTGTTGCTGGACCTGAGCTCGTACACATGTCCCTCCCAACAGCTCATTAATACCAATCTTGCATTCATACACGTGGGCAGATTTAAAGTATTATGAGTTAAATCCGCCTGGACATTTTCACTTGCCGTGCCCAGCAGAGAATAAAGGAAGATTTAACCAGTATTGACATGACTTGAGTTCTGATTTTTTTTTTTTTTGGCCAGATATTGAGTTAATTTTTCTACCTCCAACAGGCAGCTGCCGACATCCTGAGGATAATGTGTGGGACTTATTTATCACATAGGCCTCACGCCTCTTCACCCACTGCACTACAGACAACTGAACAGAACAAATCTTCTTGATCTGAGATGTTTCAACGGATAAAGGAATGGGGGCGTGCAGTTTTATATTATATATGGTTGTCAGGAAACCAGACAAACTTAAGAAGGGGATCTCGAAACGGCCTCGCTCGGTCTGGTATCACACATGCGCCACGGCTAAATAAATCCTCTCCCTGCAGTTTTCTAAGATTGAATTCTCTGTATTTATGTTCACAGATTTTTTTTTCTTGGAAGTTTGTGTGCCATCTGACCCTCAATCCTCCCGGAACATTGAGAGCTATTAGATACGACGTCAAACTGTTGACACCTCGCCTCTATGCGGGATTTAAACCTGGTCTCCTGCCAGCTTTTGTCAGGGAACGATAATAGAAATGTAACACTATCATTATCTTCTGTCACAACCAGTTGTTGTCGACACAGGACACAGTTTCAGGTCTTAACTTTGGAGTAATATTTATAAGTCAGAATCCTATCCGTCTGAATTTTTTCTTTTAGGTTTGAAGGTGTTTACGAAGGAACTCGACTGACCCTTCTGTTAACTGGCATGTCAGAATCTGGGCTACGGTTATGTCAGCACTTCTTACGCAAAACCTGACAGAAACAACAATGTGAACAGACTCTGACTTTGCCATGAATAAAAATGTATTTGGGTGGGTGCTTGGCTGAAATTAATGAGAATTTTCAACTTTATTCATGAGTCTAGAGGTCAAGCTCATCCATGCAAGTGCCTCACTACAAAACGCTTCCTTTCCAAAACTCGAACACAAACACATCAGGAAGACAACTTTCCTGTCTTTCAGGAAGGAAGGATAATGAATTCCTCAGATAGTTGGAGTAAAGTTCACCTTCTTGGAGATTCATTAGCAGATCCTGAAATGAGAAGGCAGAGATCAGTCAAAGGACACTTCGGCGTCTAAAGAGACATGGAGAAGTTACATTTTTCGACATTAGTTATATTCGTCACATATTTTACTACCATAGTAGTCCTTGTCTTTTACTTCGAGTTTTAGTTCACCCAAAATTCAAACTTCACTTATTTTCTGATCTCACTCATGTTGACTTTAGTCAGGGATTATTTTTTAGAGTAATCAGTTCCTTTTTAGAGTTATAGACAAAAATGTAAGTTTATTTTAACGTAGCGACTGATGCTCAGTTATGGTCGTCTTTAAGGTCCTCTAAAATGACACAATAAAAAAACATCCAAAAACCTCTGTGGTACTCGTCTGTAATGTCCTTCTTGTATTGAAGCCTTGACAAGAGGAATTGTTCATGAAAAATTATTCAACAAGTCTATATTTTAAGCTTGTTTTTAGCGGCCGATGCTAGGCTAGCAGTATATAATTGCGCATGCACACTGACACTTGTAATGTGTTTCAATGAGGAAAGATGTCAGACAGGAACTGAGAGACTCATAACTTCCGCTACAAAACAATCTAAAAATAAATACTTTTTCAGAGCAATTCCTTTTGTCGAGGCTTCAATACAAGAGCAATATTAAAGCAGTATGGAGCTATTTGGATGTTTTTAATGCGTCATTTTGGATGAAGATGAAGACAAAAACAACTGAGCATCAGTCACTAAATTAGCATGGACATTTTTGTGTATAACTCTCAAAAGGATCAGATTACTCTGAAAATTATATTTGTGTTTGTGTGGATAGCAATTGTAAATAACATACAGAGATTAGATGGTGACTTTAATATGTTTGTATTGACTGTCTAAATGTGCACTGAGGGTGAACACCTCATCTCGCTAAAAGTTAGTGGGGTTTATTCATCCCCCTTTGACCGTGTAAAGAGATTCAGTTTGGGATGATGAATTAAAAACACATTATTTATAATTGTGTATACAAAGTATATGTCCTTGTTTTTGTTAATCTTTGTTTCCCATCAGAGGTTGCCAAATAAATTCACCATTTTCTCTAGTCAATTCTCTCCTGACCTCAAGTATCCAACCACCTAACTTCATCTCCCGATTTCTCTGTATGACCTGTTTGTTTTAAATACTGATCATGACCTTTTGAGTCACTTTCCAACATTATTAATTTGTTCAAACTTCTGTGGTTCGTGATGACAGATTGGTGTATGTTGACATTGCACAAGTAGAGCAGAAATTTTACCCTAATTCTTTACACGCAAAAGTTGAACTCACTCACCTTAAATAGAACCTATATGTAGAATATGAAAACAGCTGGGGATTCATAACATATGTTGCTATAGAAACCAACTGTTCCAGTAACTTGTAAAAGGCACAAAACAACAAAATGCTACTGTCTGTTGTAACAAAAGCTTTCATTTTGCACATTTATTGGCAGATGGTCGTGCATTAATTTAAGTTTGTGGTTTGGGATTGTAGCCATTGGACAGAGCACATCTACAGTCAATGCCAAACTATGCTAGAGCGTACTTTCTAACAATCATACTGAGTAAGTGGTTTGCGGCATTTTGGAATGATCATCTTCGAGCACACGGCCCATCAAAACCGTTTATTTCTCCCCAAACAGTGTGAAACATTCTCTCTTTAATTTCCCCATGTAGAATGATAACTGGCTCAAGACCAGGGTGTAGATTAAGTCCACTCAATGTTTTTCTGGATTTGTGGTAGAATTGATATGAAACCTTAGTTTAGCACAAGCTGATTATGGTTGTTTACTATTATTACTCTTTTGGGCTTATGTCTTGTCATCATCATTTGTAGACCCTAACACAAAAATCAAATTCACTTATATATGCCTGTCCTGGCCATTACTGAAGGAAATATCCTCATAGCTTTTACCCATTAAGAAGATATATTTGATTCCCTGATTCTTTTGTACCGTTTGTCTTTTTCCTGGCTAAGTCTTTCAACTCTCCTGACTCACTCGCATGTTTTAAAGGTTGAAGTTTTCCTCTCCAAGATGCAGTAAGTCCCTCATCATAAAGACGCTTCATTTAAATGTATTACTTCATGAAGTTCTCCCCTGAAATCTTGGCAAACGAGAGGTTAGGAGAGCTATTATGATGTAATAATGGTCTTCACTCCTCTATCCAGCTGTAATCACACAAACCTTGCTTTGTTTATACAACAAGTCCTTACTTTATTGATGATTCGGGGGTGACAAATCTCAACACTTGACCAATGGGTGTGAATAAGACAGTCTGCTGGTATCAGAGATACATTACCTGGCAAATAAAAAAGTATATTCTTTTCTATTTTGGACCCTAAACATGTTTTTTCTCAAGGTTAGTTCGATCAATTACATGAAGCGAACATGCTGGAAAACAAACAAGTATAATGTAACCCAAACCCTATTTGGATTCTAAACATGTATCACTCTGGCCAGGAATTGTTTTCTTTGGGTGCAATTGAAAGAGAATGTATCCTGATTATTAGTTGTCACAGTTGGGAAGGACGGTGTAATGTTCCACTTTCTTCGCCATATGTTGTTTCTATGCGTTTTGAATTAATTCCTGGCTGTGTATGAATGGATGCAGCTCCCCCTGCCCCCAACAGATGTCTGCATGACTCGAACATAACGCCAAAAACTCAAGGGAACTGCATTCAGCACGAGTTACATAGCAGGGATTTACATCTGGAAGCTGGACTGAAAACCACTGCAGGCCCGTGGAAAGAAGCGAAAACCCCAAACATTACATTTTTAGTGAGTGTATCTATACACGCATGTGCTGCTGTGAGGATCAGGTTATTAAATTACATTGCTGCTCTGTCATGGGAGTCAAAAGCACCTGCAGAAAACTTCGAGTGCTGCCTGCAAACAGAACGTCCTGTTTATCAAAATCATGTAAAAGTTATTTTTTTGGCTGCGTTTGGCCACAAGTAATACCAGAGGTCAAGCTGCTGACAAAGTCAATACAAATCAGAGAACTGAATTCAGTAAATGATGGTGCCAGTAAAACTCAATGTTTCAAGTGCACCTGGATGTGAGTACTATCATTCAAAATCGCTATCAGTCACCTGTTTCTATGCGCAAGCATCCAGATCCTGGAAATAACTTCATGGGTCTTAAACTTGTCTTGAGATGATGTTCTGTGAACATCCAAAGGGACTCCATCTTTATATATACCATGGTTTAGGAATAAAGATAATCTCATCGAATGTTATTACTTATATACTGGAGCTTTCATTAATTTGTTACAAAGAAGTAACAGATTTTATATTTTGACAAATATTATGAAAACTCACAGTCAAACCAAGCCAAAAACTAACAATCAATAAATTATATTTGGATTAAAGACATCACAAAAACCAGCACACTGTCGACAATACCCTAGCTTTAAAAATGACTTATCTTAACTAATCTTAACGAGTTTGTTAGCAAGTATTTAAAGCATTGTATTTTCTGCAATAATGCTGAATAGCTAGCAATGGTCTTGTTAGAGACAACACTTTGGAAGTTTGCTTCCTGCTAGTGGTGCAACTACCCTTTTCTCCCCCTGTGAACCAGTCCAATTATTTGACAATTTGAATTGTTTTTATTTATTTTATTGTCTAGCTTACGTTAATAGTCTTGCGCAGTGAGGCCCTTGGTATGTGTTCAATCTATTTATATTGTGTCTTTAGTATTTGAGGTTAGAGATTTTTATTTTACATCATTTTTTATAGAAGACGCAATTATATTAAAAAATAGTATACTATAAAATATATAAGTTCTGCTGTCCAGTTAGACAAAAGCCTTTGTCACAATGTAATCATCTTATTATTGGTTATAAATAATGTTTCAGCTTGATTTACTTGCCTGTAAGATTTTCACAACTGATGAGTGAAGCCATATCGAATAGAACTTGACATCTCGTTGGCTAAAATCTCTTCTGTCAGGCTTTCAAAAAGAAATAACAATATTACATTACTTAAGTCAATAATTAGGAAACTTCTTTGGTCTTAAATGATTTGATTTTCTAAAAGTATTGTAGTTTGGGGTCGACATGCCCCGAATAACATGATTTATTTTGGAACCGGCTGTTGGTTTCTGGTTCTGTCACTTCAACCACAAGTCAGGGCGTCTTTAAAAGGCAATACGTCTAGTTTGATTCTCTGCCTGTCGTGCGTTTTTCCACTTTTGTGTTTGAAAACTCTAATTGAAAACTTGTGCCTTAGGAAGGATTTGTGAGATGGACTGTTGTCCACTTGCGTGCTTTTCAAGATGCATTCAAGAAGCCTTATTTTATCAGATCTACTCAATTTCCCAGCGGCCTCTTACAGAGCTTCATGAATAGAGAGACTTCCGAAGGAACAGATTTTACAGCTTTAAGATCAAACGTGCACAATTAATTAATCTTTGACCTCAACTGCAGTCTTTTTTATTTTGATTATTTTAATATCATGTCTTGCACACACATGTAAACGATCCAGAAGAACACGAACTATGATGATTGACACCTCAAACTTAGAGTCAAGTTTGCTGGGGAGAGTTTTGCAACTCACTTGTGGAATGTGCACTCTCAGAATCCAGACAGATGAAAAGCACATTGTGGGACCAGGAACTGTCACAGAGATTTAGCCTGCATGTCTGACTGATGTAACAGCGCAAACATCAGATCCGTGTTTCAGATTCTGTTTCCCTAGCCTCTTTGTTTTATGCCATTGATATTCTCAGATGTAGGACGCGTTAGATAAACGAGGAAACAAGAGTCCTGTGACAGCACGATAAATGTCACAGCTTGTTAATCCTGCTTGTTTACTTTGAGTGGTTAGTCTAATTCGTCGTTGCATTCCTTCGCCTGCACACTGTGCACCAGTACTCCAACACGCACGTGCAGGCCACTGACAAACACACATTCACCAACGCCGCGCACTGGCTGTACCTCACTCCGGCTTGTATGCAGCAGACACTCGTACCCGGGCCCATGTTCCCCTTCACCCCAGCCATCTGGTTTCAGTTCAATCCCATCTGGATCTGTCTCCTGCACAGGCATCTCAGGAATACATTTTGGAAGGGTGCCCACATCCGTTCACACAGACAAGTGTTTTCAATTACTCAATTTTAAATGCCTCTAAAAACCCAAACGTGATTGAGCTTTTTTAGGCAACAGTAGTAGAAACCCCAGCTCCAGAAAAGGCTTCCTTGAAGGAGAAATGATCAACCAAGACGTCACTTCACTTCTACGCCGATGTACAGAAGGAGCTGTCACCGCTACTTGTTGTAGTTTAACTTCCATCAACAGCATCTAGTGAGATTTGGGTTTGATCTGAAAGTACCTTACGATCTAAAAGCTGTTGCTCAACTGCACCATAATAGGAACGTTGGACAAACATGTCTACAGATCTTACCGTATATCCTAAAGTTTTAACTATAACTGGTAGTGGAGTCAGTCTAGTGCAAACTGGACAAGGTTTGCATTCGTAGTATTTATTTGAAGGATATCTTAGCTATAATAGTTTCAGTGCATCTTAGGGACTCAAAGATAAAATATCAAATATGTTGGTCATTGCAAGCACTGTCAAAGGAAGTGAAGCTAGCTAACGTTGCTCACTATAACACCGGACAACAGAAACCTTGGATGCCATGATGCAAAAGTGACAGTTACTTTAATCTTAATCTACTTTTACTGACCAATTAGTTCCGTCAATGGCTAAGACAAAAACCTACATGCATCGACCAATCTGATGACAGTGACTCTGCTCGTCTTGCGTTCTAGAACCAGGTTGGATGAGGTTCTAATGTAACAGTAATGTGGAAAAAGTAAAAGCAACACCACAGGTGGGAACCAGGCTGTTTTGGTGTAGAACAATGAAATAGAACAATGGAATAGGGTCATTTTTCATTATGCAGCGTCCACTAGAAGATATTGCTAAAATGTGTTCTTTATATTTCAAGTTCAAGACAAACAAACACCAGCAAAATCTCGTTGGCTGTGCTAATATTTGCAAGCGTAGGAAGCATTGCTAATATTCCAAATGATTTAAGATAAACTACAAGAATATGTGTAACTCACCGTTCTTTAAAAGATAAATTTTCTCAGGTTCTTAAGCCAGGGTAGATTTGTGTTGTGGAATTAAGCAGATCTCTTCCTAATCCCCGAAATGTTTGCTGCAGTAATTGAATTTGAGAACAGTTTATGGTAACAAACTAAACCAGATGCCAGGAAGTTCAAGACATGGTTGATTTGCCGGGCAACATTGTACACAACATCCCCTGTGACTTGTTTTATTCAAATTTTATTATATGTCAAATTGAACCTGGATGTCGTAAAATAAATTTCCATCATTACAAGAAAAAGTGTGTTCTTGGTCTGCACCAGGGCCTCCTTATAGTAAGAGATGCCAAGGTATTGTTAATGATTTAATTGTTGTCCTTTACCACTTCAACTCGATTTATTTGATGGCTGTACACTTGATAAAGAAATGTTATCACGAGCTAGTGCTTTTGTCCCTTTTTTTAAGATGTAGTGGATGGCAGTTGTTCAACAATTCACTTCATACATCTAGATTTTCAACTTTTACACATGGTTCGACTATTGTTCCTATCAATTTTGCATTTTTTTTGCTGGTCATGTAGGACTTCCTAAAACTGATATTTATTTGTGCACAGTTTTACATCTCAAATTTGTGACGCAACACAGCCCAAATTATAATAAAATTATGTTACAACTCCAACATCAACACCATCTCTCTTGATCTAGCTTCCTCAGAGGTAACTCATTGCTGCTTTTTGTTATGAAATACATCCTAAATGCGTAACTGCTACCCTTGTTGTGTGCATTAAGAAACTTTTGAGTAACGTATAAGAAGCTTGATTTGACTCCTGCTTGTGTAGAATAATCTGGTCTTGGATTTATGCAGTCTTGATAAAGTTCTTTGGGCTACTGGATATTTTACAAGAGAACCTGCTGCTCTATGCTTTCAGATTAAACTATTTATATTTTAAATAAACCTTTGAATAGATAGTTGAAATGTATCCGTCAATAAGTGGTTTAATTATGTCCTCTATGGGCCACATACAATGACATGTTTGACCTGGTTTAGCAATGTCAAAAGATTTTCTAGATTTTACCCATTGTTAAGCGTTTACTTCTTTTTAGCCTCAATTGTTCAATATCACGCAACAGCAACATAGTTTAATCCTGTTATGATTATTTAGGTTATATTTGTTGTGACATTGCTGCACATCCTTACAGAAAGCCAGTCCACTATGGTCTCTAGTACAACTGCAGTGAGTGAACACAGATGGGAGAGATACCCAGCAGTGGAAAATGAGGAATAAACTAACTTAATGAAAGCATCATGGCACAGTGAAAAGCCAGTTTAAGCCATCAGTAAGAAAAGCCTTAGGGTAGGAAGATGGCCTGGTGTGCGAGCTGGGGGCTGGAAGTATGCCTGGAATCAGGAGCTCTGTTGGTCTTCTGGCAATAAACACCCTGGTCATATAGAAACCCACTTATAGAGAGCTACCAACATCATTAGATGTCATGTCACAGGTATGGCTCCGAACGACTAACTAGTGTGGTCGGATTGTGGTTGTACGTTTTGTTCCTTTCTGGTGACAACAGATTAAAATATTTTTGAAATTCTAATTGTTCCAAACTAATTTGCTTTTCCAGTGAATACTGTCTGTTCCTTTCAATGTCGTCACGTTAGCGTTACTCACACCGCGAGGTGATTAAGGTTTCAACACCCATTTATGGGTTTCTAACAACCAGGATCAGGAACCACTAACATTAAATGATGACAACTGAGAAGATAAGCCAAACAACAATAAAAAAAAGATTCTTTATTTTTGTCCAAATATCCCATTTCTACTCACTTAAACCTAAACGACTTAAATATCTTGTTAGACTAGTACTCTTCTCTAGGACTATTTCAATTGAATAAACTTTCACATTACTAGTCAAGGTTTTATTTCTTTTGTAGTTGAGATCACTTTTTGTTCTCCATGTTTACACAAACAATCATCTTTGAATTTCCTTTAAATAAGATTATTATTCAAAGTTGCCTCCTCCTACAAAGTCATGCTTCAGCTGACGTTTAACTGTCTGTTATGGTTATCATTTTAAAGAAACTACTTAAAATAAACAAATTAAACAGAGCAAATCAACCAAAACACTTTTTTATGTAGTTTTTGTACCAAAATGTCTTTCAACATTATTTAAGTGTTGCAAGATACGTTTGATTGAGACTCGAGAAATCGCCTTAAATGAGCTGCTGTGATCTTTTCCAGTTTGTCTTCTTCATTTCGGCTGTATTTTCATCAATATGATGTAAGGAGACAGTGCACCTGTGTCAGACTGTTGCATGGCCTCTTCTGCGCCACATTAGTTCCAGTCTGGCTGCACACTGGAGGAAAGACTGAGGAGGGAATTGCTTTCTTTCAGCTCTACTGGTGCATAGTTGTGGCTCAATGTTTCACAATATCAACACATTAGAAACCAGTTATGGTCATGGACTAAAGACCAGTTTAAGAAAAAGTTCTCAGTAATCAAAGTTGTTTCCTCTCTGTGTGGTCTTTGTATTTTCCCTCTGTGTGTCTATGAGTTTCCTTGCACACTTCCATTTACATACTCATATTCTAATCATATTCTAATGTTTCCTTGCTTTTGATTTGTACTTTTAACATTTCCTGGTGAACATTTCCAGGTGAATGGGCCCAAGTCATGCCACACAAGTCTCAGCAGCTCAGTAAATGTACGGTAAAAGTAAAGGACAGATACATTCTTCAAAAGGCAACTAATGTGCTGATTTAAGTGTGACTTAAATAGATGTTGGACCTCTATGGTACTCATCAGTATGCTTGTGTTTGCTTTTCATTGAAATAGTTACATTAGAAAATGTGCCTAAGCCCCGCCCACTGAAAACACCTATTCTGTAGTGCTTGGTCAAGCCTCAAGGTTTGTTACCGAGGGTCATCAATCACAGACGCTTAAATCTCCAAGGGACTTATAACCAAAGCCGGCGTGTTTACATTTGGCTGAAGGAGTGAAAACCATTATTACATCATAATGGGCTTCGCTCCCGTAACCTCTCGTTCGCAGAGATTTCAGATGGGGGAGAACTTTATAAAATAATAACTTCAAAACATCATGATGAGGGACTTACTGCATCTTGGAGAGGGAGAGTATACCATTAGAAATATGTGAGTAAGTCAAAGGTTGGAGTTTGTCGTTATTTGCCCTTAAATAGAAGAAGTCATTTTTTTTTTTAAGTTTTCGATACTAAATTGGGACAAAGTTTAATGAGTGAGCCACCAAACAACATGTTTTTGTTTGCTGGCTGTTTCGTGAGATGACGAAGTTGAGTTTTGTGGGGTGAAGCGAGTTTATCTCTACACGTTTGAGGATCACTTAGGAATGACATGTGATATTTTTCGTTTTCTTTGTGGTCTAGCTGAGAAACATGATGCTGCGTTCTAGACATACAAATATTTAAAGGAACCATACCATGGTCCACAATGAATCCAAGATGTGCTCATTTGACTCCCAGTTGGTGTCGACTGTGTTCCCATTAGGAGCGCGAACTATTTGTCCTAAAATCACCCTTTGCAGAAAGCATGGTCGTGCCAAAAGTCGACAGGATAGCTTTTTTCGTGAGAACAAAGATTTATTGAGTATCATCTCTACCCGGAGAGAAGCCGCAAATATCCCAAATTGTTGAGTAACTAAGGAAGGAACCTTTGGTTTCCACTGATCTATCAAGAACTTAATAAATGTGCGAGAGCTATGGAAGTGCAAACATTAGCAGGCAGGTTGCTGTCTGTTCTCCTCTTCCTCCCGTCTCTGTTAGCAGGTGGGTGGATAAAAGCAATGAATGGAAAGAGGACGGATATATTCGGTCAGAAGAGGCTATTTATTCTCTTATCAATCATCTCCTGAACAATTATTTACCACGTTTAAATGTACTGCTGAAGGTCACAAAGCTATTGCAATATCTTAAATAATTATATCTTCGTGTTGCTGTTATTGTTGTTCTAGGGTTTATGTAGAAGTTTGTTTATTCCTCAGACAATAAATGTACCATTAAACATCGTGGACCTGATGATCAAGTTTAATAGAGAATTTTAAGAGTTCTGTTCTGTTGTACATTAAGTTACTACTTTAGTGTTAGAAGGCAATCTATTCCATCATTGACAGACGACCACTATAACATCACAAGACAAATTAAAGTATTGTTAAAGAATAACCTCTAGATCAGAAGCTACAGATGTCCTATCTTGAGCTTTTATTCATTCTTTTTCTAAATTTCCCATCAACCATCTTGAGATGTCTAAGATTCCTTGATGATGTCAGATATATATTGATTTGGATTTTGTGTTTGGGACTTTTGCAGCGATATCTGTCTTTTCTTTATCTCTTATTTTATAACCATAAGTTTTTAATCTGTCTATGGTTATTTAACCTTTTACATATACAAAATGTTCTTTAACTTGAAAAAAAAGATATATAGATCTTTCACTCTTTTTTCCTAATTTGCAATATTTAAAAGATTTATTTATTTATTTCAATTTAAATTAAAATATAGCTTACTTCGAAAAATCCAATGCATATAATGTATTTATATTTTGTTGTTAATCTTTCTTATACTATATATAATTATATATGTGCTTCCCATCTAATGTCGTAAAATAATATTTTGAGTTTCAAGTCCAATTCTTTTTTTCCATATTATATTTGTCATAAATATGCTTCTATTTTGTTTCTATTCTGGTTTTATTTTTACTGAGGTTGATCTAAGTCAAAGCAAAATCATACTTTCCAAAAATCTAAAATGCAAAATGAGGAGTTTTATAATGAGTGATCTTTGTTGTCATAATAAGAAACTTTACCTTAAAACATCTGTGCATGATGATTTGGCTGTAAAATTCACAATATACAATGATTACAGCTGTTTTCATTTGAATTATAATTGGTGTTTTCACTGTGAATCCAATGTCAAATCGCTTTTGAAAGCAAAGTAACCGTTGAATCCTGAACACTTATCTCGTTCGTTATGCACTTCATGCTGGATTTAGTCTCCTGTGGGACGTGAAGCACATGCAGACATGGTTCTGTGGACATCCCACCTCTGGCAGATGTGCTTGATCACTGTATGGCTTTGTGTTTACAACATCTTTCAGTGCCTCTTGTTGGACCTGTTATGGAAATTCTGAGTCCAGTTTACATCCAAACGTCTAAAGTCATTTCAAGTAGAGTACAGTGGACATGGAAGGTTTGTCTCTAGATAACTTTTGTATATACGGTATCGTGTATAGGTTCCATCAGAAAGGATTTGCAAGACTGTATACTGTATGTGCTCACATGCAACATGTGTTTGGAGTTAGTGTGGAATTATGTAAAGGTTTAAATTGGACAACCAGACTATTTTTTGGATCTTGACATGGTCTTATATGTTCTAAAATTGGTTTCAAAAAGGTATTTTGAAATAGAGTCCTTAAAGGGCAAATAATGTGTTGATTTATTGGCTTAACTTGATCTTGGACCTGTATTGTACTCATCAGTATGTTTTTTTTGTACAAAAATCTGTTTTCAATGAAATATTTACATTACAAAATACAATTAATTCCCGCCTCTGAAAATACTTTTCATCTGGTCAAGCATCAAGCTTTGTCACCGCGCATCATTGATCCAGGAAATTGCCACCTCCAAGGAACTCGTTTATTACGTCAAAATGGACTCCATCTCATAGCCTCTCGTTCGCCGGGATTTCAGACGGTAGAGAACTTTAAAAAGTAATAACTTTAAAATATGGTCATGATGTGGGACTGCATCTTGGAGAAGAAGAAGTCAACATTTGAAACATGTGAGTGAGTCGGAAGCGTTGGCCTTCAATCTCACTGTTATCATTTACCCGGAAATGTTACAAGTGTTAAGCCCCGGAGTTTGTTAGTCTCTGTGTTTACATTCCTGTCTACCATGACAGCGAAATATGCTTTAGCTCATGGAAAGTTGGATGAAGTAAATAAATCAATTGATCTAAAACACACCTCTGCGACCTGGCGAACATGACACGGAAATGCTCGGAATTAAAAAAGTACACAGGAAGGTGGAGGCCGAAGCGCCAGCCACAGAGCCGCCCTTAGATGTACCGCAATAATTGGAAAAGACTTTCATCTGACCTGAGTTTTTTGTGTGCAGTTTAATTATAGGAGAATGTGGAAGTCTGCTCTCACTCTGACTTTGTTGGGGGTGAATATTTTCCATTAAGAAATTCATGAGCTCGTAAACAGCTTGGGTCCTGGGCAGCACACTTACATCTGGGATGTTAACCTTCCTGTTGGAAGAAACAGTTTTTTGTTGTGTTCATTTGCATACCCTCTGTCTCATACTAAAGCCTGTGGAAAGTCCAACAATTATCCTATCCTGTTCTTTTATCGCAGCCCTTTTATTTGCGTCAGAGCCCAATTACCAGTCCAAGTTGTTGAGTTTGTGCAGTGTTGTGCAGGCGTACACGCAGGTGCACACTGGTGAAGATGAGTCAGCCCTGCAGCCGCTCTGCGCACCATGTTTGTCTTCTCCACTTGCGAGAAGCCATAAAGCTGCCATTGAGGCCGGGTCTGTTCGAGCTGAGTCGCATCATTTTTGTTGCATTTGTCATGTTGCTCTTTTTTTTTGTGGAAAGCCCTTCCAGGCGACACTGCTTGTTGTGACTAAAACGCTAGCACAGTGGAAAAACTAATTTGCGTTAAGATGTGGTCTCCGTCTGCACGCACTACACCTCAAGCTGTGAAGAAGATAAAACATCATTTATTAGGACGCAGCAGCGGTTCTGGAGCGACTAATGATTAATATCACGGAGTATGTTTGTGCAGGTTATTCAGAATATCCTTCACAAGGTAATACACGTTGAGATATTTGACGTATGAACCATTTATAACAAAGACTCTGTCGCTATCATAAAAGATAACAATTGAACTGGACGTGAGTTTTATGGTTTTCGATTAAAGGATAAATCGCTGCAGATGCTGAGGTTGTTTGTAAATCCTCTCTCCAAGTCACTAGTTCATCACGAGGCATCAAAACAGGTGTGCACGTCAAAGTAATTACGTGTTGCGGTGGATATTTTTATACTTTGTTTTCTTTTTTTTCTTCTTAATAGTAGTAATTGGGTGCAAAAGCCTGGCATTCATTTTGTGTACCCCCATCACCACGCCAGAGGTTTTTAAGCTTTACCTTTACTGGAAAGCTTTGGTTATTTTGCTGAATATGGTCCCTGCTGTTATTCATTTCAGAGCACCTTGTGTACTTAATTTGTGTGCTTTGGAAAGTCTGAGCAGTACTTTAAAGAAAAGAAAAACAAGATTAGTCGTACAGAACATTCTGTGGGTGACAAATACTGACTTGCAGTGTCAATTTTTTTTTCTTCTTCTTCGGAGACAACCTGTCAGGCACGTAAACAAGGGCATTGTTCCCGCCGACGTTATTTTGTGAACGACTGAGCTCTTCAGCGCTCACACTCATTAATACCAATTATTCACATCTTCAACAGGAAGTCGGGCAGCTTCCTGTACATTTGACCTCCTTCCTCCTTTTGCTGTTACTGAATTGTTTGTCCGGTGTTTCTTCCTCCGCACGCTCTGTTCACACGTAGATTCAAAGAAGCTTTTCCAGGATACAGTGGATCCATCATGACCACGTCAACGCGCCGCTGTCTGAGCTGGCTTCTTTTCCTCTCGCCCTTAAGTTGGTTCCCATGTGTTTGTGGGGCGGATCAATCCTCACTTGCTCATACTGGCATTCCAGAGCCATCCAGGCCCAGAATACACAGCTGCTATTCTCTGCTCCTCGTGTTGGAAACACTATCTTTGTACAGATAATATTAGCGGCATTTGTGTTTGCTTAATGCTGAAAACCGAGCCCATGTCACTGGGGCTTTAATAACCACACACACTGTGATGTGGGATGTCCGCTCGGAAAGAGGAACACACATCAGGAACATACTGTACACAATGACAATATTTGGGAAGATTATGCACAGGCGAGGTGATTAAATGTATGATGCAACTATCGGGGACCACATCATGTTTGGTTTGCTTTTGTTGAAGGAGACACTGTGGTGAGGAGACGTTAGTCCTCTAAAAAGACCATCCAAACAAGGGATTCCAACCTATTAAATATATATAATATAATATATGATTTTCTCTCAGCGACCTACAGGTGAAAATAGAAATAATTAAATAGCAAAAAACAAACAAATTTAAGTCCATAAAAAGAAAATTCTAACCATTACGCTATGATCAGTTGGAGATCATTTTTGCTAGTTTACAGGCTTATTATTTAATAGTAATGTAGTCATAAACATGGCCTAAATGTTGGTGTATCAATTATCACAAGCTGTTAATGCATCAGATACTGTCTTTTTTCAAAATAAATGACCTTTCAGACAGTAATAATCCATGCAACTGAATTTGCATTAAGTATTTTTTCTTTGATTCTTCCTGAGTAGTAGATCAATTTAGATAACTAGTACCAAATAAGATTAAGACAACTGTTAACATCCAAATTCAGCCTTGCTAAGAACATAGCATCACTGTACAGTCTGTTGTATTGAATAATAAAAATATGAATATACAAAATTGAACTCTTGGTTAACTAGTAAAGTTACCTCTGCCAATAGGCCTATTTAATGTCACCTAACACAGCATATAATCAGATAAATGAAACACTTATGCCTGAAGAACTGCATTTGCTCATGGTGAGCAAATATAAAAAAGGTTCCAACATGGGAAAGCAATTTCACAATACTTGGTGGTAAACAATGTACCACCAACAACAATTGGTTTTGTAGCATTCCGAGTCCTTATATTTCTACTTAGTGGCTTAAAACAACAATAAATGAACATTTATTACAAATCATTTCACCACAGTCACATGAAATCTGATAGATTTTAGTGATTTTGTCGCATAATGTGCTTTGAAAGGTTTGGTTTTCAGGACCACCATAGTTATAACCAGCAGCAGTGCATAAAAGCAACCACCGTGTTTTCAGATCCGTACAAAACTAAGGAGCAAAACTAAAATTCGATCATCTGTTCTTGATCATCAATGTTTCCTAAATTATTATTCGAAAGACAAACAGAGATAAACCAAAAAGAACATGTCCTTCTTGGTTAAGGTAAAAATACAAATGACAAGAATTTCCTGGCAGTTTCTTACATGTTAAAATTATACCTAATAGTCCAAACAAAAAATGAGAAAAATAAATGTAATAACAAAATTCCAGTGTGTGCCCTGACAATCTTCTTTTAAAGCCAATTTACCTTCATCTTTTGCTTCAGAACCTTTGCCTTGTCCTCCTCAGTGACCTCTACAACTCATTAGCCTATAAATTCAACTCATTTGAAAAATAGCGGAATGAAAAACAAAATATTTTCGTATTTCACTTCGGGCCACTGAGGAATGTGGGCGCATTCGTTAACTTAGACTTGTTAATTGGACCATTACATGATAAAACAAAAGTGTGGAAGCGATGTGGTTTTTCAGCCTCTGCTGAGACATGGCTTCCAAAATCGACCACAATGACTTACTTGTGGGAAATTTCCTTGGCCGTCGCCGCTTTGTGATTCAACATGAATAAGGTGGAAGTGGTACGAGGCATAAGGGAATGGTGCTTTCCTCCCAGCGCGAAAGTTTGTGTGTGTTCTTGTTGAGTCACTGATCCTACTCCAAACCAAACTGGCATGACATAAAAACTGCTGTTAAAAAAGGCTAATATAGAGCTGCAGTGAAACACTCTCCGGGTCACCTTGCCACTCCGCACCTATTCGGAGTAAATTAAACTTGTAGCTGATGCTCTGAAGGAGAATGGTGTTGTTATGTTTTCATACTTAAGATTAACGGGCGTCATTTTCCCACATATTTTAATGCAGTGCTTTATGAATAAGACAGTGTTCAGAACCCTCTCTGTGGGGCAGTTCAGATCTACCTGATTCTAGGCCTGCTGTTAGCTCTCATAATAAAGGCCAGATTGTGGGAAAACTGGTTGTTAATGTGACCCGGCTGTGGCTTGCTGACAGACGTTCCCACCAGCGGTGTAGGACAGAGGCAGCTCCATTTTCCTATCCACAGGAAAAATACTATCGGCTCCCTCGCTGTTGCAGACGCTTTTACATGCATTATTTTCCCTCGAGAGATTTAATAGCCTGCTATCGCGCTCTTGACATCAGCACCGTGATTCATTGACTTCATTTTCGATGTGACGCTCTTCACTGGGTCAAGTCAACTCTTCAGAGATGAGACAAACAGGCAGTCATAGGGCAAAGATAACATGGAGAGTGACAAGAAAAGTGCTTTATCGCATAGATTATTATCACTGACATGTATCACTCTCTCTTAAAAAAACCCACAGCTCAATGTTATAATATTATCTCAATGAGATGGTGCATCTTTACAGGGTTCGTCATGTCACCCCCCTAGACTTCCGCACAGGTCTGCACTTGCTTAACAGTAGATATTGTACCTGGAGTGGCTCCTCAGGGTCTGGCTGTTATCGCACCCTCGTAATGTTGCTCATGTTCTCACCGCAGCTGGTCTAATGAAGACCATAATGACTCCAGAGAAGAAGATCCTCAACGTGACATAGATACTTAAGCTTGAGAAAGGGTTTGACAAACCTGTGGCTATATTGGTTTCATGATTTATAGCTACCCTTAGATCAGGTCTAGGAAATGTTTCCTACCTGTAGAATCCATGAATTATAATGGCTGGCCTTGTTGTTGTCAGTTGCGTCGGCTATAAATAATGTACAACGTGAGGCCTACAGTCAACACTCCATGATATACTTCTGCCACATCATTTCTTTGACTGGAAAATGTACTCCTTGTACTCAAGCTTTGAGTTTCATGATAATGTTCTTAAATAGTTGTCGCTTTTAGGAGAGTTATGGTGATCAAAGTGAAATGTTTAAATCGATTTTTGTTTTCCTGATTGAACACAAGTGATCTACTAGTGATCTTGTTTAGATTTGATTTCGTCTTTTGGCTTCACCATGATTGAGTTGTTGTATTTCTTATAATTAATGATAGATTTGAGTACAATAAGAATAAATCAAATTAAATACAGTTCATTTTGTGGAATTAATTTAAAATTGAATGCAATTTTTTGGGGTTCCAATTTGATTCTTATATATCAATTAATACTAAAGAATTCCATTGATCATAACCATAACTAATACGCTGTCATAATTCAATATTTAATGTAGTTCTATTTCCTTTAATGTTTGAGAAACTTGTGCAGCTTGTAAGTCAAGTTGACATTAAAGAATCTGTTTGATCTTGTTTTGGGTTAGGATTGCATAAATTAAAGCAGTGCCACAGGGAACTCTACAAAACACCCACATTAAGACTCACTTACAGTAAGTTCATATTATTTATATGTTAGCTCTTCCTAATCTAATTGATCTATTAGAAATAATCGCTCCCTCAGCTGAGAGCCACGTCAGTCCTCAATTACATTATAAAGCCTCTTAATTGGCGCCTTTTTGCTCCTCAAATCTGGTTTGCATTTAATTTGCGCAACTAAGTAATAATTCCTTGGTGCCAGGCCAGCAGGTGAGGGCGACGCAGCCTCAGCATCCGGCCCCATTATCCCGGGTCGACTTCCCCGTTTCACATCCTAATAATTATGCATTCTTTGCACAAGTATGGATTTGATTTCATTATTTACTCAAAGAATCACATTTTCCAAATCAAATGCTCATTATAAACAGTAAGTCACTAACTCTGAGGGATAAGAAAGAGAAATTGAGCATTGAATCCGGGAATCTTCTCAAGAAAACGGCTTGAAGGGTTTCACTCTGTAGTGTTTTTAATGAAAGAAGTTGGGCTCTGAGAAGTTACAGCTCATACTTATCTTCTTCTGATCTATGCTCTCGTCATTCTAATCTCCTGAAGTATGAGCAATTAGTTAGTCATCCTTTTTTTTTCTTTTTTTTTAAACAAAGGTTTTTCAGAAACACTCATACAGAAATAGTTTGTTGAAGCAAATGTCCGCATCCTTACAGTGGCATACATTATGTGAGTAAAATATATATATATATATATATATATATATATATATATATATATATATATATATATATATATATATATATCGCACTTTCAACATGGACTTTGTACTGTCAGTATTATTTTGGGAATAAATTCTGTATACGTGAGAGACCTATTTTTAACCCTTGTGTTATCTCAGGGTCAAGCTCCCCTGAATTCCGGAAAACAAATGTCATTGTTCTATCCCTTGTGTTGTCTCAAGGTCAGATGAACAACATCCACCACTGCATATGTATTTCTAAAAGCCAGGGAGGTCGTTCACCTTGACCCAGAGACAACACAAGGTTTAAATACATGTTGAATTTTACATTTTAGACAAGGATTTTCATAAACTTATAAGTCGACATGAAACCAAAACATCTTAGTCATGTGTTCATTAGATTACAACAGTTTATTTCAGAATCCATGTTATGATATCGATTTACAGCAGCCAATCCTATTTTTCTGTCAACTTGACGTTATAAGGACAGAGGCCTGGTGCGCACAACTATACACCTTTTTCTCTTTTGACGTAAGAAAACAATCAATATTTTACAGATGCAAAGCCTTTAAATGAGTTAGTCTGCATAATATTGAAAATACACATAAAAGATACATAACAATTTGCATTCAAGTTTGTGTACTGAAAAAAAATACAACCAAAGCAGTACATCCCAAATTAAATACTAATTTCTATCTGAATAGTTTGTGTTTCCAATTAAGTACTTGTCTTGTAGTCCACCATTGTTGTTGTTGTATGTGACGATTAAATATAAAAAAGAAAAGGTTGGGGCTAAGACATGATTTTTTCTAAAAAATATGTGCTTTCAAAGACTTGTTTTTTCGGCTACAACACAGAAAATAATTAGCAAGTTACTGATCCCATTGGTCAGGAGTGACCACGTGGTAGGGAGATCTTAAAGTTCCTGATCTGTATGATATAAATTGTTAGCCAACTATTAAAAGTTGATTGGTTTGCATATCAAGAGTTCTATCATCTGTGGAATATTTCGGAATTTGATGAAGATGCGATCGGATGGTTTGTTTTCTAAGAGACCACAAGTAGATCTTGATATACCTTCTTGGGTGTTTCCTAGATAATGTGACTTTAGAAAAAGGTTGTTTGACATGTTTAAATGCTCATAAATAAAGGACCGTGTGACTGTTTTTGCAGATTTTTGTGTGGAAATTAGAACCACCACAACTCATTTCTCGGTTTGAACATCACAGGAACTGTGCTGAGCGAAGAGAGACCAAAGTCACCAGAGCTAATAAACAGCACTGGTGGAGCTGATGCTCTTTAGTGGAGGCACAAGCATCTCTCACAGTGGGACAATTATCAGCTCTATAAAAGTACACCGCTGCTTACTGAGGCTGCACAAGGACAAAATGTCCTGCAAGTGAGGCCGACACTGTGCATGGAACAGACAGTTACAAGTGGAATTTTGAGAAGTCTTTCAACACTGGCAAAAAAAGGTCATGGAGAATTAATTTCAGGCGTAAAATTTTTTGAATGGCATAAATAATGTTTCAACTGAAAGCTTAATAGGTATGAATAATGGTTACTGCGAAAGGGTTCGAATCCGTGTCAAGGCAACTCTCAGCTTGGCAGGACATGTGTCCTTTTTGTTTTAGGTTTGTAGGTTGTCTCCATTTTTGTGTTGGTTTCCTCCCACAATCCAAAAAGATTCAATCGAAAATGTCAATTGCTTTATTCCAGGCCTCATGGCTAAGGAGCAGGTGAATTAAATGAATATATAACTGTAAGTTAATACATGTTAGTGTAGGTATCAAGATACTGTAGCAAATGTCAAAATGTTGTATTCTTGTCAGTGGTATATCAGCATCAAACAGCACCAACAATGGTTAGCATTAACTAAAAATAAGCTACACTATATACAGTACACTCTGGAGTGGGTGTGAAGAAATACTGTAGTTCTCTTATGTAACGTCATAGCAAGCCGTCACATGTTACATGATATGTTGTGGCAACAGGGTGCTGGGAAACAATAGGTTTGCTGATGACATTCACAGTCATGTTTCCCAATCAGGCCTGTGAGTATATGGCTGTTTCCATGTGTTGAATCAGAGGTAGGTGGGGTTGAACCTCTATTGTACTCATCAGTATGTGTCTGTTTGTACAAAACTCTCTTTTAATAAAGTTATTGATATTAATCCCATTGCTGAAGTCCCGCCCACTGAAAATTCTTGTTTTTTCTCAAGCTAAAATATTGTTTACTATAACCCTCCCCACTCTGCTGTGATTGGTCAAGTATCGTTGTTTGTCACGCAACGTCATGAATCCAGGAAGTCACCACCTCCAAGATACTCGTTTCATGATTACATCCAGGAGAGAAGCCCATTATTATGACATAATGGACTCCACTCTAGTATACTCTCGTTTTGCGAGACTTCAGAAGGGGGAGAACTTTATAAAGTAATAACTTTAAAACATCATCATGATGAAGGACTTACTGCATCTCGGAGAGGAAGACTTCAACATTTGAAACATGTGAGTGAGTCAGGAGAGTTGGATTTTCACATTAGTTGCCCTTTAAGTGTGACGGTTCTTGAAGTCAGGGTGAAACTATTCAAGTGCTTCCACTGACTTGTTCCTTTGTTTTGTCTTATGATCGTTTATTACAGAACTGTGGTTCATCATTTTGATCATTTAATAATAATTTGATCAACAACTAGATTCTTCTATACTTGTTTTAGTCCTGAGCTGTCAAACAACATTTTCCTTTACTCAACCTTTTCAGATCACAATGAATAAGTCAGATCAGAAACCTCACTTTTATCTCTCTGTTCAGTCCACTCTTCATCAGTTTTCTGTTGATTCTCTGCACACCTTCTTTATAGTTTCCCTGAACACATTTGCTCTATTTCCCTTCTACTCTAGTAAACTTCCTTCCTGTTGATTAAAATAGAAAAGTTTTATTGTACCTCCTTTCTACTGTGTTGTTTCATAATAACAGTATATTTAAAAACATCTTTGTGACACTGCATCTCAAAAAAGACCAAGTATTCAATCC
Organism: Callionymus lyra; assembly: GCF_982586985.1. Lineage (NCBI taxonomy): Eukaryota > Metazoa > Chordata > Actinopteri > Syngnathiformes > Callionymidae > Callionymus > Callionymus lyra. Next base: position 15,765,638 of record NC_141818.1, read on the forward strand.
GACCCTCTGGGAATTTAAAAGCCTTTATTCCATCCAACAGAAACTCAAGTCATCAAACCTCTATGCTCCCTTATAAACTCTGTTTTCCAACAACAACAAAAAATATCAATAAATGACCGTTCCCTCAGCCCTAAGAATGAATATAAACAATACAAACACTATTCCTATCCCAAGGCTGCTTGTTATTTAATTAAACTGCAGCAGGGTCGCGCTACAGAAACGAAGAATAACTTGTGCTTGACTACTGTATATTTGCCCTCCAGAGTGGTACTCCAGATGACACAATAGATCCCGGAGCTGGAACAATATTAGCTTTGGTTTCTTGCTTTTTGCGATGAATAATATTTCAGTTCCCTGAAACTAATTTCATCCAGAAAAACACAAACTGGTACAATTGGCAAGCAACTATTTATGTATTTTCGCATTGAGTCTCTGTGGGACACGAACACTTCTACATTCCCCCCAATCTAGACGATTAAAAGGCAGAAAATGCAAGGTCTTAAATCTAAATGTGGTTGTCTTTGGCCCACATGGATGTGTTCTGGCAGAACAAATTGTGATAGTTTGTTTTTGGAATACAATTTTTTCTTCATGGTTCTTCGGTGAGAAAATTCAACCTGTGTGGGCAACACAAGGTGAAGACCTGGATCAAGAAGAAGGAGCAAATGTCCGACCTTCTCGTCCAGAATACAACGTTGTTTTTATGAATACAAACAGGATCAGTAGTTCTTTCATTCTTAAATTATTTGGTTAATTTAAAGTGATACTTCACACAAACTTCAAACTTCACTCATTTTCTACTCACCCTCATGTCGACTAAGGGTTGGGATAATTTTCAGAGTAATCTGTTCCTTTTTATAGAGTTATAGACAAAAAAGTGCATCCATGAACTTCCTCCAAAAATATGATAAAAACATCTAAATAGCTCAGTACTGCTTGTCTGTAACTTACATTTTGTATTGAAGCTTGGATGAGAAGAATTGTTCAAGAAAAAGTTAAATAAGTCTATATTTAATTCTTGTTTGTGGCAGACATTTAATGAACAATAGCGATATAAACAGGAAGTACTCCGAAAGTACTCCTGCTACTGTGAGTATTTGTAGACAGTAGACTGTATGCGTTCTGGAAGTGCTCGCGATATTTAGTACTTCTGGTGTTGTTTTTTAAACTTAAAAGTTTACATTTACAGATGAGCAGTATGGAGGCATATGCAATTTTAAGCTGATGCTAATAGTACTCCCACACAGTAAAGTTAATTATTTTTCTTTTAAATATTTTGTAGAAAATGTGTAAGAGTATCTTCAAATCAACCTGTTTCATTTATAAAGTAAACCGTTAGCATAAACATGCTAAATGTGTAGGCTATTTGTTTGTTGACAATTTGGTCTGGTGTACCATCAATAGTCTTTGTTAATGCCAAACCAATGATTATTTTGGCCTGGTTGTATTTTTGTGAACACATGCTACATGTTGTATAATATCACTGTGTGATAATGTCTCCTTCAATATGATGCATTAATCTGCATTTCCTGCATATTCTCAACACTGATGCGTTTTAACCCTTAAGCAAAAAAGCCTCCATTTAAACTTTTTTTGAAACAGAGGTCTCAAAATTACAGTCCACTTTTAGAATTATCCAGCTAACCTTTCTTAAAAAAAAGAAGAAAGAAAAACGTATTTCACAAGTCAAAATGGTTTGCAAGCAAAATAAATAAAATGATTTCTGGGTATTTTCTTGGATCATCTATTTAAGTTTGCTGTTTTCTTTTCTGTGATTTATTAATAAAATAATAAATAATGATAAAATATCTTTTAAAATCCCATAGCTGATGATCTGTGAAGAAATGATTCCAAACAAGGCAAGGTTAACCGTTTTTTAAGTGGGACAAGAGACTTTAATTCCAATAGTTATCAAAGATTGGCAGTTATAGCTTTGAGGGTTACAAATATCTTTCAGTGGAGTTATAGTAGAGAGTAGAGATACATTTTATCATGTAGTAAGCTAACAATAAATATGGTCTAGGGATGCCTTTTATAGTGAAAGGTAAAAAGTTCAATTCAAGACTCATCATAGGTCAGAAATGTGTTGTTTAGTGGCGAAAACTGGAGATTACTTTACAATATTGTACTGTCATTCCGTCCAGGGTGTCCCTCCCTAAAGAAGCTAAAAGAATGAAAGTTCTATGATTTTGACTAACGTGAGGATTTCATGCCAGTCTATTTAGCCTAGTTAGGTTGGGATTTACTCAGGTTATCATTCATTGTTTCTGGAAACAGAGTCATGTTTCTCTAGATCCGTCATTCCAAACCTTATCTCATCATCGCCGGTCTCACCTCTGCAGACTAAACTTCAAGTTGGTGCTCACTCCAGGGCTGCAATTAACATGTGACCTCTGCTTCCATCTGCTTGACCCCATCTGTCTCCGGCTTGTTTGCTGCTTTGAGCAGCCCACCCTCGGCCTTGCATGCGAAAAAAACAAGCCCGGATCTCGCCTGGGAGGAAGTGAGATGTTTTCACTGGGAAGTTAAGGATTAGGTGGCCCTTGTAGGATTTTCATTCCTGCTCTTGGTAGCTGCACTCCAAAAGGAAGCGCCCCCCTCTTCCTTCAATTTTCTTACATAACTACATCATTATCACTTCGACCCTAACCCCCGAAATACACCCGGTGCCAAGGAAACCCGGGAAAGTGTCATATGTTTTCCTGCTGTGTAACTCAGAGATTTGGCTCGATGCTCGTAGCTTCCATGTCATCGAACCCCTAGCTGAGATATCATCTGCAATTCCTGCCGTAATCTTTAAACAACTACAGCATAATCCATGCTGAGCTCATGTTCTTCTTATCTGCGGCGTGAGTGTTTGTGCAAGATAAAATTAAAGGTGGCCGTGCAGACAGGAGACTCCCCCTTTCTCCACCCAGGGAACTTCCAACGTGCGAGACAATACCAAAAGGAAAGTCAGTTAAGTGGAAGTGAGTGAACACCATGTATCTGTCTGCGGGTCAGATGCTGGGCGGAAGAGAGGGAATGTGAACTAGCGCCAGCACGTGTGGGCTCATCCACATGTGTCACTTAGTTAAAGTGTGTGTGTGTGTGTGTGTGTGTGTGTGTGTGTGTGTGTGTGTGAGTGTGTGAGTGATGGGGTGGTTTTTGGCCGGACCTGTCGTGAGTCAGCGGTGATGAGCGGTAGAGCCGTGTTCCCCCGTCACACTGCTCAAACATGTTCTAACCTTTGAAACAAAGACCCGGTGACGTGTGTGGGCTCCTGAGGAGGATCTGTGGCACTTGTGCGTCACATTTTCTTCCAGAACGGACAAATCTGATAAAGCTGCGTTTGGACTGCGTCTCCCGGGGAAACCGTTCAACAAGTCAAGTTGTTTTGAGAGGTGGTCAGGCCACATTTAAAAACAAAAAAAAAAGTGTTTACCCGTCATTATCAAACTTAAACGGATTACTCTAATTGATGTGGCTGTTGGTCTACAAGTGTGGGTACAGTTTCCTGATGGAGAAGAAGCAAACAAACTGTATTATGATCGTGATAAGTTGACAAAGCCTATTGTGTCGCTAAATTGCACATTTAAGGGTAAAAGCACATGCTGGGATCTGTTTATTTGCAGTCTCTAGAGTTTTCTAATGTCTGCATATCTCAGATCAAAGCTAAAACGCTCTGGTATTAAGACTTATTGGGAATGATCCATTCTTTCAAATGATCAAAAGTAGTAAACAACTTATCCCGAACTCCAAAAGCAGAGATTTGCGTCAGAGTCATGAGACTACACATGTTCACTCAATGATGTTAGACTTCTGAAATATAGCATTTTTGTCCATTGCATTTCAGCTTTGGTATTTTTTGATCTAATGTTAACTTTATTGACACTATACGGACACATAAATGTATGTAAAGGTCCTGATTTGACCAGATCCCAAAAAGTTCGAAAATTAACCAATGGGCCACTTTCCCGGTTAAAAATCATCCATTGTGTCCATCAAGTGCTGAAAAATTCCATCCACAAACAAGTGCTTACAAATCTTATTTTATTTTATTTTTGTATTATTTATTCACCAAGCGCACTATACTTATCTCTTGCTTGTTGGAGACTTTTTGAAAAAATGTTTTTTTACCATGATTACAGAGGTTAATTTGGTGTTATTTTAAGAGGATTTTTTTGTTTTTTGGTTTATTGTGGTATCAGTATCATTAGATATTTATTTATTTTTACAATTTTTTAGACTAAACTGAAACTGTGAAACCTTTTGTGGAATTTAGTTTATCTATAAAGATGTTTAAGATAAGCTATGAAAATGAGATGAATGTGTAGAATTATACAGAGACTTCCAAAAATTATAAAACTTATGTTGAATAAAAAATGTTTGTTTGGGAAGAATAACAAACACAAAGACAAATAAGACACTGTTGCAGTGCATTATGGGATTAGAGACAGAGAGCTTTTTTACCAGGGAGCAATCATCAGTAAATTCCGATGTTGTTTGTGATTACATAGTTGGATTGCTTTCTGTTGTTTTGACTCTATTGACTTCACTCGCATTTCCAAGATGTTAGAAATATCTCACTTCTTACCTGGTACCCAACATTTGGTGTGGATAGCAGCCCTATAAATTGTGACATTTAGAGGAAATAAAAGTGTGCTTGTTTATTTTGACGTGCTGTCCAAATAACTCCTGGCTCTGAATTCACTGTCTGGGCAACAACGGGTACAAAGTGAGGAGACGATGAAAGCATGACGCAGATCAGAGTTCGTGTTAGCAGCATTCCTTTTATTCTATTAACCTTTTCAGACAATATTTCACTGTGAAGGACCAGTGCATCTATTTCACAAAATGGAAATATTGGGTGAGATAAAACGGTGTCCAACAGTTTACCAAAACAGGCTTGTCAAACTCAATCACACTCAGGGCCGAAATACTTGAAGTATGAATCTGATCGCCTTATTGTGTTTTTATTCTTGGATACATTTTTTTGTGTTTGTCCTTCTCTATCAAAAACTCACCAAGCAAATAATCGAGAATCTTGCTTTCTTAAAAGTAGCTTCTTTATAGGTCATGGGATCAACATAAATGTGAATCTACTTTGATATGAGCCAATCATCTGGTCGGCCAGATTTCCAGGCCAGATTTTGCTCATGAGTCTTGAGTTAGACACTCTGAACTTACGGTTATTTTAAGATAAAATGATCAATAGCAAGAACTGTTGCTGGTAATGTAGCTGGTTTGACATATATCAAAGTACAGATTGGAATCCAGTAGGATCTTGAATCCTACAAGTAGAGATTGGAATTCCAATCTGTACTAGTAGGATTCAAGATCCTATTAGTAGAGATTGGAATCCTACTACTGAACTGGAATCTGAATATTAGAATTCCAATCTTTCCTAGGAGGATTCCAGATTCTACCAGTGAATTCCAATCTCTACCAAGAGAGATTCGAATCCTACTACTGTATTGGGATCTGAATATTGGAATTCCAATCTTTCCTAGGACAAGTGAATTCTACCAGGATAATCTCCAATTCTAATAGGAGAAATTCAGATAACATTACATTACATATCAAACCCTAACCCTAACCCTAACCCTAACCCATATCAATATTAAGATCACAGTTCAGTAGCAGGATTAGAATTCCAATCTGTACTAGTAGGATTCCAGATCCTACTGGACTCCAATCTGTACAGTGACATATATGTGTTTCATTCCAATGAAACTTTATGATGAATAAATGACTTTTGTTCACATAATTAGGATTGAGTCAAATCTTCACAGTTGTTACAACCACAGTTAGCATGCTATCTCTATATAGCTATTGACTTTAAAAATAAGAATATACTGTTTTGAGGTAAAAAATGATGTACCACAAAAAATGTTATGCTAATATGTATTTTTTATGAATTTTGTTTGTTTAATCCATTTTTTCTTGGTATTTTTATTCGCCACAATCCGTTATAGTGAAACCAAAAACCAGGGTATCGAATGGTGTGCGTTCAATGACCTGTTGTGCAGGTTCGTGTTCGGACAAGGTCGCCGCAAGACAAAGTCGGCGGCAAGACAAAGCGTCTTTCAGCAAGACTCGCTGAGAACCGAAGTGATTCCTAGAAAAACCCCAAGACCTACATCTGGATGGCAGCCTGGACGTAGAGACCTTTAACAAGTGCCCGGTGGCCAGTTAAATCTCGGATCTTGGCTTGGCACAGCACAAACCCGCTGTAGAAGAGCGTTTCTAGTAGGATTACAACAAACAAGACGAGCTTCCTGGTCTTCCTGTCCCATCACACGAGACGCCAAATTGAGCTTTTGACCTAAACCATCTCATTGGACTTCCACTTTGACCATAATGGATTGAACATGAGGTTCTCCGAACGTTCGTGTGGAACCTGCTTGTCGATATGCATCTCCTCTAGTGTTTGAAAGGATGTCCATCCAGGGCTACTGTTTATAAGGTCAAAACGTGACCTTTGTGACTCCCATGAATCTATTAGCAGACAATAAAGCACAACCTTTTCCTCCGAGAGACAGGAGGCTGCTATGAGATGAGTGAGCTTCTGCCAGATCATGACATCACCTCAGCCAGTTGGTTGACACTGGCAGCAGCCAGGATTCTGCACCTGAGAAAACAGCAACTACGTCTCATCATTAACTTTCTTTTTTCTTGTGTGCGTGTAGTTTCAGTTGATTCATTGGGGAGGAAGTGATGATGTTGTTGTTGTACGATGACGACTCACAAGCCCCTTTCAACACAAAAAAGATTTAGGGAAGGAGAAAAAAAAGTAAACTGCGGCGGCGTGTTGACGTTAAACACGTGGCAGCTTGTAGTTTTACATGTAGCTGGTTTCATCACAACTTGTTTTATTTTCAGTTGTTGTCAGCATCATTCACCTGACGAGTCCAGAAAAGGGTCTTTAAGATAATGAATCAAGCTTGAATTATTTCTTTCAAAGTAAAAAATGCAGCCAATAGGGTAAACTTCTTCCTGTAAAGTTTCTTAAAACAAGAATAATGTCGTATAATAGAAACTCGGCCTATGGTTGGAACTGTTTACAAGAAATTCAAGTCCCTTTTCTTACAATATCTGGAAATAATTTAAGACAGTTTTCTACATATTTAAGATTAATGTGACACAAATTAAGTCTAATAAGTCAGTTTTAACTTAGCTAGATAGTTAAATTTCAGTTTTTACAGCGTTCTATTCTTAACATTCTGCGACTCCACACTATGATACTTCATTTTTGTGTTTGTATTCTTTCAGTTTAAGACCCTATTAGTAACATTAAGGGACACTTGCTACATCATCCTGTTGTGATATTGCAACATCATGCCCATTTCTGCAAAATACAACTAAAGCAGCTACCAAATGTTAGCTTGAAGCATTTTAGAAACGAAAAAAAAGTTTATTTCTACAATAAAGGCTGGTTTCATATTGCATCTGCCTCATTGCGAATTTTCTCTGCCAAAACTACAATATATATATTTTTAACTATATTTATTAGCTACCAGTTGGTTAAGATTACAAAATGGTTAATAGTATTTAATGGACATTTTGTGGATTATTGAAATCATGTGTCTGTATTTTTTTTTTTAATTTTCCTTGTGTTAAGTTTCTGCCAATGATGGAATGATTTTTCTATTTATCCACAATTAAAATGTGATTTTCCTTCACTAACGTCTAAATATAACTTTTACAAAGCCGCCTTCTCAATATGACAGGATCGTGCTGTCGAGCTCTGGGTGTGTCATCATATCTGTTTGACAAAGAATTAGTGGAGGGATTCCAAGAGGCAGATTCAGGAACATTATTATGGTTCTTTTGTCTTGTTCTGACAGCAAAGTGCAGACCTGAATTAATCTATCCTTCCCCGCTGTCATCGTGTAATAGCTCCCGTCTGAGAGTGAGAAAGGATCTGGCCTTTCCTTGGCGTGGAGTTAGCAACAGCATCATAAATTCAATTATGAAATAACAGAGTCCAGGATATCCTGTGGTTAACCATCGAGGAACAGATATCCGATTGAGGGACTCAGAGGAGAACCCACGCCTGTGATCCTGTGAGCCTGTCGGCTCTGATCGATGGACTCTGGGTGTTTCGGTGGTTTTCATGAAAACAGAAGGTTTGGAGGAAAATCACTTGATATTTCGCTCGCTGATTTAAATGTGATTAGTTTTGCTTGGCAAGTTGGAACTGAAGTACGGCAGGACATTTGTGGTGGATTTCTTTGGAACATTAAACCACAGAATATCGCAGTAAAACCTAAAAAACGAAATCTCTCAACACTGGCAGCGGATTACAAATGATCTAAGCCCTGCATTGTGCATATTGTGAAGATGGTGAAAACATCAACATGTTACACATCCTTAGTGATGGTGTGTTTACTGAAAAGTTGTCAGGGAGTCCTCCGCGGGATGACAATAAGGAAGGGATGGGTTTGTTTTGAATGTGGGAGAAACGTGGAATAAAATAACTGTGAACTTCGGATGCTCCTGAACACTCTAATCTTTTTCGAGCTACACCTTGTAAACCCCACCTAAGGCCCTTCCTTCCACGTGACGGCTGGTTCACAGGTTAGCAACAGGTCAACAAACATTTGGTTCACCATCCCTGTGTTGGTGTCTCATCCAATAGCATGCAATGTTTTGCTCGAAGGTGAACAAACATGTATTTTCCAGAGATTAAGCCAAGATCTTTTCCATGTGTGGTCCTTTGCCTACGTTTGACCATTCAGATTATATATATATATATATGTATGTTTTTAGTGTACTGATTGTATACAAAGTCGTAAAACTGTTAAATCTACATTATTAATTATTATATTAAATAATCTGTATCCATTAAGTATTTGAACACTTGATAGTCTTCTTTTCTTTGACAGAAACTAATGTGTTGATTTAAGTGTGTTTTAAATAGATCTTAAACCTCTATTGTACTCATCAGTATGTGTCTGTTGGTATGAAACTCTCTTTTTATTGAAATATTTACATTAGAAATTGTGCTTAAGCCCTGCCCACAGAAAACAATGTGAAGATAAAATCTTGTTTACCATAACCACACCCACTCTGCTGTAATTGGTCAAATATCGAGGTTTGTTACACAGCGTTATCAATCCTGGAAGTCTCCACCGCCAAAGGACTCGTGTATAAAGAAAAAAGGAGGGCGTTCTTCGCTGCTGGGGTGGAGAAACCCATTATTACATCATAATGGACTCCACTCTGGTAACCTCTCATTTGCCAAGAATTCAGACGGGGGAGAAATTTATGGAGTAATAACTTCAAAACATAGTAATTATGAGGGACTTACTGCATCTTTTCAAATAAAAAACAAATATAATATTATTAAAAAAATAATAGGTTGTTAATGCTACATTCCAACTCTCTTTTGTATTAAGCTTTATTTTAATGTTTCTGTTCAGATGCTGCATTTATGGAAAGAGTAAACATATATTTAGGGAATTATCAACCCCAATACCTTTTTATATCTCAACTTGAGTTGAGTAGTTGTTCATAAAACTAAAGTTAAATCTCACTCATATTTACACAGTGCTACTATCACATCAATATCTACTTTGTTAGCTTTCCACTTTATCTTAGGTTTGGTTCGCTGTGAAAACATGAACAAAATGCGGGAACGTCATCAACATATTGTGTACATTGTTTTGCTATTTCATTCAGTTCTAGTTGTTTACTGATAATAGCAGCCTCACTTGCATGTTCGCGATGAAATGTTCAAAAATCATTTCAACAGTGCTTTCTTACTAGCTACAAAAAAACTATTTTCCTGGTTGTTACCTACAAAGTGCCATTCTATCTCCTCCTGCTTAAACATTCTAATCTCCTTCTACTCTCAGCTCAAACAATCACACACATCTTTGTCTCACCAGCTTCCAAGGAAGCCGGGAAACTTATGATGGGATCTATTGTATAATTACAGTTAATGTAAACACTGGCGATGTCAGTGCAGAAGAAGGTGGCGATCACTGAGCCATTCAACTTACAATCCATCCCCTTATCGCTGCCGGATTTTCCGCACTCTTACTTCAGGAAGTGTTTTTCGGGGCATGTGAGGGCTGGATGTGGGCTGTTGGCTGGCAGGAGTGCTGAGGTAACCATTCTGATAAGTGATGCATCCCTGCACTCAATTGTGCTTTGTCCTTCCACATGACAGGCCCATTGTGAGGATGTACGGTGGAATAAAAAGAAGCAACAAAGACTGATTATTTTAAGAGACCACAAGGCCACGTTCCAGCATGTTGATATTTTATCCGACAACATCTGGGTGTGAGAGATTTTAACACGTCGTTAAAATGACATAACTGATAAAAGAGTCCGATTATTTTGTGGGAAAAGTGATTACGATCACGGCTTTACTCCAACTTTAATCCTCAGGTGCAGCTTTCACTTGTACCGCAAGTGTTCTGCTCTAGGCTGCCCCACGGTGGAGTTTGGGGGTAATTCAGCTTCCTGTCCTACACTGAAATACAGTCAAGCTGCTATTAGCAAGAAATAAATTGAAAAAACGATGATCTAGATTCGAACATCAATTGTTTTTGTTGATTTTGATTACCTCTGTGAACCATTTTTTGTGATAGTAGCATAATTGTCGATGCCAGGAGTTAACATTTCATAACCCTTTATCAAACTCTGGAACACTTTACCTGTGACAGCTGGACTCTCTGGACATTTTCAAATTGCAACTCAAATCATACCTTTTCAAATTGCCTTATTCTTTGTAATATCTCAAATGTATTTTACTTTATATTGTCATTGTTTTTTGTGCTGCTTTTATCCTTTTTAGGGCGTTGTTGGGTGTCTTGAAAGACATCAAATAAAATGAATTATTATTATTATTATCACAAACCAAACATTTATTTCCGTTCTGATTATCTCTTACAGTAGTAAACGTGTGATATAAACCAGCCCAGATTTAAAATTGTGAATTTTTTGTCCATTTCACAACAACGCTAAAGCTGCTAGCTATCCCACAGAAGTTGAGAATAAAATAAAAATAATTCCGGGCCTAAATATTTTGGTTCGCCAATAAATCAACTAACCAAAAAACATGTTTTGAGTGATTTCATAAACTTGATAATTGTTTCATCATATTTAAAAAATGTTGTAGTTTATTTGCAGTGTTGGATTGTATAGAACTTACCAATAACACTATATATAACAATTGTATATTGTTATCGTTATTGTTACAATGATAACAATATACAACAATATATTGAAAATGTATTGTAAAAAGAAGAAAAGAAAAACAATAGTCTCCATCGACTCGGTACTTCTCCATGAAGCATTTGTTCTCGGCCATACAGCTACATGGAATAACTTAGCTACCATTTCTGGGTTGGAAAGTTGTTTTATTTTGAAACACGCCAAACAAAATGCGCTTGTCTCTGTCATTAATTTTGAAGGTGTCGTCGTCTTCCATCATCCCTGGATGGGACCATCTTGTTGCCCAAGAAACCAGACTCAAGAAGCCACTGAGTTGAAATGTTGATGCACTTAACATTCTTGTTGTATTTATCTGCTAAATGTTAAAACCATTTCTTGAAAATAATGGCTACATTTTTGCAGACCTTGGTACAATAAAGGTTGGGGTTGAGAAGAGAGAAGTACTTTTTTTGAATGATGGTGAACTAAGAAAAAAGGTCCTTTTTTTACATCCTTTGTCTATAGTTTTAAGTGATTCAGGCTTCAAAGTCAGACGGTTTGGTTCTAGTCGTTTCATTCATGCTGATCTATGAAGGCAGTCTGAGGCTTTTATCCAACCACAGACAGTGTCTGATCTCTGATAAATTTGGGGGTGAATTAAAAAGCGACGTGTCAGGGGAAAAGGGGTTGATCACGTTCCCTTTGAGCGACGTGCTTTAATCGACTTCTTATAAATAGATATAAATAGAGTGATGTGGTCAGAGGGGGGTCAACATGACTCATCAGCTCTGGTGCTTCTCTTCACTGTTGTCGGAGAGGAAACTCTTTCTCGTCTCATCCCTCACAGTCTTTAGAAACACCATTATCCCCGAGCCCCCCGTGCCCCTCTCCTCCAGCGCGGTGGGCGCCTTCGTCACCATCTCCCCTTCGTCATCCCGGATCTCTTTGTCTCGGAGTTGTCGGGCGCGAGCGGCGGGGACCGTGATGAAGCGGCTGACCACGTTGATGTGGTAACTGCGGAAGGCCAGGAGTTTGGTGAGGCAGAGCTGGAAGGTCTGAGTGAGTCGCTCGCTCCTTCGCTCCTGGACGAACGTCTTCAGAGAAGGTTGGGCCGAGATGTCCTGGACCAGCTGCTTGTGCGCCGGAGGCATGTAGTCCCTCATCCGTGTGAGAAAGTCTCCTAACACAAAAGAGACTTCAGGGGACGAAGAAGACAAATATTGACTGTTGAAAAGTTGGAACTACTGATGCGTGTTCGCCCCACTTTCTCTCATGGTTACTGTGAACCTAGAAATTAATCTTATTAGAAACTTTTTTGTCGTGTACTTCTGGTGGTGTAGGATAGTAAGTATAATGTAACTTTGTACATTTAGTCTTTGAAAAAAAGTTTGATTGTAGAAACTTTTCTTCACAAACATACATGTACTGGTTTCTTTATGAAATGTTTTATTTGGGAGCTGCTTTAGAAGTTTTTTGCTGCCATTGTGTGTTCACTGAAGTGGGTGTCATGTTGCGACATCAATCACTACAGTGTGAAGTGGTTGGTATCCCCTAATGCATGGGTGTCAAACTGGGGGGCCAACATGTTTTAGCAGTCAAGGTCGCAGGGCCAAAATAAAATGTATTTTTAACCAAATTGTCAACTACGAGGAAATATGAGTCTGACTGTAATTGACTTTTCATTCTTAGATGTTTAATCTATCTTAACCCTTGTGTTACCTCTGGGTCAAGGTGACCCAGAGGCCCGAGTACAAATGTGTTTGAAGTATCCCTTGTGTTGTCTCTGGGTCAAGGTGACCAAGAGGCCCGAGAACAAATGTGTTTGAAGTATCCCTTGTGTTGTCTCTGGGTCAAGGTGAATGACCTCTGTGGCTTCTATTAATACATATGCAGTGGTAGAGGCCGTTAACCTTGACCCAGAGACAACACAAGGGATACCACAAACACATTTGTTTTTCGGGCTCCAGAACACAATGGTTAATTATCTCTGTGTTTGTCTTCCTTCATCAAAAACTCCTATCAAATATCTTTTACTTCTTTGTCAGTGTGACTTGAAGGGGAAGTGAATATGATCTGTTCCTTTATTTAATCTTAATCACTTGGATTTTTTTCTTCTTTTTGTATTAATCTACTTTGAGCAAACCTGATCCACTGGGCCACATAAAATCACTTTGACACTTAATGTGTCTTCCCATGTCTCTAAAGGTGGCTCGGTTAAAAGTATAAAGAACGAATGGCAAAAATGTTAAGTCGTTGTATGAGGAAACAGCAGTTTAGGTGGTTAAAAATAAACATGTGAAAATCGGGGTATTTTATTAGTATGATTAAGTTAGTTAATACATTTTAAAATGATTTATCTAAATGGGTAAATTGCAAAGTGCTTTACCTTCTTTGGCTTCATGTTTGACTCCCAGCAGTTCGTCGAAACAGTGCAACAGGCTGCTCTCTGCTGCACTTCCTCCTGAGAACTGCAGGGGCTCTGCCTGGACTCCCTCGTACACCAGACCCTTCGGCATGCACGGATTGTCTTTCCACCTACAAAGAAAATCAGTGTCATCTCATTTGTTAGCACACTTGTGAGCGAGTGAACGGAGTACCCGGAGAGGAAGATTCTCATGATGCCATAGAAGACAGATGGATCCACGTGGACTGTGGAGATAATGTTTATTTCTGTTTAATAAGAGTGATTTAACTGGGAAATATATGGTGTTACAACCATGTAGGAGTTTCAGGGTGTCTGTCATGCTTTGTAGAGCTCTGCTCACTTCCTCCAGAGCTGCAGACACTTCTTCGCTATCACCACGCCGAACTCCGTTGATCACTGTGGGAATGCTCTGCAATTGAAAAATGACTTTATTAAAATAAACACAATTTATTTCTGCATTGATGGATTGAAACTCACCCTGAGCCCAGGAACCGCTGACAGCTCTACTAAGAATGTAACCATGAAGAACCCGTGCACACTTTCTCCGCCAGGCAGACGGAACAGAGTGTCCAGGTTCCTGCCAAAACGCGAGAAGCCACTGAGCGGAGAAGCTTCGACAAATAAATCTGGGATTCAATACGGACGATGAAAGGTAACGTACGATATGTGGAAAGGTCTGACTCCAGGAGTGGAACATGGAATGACAAGTCAGTGTTAAGTCTGTGTTTCAACTAAAACCCGCACAAGTCAAGAGTCACTCACCCATTTGGATCCCTCTTCCTCCAGTTGGCGAGGACGGCGTCTGCATGGGTGAGAACAGGAGGGAGTCCCGAGCGCTTGGACACGTCCCAGTAAGGAACAGCCAAAGCACGAGGTAGAATCTGGAACGAACCGAGGGTGAGAAAAACATCATGTGTTTTTTCAAATGTCGCTGTGTCTCGACTCATCATCCTCTGTTCCTTCATTCATTCAGCGATACAACAGATTAATAAAACTATAATAAATACAGTATATTCACAAAATTGTCAAATTATTATCTGGAAATATTAAAAGAGCTTGTGATTATTTTTTTATTTTAAATTTTAAATGACAGTTTCAGGTATGATGTTTAGATCTGATCCGTACTGTACATTATCTATATCTAAATTATTTCTATAAAATATTTGACTTTTCAAAACAATAAATTGAGACAAATTTGACCTATGAAGAATATTTTTTCTAAATATGGAAATTGTTAACCTATTACAAAACCCAGGAAACAAAATTATATATTTTGATTTATATATATATATTTCTTACTATAATGTTTTAATAATTAGTGAGTAATCCTAATAGTTTCGTAATAGTAGTAATTGTGGTAGTATTTATTTTTGGAATACATGGTGGTCCCTTGCTTTTGTGTATCTGTTTAACATCTTCAATCTATGACTTTAACCCATTTTTAGGTAAGTTTTCAACCATTTATTGAAGCAGTTTTGACACATTTTAATAAAACACTAATAAAATAACTTTCAACATTACATTTAAACTCAAGTATAAAACTGAAAAAGAAGTGTATATTATTATAATTTTACAATCTTAGATGATACAGTTTGCCTTCTTATCACTATGTATACCCCTTGTTAATGCAACGTTTGAAAACAAACCCCTGAACAGGGACCGGAGCACCCAGAGGAGACAAATTCAAGCAACAAATTCATTTAAAAAAGGAAGAAGTTAGCACCTCGGTTGTGTCATTTTCTCCCTCCTGCCACACATAACCCATGGTCATCACACCGAGCGCCAAGTGAGCAAGTCGCAGTTCTCTGTATCCCCGCAGGGACCGACTGTCCAGCAGAGGCATCTACACCAAAAAAAGGAGTACTTCAAGTAAACCTAAAATAGTTTATCTCTACTCTTACTTTGTCCACATGGAGGCGCAGCTGGTGAGCCTCCACAAGTTCTGGGATCCGTGTAGCGAGATCCAACCATGGCTGGAAGTAAGATGGAAGCTCTTCCTTCAAAATAAAGGTACACAGCTAATGATGATTCAAGGAAAAGCTCATATTTGCACTTGATTAATATCTCTTAGTTTACTCTAGTAGATTCAACAAGACCAAGTTACATGTTTAACTTCCGATCACAACCACAGCAAGAAATGTACTTTTTTTTTTTCATTTATCATACAATCCTTGATGTTGTTACTCAACTTTACAAGTTTGATTACAACCAACATCAACAGGTACAGCAGACGTTACCAGAGGTTCAGGGAGGATGAAGCCCAGCTCCGTGGAGACGTGGTACCGGTCCAAGGAGAAGAGATTCCGGTCGGGGACGGTAGAGGCCATAGAGGGAAACAATACCTACACATCCAGTCACAACAACTCACGTAAGTGACAGCGTGAATGAAGAGACTGTAAGAGTTCAGAGTCCACGTAAACAGTCAATCATTAGGTCTAGTTCAATAATGTTGCCCTTTCGTGGAGTTGGACAGAAATCTTGTTCAACTAAATACCTTCAACCATTTTATTTGCTTTCATCCGAGTTTAACATCCAACCAGATCTCTTAAACTCCCTGGTGTCGACCCGCCTATCTTTCTTTTTCCTGTAGTTTCCGACCGAGCTGTTCGAAGGTTTCAGCTCTAATTCCAGCTTGTGACCACTCCTGGTCTTTGTGTGGAGTTTATGCATTGAGTTCTTTTGATGACATTGTCAAAATCAGCCAAAGAAAAGTTAAACTGGGCATTTTTATTTAAATATAAATCATACAAGTATGGAACAAAGTCTGAAACAAGTACCGTATTTTCCGGACTATAAATCGCACCAGCCATAAAATGCATAATAATAAGAAAAAAACATATATAAGTCGCACTGGAGTATAAGTCGCATTTTTGGGGGAAATTTATTTGATAAAATCAAACACTAACAACAGACATGTCATCTTGAAAGGCAATTTAAAATAAAAATAGAATAGAGGCAACAACAGGCTGAATAATTGTACGGTATGCTTACGTTACATGACACAACTGAGAACGTGCCTGGTATGTTAACATAACATATTAAGAGTTATTCAGATAACTATAGCATAAATAACATGATAAGAAGTTTACCAAACCATCCGTGTAACCCTCTTGCAGTTTAGTGTGAAAATAACATGTGAAATTATATACCCGTAATAATGTGTTAATAATTTCACACATAAGTCGCTCCAGAGTATAAGTCGCACCCCTGGCCAAACTATGAAAAAAACTGCGACTTGTAGTCCAGAAAATACGGTATATGTTAAAATTGGTGCATTAACATTTATTTATTTGTATTGGTTTTACTCTGACCCCGTTTGGGTCGCCTTAATAGAATGAGAGGGCCACATGGGGCCCACAGGCCACACTTTTCTGCTCAGACATCCTCCCAAAGTGAATATGTTTTTTAAGAACTTCCCTATGTTTTTACAAACACAAAAATGTATAAATATAAATATTGGAATTAATTCATAATTAACAACCCCATAAACCATTAAAACATCCCCCCAAAAAAACAAAAAACTTAACTTAAAACTTACTTGGTTGAAACCTCGCCTCCTGGAATGGTTTAAGTGATGTTTTTTTTAAACAAAAACAAAAAACAATATCTTTGAAAAAGCATAAGCCGTAATGTGATGTTTTGATTATCGCATTTCATCCTGAACACTGTTCATGTTTTATATTATTTTTTGCTTGAATGTGATCACGTGGTTATTAACTCACTGCCATTGACGAACATCTTCCAGTAACTTTAGTATCGTGAGTATTCAGAATAATTGATTGGCAGCACCACCTGGTGGCACATGGTAGTCATTGCAAGAGACATTCCAGCCTTGTCTTTTTTAACCTCAAATAAAATGCAAAAGTAAAGCTCGTTGTTTTTAAACCAATCGTTTTGTATTGCATTTGAATGATTTTGCGTTTTCTATACGTTGTTGACTTTGGTGAACAAAAAATGGGGTTTGTTTTTTTTCAAGTGTAAAAGCATGCAACTTTAAAAAGTATTTATCTATTTAACTTTATTGATGAATCAGTAGTGCGACAAGTCATGTTTATATTTCAAAACCTATTTTATTTGCTTTAAATTATGAATTGATCATTGAACATCATTTAAAAATCTACAAATAGAGCTATTTTTAATAGTTCAGGGGGATTGAAACATGTTTGCACCTGATAATGTTAACAATTAAACAGTTTTCCTTATTATGTTGACCTATGGCCAGAGTTTGGGAATGTCTTTGCTCAAAAATTGACAGTGGAGTTGACTTGAATGAGTGGAGAAAGTGTAAAGGTCGCCTGTAATTTGAGCTCTCTGCTGGAGTTAGATGTTCAAACACTGCTCAGACGGTACCACAGGAACCATGGTGGTTCACTGCAGAAACTTGTGGTTTCCTCTCCTCTGACAGGCACAGCGGAGCCTCATGCTGGAGCAGGCTTCGAACAACCACCGACATGGCTCTTAATACGTACGAGTGGTAAGTGGATTCCATTTCTATCAGAGCGATCAGTCTCATTCCTTAAGCCTCTTTACCTCCTCTTGAAGAGTCGGCTTAACCTAATCAACCTTCTGATAGTAGCACTGCCTTTCAAACCAAAATATAAACCAGAGATCAAATCTAAACCAGTTTTTGTCATCGTAATGATCGCCTGATGACTTCCTCTCTCCTTAAAACTAATTTGCAACTTCTTCTCATAGCAACTTCTCCTTTTGCGTCCAAAAAACGACCTTGGTGACCGATAAATGATAAGAAAAGTCTATTTTCATTTTTTATTTCTTCATTTTAGTCCAAGCTTGAATTTTTTATAATTTTTTATGTATTCAATATTGTTGTACCTGGTTATTAAACTGGTTAATGGTTGTCAAATTTCAAGAGTTGAGTGCGTCTGAGTCGAGCCTTCATCTCCTGTAATTTACTGTGATTAAATACTACAAAAATACTGGTTTAGTTCAGTATGTATGAATGTTCCAGTGTATTCATGGTAACCCTTCAAACAATCCAAAAGTTTGCTGTGATCCACATGGACTCTTGAATCTGCTGTTTCATTTGGTTAATCTCAAACAAAAGAGGGTCGAACATCTACAGTATATATCGAATATGAAGTTGTGGGGATTTTGTGTTCTGATGAACCGACCCCTCCCCAGCCTCGTATGTGGTGGTGGAATGAAGGACAGACACATGGATGAGTTTAAGAAAAATGCTCGTTTAGTGAATCATGAAAAGTCAGAGACAAACTTACGTGAACACGGGCGCTAGCAAGCAGAGAGATCTATCGCAGACGTCTTCGAATGCCAGAACGCAAAGATCACACAAAATGGTGGATCTTTATAGTAGAATATTCAGGTTAACACCTCTAGTCAAATGTGAATGTAGGATTGGTCAGTGACTGTAAACACTTGATTCTAAGATGGCCGGTCGCACGTGATCGTAGTGGAAACTTACCAAAAGTTGTTGTCTTGTAGAATCTGTCTGTTCCCATAGCTTGCTGGCCTGTTGTGTCCTTAAGTGTGAATTCTCAAACAGGTGTCCAGAGACTTCCTGGGAGTCTGGGATTGTTTAATCTTTCTGTGTGTGAGGCTTTGTGACCTCGGCCTTGTGTTGCAGTCAGTCAATGCAATGCAAGAATAGGATTATTTAATATTAATTAAATATGAAAGATTATCAGTTAATCTAGTGACTATTTGAAATGTGTGTTAAATCTAGATGATTGATTACAGTAAAGTTGTCATTTCCTTACAATCCCCCTGATTGCATCATGAACTAATGATGCAATAAAACAAAGACAAGTCTGATTTCAAAATAATTGCGAATCTGATTATAAACTAAACATTCTAAACTATCATCCGTATAGTGCCACACAAAGATTACATTTGGTGAGAAAGCAACAGAGGAAACACAGATTCATTTAATGAAAACAATTATACATTATGAGCATTTCTCTCAAATAACAAAAAAAAAGAAAAAATCCAAAAAGAAAATTTAATAATAATAATAATTCCAAATTATGCTATGAATTAAAGTAATTGAATGCCAAATCATCAAAACAAACATATTCACACTAACTAACTCAAATCTAATAAGTCTATTTTGAAGTAGAGATTTTGTTAAAATATATATTGATATGGAGACAGTATTCACTGCTTTGAAAAACCTCTTTAACGAGGTAAAAAGAAAGCAGCAGCCCCGTTGTCGGCGACTTGGATGTGGGCTCTTCGTGTGAGGTGTTGTTGACGTATTCCTCCGTCAACAGTGCATCGTTGAGCTTGTCCTGCAACATAGGAAAGAAATGAACAGCATCGCATTCTTGAGACAAATGAGAAACAATACATCTTTAAATCATGATTTGTATTTAGAATTTACTCATACTACTTCATGTAGACAAAATTAACCCCTTCCTATTTACTACCTAAGTCAGAGAGATAGTAAAACACAGTCGTACCTTATTCTCAAGCTGTTTTCTACATCAACAATTTAACTAATTGAATGCAATCTGGACAGAGCTCCCTTCAGCAGTGTTGATTGGCAGAACCGTGCAACAAGAATCACCAAACATGTAACAAACCTATTATCCAGCTAAGTATCTCTCTAAGTCCTCCCCCTGAGGGACAAATAAACAACCTTATTTATTTGTATTTTAAAAATGTTTTCTTGAATAACTTTATATCCAAATCTATTGTCAAATCATTTTATTAATCATAATACTCTTTGTATTAACTCTCTTAAATTTATTTATGAATACATTTATTAAATTATATGACATTATTAGCTACACAAAGATATTCTAAGGTTTGTTTAATCATAATTATTCCTCCTAGATTTGGTTTGAAAGTCTATAGCTGAAGTAAATGGATATTATCAAATAGAAAAAAGTGACTATGTGCAAACTATTCTGCAGTCGTTTATTTATTCAATTGTGTTTTTTCTATATTAGCTTTTCTATTGCTGGATTTCTGGACCTAAGTTTAACCAATTAATAAAATACTGACTTACTAAAGACTTACTTTATGAATAAAATCTTTTTTTTTTTTTTAAAAATCAAAAAAAATCTACTGTATAAAATATTTTCCGAATATAATTATAATGATTCATTCTTTTATTTTATTTTCTTGTCCTTTGTTCGATATAGAACTCCACTAAAATTTTGAGAACCTTATTTTCCATTATTAACCAATTCAATTCAATTTTATTTTAAGTGTCTTATCATAACAACCAATTTATTATCTTTATTTTGAAGTTCCCCAAAGAACTGTTAAACTCTAGTATTCATTTGGTATTTATTTTAGGTTAACACCTTTTAAGACTTCAATCAAATCATTTTGTCATGTGGATGAAGACTAGTAATTTTCAATGCTTATATCATTTAATTCCGTCAATAAATTACACTTGCAAGTCCATATTTTATTTTTAGAATTCAACTTGTTTATTTTCCATCAATCTCTTGCTCTAGTTCTTGTTCTTATACCTTAAATCTTGTTAGATTTAAGGTATATTTGTCTTTAACAAAGGTAATTTAGAGATTGATATAAATCTGTAGTTTCTTAATATATTATTCACTGTTTTCTTTCCTGAAGGGATCATTTATTATTATTTCTGATGGGTCTTATATTTTTCAAAGTCAATTATTTTCTCTGCTTTATATTTTGTTTAATGTTTATAGTTGCCTTAGAACATTAGAAGCAGCTTTAGAAACATATTTCGATTTCTTATTTAACTTTTCAATTGATCAATTTAATTTTTCACTTTTCAAATTGTGTATGGTATCATTGGCTGCTATTGATGTAAATAAAAGTATTCTATTTAAATGTATTAAAAAAATACATGTTCTTAAAATGATTAATTCTGAAAATATGTTTTAATCATAAAAATATATTTTCTGTTCTTTGAAATTTCTCCAATGTTTGGACAATTTCCAGCCCATTTGATTGTCCTTTTAAATATATATTACCAATATGTTCCTTCTTTTAGCATTAAGTAAAGTCTTATTAGTTGTAGGGAAGTTGTATTTATCTCAAATCATGATTTCTTGTGTTTGGTAATTTACACATCTTAACTATTTCACCACATGTCCAAAGAGTAGTTTCCTAAAACGACATGTTTTCATACATATATTTAAAAGTATGCTAGTCAAGTTTTTATCTTTACCCATGCTGGCTCATGTTTCTTGTTCACCTTATAACAAGGAGATCTTTTGATATATTTAAAAGTCTGCAGTGGACAGTGGCTTCTGTTTTCTCCCTCACTGGATGGCTTCTCAACACCACCTCTAACAGGATAAGAATGATCAGAAGTTATGAGAAGGTCAGTTATGCATCTATTCAAGTGGTGATGAGGATATTGTGTGTTTGTCATGAGTTGTGTATTCAAACTTTGTAGATCTGTGGATGTCTGTTAAAGTTTGTCATGTGTTTTATTTGAATAAACCTTGAAGTTAGCAGAGAGTTCAAATGATCAGTATGTTTTGACTTCATGGTGAAGAGAGAAAAAGAGGCGGGTGTTCGAGGGAATTCTTTCATTCTCACACACAGGGAGCAGTTTTTAGCAGAGACACTTTTTTTATCTTATTCAATTTAAATTGAAAACATCATGTGTTTGTTTGTTTATCTCTGAGATCAGTGTGTTATTTGTAATATCTATGTGAATGTCTGATAGTGTTGTGTGAGTTCAAATGTGTTTTATGAATGTAATGGTTAATTTGATCAGGTGTCAGTCAGAGCTCTTTAATTATTTACCCACAACAGAAATACAGTATCTATTCTAGATTACTATTTTGCTTATCTTAACTAGTTTCTTTAATCAATATTCACTTCAAATAGATTTCCTCTTGGTCTATAGGTGTATATATATATATATTTATTTTTCTCAGTGTTTCTTTTAATTTATCTTTTAATTAATTCTTTTTTCTTTGACCTTTACTCCTACAGTATTTTAGTCTCTATTTTTTACCATTTTCACTATTTTAGTCTAATTCCCAAAAAACAATATCATAAATTTCACTCACATCAAGATGGAGTGGTTTAGTATAGTATAGTCAAGTCTCTATAGTATAGTCTTTTTTGTCTAGTCTCCATAGTATAGTTTCTGGAGGTGACAAGTCAGCAGCTCTAGACAGAGTCACTTATAATTAGTTAAAATAAAATTCTGCATCAGTTGACCACACAAGTTTTCATTTTGTTTAGTGTCTTATGGCTGCTTTCATCATAGCTCTGAGTGGAGCAATCAGAGTATGTTATTCTGGGATTACATTTTTATTGTTACATCTTAGACTCAGGAAGATATCATGTCTCTAACAGGCTAGATTTGTCTGCTTTTTCGTCAAATCACAAACAACTTTGCATTTCATAATTATTTGTCTCAGGGTCCTAACTTCTCCACCAGCAACCACAACAAGAGCAACACGAGGGACAGAAGTGTCAGAGAGAGCATAGAGAACACCTTGTTCGTTTGTTAGTTCAGCAGCCACACCATCAGGACCCACAAAAATGTCACTGCAGACAAGAGTCAAGTTTATGTTTGCGACCAGATCGTGCCATTTGTCTTCATAATCACGTTCATCATCATCCCAGACATAGTTCATAGTGCAGTGTGGGGGTTCCAAAGGTGGATCATAGGAATGAAGTCTCAAAAAAGAAACCATCAGATGTTCAATCACGTTGAACCAGTACAGCTGCCTCCCTCTCTGGAGCAGAAGTTCATTCTTGGTGGAGAGTTGTTGAGGTTGAGTTCTTGTTTGTTCAGCTCAGAAAAATTGCTTCAATCGTAGGTGTCACCAATAGGGAACTGGACCAAAGTTCCTGGACTAAAAGCCAAAAATGCGCTATTGTTGACCAAAATTCTTTGTTTGTTTCCATCCCCTCGTCCTCTTCTCCTGCCACACCCATGCACTCCAGCCAGTGGCCAATAGGGAGCTATGATAGGACCCTAGAACTATCATCTCTATGTTTAGAGAAACTCTTTCAAGTCTTTAAGTTGAATCTTAATTAGCTGTACCAAAACTAATATAAAATATAAATATATGTAATCTTTCCTAACCAAAAATATAAACTTAAAAAATCGATGTTAAAAAATAAGATAAAATCTTTCTCAACTGATTCTTGAAGTAAGGTATAGTGGCATGCCTGGTTGCCTGGAGAACAATCAGTGTCACGTCAAAAGTAATCTTATTCAACTCTAGACAAGTCTGGTATCAGAGGTACCTTCAGATATGCCGGTTAACATGGCACGGATCTGAAGCACCTCTTGGGATGCCGGGTATTCAGAGGTGGCTCAAGAGATGCCAGCAATCACAGACACCTCCTGAGATTACAGTAAAGATGCCAGGAATCAGAGATGCCAGGAATCAGAGATGCCAGGAATTAGAGGAATCTCCAGAGATGCCAGGAATCACAATTGCCTCCAGTGATGCCAGTACAGATGCCAGGGAATCACAGGCACCTCCAGCAACACCAGGACTTAATTGTGCCTCCATATATGCCAGGAATTACATGAAGATCCTGCTATGGTAAAGATGCCAGGAATCAGAGGTTCTTCTAGAGAGTCCTGGAATCTGAGGCACCTCAAGTGATGCCAGTTAGGATGCCAGAAATCATAAGTGCCACCAGAGATTCCAATAAGCAGATGATCTTTGAGAGATGCCAGTGAAGAGACCATTGTTTACTTTCTAGAGATGCCAGGAATTAGAGGAACCGTGAGATGCCAGTGAAGATGCCAGGAATCAGAGGCACATCCAGTGATGATACTAAAGATGGCAGGCATCAAAGGTCACTCCCAAGAGTCCAGTATCTAGGGTTACCTCGAGAGATGCCAAGAATCACAGGCAAATCCATTGATGATAGTAGATATGCCAGGAATCATAGGTGTCTACAGATATGTCAGGAATTTAGAGCAGCCTTTTTAGGGACTCTGTGGATGTTGCAGAAGATGCCAGTAATCAGAGGCACCTCCAGTGAAGACAGTAAAGATGTCTGGAGTCACAAGAATGCCATCAGAGATTGAAGAACTTAGAAGTTTATCCAGAGATACCAGAAAGTATATGCTCTTCGAGAGATGCCAGGAATTAGCGGTACCACGAGAGATTTCAGTAAATATGCCAGAAATCACAGACACCTCCCGGGATGACAGTAAAGATTACAGAAATCAATGGTGCCACCTAGACTGGACTCTGCTGGCCTAATCTATACTCTCCTCTATTGGAATCAGAGATGCCTCCAGAGAGGCAGGAATCTGAGGCATCTCAACTAATGCCAGGAATAAGAGGTACCTTCAAAAATGCCAGTAAAGATGCCAGGAATCACAAATACATCAAGTGACGACGGTAAAGATTCCAGGATTAAGAGGCATCTCAAGAGATGCCGCTACACTTGTCTAGAATCACAGGCATCTCCAGCCATGCCGATGAAGATGCCACGAACCAGTCGTCGCCGTAATGCCGATGAAGATGCCCCGAATCAGTCATCGCCGTAATGCCAATGAAGATGCCACGAATCAGTCGTCGCCGTAATGCCGATGAAGATGCCACGAATCAGTTGTCGCCGTAATGCCGATGAAGATGCCATGAACCAGTCATCGCCGTAATGCCAATGAAGATGCCACGAATCACAGGAAACCTCCAGATGGAATATTTACTAGCTTAGCTAGGTGACAGTGCTAGCTGCAAAAGGTTTCTATGTGAGATGTTTCACCGGTAACTTAGTATTTTTTGCACATTTTAAAGACGAGAACCTGTTAAAACAGTCGAACCACCTACACCAGAGAAAATGTCGTGACATTTCACCGGTTTGTTTGATCTGTTGTTGGTGTGTATTTACTCTCGGCATCAGGCGTTTTAACTTCCTGCAGTAAACAACCCATCAACCATGTGATCCTCCTCCTTTTCAAAGCCCCAGTCCAGGGTAGACGCCAAGTGTTACAGTCTAAGCGGCTTAGCTGGCGAGGAAAATAGATTGATGCCTCTTTTTTAAAGTGGATCAGCGTTTGCTACTGAAAGGTTCGCTTTCTATTGTTAGCCAGAGCCAGAGGAGGTGAACCACGAGCACGACTCCTTTTTTTTTTCTAACCTCGGACAGAGAGGGAGGTTTTTTTAAAAAAAAAAAGATGAAGCAGAAACTCCGGGCAAAAGGAAGCTGTCGCCTCGGATGGACGTGCCCCCCTGTCCCTCCTCCCACAGCCCGCTGCAGCTCTTCCTCATGTTGCGGTAAGACGACACGATGACACACTTCCTGCGAGGGGGGATCGGGGCTGGTTTCTGGTGGTGATGTCTCTGTGCGATGACTGCACATCCACATGAACGAGGCTCCAGAGTCGGTGACGGTGTGTTGCATAACCAGTAATGCAGCAGAGCCTCCTGACGCGTCTGCTGGTGGAGCAGCTCTAGCGCCGGTAGGATTCTGAACAAAAAAACACGTTTATTGCGGACTCAACAGACGGGGTTTGTTTTGTTTTTCACCGCTTTCTTTTTTAACCTTGATCTGATTTGAATTTGCGTCGAGTCATAAACCCTGTTTCTATAGTAACACGGCCCGGTTTAAGGTCAGTCTTTCTGTATGTCTTTTTTTTTATTTTGGAAAAAGCAACAGGGATGAGGATTGTGATGTCAGTGAATGAAGCTTTTATGAATGGCTGCAAAAAATGCATGAGAGGATATCATCACTATCGTCAGAGAATATTTGAGGCCACATGGTGTTACGTGCATGAAAGTATAGGTGGTTGTTATTGTGTTTATGTACACGGTGGAGTGTGGTTGTGTTATAGTGTGTTTACTGAGTCGACAGTTCCCTTGGAAACAAGCCTAGAATGGATCAAAACTAATCTCCTTTACCTCGTTTCACTTTAAACATTCACACACGCATCTAAGGATTCAACTCTATACTTCTCTGTATATACACTCCCTTAGTCTGTCAACACTGAGTCTGGTTCTGCTCCAGGTTTTTTTTGCCTTCTGAAAGCAAGGTTTTCCTTGCCACTGATTCACTCATTGTTGATTCCCTGTTTCGCCTTTCTCTGATGTAGTCTTACTTAAACTGTAAACACGCTACAGTTTAAGTAAAACCATTCAATTTGAATAATTTAAATCAGCCAGAGCCAGGGTTTCAAATGGAAATAGTGAAGAATCACAGGCACCTCTAACAATGCAAGTAAAGACACCAAACCGAAACATTGACCTTGACCTCTTATTGTGTCATGTATGTTATTGTTATTTACACTGTATTTTCTAAGACGATTAAAGTCAAGAAAGATAAAATATAGTTTGGACCATTTTTTCATTATACTTCTACTTTTTTGATTTGTATTTCTTTCTGAATATAGTCACAAACTGATATATTTGCTGCACTGTAAGCACAGCATCCGGCGTTTGTTTGCTTGTCCCTTTAAACGGAGCTATATCTGGACCAAGAATAGAAACTTGTGAATGGGCACAGGCAAGTCACGGGACCGTCCATTGAAGCTCTGCAGGCAGCACAAGCAGTGCAGCTGAGGAGGAGTCACAGTGTCTAGTATCTTACATTGATCCTTGTTCCTGTACGGGCCCGGGCCGGGACAAAAGGTTTGGATTTCAGGGAGCTGATGCAGATCTCTCTCTGCTTCTCTTTTTTTCTACCGACAGGTCGCATTTGACGGATTCTGATATGGACTATGAGAGGCCGAACGTCGAGACAATCAAGTGCGTGGTGGTGGGGGATAATGCCGTCGGAAAGACCCGCCTCATATGTGCTCGCGCCTGCAATGCCACACTTACGCAGTACCAGTTACTGGCAACACACGTGCCCACAGTCTGGGCCATAGACCAGTACAGAGTGTGTCAGGAGGTAAAACTCAAACAAGCTTATTGTGATTAATTTAAAGTAAATATTTAGAAATTAATCTTAAATCCTGCATCAATAGGTACTGGAGCGATCAAGGGATGTGGTGGACGATGTCAGCGTCTCACTTCGCCTCTGGGATACTTTCGGGGACCATCATAAGGACCGGCGCTTTGCATATGGAAGGTAATATATCACAATAGCTTTATCATTTACTTATTTAGAAATAGTTTTGCATGGAAATGACATAACAAATTAAAAAACAGATTATCAGGAAAGGATAATTACATTTTGGTATTGTTTTGACCACTATACCATATTTCAAATGCCAAAAAAGGAGTGGAAAAAAGATGCATAGGTGTAAAGGGTTGTTGTAAAGCACATTTCAGTTATCAGAGTCACAATATGCTTTACATAAAAACAACCATTATTAATTTAAGAAAGTACATTAAAAACGGTACAATCGTACCACCATAAAAATATATACTACCCAAGATTTTATTTGGTGTAACTGTGTTGAATGTAATTGTGTTGTTCTTTCAGGTCTGATGTGGTGGTTCTGTGCTTCTCCATCGCCAACCCCAACTCTCTATACCACGTCAAGACCATGTGGT
This sequence comes from Callionymus lyra, assembly GCF_982586985.1. Lineage (NCBI taxonomy): Eukaryota > Metazoa > Chordata > Actinopteri > Syngnathiformes > Callionymidae > Callionymus > Callionymus lyra. The sequence goes on from NC_141818.1 coordinate 15,793,619, forward strand.
ATCCAGAAATCAAACACTTCTGTCCTCGAGCTCCGGTCATCTTGGTCGGCTGTCAGCTGGATCTACGCTATGCAGACCTGGAGGCAGTAAACCGGGCCCGGAGGCCTTTGGCGAGGTGCTGTCACCACTCTGGGGAAAGTCATGTTTTGAATCCAGTAGTAACACACGTTTTTATCTTTGCAGACCCATCAAATCCAACGAGATTCTTCCGCCCGAGAGAGGTCGCGAGGTGGCCAAAGAGTTGGGAGTGCCGTACTATGAAACCAGTGTTGTGGCTCAGTTCGGCGTCAAGGACGTCTTCGACAACGCCATACGAGCGGCTTTGATATCGCGTCGACACCTGCAGTTTTGGAAATCTCACCTGAGAAATGTGCAGCGGCCGCTCCTGCAGGCGCCGTTCCTGCCTCCCAAACCGCCGCCCCCGATAATAACGGTGCCCCCTCCCCCGTCCACGACGGAGGAGCATCCCGTGGGGCTCCTGGAGGACCCCCACTGCGCCGACGTCATCCTGGTCCTGCAGGAGCGGCAGAAGATCTTCGCGCATAAGATCTACCTTTCGACGTCCTCGTCCAAGTTCTACGATCTTTTCATCATGGACACGCAGAACGAGGAGACGGAGAGACCGCATCGCGGCGCTCTGTCGGGGCGAGAGCTGCTGATGCGCGCCGCCAGTTTCGACGTCTGCGAGAGCAGCGACGAGGGAGACCGGGCCAACCTGAGGGCCTGCACCAGCGACGGGACTCTGAAGGACTCGCAGGGAGGGAAACGGGGGAGGCTTTTGTCGTCATGGAGCCGAGCTTTCGCCAGCATCCAGGAGGAGATGGTGGACGACCTGGTGTCGTACAGCCCGAGGCTGATGACCGTCGTGCACATGGACCAGTCCATGCAGCTCGGGCCCTTCAGAGCGGTCCTGCGCTACCTGTACACGGGCCAGCTGGACGAGAACGAGAAGGAGCTGATGCATATCGCGCACATCGCCGAGCTGCTGGAGGTCTTTGACTTGCGCATGATGGTGGCAAACATTCTCAACAACGAAGCCTTCATGAACCAAGAAATCACCAAAGCCTTCCACGTTCGCCGCACAAACAGAGTGAAAGAGTGTCTGGCCAAAGGCACCTTCTCCGGTAACTATCCTCGAGAAGTCGATTATCATAAGAGAGTTTATAAAGCCTTCTGTCTGTACCACAGATGTAATATTCAAGCTGGATGATGGGACAATCATGGCACACAAGCCTCTTCTCATCTCCAGCTGTGACTGGATGGCAGCTATGTTTGGTGGACCTTTTGTCGAGAGTTGCACCAAAGAGGTAAAGAAGGCTTTTTTTTATTTTCATCACCATAGATCAAGTGTGTCCCAAATGTCCTCTACAACAACGATGCTAGGCTAACTCTATCTCAGACTGCATTCTCTAGGAAAACACAGAAATCTTCTCTCCAGGATCTGAGTCAATAATTAATAAGATGCTACCAACACCCAACAAAGATAGTAGCCTCGAACGTAGATGTAGATGTTTCTTCCGTCACCAGAGATGTAGCAACACATTTTTGATGGATCTACTGACTCCTTCAAGAAACATCTTAAAACATTTTTATTTGTTCAGGCTTTTCCTTGATTTTCTGGAACTCCTGTGTTGTTCTCAGTATTATCTTGACCTTTAAAGTATATATTTTATTGAGTATTGTTTTTGATTGTTTAAGCGCTTTGTGACCCTGGTCTGGAAAAGCGCTATATAAATACAAATGACTTACTTACTTACTTACATCCTGAAGAGTAAAACTTCAATATTGATCACATTGATCTTTATCTTTACCCCAGCATCATCGCAGACAGGGGAGAAACAATCAGATCAGGTGTTTACATGGACACCGATCGATCCAAGAATACCCCTGTCGTTGCAAAACAAATGTCTTTCTGAAAGCACCGTCATGAATTCATTGGGATTATAGAGGTGCATGTAAGTGCAGCTACGGCCGTAACTCCTGCTAGCGCGACAAAACAGGTCACATCCTCAACTCGCCTTTCTAAAACCACGAGGTTAAAAATAGTTCTACAGCAGAAAGTCAGGCTGATGAATGGACGAGGCCGAGGAGGATCTGCACATCTAGATGTGTCAGCTGCAAGGATCAGACCAGGCCAACAGAAAAACCATGTTGTTGAAATACACACAAAGCAGATGGATTTAATCTTTCTACAGGCCAAACAAGCATCACTAAAACATCATGTTTGTATACATTAAAAATAAATTTGAATTCCCGATACATGTTTTATTTGTGTTTAAAGACAGCTAGATTCAAGAACATGGCACTATATAGAGGGTTTTCAAAGGCACAACATTTATGAATCATTAAAATGTCTTAAATTCATTCCAGTTAAGTCATTTTCAAATCTTTATTTAGTTACTTATTAGTTATTTATTTTTTATTGATTTCTCTTTTACAAATTGATGCACAATCGCAATAGTGGAGCACATAAAACAGAGAGTACTTTCACAAATGATTGAATTAAATTTAACACTCAGGGTCAAGGTGACCCGAAGGCCCGAAACAAATGTGTTTATTGTAACCCTTGTGTTCTCTCTAGGTCAAAGTGAACAACCTTCCTGGCTTCCAGAAATGCATATATAGTGGTGGAGGTCATTCACCTTGACCCAGAGACAACACAAGGGATACCACAAACACATTTGTTTTCGGGTCTTTTTCGGTTAAAATGTAATTAAAACACTTTGTAGTTCTACTTAAACACAGTTTAATCAACATGTTTTTCTCATGGCTTAAAGATGAACCATGCAAAGTACGAAGCACGGTATACTTTGGGTAACAAATTATCAACATTTTCAGTGGACTAAAAACTCTTGTTTATTTTAAATAAATATTTTTGGGTAAACATGTCACTAAACCTTTGTAACTGATTTTCCATTTGTTGATTGAGGAGTTAGTCATTCATTAATGAAGTCTTAAAAAGTCTTAAATGGAACCGGAGCTGTAGGAATCCTGTACATAAACATAAGGAACAGTTTGTTTACAAAGTGCGGTTTAAGAGGATTGAGTATCTGCGGTAATACAATTAAAGAAGGTTCTCTTATCCTAATGCGACGGTGCACTTGTTTGTGGCACTTACCTGAGCTAAGTTGTACTATTTTTCAGAGCTTTTTTCCTTACATAACATACACTGCAATGCAGAGTAAAATATTTTATAATATTGTTTTTTCTTTATCAAATAAAGGCTCCTGTTTATGTGGTTGTATCTGTGGTCGTGCAGGTGCTGTTCCCCAACACCACTCGCAGCTGCATGAGAGCCGTGCTGGAGTATCTCTACACGGGTCGCTTCTGTTCCCGGACTGACCTGGATGCGATGGAGCTCATCGTTCTGGCCAACCGTCTCTGCCTCCCTCACTTGGTTGCACTCACAGGTCTGACTGATTTGACTTTAAGAGGGTCATACAAGTGCATAACCTGACCCTGAACAACTCTGTCGGTTCCTCCAGAACTCTACACCGTTACGGTCCTGACGGAGGCAGCGATGATGGGGACGGACATCGATGGAGACGTTCTGGTCTATCTGGACATGGCTCAGGTACTGACACCTGCCAGTCATCGCTCAGATGCAATGATGTGTGTGTGTGTCAGTGTGTGCTAGTTGACAGAGATGGAGTCTATATCATACATGGGCAGCCCTCATTATTATGTCAGAGTAGAACTGATCTGCATAGAACTTGTAGAAAATGTTCCTGACAGTGACAACTAACAATTTTATTTAATATTTATTATTGTATCAACTTTAAATACATCTTTATTTAGTTATTTTTATTTAGACTTTTACCCTTTTTTGTTTGTCCTTTTGGTGAATAGTCTTAACTTTAAGTCACTTATCAGTTTCTTAGCTATTATTTTCATGAAATATTTATGAATATTTATTTGGCATAGTTAGGTTTTTAAACATTTTATGTATATGTATAGTTTATTAAATTAAATTTCTTTTTTTTCTTTTTATTCCCCTTGCTTTTAAAGTTTTTCCATCATATTTTCCTCTTCGCTCTTCTATTTTTGACTCGATGGTCCCTTACAAGAGTCACAGTATATAATGTGGCCGCTGAGGAAAAGTATTTGCCCACCCCTGCTCTATGTCATAGTATTGCAAGATTAAAACCCTGATTTTGTTATTGATATAAACTGTTATGAAGTTCTTTCTAACATTCTCACAACTGCCTCCACAGATATTTATTGTTATTTTACTTACTAATCCAGCAGCTCAAACAGTAGTTAACTTAATTCAAGATCATGAATGTTATTTTACCATTTTATCTTCCCAAAGGTAGTATAAGTATCAGTACCTATTAAGTACAGGTGCCTTTTTCTTTGCAGTTTCATGGTGCCCAGCAGTTGACGGGCTGGTGTCTCCATCACATCTGCACCAACTACAACAGCGTCTGTCGCAAGTTTCCACGTGACATGAAGTCAAAGTCCACCGGTAAGAAGTGTTCGATTTGAAGGATGATCAGAAAATCTCTAATATAACTTTTTCATTGCATTCCTGCTGCAGAGAACCAGGATTACTTTGAGAAGCATCGGTGGCCGCCAGTGTGGTATCTGAAGGAGGACGACCACTACCAAAGAGCGAGGAAAGAGCGGGACAAAGAGGACTACTTGTACCAGAGACGACAATGCAAACGCAAATGGCTCTTCTGGAACCTTCCGTCCTCTCCCAATTCAAACTCTCCTTCCTCTGGTTCGTCTGCAATCATATGAGACACTTTTAAGTTTCTCTGGAGAGGAGTTTGATGAACGCTGCTGTTCCAAGCCTGTGACGTTTTTGTCCGTGTGTTCAGTAATTAGTTCGGTCTCTGCGGACCGATAGTCATCAAGGTAAACATGAGCTTCTCCGGCTTGACCCGACTCAAGGTCCACACACCTTTCAGTGTTAATGAATTCAACAACAAGCTCTACTGTTCCTCCGGCGCAGAACTTTTCACAGTTGTCATCTTTTTCAAGCGGAACGCTTACCAAGTGCTGCTTATCAGCTGCAGAAACCAGCAAAATCTACACCGATGTTACGTCTCAGAGATACGACACTTTGCCCTCAAGTGTTAGTACAATCTACCGATCATCCATCAGACGGAGTTATTATAATCAGTGTTACTGAAGCTGCTGGTAATTAAATATTTTTGTATTGTGTTCCAACGCTTGTGCTGCACATTTGAATGTGTGTCAGGAAATCTTTTTGGTTCACTCCAGTAGTGCTTAGAGCCGTTAGAAGGAGTTAAGAAGCGAGCCTAGCTTGAATTGTACTGAATTTTCGGATTAAAGCCTAGAAGTAGCTGCTTGAAGTAAATCGTTAAGCTCGACAAGTATATTTGATCGTCACATCAGCATGATCGCAACACATGGATTGAAAGAAAAAATCGATCAATATCTCTTATCACTTTAGCTCCGAGGACAGCTAGCCTTGACTTTCTGGTTCTTCACCATCGTTGCATAAAACGACCCATGATCACAGCAACGTGTCGTTACCTTTTGAACTTTGAAGAAGATTTTGATTTTTAAAAAACGTTGTTATGCAAAAACTCCATTGATTCCCCGCATATGATTGTCTGTCATACTTGCACGTTGGCTTCAGCAAGTGACGTACGGAGAGTTTGAATTGTAAATTGTACGATACCCGAGAAGAACTCCAGAGAAACCTGCACTACTTCTTTGTGCAGTTCCTTGTAAGTGTGCGTACTGCCGGCAGCGCGCTGTTATCACTACTGAATCTAGACTTGAATTATCAGACTTTTTTCTTTTTTTAAATAAGTGCATTTCTATTATTGACATATTAGTTTTGTCAGATGTGTGTAGACGGTACTTTACTCCAGTCATCTAGGTTTTAAGAGTAAGGTCAGTGTTGACATCCTTGATTCCATCCTGTATTTGGTTCATTGTTTAATATCTGACTTATATTTGTTAAACTGAACAACTGATTTTTGTGGCGTAACATAGTACCTGAAAAACAATAGCAGGGCTTATCACGATATATTCAAAACTAGTCGTAGCTGTTTATATTTTCATAAATAAATTAAATTAACGTTTTGTGTAGTGCTAACCCACTTTGAATATGATAAGTATTCAGTATTTACATCAGATATCAGAAGCATATACAACGCACCTCCATCTAGTGGAGACTAATACACGTCACCATAGTAGGTACATGAGGTTTAAAAGCAGAAGGTTGATAGATGTAGACACATTTCCTTCCTCAGTGCAATTTACGATGAATACTCTGCTGATGTTTCGCATCGACGACACCTCATGCCTTAAATGTACAGCGTGGCATATGGTACTGAATGTACAGATGTGGTGTACTGTGGTTCGTTCATTCGCTTGTTAGGTTACCATGGTGCTCCTCCAAAGCCATCTGTGTTTGTAGATGTACTTATTCCATGACTTGGATGTAAAAAAAACAAACATTTGGTGTGTGATATAAAAGAGTTTCTAGCGCTTACCTCCAAACACTGCACAGGGTTTACCAATCTAAAGCTAACCGCATCAAGGTCACTAACTCAAAGTCATCAGGGGAATACAACCATCAACCGTATGCAGGGATTTCAAATTGGTTCCATTATTTAAAAAAAAAAAAGTGCTCGATATCTGCATGAATCCAAATTGCTGACAGTTTAGACACGAGAGCTGAATTGGAGTTTTTGAAATTTGTACATATAAACGGATGGATCGTCTCAACTGAGGAGTGATTGCATAGTTAATATGTAATGTTTTTCTACTATGCACATTGAATTGTGGGATTTGGAACTACAAACTTGCACTGCTTTGTAGCATCAAATTCAAATCGCATTCTGAAAAAAATAAGTTGAATAGATGTATAAAAATCTATTTAAAAAAAGATACATTTCTTAGAAAAAAACAAAAAAAGCTAAGGAACCTTTCCCATGTGTTTGGGTGCTATTATTGCTGCTGCAGAAAAGCACAAACCAAAGGGAGCTGTCGCAGCACCAGGAATAAATATGTACATTATGCTGCACAATCACTTCTTGCATAGATTAAGAGGCCTTGTTTAGAATTGTAAAAAAAAAAACAACCAACAACAACTAAATAAATAACAAAAAAGAAACTTGAATGTTTTTTCTTTTCCAGAGTTTGAAGCCATGATGACTTTTTCTAAAGTCGTCAAGTATTTCTGTTGGGTAGTTTTTATTGTTTTTGAACGTGTAAAGCTGAACTTCTGTAGCATGTGTTGTGGTAGAAAATGTGTAAATACTGTTTCCTGAATAAAAAGAAAGTCGCGACTACAACAGTTTAAAACTGGGCGCCATGTTTTCTGTTTATAAAGTGACGTCACAGCGGCAAGTGAGGACCTGCGACTGTGGAACTGCGACGCTGACAACTTGTAAACATGGTAGCGTTGAACTTTAACTCATGAAATTGTACTTTTACATGTTTATAATTTACATTTTAAGGCTGTTAAAGTGTTTTATTCGGACTCCTCGCTATTGTCGAAGTACGAACTTCCTTCTTTAGAAAACGACGGAAGCTGAGTTATGGATAAAATGTATATTTCTGCACAAAATGTAACTAAAATGTCAGTGAATACTTAAATATTTGGAAGTTGACAAAACGATTCCACTGTACATTTTTTTTAATGCAACTTGTATATAGCTTTAAAGCTAGGTGTCACATTAAACTGCGCATGCGCCGTGCTATTATTAACTTTGGCATGACTGCCTTTAAAAACTTGTATTTACGTGAGTCGAAATATTTTCAGTAGGAAAGTTACAACAGACCAACCTTTATAAAATATGTTAAATAGTCAGTTTTATCAATTGTTTTTTTTTATCAAATGCCATAAAAACACAATTTTAATTGACTCTTTTTTTCTTCAAGTATTTTCAATATCAACCAAACATAAACGTTTCTTTGTATATTTATAAATATTATTGTGTGTTTACTATTTTTCTGTATTGTATTTTATGTACTTTTACTAATCTTTTACTTGTACTATGTATTTATTTTTAAAAATAATTTACTTTCTATCGTAACAGGGACATTTTTTGTTTCACTGTCAAATATAATTCAATATTTAAACTAAGATGAAAAACCAAATACTGCTTTTCAATATCTTAACAGAACTTTTAACTTTCTGCAGGCTGTACATCCACCGGTCTTGGTGTTGTGTGTCTGGGTTTTGGGATTGTTCCACGTGGGAGCACCACAGGAACTGAGCACCTTAGATTCTTCCTTCTGTATGTGAGTGTATCTGTCAAGTTATATCGTCAGATTATCAGTAATAAAAAGCAAATTAGAAGCAGGGAAAAGCATTTATTTATTAGCAAAGCCATAAACACCTGCTGTGGTTTATTGGGATTTCAACATTGACTGCTGAAAGGGTTTGGGTAAAAAAAACTACAATATTATTATTATAATTAGAAATTTGTCTTGAAAAAAAGCCATACATATATATAAATACATGTTTTTGCTGTAAAAATATGTTTTTTATATGTTTTCGTTCATGTTGTTTTCGGTTGGATTAATCCAAATTTACTCTCGTATAAATTCAACTTTGTTTGAGTATTGATTGCAGTTCATTCATCAGCCAGTAGATGTCAGCAAGTGTTCTACTCTGTGAACAGTGTAGTAATTTACATTCATCACTGTTTTTTTTGTTTTGAGGGATCATAACATCTTAAACTATTAAAGGTTAGCCTGTCTGACCTGATCAACCTTTTTCTCTTGCCTAGTGGGAATCTCCAGGTGATCTATCCAGAGTTGGACGTCGACAAGTGTCTTGTCGTCCCGAAGGAGTTCAGAGAGAAGCTCAGCACGGTTTGGATGGCTCCGGAGGTTCGCTTCGCTGCCGCGAAAACGGTTTGAAAAACTTATATTTCTCTGTTCTATCGTGGTTAAGAATCTTCTTTGATGGACCCCATCCATAGTAGTTTTGGTACATAGTATTTTTTTTAAAGATGAGTATCTTACACTGTTGAACATAATATGAAACTTTTGAAAACACCTACTGTCTTTGCAATTTTCAGGTCTTGCTGACCTTCGTTTCTTCTAGTAATGATGGTCACTAGTTTCTCTTCATTTAGCTGATTTGCTCTTGTCATAATAAAACTAGAAACTAGACATGTTTTCAGTTATTTTAAATGTGCTTGTCGAGTAAATAATTCCACATGTATTCATTCATAGTTTTAAATTCCTTCAGTGATAATCTACGATCTAAATACTGTAGTCAGGAAAATGAAGTAAACGCATGAATGAATAAAAGTCTGTAATATACATTAAATCCTAATAATCATATTTACAGTCCTTTTTTTAAGAAGCGATTGTATCTGTGACCCTAGTTTAAATCGAAAAATAATCACATCCATATTCACTAAATTAAAAGTCAAGTATTTTAGTTATTTCAACTAACCCAGGTGAAGGTAGTAGATGTTTATCGTACTCTGAACGTGACCAAAACTATTATTTATTTATTTTCTGTATCTCTTATTTAGAGCTGGAGAAGCTTCTTGACTATAAAGTGAACTTTGTGTTGTGAAGTCTTTTCCAAACTACACATTCCAGTTGACTCGTAGAGGTAGCTATGTTATTAACGACCACATGGTGGTGCTAGTACTTCACCTCCCAGCCTTTTCTTCCACACTCATCCTCTACTTCAGCCTGATTCTTGATGAGGACGACTGTTGAACGTGAACTATTTTCTCGTTAACCCTGTAAAAGGCTTTGGCAGCTCAAGCTGACTGAAATGTGGATTTTTTTTGCACCAGTTGTTGTCTCATAAAGTGAAGGACATTTTGTTTATATTCTTAAATATTCAATTTAGGACAACTTAATGATAAAAAACAATAAAACGAAAGATAAAAATGTGAATTTATACAATATACTAAAATAATAATTTAAAAAATACGAATACAAGCCCTAATCTGCTTCCATTAAACACATTAAACGTAAGCATTTAACATATTTAAATAATTAAGTATTTTAAAAAAAGATGTTGATTATAAGTATTTGTCTTTTGGAGGATTTTAAGCTATGGTTCTTATTTTTATTGGAACATGTATTCATTCAGTTCTTGCAGCAAATTGAGAGAGGTTCAGGTCTTGAATCCCTCCATTGATTTTTTTTTTCCTCTTTTTTCATCAAGGGAAGACAAAATCCTATATCTGTAAATTGAAAACTTAAATTGAAAGTCACCTCCATGTAGGATCTAGTTTGTGATTCCCAAAGCTAAGCAGTCCGGCGTGAAGATGATCTATGGCTCTCCTCCGGCCCAAACTCCACTTGATCTATGATGGTATTACCTATAATGCTGTCTTACACCAAAGTCCACGTCAAGGCGGCAAAATGCATTACGCGTTACAATCGGATCGATACCAACTTTACTCGCTTGCTTTTCTGAAATGTAAATCGTCTCTTAAAGGCTCCTGGCCTGTGTTGTGTCCACCCTCGCTGCTTGTCACGGCGCCACCTTGCTTCCATCCTCCGCCACTCGCCGCTCAGAGGACGGTGGCTGTAATCTGCCCACTGCACCACCCACCTCCTCGCTGGGAAGGGAAGCGTGCTGAGTAATTGTAGTGGACCGCGATGACCAGTGGATTTTTTTAAACATGCCACATGATCTGGATCTCCTGTGGTTCATTGAATGAGAAATCAGCAAATGTTCTTCATTATATTGATATGAATGTGATCCTCTTTTTGCTCCAAACAACATGGTTCTGTTGGTGGTTTGAAGAGGAGAATCGGTGCAAAAAGTCACCGAAGGGTTCGCAGCCCAACAGACTGTTTATGTAGCGAATGGAAATTAAAGCGATAAATTGCTTGAACCGATCACTGAAGTTCACCGTGGAAGTTTAAAACAAAGTCCTTTCTTCTCCACAGACTTTTTTTTTTCCCCTGATCTACAAAAACTCACACTCATGTCTTAAAAGTTGAAAGTCCACAAATGAATGTTTAATTTTTCTCTGGAGATGACACTAGCATGAGCGCAGGCCTGGGAAAATGTGCTGTTTTCAACTAACAGTTTATTTTCGTGTCCAAACAAGAAGGATCAGTCTCGCCTGAATTTAATACAAAACTCTGCAGTGAGAATACTGACCTGCTCTATTAGAAGAACTCACATTTCCCCGATCCTTAAAACTCTTCACTGCCAGTTTCTTTCAGGATCAATTTTAAAATTGTGGTTCTTACTTTCAGAACTATTCATGGTCAGGCTTCTCCTTACATCAGTGATCTGATCCAGCCTTACACCCCAGCTCGGGCTCTGAGGTCTGTGGATCAGAATCTACTGATGGTTCCTGAACATGCTACCGGACCAGAGGAGAGAAATCCTTCCAGACTGTTGCTCCTAAACTTTGGAACAATCTTCTTTTCTGCATTTGATGGATCTACTGACTCCTTCAAGAAGCATCTTAAGACATTTATATTCATGCAGGCTTTTCCCTGATTCTCTGAGAGTACTGTGTTGTTCTCGGTGTTATCTTGACCTTTTAATCATCTATTTTATTGGGTATTGTATTGATTGTTTAAGCGCTTTGTGACCCTGGTCTAGAAAGACGCTCTACAAATAACTATTACTTACTATTACTTGGTTACTTACAACTTCTGCTCCCAGTCCCGGTGTTAACATCTCAAAGACATGAATGAATAATTAAATAATTACCGCAAACTTCTCCCTGCAGACCAAAATAATCAACAGAGACGGCTGGTGTAAAATGTAGTCACACATCAGGTATTCATACAATATTCAACACTTGAATTAAATTGCAAGACAGATGTTGTCCCCACGTCTGGCCGTCAGGTGCAATATGGTAACTCAGCCAGATTACCAATGATCCACCATTCAGAAAAATTCAGAAAAAAAGCCCAAACCTGATTATTTTTTTAACAGAGTCGCCATCTGTTCCGAGTCCGTCTTAAACACCGATTGAGTCGCAGCCATTGTCATCCAGATTGATGGATGGTTCGACGTCTGCGGAGCAGCAGAGTCAAGTAGCACTCGTGACGGCTCCATAATGAGGCGTCTAATTAGCGCCTGACCATTTATTTATGTTGCTTTTTCACCTTCTACGACTCGCAAAGTTTGCTGCACGTCATCGTTTCTTGCTTTTTTGCCTTTTACAAGGAGTTAAAATATGTGCAAGACATGGCAACAGTTTATAAAGCTTATTGTGTGTGTGTTTCTGAAAAACTTTACATTGAACTTCAACATCAAGAAAATAATTAAATAATTGAAATATATATATATATATAGCATCACAAATGCAAGTAAACCATTTAATTAAGGTTTAATATGACTTGAAATCTATATCGCAAGAACACTTGGTTGTATAAAGAAATTAAAGTTGAAAACTATTTGAAATATTGTTTGTCGAGAAAATTTTTACGAACATTCAGACGTTTGTGACACGAGTACATTTAATTAATTGATTATTTTAATAATTTTTATATCTTTGTGAGAAAATCGTATTTGAAGTCCAAGCTATAAAGAGTCATTTAAGTGACCCGACAAAATAAACGGAGATTAATGACCTATAAAGATGTCAATCTTTAAGATAAGATAAGGGACGGAGAATATGGATGTCAACAATAAGAGTAAAACCAATGTAAGTAAAGGCATTTGTTAAGTTAATGAGATCTGAAGGAGAAATAATTAAGATAAATTGAGCCCAAATATATGAAAATAATCCTCATACCTCCTGTTAGGTGAAGATTATTATTATTTTTTTATATTTTGTAGGAACTAAATGCAAGAACTAAGTTGATTTGTCATCTCCTGAGTCATCATACATTTGCCAATACATTTTTCACAAAAGTATATAATCAATAAAACTTCCCTGATTTAACAGTATTTAACTGAACTATTTGTGAAAAAAGTACCACTAATTGTATAGTGTTTAACTTTTGTTTCATAGTGAACCAGAAGTCATTCATGGATTATGAATAAAAATTTTGTTTATTTTTTGTTATTTTTTTTCCAATTCAGCTTAAAACAATAGTAGGAAACTGGCCCTTATAAACACTTTTAACTCTCAAATAATTTAAAATTAGCAACATCTGAAACAGTAATTTTTAACCTGTTATTTATAGTTGTATTTTTTCCGGTTTATTTAATTTCACAGAATCCTGAAATCAATCCAGCGTCGCTCCTCTGTGTGGCAGGTGTGATCGGCAGTATCTCTACCTCGTGGTAGAGTAAGTATGGACTCAGTAGGGACCATCGCCACAGGGCTCATTCTTAGACATGGGGATTTCAAAGCCTTGTTTTTTAGGGGAGACTTTTCTTCTTGCATCTGGTGGATGGAATGAAGGTTTAAACCATTACCGCGATTAGAGCTGCCTCACTGTGATCTCTTGAGCTTGCTTACTGCCGCTAATAGCTGTTTCCTCTCTATTCCCCTCTATCTTTTCTTTTTTTTTTGCTTTCTCTCTCTCTGTGAATGATTTTTATGCTTTGCTAAAACATGTGGGGGCGTTGAGAGAGGATTTAAATGCAACGATCCCCCTCCTCTTTCATTTTTTTTTCTTTTTTTTTTTTTTTTTGTTGGGTGAATCTCAGCGTTGTTTTCTGCGAGCCACTGATGACGACAGGGCATCTTAAAGCCTGGCAGTGCCCACGGCAGGCTGCCGTCTCACTACTGCCCACTTTCCAATGTGTTGGCATGCCACGAAAGCGAGGGTGGGGTTCCTCTCTCGCAGACCCCGACGTTCCCAAGGAAAAGCCTACATGTCCAACCGGTTTGCAGGATGTCCTTGTATTAGCCAGTGGATCGATGGTTAGCGGTTGCATGTTGATCACGTTCCCTGAGCCCCTCTGTGACAGCACAGGGGGGGTCAACAAGTTGAAGTATTTCCGCAGCCCCGGTCAATCTAATGCTCTTTATCACCATGTTGGCGTCTCAGCCGGGATTAAAAAAAAAACCCTGGTGTACTCACTCAAGATCCCGGGGCCTGGACTTTGTTTGCTAATGTTCCCCCCTTTGTCATGATAACAACCTGTGTACCCCTGCCCCCGGAACACCTCAGCTGTTGCCCACCACCTAAACCGTCTGATTTATGCATGCGTTTGAAGAGCACGATTTACAACCTTCTGTTAGCGCGCTCGCCGGATTGATTATGCATATTCAGGAGACCGAAGAGAGCTAATAAGCCGCCATTGTACCACGAGACAAATGACTGGAGCTATGCCGGTGACGTTGGGGGGTCCGACGTGGAAAGAGGTGCTGGATGTGGACAGAAAAAATACTTGTTATTAATCCTCTTGAGCATACATGTTCTCCTCATTTGTAACATGATCGCTATTCAAGTAAAATAACTTAAGAGTTTGACTTGTTGAAAATAGTCTGAGCTGGAGGAGTTTTGGTGGCACTCGTCTCGATCACGAGTGATTAGAAAAACGTGAGAACGAAGTTCATTAAAGATGTGACTGTGAAGACTTAATAAAAAAACAGACTCAACCTTCTGATTATTACCGTGAAGTCTCTCACAGCTCTCTCTCCGGGTTCATATACATTGACTGCAAGATCTGTTCAAACAAAGACTCATAATCTGCATGGAACGTGCATCTGCTGCTGAGGATACTTAGACAAACATACAAGATTAAATTTCTATTTTTAAGAGGCTCCGAAACCTAACATTTGCCAGGGAATCATTGTTTGATCCAGATATGACTCTCTGAGAGTTTGGCACACACGTCTTTTTTTTTAATGTGACCTCGCTGACAGCCGATGTGAGGCCAGATTAGTCAAATAATTGTGTTATTATTTTTGAACTTGGGTCAGCGAGCAGCAAGATGATGATTCATTGGACATTATGATCATTTTCTTTTTTGTTTTTGTGTTGAAGATGAATCTGATGATGGTGAAGAAACCTAGCTGTGATGTTTTACAGGCGTTGAGAAACCTATGGGTTTCTTCTGCAACATAATGAACATGGCTTTTCAATATGGGGGTCCATCTCAGTACCTTGAAGAAGCAGGAGAAAAAATTGATCATTTTTGAAGTTTTCCAGATTTAATGTTAAGGTGGGACAACAATCTTTTTCATGAAGGCAATGATTATCCAGCCTAACTTATTAATGGTGCACACAAAACTGCAACCTCCCATGATGCAACCTTGCCCAATAGCAAAAGCTGATTGGTCGCTTTGAATTTGTCAATGATATTAAAATGAACCAGAACCAATAAAAAAAACGGATGAAAACATGAATTTAAACTGGATTAACTGACATGAATCACATACTTTTGTGTGACGAACTCCGGTGTGAACGTTTATATAACGGGTTAATTGACCATATACTTAATTTAAATAAACATTCATGGGCTTGTTTGAAACATGTTAAGATCATTAATCAGAAACTTGTGTTGATGATGAAGAAGATTGTTATTACTGTTATATTTAAAAAAATATATATATATATTTTGTTAAGAAATGATGTGATGGCGCATTAATATAATTGTGTTTTTCAAAGAGATGGCTTTGATCAGGTGATCACACGAGGTAATAACTGATATGATGTTGTTTCCCAAGAACGTCTGTGACTCTCTCAAATACACTTAGGCGATCAAATGCGAATCATTTTATCTGTTGCATTATATAAACAGATCTTGTTCCTTATATACGTACATATATGTGTGTTGATATTTGATCAATATTGTAGTGACCAATAAGCTTTCCCAATTGGGCAGGGACGCATCATGGGAGATTGCAGTTCTGTCTGCACCATTAAGAAGTTAGGTTGGATAATTATCACCTTCCCCCAAGTTCTGGCAAGTTTAAATTGTTACTAATGACATATAAAGCTTATTTTCTGTCACAATTTGGCGAAGGACCGCAAACCTTTCGGGTTTACCTACAGCCGGTGACTGCTCACGGCCCGGTACTGAATGAGCCATGGCCCGGGGGGACCCCTGATCAAGACTACTAACTGATCTCAGTGATGGTTTTAGGAAGGGACTCCACGGAAATTCAAAGTATGTCCAATTCCGATGAAAATTAAACCATATCTATTACATACTATGCAGGGGGCGCTAAGGAATAATTCCAAATAGGTCAAAATTCAATTTAATTTAACCATATTTAATACAGAGTATTAATTATGAGTATGATTTCCATTATTTCAACACCTTTTTAGGAATTTTAAGTCCAATAATCCACCGGAACATACTGTCTTTATTAATTCCTATTTTTTGGATTATTATGTCTTTTTAAAACTGTTGGCCTAAATATTGTAAAAATTAATTCTGAATTTAAAAGTTTGGTCAACACCCACAGTTCTGAAACCATGTTCTAAAAATGGACAGACTGCCTTTGGAACAAATGTTGAGTAACAGTTATATTATTGGTTAAAAAGAACAATTGCTCAGTTTTCTATCATTTGTAGTCGAATAATAATTTCTTTTGTGATATTGAATGAGCAGAAAGGAAAGAAATGAAGCCGTCTTGAGTTGCTTTTCAGTTTGGTATTAACCATTTATTACCTTACCAAAATAAATGTATAGTTTTTTTGTATTAATATAGCTAATTTAATTTATCTTAAAATAAAGATGTTGTTGTTTTATTTGGGGGGGCGGGGGGGTTGATTTCCTTTCCCTCTCAACTTAAACAACTGAAACAATCTCAAAGCCGAAAAGTGATCAGACAAAGTTAACTTAAGACACAGATGTCTGGCTTAGTGGCACTCTGCCTAAAATGTTTTGTGCTTCCCATTTGCAGTCCGGCAGAGGGTTTAGTTACACTTGTGTCTCAATCCTCTGATTCACCTTCTTAAAGAACAGCTCCGGGGCTGCTCATAATGCTAAACTCCCCATAATGCCATCCCCTTCATCTCCTAAGTGCTCTTATTGTCTTAACTCAAATGGATGAAGGAACAGTGAGAGAAGAAAACAGGTTAATACATGTTTGGCATAGTAAAGAAAAGTAAATGACAGACACCACTGTCAACTTTGTGAGGTCGCTCAAAACTATCCTATCATGATGATTTACAAAATGAAAACAACTGTTTTTAAGCTGTCAAAATGTTCAACTTTTTATAATATAATATCTTGGTTAACATCGCAACACTTCCAATTCATGGAAGTATTTAAGGAGCTTAAGCTGTGATATTTATACTTCTTTTTTAATTAAATATTATTTTGTAATGTTATTTTATTAATTGGAAACGGAGTGAAATACATTTCTGACAGCAGTAAAACAGCGCAGCAAACGATGTAAAGCATTTACATAATCATGTCGTAGGTGCCCAACATTTGTTTAAGAAAGTTATTTGTTTTTTAAGATTGCAGACGGACGTTTTGGAATCATTGGTATGTTAGCATTTAGCTTCCCTAGCAAGCCAGTCTGCTAGCTTCTCTTGTTTCTCCTCAAACCTTCCTTTTGCCGTTTATGAATAATGACGATAGTGACAAAATATTTAATATAAAACTATATATCACTTTGCTGTGGAAATAATTTATACAAAATGTATAAATAAAATATGACAAATCATGGTGTCTCTTGACATGATAGAGTCTAGTTTGGTGTAAGCAAAGTTAATTCTGGCAGAAACTTGTTTAAGAAAACATAAGCATGTTTTCAATGTTCAAGTCTTCCTCTGAAGTCCCTCATCATGACCATCTTTTGAACTTATTACTTTATAAAGTTCTCCCCCCTCTGAAATCCTGACAAAGGAGAGGTTACGAGAGCAATTCCATTATGAGTCCATTATGACGTAATAATGGCTTTACTCCTTCTCCAGCCAGCTGTAATCTCGCCCGCTTTGTTTATACAACGAGTTCCTTGGAAGTGGAGAATTCCAGGATTGGTGACAAACCTTAATGTATGACCAGTCACAGCAGTGTGGGTGTGGTTATGTAAAACAAGATTTCATCTCCAGAAAGAAGTGTTTTCAGTGGGCGGAGCTTAAGCACATTTTATAATGTAAATATTTCAATGA
Organism: Callionymus lyra; assembly: GCF_982586985.1. Classification (NCBI taxonomy): domain Eukaryota; kingdom Metazoa; phylum Chordata; class Actinopteri; order Syngnathiformes; family Callionymidae; genus Callionymus; species Callionymus lyra. The sequence continues at coordinate 15,811,538 of NC_141818.1, forward strand.
AAAGAGAGCTTTGTACAAACAGACACATACTGATGAGTACAATAGAGTCCAAGATCTATTTAAGACACACTTAAATCAACATATTGAAGAAAGTGACTGACACACATTCATTCATTATTTTGGGTTCAACGGTGTAAATTGGAAAAGTTCTGTCGTGTCTTGTTAATTGAATCATAATCATAAAACTTTTATTGCCTGTGTTGTAAATTGGCTCGTTTTTCAACTCAACTGAAAAACAGAACTTTTAATACATGTATTAAAACCCTATATAACATCATAAGTAATATTATTATTACATGCACTTTTTTCCCAGCTTCCTTTTTGGTTTAAGAGGAAGGAAATATGCAAATGAGTTTTTAATCCACAACATTATTTGTTGCTTTTCACGCTTGATTCTGAGCAGGCGGACGCTGTCATTGCTAATTCTTTAGATGGAACAAGTAAACAATACCTTTATTTCATGAATTCATGCTCAAATTAATTTCGGGATTTGAAGTAAATAACACTCAGTGTATCTTAAAAGTTGTTTTTAATTCATGTTTATTTACCGTTGGACGAGCATTTCTGCTCAATTTAAGCCGTAATATGAGTCTAAGCAGGATAAGAGTTTAAGCCGAGAGCAGAGAAACTGTGACCAGTGTTGAGGTTTGTTTGTTGTACCAGAGGTTGGTGTTAAATATAATGAGAATAAGGTGGGATGGTCTTAGATTCAAGAAGCTTAACACTTCAAATCTCAAACAAGCCCAATTTCTCTCGGCCAATGGTGTCACGTTCTGGTGGGTTTGAGTGGATCGTGTGACTCACGCCCCTCCCCGAACCAAGACAGATTTACGTGGCTTTTCACAAAAAAAAAAAAAATGGATCTCGACATTTATCCGTCTTAATCTTCTTAACATATTAAAGTGATTTTCTTTACCCTGGAGTGGCTGAAGCTGCTGAAGCTCACCGCCCCTCACGGCTCTAAGACCCAAAGGCATTGTGGACCTCTTTGAATAAGTGAGGTGGGCAGTCAACTTTCGTCTTAGTGTGGAGCCTGTCGCTGCCTTGCCTTCTCTTCATTTATTTATTTTATTAGTTCAACTGTTGCACTTAGTCAGTGTTCTTAGGTGTGTGGCTGTGCCAGAACTGCCCACACTGTGGTGTGGAGGTTTGGAGCTCTGAGCTTTGAAGCAGAACTGAAAGAGCTGGAACACAGAGTAGGTGTCGGCAGAATTCTTTGTTTCTTTTTCTTCTTCCTCTGGTGTCACGAGCGCTATCGATGATGACCGAACTGAAGCGAAGTGATGGCCAGATTCATCCGAACGCCAACTTGATTCCCCGGGTGATCCGGCCACTCTCTGACAGATGCTACGTCTAACCTTTTTTTCTCGCCGACTGAGACGAGCGTCTGAGAATCTCCGCTGACAGTTAAAATGTGTTTTTCTTAAAACACCATTTTAGGGGCCTGGCAGTTAAAAAGGTCTTGGTCAAACGGGAGCGCCTTTGCTGATGTGGCACCCTGCTCTCTGGATGTGCCGCGGGGCGCGAACCTTCAAGCCCGATTGCATCACCACAACTGTAGGTTTAAATCTGCCGACATTTAATGAATGCCTGAACGCTTCATCCTCGTGGTGATCATGGTGATATCCATCAACGTTAAATTAGCCATGATGGGGTCACGTTTATTTGAGCTGCGCTACAACCAGGGAGGGATTGAAACTAGGCTTAACCGTGAAATGAATCCTGTTGTTAATTTTGAGCTGGATTTATGATACAAATTAAATAGATAAGTTGCTGTTATAGTTTCACAAATGGCTGGAGATTCACAATATATTTTAGGGAAGGACATTGTTAAAGTGTAAACTCATTAATTGAACTATTTTATTTGTATAGTATTTGATATTTTAACCAACAAACTCATTTAATAAACTGAATTTATCTGGTAACATATTCACACTAACAATTGTTCACTTAAAGCAACTCAGAAAATCAAAATAACGATTCATTAAAAATAATCCAGGTCCACAAATTCTTGTTTTTATGGGTTTTTTTTACCCTGGCATTTTCTCCTGAGCCATCTTTTGACTTATTCACTGCATACTAGTATATAAAACTATACCGACATACGACGCAAATCCATGTGTTTGAAAATGTTAGATCCTTTATAGTAAAGTTTAGTTTAGTGTAACCAAAAAACGTAATAGTTGTAGAGCTGACTTGTTTTATCGGATGGATGAATGATGGATGAATGGATGGATGGATGAATGATGGATGAATGGATGGATGGATGGATGAATGGATAGATGGATGGATGGATGGATAGACTTTATTATTCCCCCTGGAGATCTCCTTCGGGAAATTAGATTTCCAGTTCACAGCAGACAATAAAAGGTACTGCAAGTTGAATATAAGAAAGAACAAAGTGCAAATAAAAAGAGCAAAGTGCAAAGAGACGACAAAGTGCAAAATTATTATTATTATCTAAAATTATTATTATTATTATGGATTCAAGGTAAAAATATTCCTTTTTGTTTTAGATCTTTTAATAATATATCTATCTAAATGTGGTTGTGGAAGACTCCGGAATTTGTTACCAAAATTAGAAGGTGTAAACAATATGTACAAAATATTTGTCTGTCTGCATGCGTTTCTTACAGGCTTAGGGGAAATCGGCTCGATCAGGTCAAAGGAAAAGGGAGAAAACAAGATGGGCAGAAAACCTTCAAGCAAATTGGAACATTTCACTTTTTAATCAATTTAAACAATCTGTATTAGATATGAGGCGTCTGTTGCGTCAACAACTCTGGAAATAACTGTTTCCGATACTAAGTAAAAAAAAAAAATGTTTCCGATACGAAGTAAGGGAGGTTTTTTTAGGACTGCAACTCTTTTCGCCATTTTTTGAGGAGAAGCAAAGGGAGGCAGAAAACTTATATTCATACAATTTATACCATATTTAATAATTTCATCTTATTTTCTGCAATGGTCAGGCCCAATTATGCAAGAACTAACTTTTTATTTTGCTCCCTCTGTTTGTCTTGTTCTTCAGATACACAGTATATACAGCATACATCCAAAATTGTAGTTTGACTCTCTTATTTTGTCTGCATTATCAAATTGATCTTTTTTAATTCTATGTTGTCTGATATCAAAGGATGTGTGCGACATCCAAAAGTAAACGCCTGTGATGAACAACATCCATCCATGACACGGAGGCTCTTGTCGTTCTGCTGCAAACCCGTCCACTTGCTGCGATGATGTTTTTGTTCGGATCTGCACCCGGTGAACCGTCCGGCTCTTGAACTCTTGCTGCTCGGGCTTGAACGTCTGACAGGTGATAAAAAATCAGACGTTGAGGCCATCCACACAAAATGTTGTTGAACACGGTGCATCGCACGAGTACTTCAAACAAACCACAAGTGCTCCATTCTTTTTATATCACAGAATGGCAGGAATTGATTGGAACTGGGAAGCTCGGGACTGGATTTCCTGCAACTGTAGTATTTTTTCTTTAACATCCGCAGCTTAAATTTGTATTTCTTTTTTCCCTTTTTTCACCGGCTTTGTTCTTTATTTCTTTGTCCAAATCCCATCGAGTGGTGCTTCAGGTTTTTTCCTTGAGTGAAAAGTTGATATTGTTGTTGGAAAAGAGGAAAAAAGGACTTTTTTTTCATGTGTGCAGGAATGTAGATTTCTTCCCCCCGTGAAATCCTAATTGTGCCTTGGAGGGCTGGTAGGGTATCTGTGCTCGGCTCAGCTCAACAGGATTTGTGTCTGTGTATGTTAGAGGATGTCTCTTTCATTGCACAAGCTGCTGATTTCTCATAAATGCCGATAGCCTTATCCTCTGGATCCGTCGCATATTGAAGAGAAAACACTTAAAGTTTTAAGACGAACAAGGAAGCTGTTGGTTTCCCCCCCCCCTCTAAGAAAACATGTATAACACATGGCAGGAGATGTTTCCTGCAGACAAATGGACTTGTATATGTCATGTGTGTCAGCGGTCACACCGGTAACCTCCTGAGAATCATGGCTCATTCATCTATGCAAATCCTGAGTAAGATCATATCTGCCTGCAGCAACATATCCCCGGGATTTAGCGAAAATAAAATGAGTAAAAGCAATGGCAACGACATATCTGCGAAGATTATTGCTGTTGTCATTAATTGTATCTTTGAAAGGAGATTAGGATTAAAAAAAAAAGCTCCCCCCGACACCTGTCCTTCGTCATATCTGACGATATCACGTCACCAGTATCAAGTTGGCAAAAAAAAAAGAAGAAAAAAATCCATATAAATAAAAAGCTGATTTATTCAAATGAATCATCAACGCTGGAAATGATTCAATGCGTGCCACATTCAGATGGGTGATATATTATTCCCTTGGGGAGAGGCAAAGATGGAGCCGTGGAGCTGTTTTATTTGTGCCGCCTTTATCAGCGTGTCAGGCAGAAAGGCTGAGCTTGTTCTCGTGTGAATGGACGAGCCCTTGAACCATAAACCTGTACCTCCTCTGATAACACTTCCTTGCATTGTGATACGAGTGCCATTCTCTGCGATGTCCCCTCTTTGACAGCACTAAATATACCCGTGCACATACAAATCATCCGTCAGATGAATTATTTTTATTTCAACCACTTCTCTCAAACGTGTTTTTTTGTAAAACGCACACAGAGGATTTGGCGTTTTATTGTGCGTCTGTGTGTGTGTGTGTGTGTCTTTAGCTTTGGTTGCGTTCCCCCCGGAGGATCTGTTTTCCTTACTGTTAATGGTGCTACTGTATGTGTGCAGCACGCTGACGTCTGAGATTGTCACTTCTTTTACGGTGACAAGAGTGTTTTCCCTGAATTACTCAAAGCCTCTCCGCGATGACATGGCCCTGTGATTGTCAGACTGGTGGGCTGGTGACACTGGAACACAGACGGTGCATGTCTGTTTGAAATATTCTCTTTTTTTCTTCTCTCGAGCTTCCAAGCCCTGGGCAGTCCTCGCTCTCCCAGTCTCCCAACACCCAGCTTCGCCCACTGAAAAAACGAGATTCTTTCCATACTGGAAAATCCGGCCCCGTCAACTCGCAGCCTGGACTACGTTCAGCCGACATCACCGCACCAGCACTCCCTTCCCTCGGTAATAGACGCTAGAGTTTGCCACCCCAGCGTGGATGCCTTTTGGTTGCCGTCCATGGATGGCGTCAATAGCATCTTCCTACACAACAGTGAGCGAAGGGAGGGCACAAGAAAAAATGTGGGAATAATTTACACTTCCTCACTGTACTACCATCAGAAACCATAATTAATCATGATAGAAAAAATGTGGAAGCCATCTTGGCTGGCGAAACACAGAGTGCCTGTGAACAGCCCTGACACCTTTTAACAGCTCTGGTGGCCAAATAGGAAAGGGTGTCAGAGTGCTTACAACAAAGCTTGCTACATGGCAGAATGTTTCTCTTCTTCCTCGACAAATGTGTCTGCAGCACCGGGCCTCACTAACAAGAAAAATAATGGCACTTTTTTTTTTGTTTTACATATTATAGAACTCTTTGAAGAGAGAATTGATGTGTTGTTTTTTTTTAATTACAGTTATTGTATTAATGTTATTTATTTTAGGGACAGATTATTCAACTTTGGCGAGGTTTTGGGGCCCGTTGTTTAAATAAATGTAATCTGGAATCAAATGGATCCGGATCTGGAAATCCCGTAATTTACTATCCAGGATCAATTTTCTTTCTTTTCTTTTTTTTTACTTTTAAGTCAGTTTTTCAAAGGAATTTTGGATAGGATAATCCTGATCCACATGCACTGTTTCTTTTTAGTTGTTTAAATCAAATAACTTATAACAATGTGGCTCAAATTAAGTGGTATTTTTTATTTTAAGACACAAAAATGTGTGTCCCAAAATCTTTTTATGATTCTAGTTTTGTTAATTTTATGTTCATTCATTTGAGCCATGAAAAATAAAAAACACTCTATGGATATACAAATACAGGGTGGATATATTGAAAAAGTTTTACTTTAAAAAACAATGTCCACAAGTTAAAATAAAGGATGTTCAGGGTACTTTTTTACCGAAAATTATTTATTTTATTTTATTTTCCTATTGATATACAGCGATACAGGACATAAATATTAAATATATTTGTATGTTATTCAACTACTACTACTATACTGAAAGGCTTAATCTACTTCTACGTAAGCTCTAAACACCACATGTTTCACGTTGATAACTTATTTTAATGCTTTGCTACATTTCCTTCTTGAAATCCACTTTTCAATCCTACCTGCTGTTTTCGGATCAGGATAATGTTGTTTTTTGTTGGATGAAAGTATTGTAGATTCGACTCAAACTCAAACCTTTATATGTGATTAACTTTAAACAACTGGCGCCTGGTTGTCCATCTGGATTCGACGAGTTTATAAATTATACCTTTTTTTTTTCTGCTCGAATTAAAATGTAACTTAAGTTACTAAATGTGCTCTAATCGTTTAATCTGTGCTTTGTAGTTGGTAGTTAGAACATTTGAGAATTGAACCTGCCTAGCTGGTGTTCAAGTGGTTCAGACGCTGCAAGTTTGAATCCTAGTTAGTGGACTTTTCCACTATATTAGTATTATTTATTAATATTTTTGTATATAATATGTGAATTAAGCTCCTTGGCTGATGGATGCACTTTCTTCTGTCTGTAGATGTTGGTCAGAGGAGAGAGTACTAAGGTACTATCACAGGTTATCTGGATGCTTAAGCAGTTGTTGGTTCCACACAGTATTGATCATTGACAGGATGCAGATCAACCTCCGTCCACTTCTCTCCTCACTTTTAAAATCAATTCAGCACAGTTATCTATTAGTGCTAGAATAAAAAAACAGTCATTTTTCAGGTGTTTTTTTCTGTGCTGGATTTGTGTCATGCGGTGAGTGACGGCGACATGCTCGACAATAATTATGGATATGAATGTTTGTGCTTCCACGTTTGACAGCCAAATTACATATTCAAATATTTTTTTTGGGGGGGTGGACGGCGAGCGCGAGGTTGAGGGGCGCGTGTGACTCGGTAGTACCTGCGAGAAGGTGGTCGTGTTTAAAGCGTGTGTGCATCTGCGGCGACACTTTCATGGCAACGAGTAGGTGTATGTGTGTAAAGCCACCACTAGAAAGTGTTGAAAGCCTCAGCTAGCAAGATCGCATCCAGGGTGACTAATAAGCTTAACATGAGCACGGCTGTGTTTCGCGAGCGCCGTGCACTGAAAGACTCTAGTGTTAAGAGAAATGCAGAAATGCTTCCCTAGGCTGCTGCTAATTCCTTCACCCCCCTCCAGCTTCAATCACACTGTGAACCGTCTTAAGTATGGATGAGAGTTCAGGACGGGCTGAATTTAAACATATTTAGAGTGAATCACAGCTCAGCCCAGGTTTTAGAGCCTTAAATATCAATAACTGCCGCGATACGAGCGGCTTCACGTTAAGTGAAAATTTTTTTGGATTTCCAGTCTAATAAAGAAACACTTTATTTTTGTGCGCAGAAAAAAAAAAAGGTAGCGATTATGTAATTATGTTAACTTGTGCTTTATATTCCGCTGTGATTCCTCTTGACCCGCTGCCTCTTCAGCGGGCGCCGCTTTGTTTAAGTAGCCCGGGATCTAGTTGCTGCCTTTTCTTTTCCACTTATTCGTGTTTGTATCCACATGTGACTTTTTCTCTGACCATGTGGCTCCTCAAAGTGCGGATTTATAAGCCACTTCACACTCCGCTCCTGTGTGGGAGGCAGGCTGCGATATAAATAGGCAGGTTTGGAGGTAGCGAGCTGCACTGTGTGGAGAAGCAGAGAACGTGGAGTAAATGATGGTCTCTTTACATCGCTGTGATATCTGTCAACAGACTCATCTGTAATATCAGGGAAACTTGTCCAGGGTTGTGTGGTCTCTACTGTTTCTTCTGGACACCAACACAACATTTAACTCTTTCTGTATTTAAGTGTTATCACTGTGCTTACATGTGTACATATACATACTCTGACTCAAGTCCATTTAAGACTTACTGTGTGAGTACTTTGTCTTTGTGAAAAAGACAAAAAAAAAGCCATGCATGGAAGAGCTGTCCAGGGTGTCCGCCACATCCTCGCCCGAAAGTTGTTTTCAGATGAATTAATGTATCATTATCAGTTATTTATTTGTTAGTATCACCGATGCTGCTCTCAATTATTTAATTATGGATAGTGGTTTGCTTGGATTTAAAAAAAAAAACAACAACTTAGTACAGTAAAAAGTGATTAATGATGAGCTTAAAAAAAGGTCGAGGTTTGAATGTTTTGTTCTTTTGGTACATCACATGGGTTGTCACAAGGTTAACTATTGAAATTTCAACAATGATCTATTGAGTTCTAAACTGATTTGTTCCATTTAGAGCATTAGCGCGATTTTTTACTCAAACTTCTGCCTTTAATTTTTTTATGATTCATAGCTTTTTTCATTTTAATTCATTCCAGTTTTTTAAATATAAACAACCAATTACGGCATACATCACATTTTCATTAACCCTTGTGTTGTCTCTGGGTTAAGGTGAACATCCTCCATGGCTTCCATAAATCCATATGCATATTGACCCTGAGATAACACAAGGGATACCTAAACACATTTGACAACCGAAGAGTTAAGTAAGTAATTAGTATTTATAGAGCGCTTTTCTAGACCAGGGTCACAAAGTGCTTAAACAATCAAAATATAGAAAATGAGCATATTATTTTTATTGGAAGCCAATCCTTAGTTGTGATTTTTAATTAACATTTTAACATTACATTTTCTGTCCTTTTTTGGTCAGAATTCAATAACTGCTGCCTGATTGACCCTTGACCTCCGCTTATCTGAACCCCATTAACCCGCCCTCACAGGCTCACACCTCCACAATCTCTATATTAGAGATGTATTAGTGCAGATATTATACTGGATGAGGTTAACTATTAAAGTAATTGATTTAGTTCACGTGTACCAAAGGCATTGGTTTGAGGGCCAAATCCGGCCCGCCTAGTGATTTTATGTGGCCCGACACACAGTTTTAAATTTTTGATCATGTTTTTATGGTGACCTGTAAATATGTTGTTTAGGATGAGAAAAGTTGACAGAGATTATATAATGAATGTCAATAATACGAGTCAAACTGGAATTACTTTGGTGAACAAACACAGAGGTGATTAAAATAATTAAGTGTCAAATAATGAAAAGACAATATTACTTGCACTGCAAAAATATTTTAAGTTTAACACACCTGAGTGTTTAATGAATATTAAAATATATCTGGTGTTTCAAATGACTTTGTATTTTGTCTCTTAACGATCTAAAATGAAAGCTACATGAGTGCGATTGAAGTTAATATACAAACCACAGCCATGTTTTCTTTGTCTGTTTTTTTCGGTGCTTCCATGTTTTCTGTTTTTACAGATCAATCCCTCAACCTTGCACTAAGCTGCGGTGGAAGCTGCTTAAGCCGGCGCTGTAGCTTAATCACCACGTGGATACCTGTTAATTACCAAACAAGTTCAAATGTTTTCCTACTTAAACTGGGATTTGACGCTGCTCCGGGTCGAGCGGCGAGCACGGTTGACCATTTAATGAAACGCTGTAGATCGGCGGCTGATGAAGAAGCGGGTAGATCTGTGTATTAATAGGCAGCCGCACGGACGACAGTTTGCTGCCGGGTCAGGGATAAAGTGTGAACTTGTTAACTCACAGAGGGACCTCTCTTCCTTCTCACTCAACTCACTCCTGCCCTTCATGGTGTCGTCAGTTAGCGGAGCTCGATAGTCCGAGGTCCGCTCTGTGAACGCAGTGATTAGACGTCTCTCTGATAATCATCCCCTGCCGGGTTCACTCAAAGGTAATCCACTAGTTTTTCATCCACCAGGAAGTGGACGAGCCTTTGTTCTCCGAGGCGTTTTTGCTTCCAAACAGCTGCTGGCGTCGTGTCATCAACGGTCAAAATTACATCATATAAAGGAAATAAATATTCAATTAGGACTTGTTTAGTTTTACATTTTGGAAGAAACGTTGACTAAACTTTACTATTTAGAGTTATGAAGTTAATATTTAACTGGATAATGAATAGTTTGTGGTACAAATTCACTCAAGGTATTGTCAATATTTGTCAATAATTCCCACAAAAATGGAAAGAAAAAATACATGTTCATTTTATAAATCATGCATTAATACTAGGGCTGTATACTGGCAAGAATCTGGCAATTTAATACATATCACGATACAGAGGCAATATGTTGAGATATATAGTGATATATTGCGATACTGTAAGAAACAAGTATTTATTTGTAGTATTGTCGAGTAATTTCCTCTGGTGTTTACAGACGTAGCGTGACTTTTGAGAAAGTCCTAACTAATTTCATTTGTTTTGAAACCAAAATGTGTCCAAACATCAGCTTTGAAAGCTGCTGGTGTGGACTGTATCCTCTCGTCCTCAGTCATCGACAGGATCTTGCAGGATTTCAATGTTCTTAGCTGTGGAGGACAGAATGAGTATTAGCGGCTGGAAGTTTAATTGCAACAGAAAAATGAAAAAACAATGTGAATATTTGCATCTTAATTGTACAAAATGTAATTATTTTATTTCACACATTATTAAACTATTATCCATAAAAACTATGGTAACAGGTATAATATGATCTATACTCTGTTGTTGAATATCGATTCAATATCGTGGAAGAAAATGATATCACCATATCGATATTTTCCAACAGCCCTCACTAAGACGTAGTTCAAGTTATCATTATACAAACATGGTGTTATTATACTATACATACAGTCTTTATTTCACTTTCATTTAAAGATTCCTGAAGAATCCAAATAGATATAAAGTAAACCCCCTCAGACTTGTACCCCAGCGTTGGAGAACCCAGGTTTAATTCCAGCTGCCGGTCGTCTGAGGTGTGGTCCCACAATGCCGTTTTGCTGCGATCACAGCAGGCAGTGGGAGGTTAATCCCGAGAGAGCGCGGCTCAATCTCCTCCGCCTCCAGATCGTGCAGACGGCCTTTTACAAGCCCCGGGATCCATGACACATACCTAGACTTCTCTTTAGACCTGGAGGGGACTTTAAGATGATCCTCCTAATAAAATGAAGACCAATCTATGTTAATAATTAATACATCAACATTAAGAGGTAGTTCATCGTTTTCTGTCTGTCTTTCATTGTCGACCGTCTCACTAATATGTCATGATCATGACTTAAACGATATTTGTAAAATTTGTATTTTAATACAACAAAGTGGTGCAAATTTATGAAAAAGATGTCAGATATTTGAACTTGCTGTAGGTGGGGTTGAAAACAGTCAAACACTTTATCTTCTAGTGTTTGTTGCCACACTAACATATACCCTGGTATTTATCAAAACAAAAATATTGAAAAATATTGTCATGCATTTCGGACTTTTGTCAAACAAAGAAATACAATTCTTTTAAATGACAGAAAATGTAGCGTTTTCAGTGAAGAAGGGTTGCCAGACCCATCTTCAACATCATTTAAAAAACAAAATTGTAACGGTTAACCTTATTGTTCAGCCTGACATGATTAACCCTTGTGTTATCTCTGGGTCAGTGTGACCCGAAGGACCCCTAGAACAAATGTTATTGAGGTATCCCTTATGTTTTCCCTGCCTGGCTTCCAGAAATGCATAAACAGTGGTTGAGGACAACACAAAGGATACCTCAAACATATTTGTTTTTGGGGCCTTCGGGTCACCTTGACCCTGAGATAACACGAGGGTTAAAAAGAGAATATAAGGTAGAAAACTAACAGATATTAACTAAATTGCTTCCAATTTTGCCGCATTGTTTTTGAAAAAGGTGGAATAATTGTTTTATTAAACATGGCACAATGGGGTTGCAGCAGAGTACCAGGCAGGGATGGTGCAGGGGAAAAAGGGCAAGAAATGAAAGCATGAGACGCTTTTTAGTCCAACCTTTTATCGGTCAATGTTTTATTCCCTATTTACAAATGTTGAAAATCTGTTTCCTCAATTCAATACGTAACTGTTGAACATATTTTGATATAGATTTTGTCCATTTGAGCTCTGATAAATAATTTTAGATGGCAGGGTATGCATCTGTTTTTCCCAGGAGTCTTTCACACATATCTCTGTGTAATTAATGTGGATTTTGACAGATGGATGAAAAAAAAAAAAGTCCCTGTAAGAGAGATGGGTACATGCCACGATGTGTGAAGTACAAGCATGGAGTGAGCCTCATGTACACGTGCCAGCTGGAGATAGCAGATTCTTACAGGTAGAAGTTCAGCGGCTAAATATGTGAAGGAATTATTTAAATTTCCCATTCCGTCGTAAATAAACCAGGTTTTTGTTCGAGTTGCAAATCGATGTTCGAAGGTTGTTAATGTTCTAAATTTGGCTTTCAGGAGCCCCTGTACCCCAAAACAACATGGCTCCATGCTTGATAAGTTTAATGAAATATCCGACCAAGTTGTGAATGATAATCATGACTGGAGGTCATTTCTTCTTCTAATCCTTTAACACTGAGCGCCTGAGCTGTCATTTGAAACCATGTTATTTTTTTGAATGTATCGGGGGGTCTGACTTAAATATTAGTGTAACTACATTATCGCTGTGTCGTTGCCTGGTAGCGAACATGCACAAATGAGGATTACAACTCTTGAGAAGGCAACAGGTCATGGTTGGTAAGCTGCCTGGGGGGGTCACTGATATAGAGTCACTTTTGACAGGCTGTGGAGGAGGCTCCATTGTTGCTGGTGTGTCTGGATGTTACCTGCAGGCGCTATCACGGAGACTACAGTATTATCCTATTATTAGGCTTAGTTGTTTACGCTTATTACTGCTTGTCAGGTAGGCAGAGAATCCTTCTGAAAAATGAGCATCTGCCGGAAAAAATACACGACTTCTTCTTTATCTCATTCAAGTACATGGGATTAGGATATTTTTTAGCAGACTGCGAGGATAGCAGACGACAAACAGAAATGGAGGTAAAGGTTTATGTTTACATGGGCACGTTGTTTAGAGGCAGCGACTGTCACATCCCTTGTGTGTATATTAAAGCTGATATCGTCATGTTTACCAGTATAAGCTATGAGGAATTTAAACAGTCATCTATTAAGTGTCTGCGTGTAGAGGAAGTGCACGGAATAATGAAAAAAAAAAAAAAAAAAAAAAAGAAAAAGCCCATCATATGGTCTGGCAGATTTTGGGCGAAGGACCAGGGATGACAAATGTGCTCTCGCAATAATTCAATCTGCTCTCATAATTCTGTAACTTTTAGGGACGGAATGAAAAAAAAAAAAAGATGAAATTCCAGCAATTAAGCCGCCAAGTCAACGGCCAATAACTGTGATGGGGTGTTGGTTGAGAGGCTCCTTCTCTCACTTTATCTATTGACAGATTGAGGGGTATAAAGATACTGGATAAGTGGCAGAAAGTTACTGTGAATATGTTCATACCAGGATTTGGTGTCGGATCAAAATACTGTCATTTACGACTCGTCAAACTGAAGGTTGGCAGTGGAAATAAAAAGAGAAATGCATTGAATGATGGTGTTTAGACTAGTTATGGACAACGTTGTGGTATGACGAAATAATGGCTGTACTTGCAGTTTGATTGGGTTGACATGTTGCTTAATAGAAATAAATAAATAAATAAATATTTGTTAAATTAATTAAAAAACAACAAAACAACCTTTTGGACAAAAAAACAAAGCTCCGGTTATTCAATTATATTATAGGTTAGGTAGAACTTTATTGATCCCGAAGGAGACCTCCTGTTGTTGTTGGTTTTTTTCCAATTAGACATTATTGTGTCCAAATGAACGTATCACGTTAAACTTTTAGAATAATGTTAAATCCATATTATTCATAGTATAACAAGGAAGTATTTTCTGTAGCAAATCACGCAACTTGACTGACTCCTGTATAGCTATATATCAGTGCCATCACAATATTGAAAGGGTATTTCAAATGTTGACATTTTTATAGATTTCTTTATTTTTTAAATATTGAATATCAAATACTTGAATTCAATCATTTCTATATTTAAAGGTAGATTTTTTTTCTTCAATTTATTTAAAAAATATTGTTTTTTTTCTTATTCAAAAACACATTCAACCTTTCAATATACAAATGATAAATAAACTTTTCAATAGATAAAAAAAAAGGATTAAAATATTAAATCTTTTTTTAAAAAAATCAACTTTTAAAATGTTAAATTCAACCATTAAATATTCTGATGGCACTGATTGACTGAAAATTCTGTTATTTCAGGATATAAATAGTATTTTGGATCTTTGTTCGCAAGAAGACAAAGATCTAAAAGTCGAACATTATTATCTTAACCAAGGAGGTTTTGTATGTTTCTGCATTTTTATTGTGCGCCTCAAAGTAACTCTTGTCAGGAGTGATGACATTGAACCATCTTAATATGAGGCAAACCAGTTAATCTGTTCAAAACTATAAAATATCACATTTACTTGTAAATAGAAACCAAAACCAAACGTTTTCGCTTTAAGAATAAACTGCTATATTTTTCTCCGCAGCATACTTGACACTGTAGTTTAAACTTTTACCTGCATTCTATATACATGACTTCTATCCAAAGAAGTGTAAATACATCTGAATATATCTGTTGCCAGGAGTGTTTGTTTCATATATAAACATAAACGTCTCACTTCTTCGACGCTCAAGTGAAAACCGCCCGTGGCTCAGTCGATGGAGTGTAAAAGCTTTATCAACATGTAAATGTTCTCTTCTGCAGGATCAAAGATACACTCTGGTGATGGTGGATCCTGACGCCCCGAGTCGCGCTGGACCCACGGCGGCCCTCTGGAGACACTGGGTGGTTGAGAACATACAGGTAGAGTCAGTTTTATCACCTTTTCTTCTGTGAAAGTCCTCGGGGCAGCGAGTCCGTGTCGTAGACCAACATGGCACCAACTTCCTAACTATTGGTTTCTCTCCACACAAGTGAGAATTGTGCATTTCAAAAATCCTGCGGCCACCCTTGGCATGTTTCGATGTTTACATGTGCACTTCGCAAAATTTCTCAATGGTTTTCCCTTTTTTTTTTTTTTTTAAAGCCTAAGTTGGTTAAAAAAACGTGATGCCAAGATCAAAAATGTTAATTTTTCATATCATGTATCTCGTGCGATAAATGCCTGTGACACAAGTGTGGGAGTAAGTCTTTCTAAATGGCTGTGAAAGTTTGCAAGGGCCTGTCAGCAGCAATTTCCCTCTGCTGCAGAGAGCCTGGGACGTGTCAATGCAGGCGTGTGAGACTGAGATTGAGGGGAGCAGCATGTGAGGCGCACACACTTCCTCCCATAGAGCTGCACTACCTCAGCTCCCCCTCCAGTGTTGAGATCTTGGCAGAGTGTCCTCCCTTCATCTGTTCCCCCAGGCGGAGCAGCTCCCCCAATGATCCACACTTCTCCATATTTTACACCCCCGAAATGGGCACGGCTCCGATCCCCGTATTTTCTCCTCGTATTTTTCGCTCCTTTTTATCCATCCGTTTGTGTGTTTCAAAAAATTCTTGCGATCCAACGCCAAATGCGCGTTTGAGTTGTTGATTACTTCAAATACTCTGAGACATTTTTTTTTTTGATAATCCCGCGGGAACCACGAGATCAAGCCAGTAGATTAAGACGATCGGTCACATAAAGACGCTCCTCAGACGCGTCCGTCTCATTGCAGGCGGCGACGCCGCCAAGTCACAGCCACGTTTACGCGAGCATGAATCATCTGGGATGTATTTTAAATCAATCTTTATTAACTCCCTCTTTAAAGACTAAATAATTACCAGTGCTGTGTCTCAAATTGCATACTTTCGTACTCAAAGTTAGTATTTGTAGTGCGTTAGTGCGTCTCAATTCTTAGTATGCGAAATTTAGTGCGCCATGGACACTAAATTGGCGTGCTAAAACGCCCACAAAGCTGAGTATGGTTCGATGGACACTAACCACCCTAAACGGCCGCCATCTTAATGACGTTTTAAACGGAAGTTACGTCATATATATATGCATATATATTCATATACTTACAGATGCATTTTCCGCAGCAGTAGAATGATGACACGTCTTCGGTGCTGATACCAGCTTAAATAGCGAATATTTCCAAACTTGCAAAACATGCTGCCAGCAGGTGGCGATAGCGTTCAAACAGCTGGTTGCAACATCGTTAAATAGTAGTAGAAGAAGAAGCTGTCGCATCATTTCCTGTTAGTGCGTAGCGGCAGTGTTTGATTTGAGACATACTATCTGTTGAGAATTTGCGTACTAGTTAGTATGTACACTATCCTGATGCATGCTAACTTCTAGTATACTAAGAGAAGTATGCGATTTGAGACACAGCACAGGTATCAGCAGAGCATCACCCTCACGTCCTGTCGATTTGAGGAAATCCTCGACTGTCTCTCAGACGCTCCTGCTATTCAATTCCCTGTCACCCGTGTGGGCGGTGACCCGTGTCGCCCGTTTGGGGATCAGGCCAATGCAGCGACATGTTTACCTGATTGCGACCGGTGGTTGGTCAGGAAGGTTAATGAGCCTTTTGAGTGATGCCAACCTGTGGTGGGAGGTGTTTAATTGACCGGGGGCGACAGGGCGACTTCACAGAAGGCTCAGCTTTGTTTGCCGAGCGTCGAGGTGACAGCAGGGAGCTCAGGGGTCCAGTTTGACTCGTGGTCGATTTGTTCCTTAGTCGGTACTTATGTTAAAAATATCTAAATGTTTTTAATTAAATAAGTTGTGGATGAAAACCAAGTATCATCTTCCAAGTGTTTTATATCAATGGTTTGTATCAATGTCATGTGTACAAATACAATATAATACCAACAGTTACTGTTACTTTGTAACTATTTTAGCATAAACTATGGACTGAAAACTAACATGTATTTCAATGATTTGCTTCACTCTACAGAAGTCGGACTGAAAATAACGTAGACAGTTTCCGTAACAATAAAAGGACATGAAAAAGATGCAGTTATTTGTCAATTGTAGAAAACTTTTATGTGGTTTCCATTCTTTCAGAACCGGGTTATCAGTCTAACAACTCTACACAATACGTCCTTCTTTGCTGTAGAAACTCGGAAAGTGTTTTTGCTTCCTTTGAAAGCTTGAACTTGTTGATGTTTCATCCAGTAATACAAGTTAAATGGAGTTTCTTTTTCCCCAATATATTCTTAAACTTAAAATGTAGTAAGCCGTTAAAGGTGGGGTAGGTGATCTTCACACGATCAAGCAATATTTTTAATTATTCAGAATTTTCCCTAAAACTATGCCTTCAAAAGAATGCTAACTTTTCCTCTTGATACTTTCATAGTGTGATTGAAACGGGGAAAATGATTGGACAAATGGCTGTTGAGTTAAACTGACAATAAAACAATAAAATAATTTAAAGCATGCTGCTTAATGTATTTTAAATGTATTAAATGTTATTTTCTGTTTGAGTATGCTGTTAATGTGCATACACTGAATAGCTCAGGGGATAAGGAATACTGTATTTGTTTTAAAAGTATAAAATATAACTCTAAAAATGAGTCAGTGACCTTTACACTGAAGTGACGCAACAAATGTCACAAAATTCCAAGGAAAAAAGGACCAGAGGGTAGATTTATAATATCTTTTAAACTGTGATCCCACAAATCCCTTCTTCGTCGTAGTATAGATTTCTATTTGGGTGTATAGAAAAAAACGCACTTTGCTGCTGTGGAGGTTCTGTGGTCTATCTTTTGCGTTGGCGTTTCTGTTGGTTGACAACCGTGCTCTGAAGTCAAAGTGAAAATAGACATCTGTGAATTCTAGAATCCTAAATCTAACTTTCAATCAAATATTTCTTCAAAGCCACTTGAGAAATTATGTTATCTTACCAACATATCTTGATCAAACCTTTTTTTCAACATCTTTCTCTGTTGACATTTGACTCGATCCCTGAGGAAACTCTACAGTAGCAACTTGAAAAGTAAATCTAACTGTATTTTCAGATAATGTGAATAATTTAATTTGTATTGTCAAGAGATTTACATTTTGAAGTGGATAGAAGTTAGAGTGTGTTTAGGTTTGTGTGTCAGACACTCATGAGGAGATGACAGTCTAAACAAACATCTTTCTGATCGAGACTCGTGGTTCAAAGTTGTTTCCTATTTTACTAACGTCTCTGTAACTGTCGTAGCACTCGTTCATATGTGCTGGAACTCAGCCTGGAGTGAGGTGAGGGCCGACTGAAGCACACAGTCACAGACAGAGATTGTTTAACCAAGGTCTCATTAGTCAAGCGCTGGTGAAAGAACAAGGACATGTTGGATTGAGACGCGATAAACACTCTCCTGCTCTTAGCTACGTTATGCTGCCAGCTCTTCACTTGTGAAGCTGTGATGAGGATCTCACTGTTTGTCTGGAAGGCCAAACCCTGTTGAACCACCAGGAGAGCTGTCGGAGTGTTCGCGGCCTCGTCGTCAGACTCCATGTGTGAAGCGCAGTTTAATGAGTTGATGCTCCAGTAAGAATCATGGATGGGACAATAGATGCTGGAAATGCAATCATTTATTTTTCATTTTACACTAAAAAACGACAAGAAATATTAGTTGAAAACATGTGTAAAATGAAATGAGATGGTAGCTTTGATTTTTTTCTATTCAGTTGATAATAAACATCTGACACACATTAAATCACTTGATAATATGTTAATCCTCTGTCTGATGACAACAATACCAAGATAAAACACAATGTTCTGTCTTCACCATCATTACACACTTACAGTTTATATATATATATATATATATATATATATTGATCAAGAACAAATATATCAAACCTCCCTAACTTCCTTTCTGAACTTATCCACATGAGTTCTCCTTTTAGTTTTCTCTGATCCTGTCATTTTTGGATGATGAGGAGATGTATATCTTCAGGTCTCTATTGTCCTATAGAGCTTAAACTGAATCTCTCTCTGATGTTTCTGTCAAAGACGACCCTTAGCATTTGTTACCACTTGTTCCACCATAGCTGCACTCTCTTCTTTGTCTCTCTTGATCTCTGTTCATTACTTTAAATCAGGGGCGACCAATTGAATTCCCTTGAAGGAATTAAAATAGTCTAAATATGGTGGAAACATTAAGAGAACAAACATTAAATGTTGTACATGTGGATATGGTTAATTCCTTTAATCGTTATTTAATTGTGTATTATTTATTTTACATACAGTTTATTTTAAGCTTAACATTTCAGTTGAGTCGCTATACTTTAATTTTGTCGTGTTATTCTGACCTCAGGTGGGCCGTGTTAATGCAGACAAATGGCCGCATTCGGCTCCTGTGTCGGCTGTAGATGACATGAGTGCAAATATTTGAATATTTTTTGTCATATGGTCCCTTTTTATTGATGTACTTCTCGTGCATTGATTCAAACCATTTTCATACTTGTACACAACATAGTCATTTTATGGGGTACGTTGAATGTTGAAATTAGAGACTAGTAAGTAAAACTGAAGATATTTAAAACAAATATAATAAAGATGAATTAACCCTTAAAGAAAGAAAGGGCAATATCAAAATTCCTGATGGTTAAATATACTTTTTTTTGGCCTGCAACTTTGACTGCTGAAGAGTTTGGCCCCTTGTGTAATTGAATCTGACCCCCCTAATGTGTATATGATATTTAAGTCTGTTGCGCTTAAATGTTAAAGAGATGGTAGTAACATGGATGAGTCTCTTTTAAGCCGCCCATGTCATTACGGATTAAAAAAAAAAGTCTATTAATAATAAAATATAATAGTAGTAATAATAAATTAAATATAATAGTACATGTCTTTACATTTATTGTCTTTATTAAATTACTATGGAACTTTTTCAAGGTTGAAATCATTACAATTATGTTTAATAAAAGCTCATACATTTGATAGTTTAACAAGGATGTTTTTATCTGACACTTAAAAGTCGTCCTTCATCGACACCACGATCCTAATGTCAAAATAAGACGTGATCAGTATCTTGTCTCATTGATAAAGTTGTCTCTTGAAAGCGTGTTCAAATCTGTAATGGAGCTGCCAGTGTCGCATCTCACATCATTAGTTGGAAGTGCCAGCAGCACTTTACTCCAGTAGAAATGGTTTGGGTGTCTCCTCTCACCAGCTGGCCACATTTCTCCTCTCCTCACATTATTAGCTGCTGCATATGCATTTCCCTCACAATTGCCTTTTCTCCACGAGCTCCGGCAAGAGTCATTTAGAATCTTTTGCGACACACTGTGTGTGTTTTACATTAATTATGGACAATTACCAAAATAACCAGAGACAGATTGTTGCCTCGCTCTCTAAGTTGAGTTCCAGATTGTGAGCCTCTCCTTCCCTCTCTGCTCTCCCCGAGTTAAAATCCGTGCAGATGTTCCACTATGGTCTCTCAGCGATAATTACCGTAACAAGCAAATCATTAGATGGAGGCAGCTTGTATGAAAACAGCATTGTTACTTGTTAATACTTGCTCTCTCATTACTGTTTCACTGGTTTGTTAGTCACCATGATGCAATGCCAGCTTGTAGAGATTTATTTATTGCCCTTTTGTTGCTCAAAGGACGGGTTCATTACCACTGTGAAGGTGTCCATAGATGGGAATCGATTCCTTTGAATAATATATCGTTGTTGTTGGAGGATTTGTCTCCATTAAAATACATTATTTAATGTTTTTCTTTTACATGTATACGAAACATTAGTGGATCTTTTTTGGTTTCTTTTTTAATACTTTTTTTGTCCGCAATGTTTTTTTGTTTTTTTTTTACAAAATCAGTAAAAAGGCATGCATTATTTTGGTTTCTAATGACACATTTCATATCTGTATGAATCTATTTGAATGTAGCTCAGAGAGGATTCAGAATTACATTTTACAATCTTCATATTTAAATGATAGTCTAATGGTGTTAGGAACATTGTGGAAGGGATCTTTCATACAAAAGTCAGGTCTTAAAGTATCTATTGGTGGACAAACCTTTCAAAGGTTTTTGTGTTCCACAAATGTTCCTGTCCAGCTCCATCAAATAACATTAAAGGATATGTAAACTTGTCATTCAGTCACATTATCAAGGGCAACTGATGTTGAAACTCTACTGACTTACTAGATCTTGTAGAGGAAGACTTCAGTGTTTGAAACATGCGTAAGTCCCTCATCACAACAACGTTTTGAACGTATTACTCTATAAACTATAAACCCATCTGAAATCTCAGCGAACGAGAGGTTACGAGAGCAGAGTCCATTATGATGTAATAATGGTTTTCACTCCTTCTCCAGTAAGCTGTAACCACGCCCTGCTCCCTGGATTAATGACGAGCGGTGACAAACATCAATTTTTGACCAGTCACAGCAGAGTGTGTGTGGTTATGGTAAACAAGATTCTATCTCCAGAACAACAAAGCATTTTTCAGTGGGCGGGGCTTAAGCACATTTTGTAATGTAAATATTTCAATGAAAAGAGAGTTTTGAACCAACAAACAAATACTGATTAGTACCATTGAGGTCCAATTCTCTACAGCTCCTCTGATCACGCTGCATCCCCACCCACGTCATTACTTTGTGGCTAAAGTTGGAGAAAGTGTGTGTTGGTTTCCGGGTTAAAGACACATTTGTTGTTGTGTTTTGGTGTTGACGCTGGTCTACAGCAGCCGGTATCAGTTACCAAATGTAACTTTAAAAACTACAGACCGTCTACTAGCATTGTCAGTCAAGGAACGCTGTCATATGTATGCAAAAAGACTGCAGAAGATGGCGAGGGACGACTGTACTTCACAATGGAAAAAAACAGATTTACAGCAGCAGGTACTGAGCTTCAGACGCACAAACAGAAAAGGTCATATGATAAATGTTCCAGTGATTCTGTTTTTTAAATGTATTTATTATCATAGCAAGAGATCAGTGTCCATTGACATTTCTTTAAGGCAATAACTCTTGTATAACTGTCTTTATTTCAAAAGTATTTGACACGCGTGAAGATCCACCTCAAGTCAAGTCGTGTGTGTGGAAGTCTCTTGTGAACGCTGCTCATGAAAATGGGTTCACCCTCTGTATTGTGTTGCATCCAAATATCATGGACAATAAGTCCTCCTGTCCTGTTCTGGTGGAATTAATTTGCAACTCATCAGGAACACGAACACTTTGCCAAGAATCAAATGATAACCGACTTCTGCTGTATGACAAGAAGAAGTTTGTACTTTGATGAATCCCAAATCATTTCAGGAAACAAGTTATCATTCTATTGTTCTACACCCCCATATTCGCCGACCTGGATCCCCTACTTCCTCTGGCAGGCTGATTTCAGGGTCAGCTAGACAATCCAGGACACATCATGCTGCACTCATTATTTGGATGCATGTGGGACTTTCGTGTTTTAACATCCTAGCTATTGTGTCTGCTCCCGGCGGAGCACCAGAGCCTGTGTTCTGCTGCTGGTCAAACACTGAAGTATTGTGATGCGATCTGACCAGCTGGCTTTGTGTTTGTGAATTCTGCGGCCTGCAGAGATCGTCTGCTCCACACCTCAAGATGTCCATGAACTGCAAACCATTCGGTTCGGGCTTGTTGCGCAATTGCATTTTTATTCAGTGTTTTTCTCTGGAAAATGGGTTTTTGCTGTTGTTTTCTCTCGGTTGCAGGTTGAGACCTGGATCTGAAAGTATTGTTCAACAATCTAGTCTTTTATTCTCGTGTCTGCAAGGTTGACCGTGTCTCTGCTCCGCTCAGTTTACCTCACTCTGAATTCATTACTGTGTGTCTGTGGAACTTGTTTTAGGAAGTGAATTTTTATAAATGACATAAGCTTAATAGATTTCTCAGATCTAGCCTATTGCAAAATTTAATAAAGAAATCTAATAATTTTAGGGTTAAAAATCATACTTTTGTGATTCTACTGTCAGTAGAGATTTTGAAAACAGTCAAAAATTTTAAAGTTAAATTTAAAAATGCAAATATTATTAACAATTATAAAACTTCAGAAATGTACACAGCCAGGATTTTTTTTTAAATTTTATTTAAGCTGAAATTACTCTATTAAGTCACTGGTATATTGTCGATAGTGAGAATTCTACACATAATTTTATTTTTTAAATTTAAACAGATATTAATATATATACATATATGTATGTCAGTTGTGCAGAAACTGGAGAAGCTTAAATTAAGTTGATGTTCTTCTACATTTACATTTATTTTGTACAACATTTGTGTAATTTTCACTTTAATTGTTTTAACCCTTGTGTTATCTCCAGGGTCAAAGTGACCCGAAGATAACCCAAGGGATACCACAAACACGTTTGTTTTCGGGTCACCTTGAGCCTGAGATAACAAGGGTTAAATTCATCTAACATTGCTGTTGTCTGTAGGATCAAAATAACTCATAATAAAGTTTTGTAGGGAGAATTTAGCATCATTTTAATACTAATAATTTAATGTTATCAAAATAGGAATAACTGTTGAATGTCTTAGGGAAGAGCATCCATTCTTTTTACACAGCCATATTTTCAACAAATTATTCCTTTGCTTTGTTTTTTTTTTACTGTAAAACTAGAACATTAAGTGAATTAAAAAAAAACTTTTTAATTAGTTCTTTTCTGTTTTAATGCATTGTGTAAGTTGTCATTGATAGTCAAAAATCCAAATACAATTATTATTATTATTATTATTATTATTATTAAAAATTCTTACCAGGGTCACAGGGTGATGGAATGCTATCCCAGCTACACAGGGTCAGAGACGGGGGGAACCCTAAAAAGCCTTCCACTTATTCATTGAAACAGAATCACACTTGATTTCTGCGTGTCCTGTCGAATCTTTGCTGTTGTTCTTCGCTCGCTGAGACAATAATCTTCATTAATCGTTGTTTCTCAATGCAATATATGCTAATCTCGTAATCACACGTCTTCATATTTTTAAGGATTTTATTGTTACACCAATTACCTGTCCAGAAATGGCAAGCAAACATAAATAATTGCATTGTTGTTCATCCTGTAATTATCCCAACGTGGCACGTTGTGATTTAAGCGTTTTCTTTTTTGACAGACAGCTGCCCCCATATGGAAGCCAAAAAAACAATTTCCCAAAGGCCAAAAGAAAACCATAGCTAACGTCATTGCGAGAACAAAGAGCCATTGCTATTATTCATAATTAAACTCTTATTGTGCGCTCGGCTGAACGTTCCCATTCTTCTGCCTCGACTCCGGCGCTCGTCGTCGTCTCCCCTCTCGATACTTTGCACCTTGTGCCGCGAACATCTGTCTGGCGTCAAGAGTGGCGCTTGGCTGTGCAGATTGGAGCAGGTAGAGGAGCACATTGTAGCCCGGCTAATGATGAGAGTGTCTGCCCTCTCTCTCTTGGAGGAGACGCAACCTGCTGCTTCACGCTCGCTCACTCCACTCGTACGCCCAGGGAAACAGATTTCCAAACATATGCAGTATGTTTTTTTAATCCAGTTGAGCACTTCATTTCCCAGCAAACACGGATAACCTTCCGGGACATCCATATCTTATGACAAGGGGGTGGTGGGCGCGAAGGAATTGGACAATTTTTTCTTTTTTTTTGATGTGATCACTTTTTTTTATCCCCTTTTCCCTCCAAAGTTGCTCACTTTCTTCCACGTGGTTTCACTAAGTTTTCCGAGAAAATGCCTCTTGGCTCTAAATCAATAGAAACTTCTTCCTGTCAAACGGCGGATGGTTGTCGGTGTCATTGTTTCATAAAGTTTCAGCGAACAAAACCCTTCTTTGTTGTGTCCTATAGATTGTTTCCAACAGATTGTCGATACCATCCCCACAGGTTGAGGAGTACAACTGAACAATTCTACGATTGTGTCAAAACAGATGAACGGGTTTGGAGGCCAGGAAATAACTTGGTAGAGTCGATACTGAAAACATGAGCTACTTTTAAACAATTGACGTCATTTTCCAATCATACAGCACACCTTAAGATAAGGCGGACTACTTTTTAAATAAAAGTATATATAAAGTTTATGTTTATTTACATATATATGCTTTTAGATGTAGGTATCCATGTTGTAACATAAGTTTTTATCTGTTTTTATTAAGTTTATTATGCTGCTGTCTCAAATCCTGTCAGAATTGTTGCTATTTTCTTGACTCATTGATAGCATTTATCCGTCTTATTGCTTGCAAATAACTCTTAAATGGATGATCATAAGTTTTGACTTGGAGATTGAACGGATGATTTCATTTTGCTAATGTTAGGAAATACTTTCTGGAGCAACAAGTAATTGGAAAAATCACTACTCAGGTGCAGACGCTGTTCTTTTATGCATTGTGTTATGAAAGTGAGTCAAGGAAAGCCACTGTTCATTGCTATCAACAATACTTTAAATGCTAAAAATAAATATTTATTTATTTGGTCAAACAAAAGTACATTTTTATACAGTGGCTGTTGTGTCCTTTGAGAAATAATTTAGATCGATACGTATAAAATCAAGCTAAATATGCTTAAATTATTCTTTTATTCTATTTAATATAACTTATACTTATACTGAATAACTTTTTCCAAATATGTATTTTTTATTAACAAAATCCCTGAAGTAATATAAGAGACTAATAATATATTTAAAATGTTTCTACATGATCTTTGACCTCACGAGCTGAGATATATTTGATAAGATTCTTTCCTTGATTTTTTTTTTCTGTGGTTAATTCCGATCTCTTCATCCCTTTATTGACCTTTAAAGTAAGTAAGTAATAGTTAGTTAAGCGCCTTTCTAGACCAGGGTCACAAAGCGCTTGAACAATTAAAAGCAATACACCTTAATATTTAAAAACTTTAAAAGGCCAATGCAACATAGAGACCAACATAGTAGCCCCAAGATTATTAATAAAAAGCCTGCACAAATAAAAAGGTCTTGAGATGCTTCTCTTAAACGGATCAGATCACTGATGTAAGGAGGAGTCTGACCATGGATAGATCTGAAAGTAAGAACCAGTATTTTAAAATTGATCCTGAAAGAAACTGGCAGCCATTGAAGAGTTTTAAGGATCGGGGGAAATGTGAGTTCTTCTACTAGAGCGGGTCAAAAATCTCGCTGCAGAGTTTTGTATCAACTGCAGGCAAGACACCTCCTTCATTTGTTTGAACCCCAAGATTAAACTGTTTCTTGACAATCGATAAAACACATTCCTTTTTTAAGGACAAACAACTGCTTCAGGTTAATGTTGACATTAGTACATTTAATGAATACAATATTTATATTTTTGTCCTAAACTTGTCCTAAATACAATAAAGAGGAATAAAGGAAAATGCACCAGAAAATTGGGGGGTAATTGTCCAAAGTAAATAAACCACACCACAAACACCCCCCAAAACCTTAAATAACAAAAAAAAATTGATCAAACATTTTAATTAAAAAAACAGCTAAAAGAAAGTTTAAACCAGCCCCCACACAATTTGTGAAAATATTTGTGAGTAAATTAGTGAAAAATATCCCCAAACCTTTGGCCCAGTTACTAGAAACTATAATCGACCTCCTTCGACCCCAGTTGAATGGGGATGAGACCCCAGGTCTAGTTCATTTCAGTGGAGATTCTAACCCTCTAAATTAGGACCTGTGTTCATTATTTTCTCCTCCACTTGTTTGCATGTGCGAACGATGGCTAATAAAAACACTTTGCATCTCCGTTGCTTCTTATTAGCAGCATCTTCGGTGTGGGCTGCTTTTCTCACTGTTCTCAGCCACCTAAAGGGAGAATTACATAAGAATCCGCTGCTAGATTGTCAGATCCATCCCCCGTCCACATACAACAAACACGGAGGTGCGTGTGCTTAAATACACAAGCAATACTGCAGCTGATAACCTACATAATAACTGACCTCCCCGCTGCCGTTGCCGTGGTGAAATGATCGAGGAGGTTTCACTGCACAAAGAATGTGTGCTGCTCACATGGTTTTCTCTCAGAAGCTGTGAATGCTCTTTGAGCGGCCGGAGAATAATTATCCATAAATTAAGATTTCTCATGTCGGTTACAGCACATTTTTCTTTTATTTGGTTTTCTCCCCCTCTGATCTGTTGCAGCAACATTTACAACACAAATGGATACATTAAATACACAGACGTATAGTTAAGTGACCCAGAAACTTACTCGAATTACTTTGGATTTTCTATATGTGGAGTCAGGATTGATCCTCAAAAATCAATGAGCTTATGAAGCATTAGCTTTCATCAATATGTTGAAAGTGTGTCATTGCCACAGATGCGTGTATTTCTTGATATAAAATGTAGTTCAATGATTGCCGTGTGTTTACTCAAGTGATGAGACAACGGCGGGAATGTAAGCAAAAGACTTCTAGAGCGACTGTGAAATCATAAGTTGAGAAATTCTATGCCATGCATGTCATTTGCATCATTTATTTGCAGCTGAAGGTTTCATGTTGGCCCCTGGACTACCTTATAAACTATATTATTAAACTAGAAAATGTAAATTTACACTATGGGTACATTTTAATTAGAAAATAAAACTTCATTAGTAAAATAAACACTGCAAAGTGTTGTTTTTTTTACCACCTGTTGGCTTGAGAAGTTACATGTTTTTGTCCAACTGTTCGTTTTTTACTTTATCAAATGTTTCCCTTATTAAAAAATAATAATTTGGACACCTTTGGTCTATACAAACGTTTAGAAAGAAACCGGTCTTTGTATGATTATGTTTCTCTAGTTTGATATGGCATGAAAATATTACCATTTTAAAACCGTAGTAATAGTAATAACAATCATACTAACTTCAATTATTAAACCAACATACTATATACAGGCATTTTTCTTTCCTTTTGCAACTACTCTCCGTACAAAGACAGTTTAGCTATTTTTGGCTCTTTTTTTTAGCCCAAATCCACTGAGGATAGGCAATTGGCAAAAGTAGCATAACCTCTTCCCACACACATTTATCTATTAATACCTACTGTATATATTTATGTTGCTTTAACCATGGCTCAGTAGCATTAATGTCCTTTTTTTAACTCCCTGGTGTATTGCTATAATTAAAGTTTGATCATCAATAGCTTGGGAAACGATCAAATAACCAGGTTGATATTCCATGTCTAGGTTGGTGATTCTTTAGCCAAAAAATACTTGTTGTACTCAATCACTTCCTGTTGTTATCAAAGTAGTTTTTACGATACATTTATATTTGCCAAAAGCAAACTGGAAATCAACGTGATTTTCTCCCGTTTTCCTTTTTCAAAGGTCAAAGTTGTTCTTGTTTGTCGATTTAAATGTGTCTGCCAGATACTGTAATGTCATTCAAAGTACGGGGAATTTAACCGTTGATTCGGAGTAAAAGTCACTTCTGAACAGAGCAACAGTTTATAATCATATTGGCAACTCCAGTTTTAATCTATTCTTCATGAGAGTGCAGTTAAAAGACAAACGGCTCTTTTGTTCATGACTCATGCCTGTCAAGTTCAGCAGGCACCGGATTGGCTACCGGCTCACTGACTCACTCCAAAAGTGCTTTTTAGAATAAATGTGCACAGAGGCTGGACCACTGATAGCAGGCGAGTTACTAAGAGTGCATGTACAACAGAAGCCTATATGGACCAAGTTAAATGGTAGAATCACTATATGTATTTGAAGAGACACAACCAGGAAACAACCAAATATTTTGACCCGAGCTTGAGTCATGAATATAGCAAAAATAACACAAAGCAATTTTTAATTTAACTAAAAAAAAAACTTTTGACACTGAAACAGACTTGACTGTAGAGATTAGTTCTGGGTATTGATCAAATATTTTTGGATACCAGCACATATATTGATACCGGTTCAGGAAAGATAATTATTTCTATACCAATTTCATAAGAACAGCAATAACAAAAAGAAAATGCCTTTATATATACTGCACATTTATCAACTTTGGTAAATTTTCACGACAGAAAAAAAAGAATAAACTCCAGTGCAATGGAAACTTGCTACCATGTGACAAATGAATCTGATGTTTACTTCCTTTGTCACTCAGTTTTTCATCATAGAACCTCGTGGGTCAAGTTGAACGACCTCCAGGCTGCCATAAATACCTATGCAGTGGTGGAGTTGACCTCAAACACATTATCCTTGACCCAGAGGACGCACAAAGTTTACACGTTTCCAAGCTATTAACACTCGTGGTTATTGTCACTAAAGCAGCTTGATCGGTGCAACAGGAACATATTCAACAGTAAACATAAAGAAACACACATTTAATAAACAGGCATGGGATCTGAAGGTAGATATTGTGGTTTAAATGTAATCTTAGTTTGACAGAGTGGTTTCAATCTCTAAATATTCTCACTTGTATGTGAACTCCCCATATTGCTTGTACTATTTTGGACACAATTTTGCTCGCCAACTGTAGCGTTCTATCTCTATATTGTGCCTTGTGTGTGCGTTTTTTTTAGGATGAGTAAACTAGTTTGCAGGCGCTTTAGCATTAGCATTGTTGCTAGTTCCCTTGAAAATAAGATCCCAAACATTTCTGCAAAATTCACGAGCAAATTTGCTCAAACCTTCATCCTTTCTTAAGAAGCAAGAGCAGGATTCTGGTTAAATCTCGGGAGCGTCATCATCCGATCCTGACATACGATGTTCCAATCTTGTCCTCCATCTCTGAAAAATCTAAAATAATATATTTCATTGAAAAGGATGCTAAATCGTAATGCAATGTTGCCTGTGGAAGCTGAGTAATGACAAGTGTGTGTCACCCTCGTAGGGTAATTTCTCTCCATGCCACGCTGTCCTGGATGTATCGTGATTACCCTCCAAGAAAACAAGAGCATCCTAAAAAGCCCTCTTTGATCTAGTGTGTCACACTTTAGCCTGGCGGCGAAAAGAACAGATTGGACCTTCTCCATGCAAATTCTGTTTTAAAAATCAGTAGCTCTGCACACATAAAAGCACTTCTTTTAATATGTGTCCCCTTTCTTCACACCCACGACCATTGTGTATGAAATCCTGTTTTTCCTGAAAAGATTTTCTAGTCGCAGCCGCAGACAATGTTCCCCCACACAAGCTGTCTTCTTTGTCATAAACCCCCCCTTCCTTCACTTGTGTCAGTAAAGCTGGATCTCTGGCACTCAGCCCCGCCAGTGAATATTTGTGTATTTCAGGGTACAGGTGGGGGGGGCTGGTTCGGGGAGCGGGGCAAAGCCTGCCTACCTGTAAACTGGTCAGTCTTGACGGACAGGCATAAATGGAGGGGTGGACTAGGGAACAGGGGGAGGTAGAGATGGGCGGGTAAATGCACAAATGTCATACCCAGCGGGGGGGTTGAAGCGGCCGTGGCTGCTGAAACCGTTTTTCTCTTAGTGGTGCCTCTTGATGGGGACCGGTGATGGGGAGTGAAGCCTGCTGATAAAAACAAACTCACCATTAATTATGCTCCCCGAAAATAGCTGCTACTTAAGTATATAGCATGCTCGCCGGTTAATTGTACACAAAACAAAGGCTTGACAAAGGACCTCCCGCAGCAGATGTATTTTCATGTATTTTGGCATGATAATTAGGTGTGACAGCTATGAACACAAAGTTGGCAGATATTATGGTGGCCTGTCTAACTCTTCACAGAGAGCAGCGATTGTTGCTAAACTTATGCTTCAGCGTACGATTGGAACGTGGCACGAACAAGAAGTTCTTGAGGCGGAGAAGTTGAAACGACCGGTCATGACCTTCATCTTTGGGCTTTTAAATGATGCAGCACGACGAATGACGTAAATACATGCAAAGATGTATAAATGCATGAATTAATTAATTAATAAAAGTTTAATTAGGTATAAAAATGTTGTTGTTTAATATATACATTTAATTATTTATGTACATATTTCTTTAACAGTTATTTATTCAGGTATTTATACATTTAGTTTTTTATTTATTTCGGGTTTTTTTATTTTTAGAATTTTATTTATTTCCACATTTCGCTTGCCTATGCAAATTTAGTAGGCCGGCCAAACCTCTAGACCAGGGGTCAGCGACGCCGCATGCAGCTCTTTCAGCTCTTTGAGATTTTTGGAATATAAGTATAAATGTGGATATTTAACATAAATGTTTCGTAGAGTTTTTTCCAGTAATGAAAAATGAGCAGCCCTCTCCTTCACTTTTCACCTTTTATTTGACAACAAAAGTGTTACGGTAAAAGACGTATGCGCTCCCATCCATCACCTGTCTCAGTCTTAAAGGAACAGTAACACGCACAACACATCTTACAGTATTTTACTTTAGTTTGTTCAAAAATACTATTTTGATTTGATCAGAAATGTAAAAAATGATTTATAACTAGACTGTCTTAAGTCCGGGAAAACATGGAACTCTATTAAATTAATCTGTAAAAATTACAGCAATGTTGCAGTCTGATGGTAGTCATACTGGATACAAGTATTTTACCAGGAAAATCCACCTTGCTCACAATTTTCAGTTCCGCAAATTAAACAAATTATACATGTATGGGTTAAATATGATACAAAAACTATATTTGCTTTTAGAGGCAAGATATCTGATCTTCACATTATCACTAGTTTTATCATCTTATTAGAGTTTCTCTCACTAAAGATTGTTTTACCATCCATTGACTAGTTAGCGTTAACTACATGAATTGTTTTCCTACTTCTCAAAGTAAGAATCTGTGTACAACAAAGAAAAGAAAGACTTGGTTAAATACGGGAAGTTTGAACTTTTACCTTTTGTTTATGGTGTATATTGTTATAGCATAAAGCTAAACAAAGTAAGTAATCCTTATATGGCATCGTATTTTATTTTTGAAGTCCAAACAGTTTTGCGGCTCCCAGTGTTTCCTTAACTGTATGAAACGGGTTCAAACGGCTCTTTGAGTGCAAAGGTTGCCGACCCCTGCTCTAGACGAGCGAAACAGACCAAAGCAATGGATGCCGATCTAGAAACAATCACGCCTGCTGCAACTAGCCTACAGCATAAATGCTGCACCAAGCTTTTACTTCTCTTCTTTTTGAAGACTATATATTCTATATGCTTTGTGTGTTCTCAAATCGAATTCCTCTAATCCATATGAGTGGTGACCAGAGAGAAATACTCCATTATGATATAAATATTGTTGGAAATATGTAAGTAAGTAAGTAAGTAATTTATATTTATAGAGCACTTTTCCAGACCAGGGTCACAAAGTGCTTAAACAATCAAAACAATATTAAATAAAGTATATATTTTAAAGATCAAGATAGAACTGATAACACAACAGGAGTTCCAGAAAATCAAGGAAAAGCCTGAACAAATAAAAACGTCTTAAGATGTTTCTTAAAGGAGTCAGTAGACTCCATCAAGCGCAAAGAGAGAGGAAGATCATCCACAATTTCTGCTATTGATCGTAATTCCATAGCAATGGCATGTAAGACCAGTTCCTTGTTCCCAGGATGATCCAAAGTAAGAGGCTAAACCTATGGGGAACATATGATGCTCCTCAAGGCAGTAGTAGTTGATCCGATGACACTCGCTGTAACCAAACAAGGCTCCAGGCCAATGTTCGACCGGCCTACTACATTTGCATACAGAAAAATGTCGAAATAAATAAAAGACAAAAAATAGGTTAACAGAAAAGATTATTTGGACATTTTAAATGTATTCACACATGTATTTATACATTAAGTTATTGTTATTTCTTTATATACTGTAATTTATCGTCTTCCATAGTGAAGTGGTATGATTTAGCCTCTTATAATATGTCATTTTGTTAATTCTTGAAGCCGGACAGTTTGGATTAGGATATTAGGATGCAAATGTTTCAAAGTATGGAACAACAGGAGGTAGAAGGGCCTCAGTAGTATCAGTAGAAACATCACAAAGTTGTCTTTTGATATTACAAAGATATTATTACGATACGTAGCAAGGGTTACCAGGAGGGAAATTCAATTTCTATATGTTAAATCAATGTTAAAAAATGTTAATACCCCAAAAGAATTAATGAAAGTTTATATGTTCCTTGCAATAAATATCAAAATAAGAACAAAATGAAGTTGTTGTTTTTTTATAACCAACAATACTCAATAGAGATGATGGCAAACACTTAGTAATTTAGCTCTGTTTCTATTTTTTTGTATACATTTTTTGTATTTTTATTTGTATTTTATATTCTTTACTTGATACAACATAACAACATGACATAATAAATACTCCAGAGCAGGAAAAGGACCCAAAAGCAGGAATAGAAATGACTCAATGAACAGACTCGGTGTGACAGTAGACGAGGTCGGCCCTAGTTTTTAGAGTAAATGATGCACAAACAAGGTTGAGGACAGAATGTATTGTGAGTCTGGTCAAGTACTGCTTGTTAGATTCAGCAGCACTAAATATTGCAACATCAATTTCATCTAAAATTGTGTTGACAAATCAAAAGTTGTCAAAAATAATTCTGTTTTTTTTAATAATTCACACGAAAATAATGAATTATTTAGTTATTTTCCTGCTTTTTCTTTTAGTTTGCAATTATGGATAACAACAAGATGGTTGACGGCAACATATGAGATTCTTTACAAATCATCATTTACATTCAGTAAACATTTCTGCGCCATATCTGGATCACACTCGAATTATACGTGTTCAAGTTCCACCGAATGCTTTTCTTTGGATTTTGCTCGTCTTGCTTTTTTATTGATATGCTGTTGGACTAACAAACATAAAATCTACTAAGACCTCTGATCTGTTCTATTGACCATTATCATCGCCACAAGGTTTTTTTTCAATGTTGCATTTTTATGTTTCAGTGGTTGAGAAACCTGTTTACATTCCGGGCCGTATAGTTCATCCGTCTCTGCCGCTCAGTCGGCTTCCAAAGCGCTGTATAGATTTCTTTCAGCTGATGAAATTAAAAAGACAGCAGTGTGTGTGTGGTGTGCCTTCCAGCAACGCGATTTGCCTGCA
Source organism: Callionymus lyra (assembly GCF_982586985.1). Lineage (NCBI taxonomy): Eukaryota > Metazoa > Chordata > Actinopteri > Syngnathiformes > Callionymidae > Callionymus > Callionymus lyra. The sequence goes on from NC_141818.1 coordinate 15,845,397, forward strand.
AGTTCACGATACGGGTTGAGAGGGGAGTTCCTTTGGGGGGGATTAAATAGCTCCTTCTCTTCCATCCCTCCTCCCCTTCCTCCGACACTCGCGGAAGACAAACAGCTCGCAGGGCTGCACTGTACTCTCACCACATGTTTCGCCACGGCACCGCTCACAGGTAACAATAAGCCGAGGCCAAAGGTTAAGAGGGATTGTTGGAGTTGGGATCCTGATGCGTTTCTCTGGCAAACATTATGCACACCGGGCAAAGGGAAGAGCGCCCATGGTATCGCTGGGAGAAAGACGAGTGCAAGAGACGCATCTCGTTGGCTCTGATGTGCAGCAGATCAAGGCGGAGGCAGGTCTGACAGAGAGATGGTGGGATGGCCTATAGGTTAGGACACTCTCGCTTTCCACGGGTCCACAACTGACGCGGTTCAGGCAGGGAAGAGGGAGATTGTGCTGTCTTGTGGCAAACCAACACCGCACATTCAGGGATTCTTGACAGATCTGTCTACTTCTTTTTTTTTTTTCTTTCAGCCAGAAGAGTATAAGGTAGAGAGGAGCTGCCCGTCATGGCTACTTTTGTTTTTTTTACTGAATCAAGATGTCGGATGGAAAGTATTGGACAGATTTCGGTATTCCGACTCGGTTGATAATATCCACTTCCTCTTGCTGAACTGGACTTTTTAAATTCTACTCATACAATGAACAACAATTCATCTAAAGAAAACGGTTGACAGGTTTATTATAGCTATTACCAAACTTTTGATCTCGATCTGACTACATATGTTTACAACAAGCATTACTTCCTGTGACCACATCAGAAGGAAAGACTATTTTATTTATCCATTTATTGTCATCTGTTAATGTTGAGACAACAATTTTTGACTTTTCTACATTTTGGATGCAGTCGAAGTCCAATTAAATTTTTCACTTTTGTGGTTTATCCGAGTATCCTCCACTTTTGACTCGAAAAGGTTAAAAAAATGAAATTTCTTAACTAGAAGTGACACAGAATGTTGTTTAAAAATGTAAAGGTATATAACCAAAATATAAATAAGTAAAAAAAATAAGTGTTATTAATATATTTATGTTTAAATTTTATTGAAATGGGGGTCTTCTGCCTTCATTTCCGCCCCCTTATATTTGGTGGATGTGACTAAAATTCTCCCTTACTTAGTATGTTATATATATAATTTAACTTTCAAGGAGATTGGAGATATTATAATTTTAAAAGAGGGTCTTGTGCCTCATGTCCCTTGACCTGATCATTAAGATCAGACAAAGACACACACATGGACATACTGTTTTAGAAATCAAAGCACAAACATTATTAATATTATTAATTTTACATTTTCATATAAGAATTATAAATGGATGATGTTCATGCGTTACTGGTGGTTTTCCACATTTGGATTTGGTCTCTATTTGTTCCATTTAATCCATAGTGAAAGTCTACCTTTGTCACACCCGCTCCAGCTTCCTCCTCACTCTTTGAATGGGAAGATTATCTATTTAATCTCTTAATCACACTCTGTGCACACATGTTTGGTCCCGTGCCTAAAACCTTTGTCCCGATCAGACGTACCATCGCCACCTTTCCTGATTATTCCCTCTAACCCCCAGATAAAAGTCACATTTACACATGTTCCTCTCTGGCTGCCAGCGCATTACACCTCTAATGCCCTGCTGTTATCAGAACCAAGACCAATGGTGAATAAAAGTCATTGTTAAAATATGCAGATCTCCAAATACACCTTTTAAAACAAATGTATTCAGAATGAAGCAATTTTAACGCCACGGCGTGGATTAGCTTACTCCACATTTTCCACAGTATATGTTCTCTGGAAGTAGGAATTAAAAATGAAGATACTTTTTGGCCTGAAATTGCTATTCAAACAATTATGTGCTTAGTTACTTCCAACAAATGCATTTCACATTATTGTTTTGCTCATAGCAAAGCACCCAAAAGACTAAAACCTTTCATTCCAGCAAAGGCCGCTATTGGTCACCATCAATAAAAGCATAAAAGCATTTATTTCCCACGTTTGTCAAATTAACAGCATACTCCATCTCCCATAGGACTTGTAAGGTTCATTAACCTTTCTGTGAAGTGCGACAGGTTTTCAGCAGTTAGCATAACCTCTGTCTCACTCCTGCCTCAATTATAATAGAAGAATTAAACATGCCGGTGATTCAAAACAGTAATGCTGCCTCTTAAATCCCTTTGTAGCAGCTCTCTGTTGTTAATGACTAAAGACACTGAATGAACTATGGCGTTAACAGCCGCGCTAACAACTGCAGGGAAGCAAAGGAAATTGTTCCCCTTTAAAGCATGAAACACTGTTCATTTTCTGCTTAATGTTAGATTTATTATAACAACTTTCATCGACACATTATGTATTTGTATATCTTTGTAATATGGATGATACACAGAGACAAACGTCAGGCTTGCTAGTTACATCTATTGTGTCTATGATATCAATACATGTAGCGCTGCCCTCTGTTACTAGTTCATTACATTCATGGACAGAATTAATTGGAATCTATTATTGGATGTATTGCTCTCAAGATCTCCTCTGCTTTCTTTGTGGATGATGTTGGCCTGTCGGCTCCATCGAGCAGAGACCTCCAACTGTCACTGGAATGGTTCCAAGCAGAGTGTGAAGCGGTTGCAGATCAGGATCAGCTCTTAGGTTCAACAAACCGGAGATTGACAGATGTATCAGTGCAGACTCGTTGACGACGCTGCATCTGTTTGTCCTGGTGGAGATAGAGCTGAGCCAGAAGGAGAGACCGTTTCCCTACTTAAAAGTAGGACAATTCAAGGGTCTGGACCTGCTGATGAACCTTATATAATGTCTTTCAGTGTGAAAAGAGCCAAAGATTTTAAAATTCCAAGTGGTTAAAAATGTCAATATGAATATTTTGGCAAAAAATGTTGCTATTGTGTAACAATGCACTTACTGTTTTCAAAATATATATTTTATGGACTAAAACGTACACAAACTACCCTTAAAATAAACAACGTCTTAACACAGACCAGGTTTGGGATTTGTTGTGTTGCTACTGTCCAACTTAAAACCAAATTTAGGAATCAAACTGTAGCTGTGTGTGTGTGTGTGTGTGTGTGTGTGTGTTGGCCTCTCATTTTTTATGTGACTTTACTGACCAATAAACACTTCTTTTTTTCCATAGAAACTGTCGTCAGATAAGAACCTTGGTATACCTTGGTATGGTCTGATGCAATTTTAAACTTGCTCTTTTTTTTCCTTTTTCTATTGCTTTCTTAAATAATATTTCATTTTTTCTAATATATATATATATATATATATATATATATACACTATATATTTAGTTGTTGTAAAAATTAAATTTCTTTGGTTTTAAAAAATCTTTTAAAATCTAGCATCCAATCCAAAGTTATATAATAAAATTCATGACTGAAAAGGATTACTGTTTATATATCCAAGTATCAACGTATTAAAAAATAAGATTATTTTAATAAAAAACATATTCATTAACTTCCATTTATATACCATAATTTGCAAAAATCTTAACTCAGTCTGTCTATGACAGTTTAATATATATATTTAATGTATTGAAAATGATACAAAAACATATAACATTTGATTTTTTAAAGCTAAATTGATGAATTCAATTGTTTCAACATAATATTACAAGAAACAGTTTAGTTATTCCAATAATGGCTCTACAAAAAAAAGTGTTTTTCAATTTTGTCTCATCCAGTTCGGGCCTCTGAAGTCAAACGAATTGACCTCGCACAAACTTGATCAATTACACGCCTGTTGATCTTTTTTAATTTCTTAATAATTAAATTAACATCCACCTCCTCACACGCTCACTTTTGTCCTCCTCCGTAACCCAGCCCACGACCATCACGTACTCATTTGTCAGCGTTCACACTTCAAAAAAAACTGTTTAAAATACATGCCATTGACTTGTTTAATGAGCGTGAACTCCCGCCCCCTTCCCCTGGTCCTCCTCGCTCCTGTTAATGAAGGAAGAAGCGACTGCCTTTCATGGTTTTTACGAGTCCCGGTGTCAGCGGCGCCCGTACTACAGGCAAACTTGTCGGCAACGCTCGGGCTGGGATTTTCCAGAGCCACCCCCGTCGGTGGGAAGCCCTACATGGGGACATGTCATCGCCTTGTTTGCTTGTTGTGCTGATAAAGCTGGGGGTTGGTTGGTGCGAGTGGGCAGCTTTGTTCAGGTTCCAGGATTCCCTTCAAAATGAGTCAGCAACGCCCGCACATAAACCAACTGTTACCTTGGGAACTCGGGCCTGGGTTTCCCTTGACGGCGTAAAAAAAAAAAAAAGTAGCGACTCATCAGCACCCAACGATAACAGGTTTGCGTTGAAGCCGGACCCACGTTGGATGAAATTAGTCTCTTAATCTGCTCTCACTTTTGGGCCTGACGGGGCAGCGCAGGCCAATCTGGTCCGTCGTGGACGAGATGACCAGACCAGCACTTTGCATTTACAATGTATGCAAATGAGAGCGGATAAATGAGGGCGATAATGAGTTTTTGGGGGGTTCGTTTTTTAAGTCACTGGGGTGCGTAATAGCCCCTCGTCATTTAATGAACCCCCATGTAGGTTTCGGCGTATTAGTGTCAGGTGATGTCAGCGATGGCTGAAGTTCACTTAATAAGTGGACTGTTTACGTTTGCTGCCGCTTCATTACTGGAGTCAAATGAGCTGTAAACCCATTAGTCGGGTTGGAAATTGTTAAATGGGTTCATTTGTTGATGCGTTCAAGCATGTCATGGGTGACTCCCCCACTGGCTTCACCCCCCGACTGAGGCCGATCCAGCCTCGTGATCACCATGAGCTCGTCGCGCCGCCTGTCCAACATGAAACGCCGGCGCTTGTCGACCCGGGTCAGCTACAGTTGGAGGTCACCATGTCATGCCAACTGTTTCTTGATGTGCTTTTGTGTTTAACTGACATGTCACAATTTCAACATGCTTTATAGAGATTCAAATGTATTTATTACAAAACTTACTTGATTTTCTTGTTATCTTTAAGTGATGGTTCACCTCAAAATTAGACTTCTCATTTTCTACTCACCCTCTTGTCAAATGGTTGGGATTATTTTCAGAGTAATCTGTTCCTTTTTTAGAGTTATGGGTAAAAAGGAATGTTCATTTTATTGTAGCGACTGGAGCTCGATTTTCTTGGTCCATCTTTTATTGAAGCCTCGACTAGAAGAATTGTTCTGGAAAAATATTATATTCTTGTTTGTGGCAGACGTTTAAAGAATAAAAAGCGGTTTAAACCAAAAGTAAATATCGTGAGCACTTCCAGTGTAGACAGTAGACTGTCTGCACTCTGGAAGCTCTCAGGATATTTTCGTCGTCGCTTCATTCAGAAGAACATATGTTTTTGTCTATAACTGTAAAACGGAACAGATTATTTTGAAAAAAAATCCCAACCATTAGTCGACATGAGGGTGAGTAGAAAATGAGTGAAGTTTGAATTTTGGGTGAAATATTACTTTAGGATTATGTTCCTTTTTATGTAGATTACTGTTCATGTTAACTAGGCTTTTATGGTAAAAATCATACAGAGGTACAGAGAGTAAAAAAGATGAAGGAACATATTTACTGGGAATGCGTTGTGTGTATATAATAATAATTATAATAATAATGATTTACAAGGTGCTACAAGCAAACAACTTCAGTTGAAATACTGATGTGTGTATGTATATATATATATATATATATATTATATATATATTAGTGTTTGGCCTGCCACTTGGTTTGCTTAAAGATTAGGGCCCTATGTGTGAGTTTGACACCCAAGTATCATATTGACCCGAACATGATATAGAGTTTAAGTCACATTTAACCACAAATCATCATAAAGTTGTTGTTTTTTTATTTTGAGTAAAGCTCCCACCATTACTCACACTGGTCAAGGGGGGAAATAAAAGTGTTTTTGATTGGCCTTTCTGTTGAGCGTACTCTCAAATACCATTTTATGTTTGTACTTTGGTCTTGTTGTCTCGTAGTTTTGTGCGTCAACTGTTTAACGGTAGACATGCGTCAGAGGTTTTAAGAGGTTTCGCTAAAAACGCTCGTACACTAACGCCTTAAATTGCATATTCATTGCATCAAAGTACAACCTAGGTAACACGCTTAATTGAACACAAAAGACAAACCATTGAGGAATCATCTTGATCAAATAAATTTGTACTTTTTTTTACAAACGCTTTGAAAGGGTTTTAGCTCCTGGTTATGTTATTTCTGCTGCGGACAAAATCGAGATAAAGAATGTATTTTTCTGTTCTCTTAACAAGTTACCAAACTTTCTATGTGCTAATAATAGTTTAACTACACAAGCTATTGTACTTGGTGTTGTTTTTCTTTACCGACACATTTTTTATCTTTTTTTATAGCCCAAATTTATTTTTTTGAGGTGACATCTTGTCTTTAAAATAACTTTCTTTGGATACAAGCAGATGAGTTTTTTAGAAAAGTCTTTGTATGTCCTTGGTTGATTTTAACTCTGCATAGTTACTGTTCCTTTGAGAAAAAAATCCTAAATATAGTAAGTATATAAGTAAGTAAAGGTTATTTGTAAAGCGCCATTAAAATATATACTATAAACATAGAGAACTTTATTAAGAAAATGACATTATTCTTTAATGAAGTATTTTCCAAGACCTGAAAATGGGACCGAGTCTTAATTGACAATTACCCTGAAAATGAATGGGCTGATGAAAGGAGGACGAGGAGGCAGTCATCAGCACTTGGCTGGAGGAGAATACGCGGGGGGAGGGGGTGCATGTGGCGGTACAAGTCCAGCCTCAGAAATAGAGCTGTGAACACCATCTGTCATGCTCTCTCTCCCCGTCTGTTAGCCTGACTGCAAGGAGAAGAGAGAACGATGCTCTCAGGACTGCATTAGACGGACGTGGGTTGCTGACTGTCGTAGGTGTGGGTTTACAGGGGGGGTACCGGGGCGAGGGGGAGGAGAGTGGCGTGGATACAAGAAGGTGCATGAGTAACTCGCGCCGACAAAAGGGAAGCACGCACCCACACGGATAAGGAGAAGAGTTGCCGGACGAAGTGGGTATTCCTGGTGAAACCGCACCCTTGCGCCCACCCACCACCTCCTCGTACCCACAGGCTCCCGTTAGAGGATTCCTCTCGGAAGTTATGGAGATACATTACTCAAACGCATTGCTCATCCGCCTCTCCGTGACCGAGAGGACGCACTCGTATCGTGAGAAATATTCAACTCCATCCCGAACCAAAGGATCAATATTCATTGTCCTGGATTAGGGACGTGATTCCTAATTGAAGAAGAAGAAAGTGAAGAGGATGATGAGCCCAGTTATGTGGCCTTATGTACGATCTGTTCATTATTTAAAACACAATTAAAACTACATGTACAATAGATTCCTAAGACTAAAGGCAGGTAAATAATATTTGAAATAAATATGATGCTGAAAGAATTTTTTTGGAGTATAATTATTTTGGTTTTAGTTACTTATGTGACTGGAAATAATTCAACAAGAGCAATATTATTTAATAAATATTAACATTTAATTACTTTTTAACAAAAAAAGATTGTTAACTTTATATTATTCACCGACAATCACAAAGGAACATACTTTTAGTTCAACTTTGAACCACTTAAAATGTGTTTTTCTTTAAAAATAGATCAATTAAACATTCATTTTATTGCAATCATTAACAGAATTGCATCTTTATATTCAATGCAATAACATGAACTATAACTGTTTGTATATAATCGCAGTTGTTTCTTTTGTACGTTGAAATGAAAACGCAGCGTCGGACGAGCATCTCTCGCAGCGAGTCGAGCGATTACGTGAACGCGGTGCTTTTGGTGGATTTTGAGTCATCCTTTGCTCATAATGTGTAGGTTGTGCACAATGTTTCCCTTTTTCTGTGTGTCAGAGAGTGAGGTATAGGTAAATATGAAGTGGAGAGGGGATCTGAAGTGGCTGTGAGAGCAGTGATGCATGGATATCAACGCTCTCTCATCCACTGTCCACAAACTCTTTTGTTTTATTGAGATTTGGATGAAATAAACTGCGTGAATATATGTTTGGATAGTGATATAGTTTCAATAAAAGTCATGTATTATGAATAAACTTCCTGTCCAGTCATCATTTTCAGCTAATGTTTGATCTACTGGGATTCAAAGTCATTAAAAAGTGGTCACTGATATTGTAAAACTAACTTTGGGTGTTTTATTACGTTTATTTCCGGCAATTAAACATCCATCTCCGTTTTTTTTCTTCCTCTCCCACTGCTGGGGGTTCCCTTTCAAGCTAAATAACTGGTAAATCCCCATATTTGAGGAAGTCAGGTGACGATACTTTCAACCTTTGTCATGTCTGCTCCATCCATCATATTCTATATCCTGTGGGCAGGGATGTGTGGTTAGAGCTGTTACCTCACAAGACGTTTTTGTTCCCCCTTATCCCTCCTACATAGTTCTGACATCCACACTGACAACATTTAGATCCTTCTCTTCTTGACTTTTAGTCCAATGTAGCAACAACTGGTCAATGTTGTTGTTGTTTTCTTCTCTGTTATATTTGTTTTTTTAACAACCCAATGACAACAAAAGCTTTTTTTATTTTTTATAAAATCTGTGAAACTAGTTTTACTCTAGCAAGACAGAAGTCAGGCAGTTAGTTTTTTTTAATTTATGATAAAAATCTATTGTCTCTTGTTACGTTGTCGGCAGTGATGTGGAGTCTGAGGATGTGGTTGTTAGTTTTTAACCAGAAGAGTCAGTCCATTTACCCCCAAAGTTGTTCGTTACTCAAAGATGGAAGATAAGAATCAGAGTAAAGAACGAACAAACCGATGAAGAAAAAAAGCTTAAATATGAAGTGAAAACTTGAATGAATTGATTTTTCTTTTAAACTATGTTAAAAAATTGTTAAGAAAACCAAAAACTGCTATACTTAAATTATGTAATATGTAATTTTAAATACCACTATTAAAATAAATAAATAAATGTGATATCAATGCATTTTATTTTTAAAAAAAAAATGTGATTGTTAAGCAAGAATGAAATGAAAAACAGAGAAAAAGTTCCAAAGCATAAAACTTTCGAAGGTCATATTGAGACGTCCTCCAGCATGCTCGGGTCTGAATAAACTGATTCATAGATTGATCTGGACCAGGGTTGTCAAACTCAATCACACAACATCTCTCCAGAGTTAGAGTTTTGGGACAAGAAAAAAGTATATTTAACAAATGATCTGACAAGAAGTGCGAGTCTGATGGTGATATGGTCGATATCTGTGTTTGTTCTCCCATCAAACTCCTTTCCTTCAATGTCGTTTTTACTTTTTAAAAAATGTAATCTCTGTGCAATTGTTGGATTAGAAAATATCTGTTCCTCATCTTATCTAAAAGACCTAAAACATGAACATTAATCTCAATGACTCTGGTCCAGATTTGGCCGCCAGGCCTTGAGTTTTGGCGACACGATAACATTCACTAGTTTAAGTCGCACAGTTTTCAAACACAGTTTTCTGTAGATACATATATATGTATATCTCATACAGAATAATGAAACTCCTCTTAATGCATCTAAAGGTCACATGAAAATGTTGGTGGCGAATATATTCCACCAGTCACTTGTGTGGAGAGTCACTGTGACTCGTGCATTGACAGCGAGTGTATGGAAGAGATGGAAGCGCTCCTTGGTAACGGCTCAGATAATGAATCTCTGCCAGATCGTTTTCATCGTTCAGCTGTTGAAATGATATACTGAGCAAACATCCTCGACACCATCGCCGCTCATCCTCCGATGATGGAGACGTTTAAATATTGTTTCCGCTTTTCATTCGGCACGTCATTATGAAGGTGCTAATGGTGTGTAAATATGCTACTTCGTTTTAATAACCTCCATGTTTAACGGCTTCCTTTTCTGACTCAAACTAAAAAAATATTTAAAAAAGTTGTTTTTCAAAATGGAAACAATGTGCTCGTGTTTCAAATCACATACATATTCACTATTTGTTGTTAAAAAAAAAAAAAGCTGCATAAGTTTTGCTTCTTAATAAGTAGTTGTTAGTTTCAGTCATTTTTGCAGCTTGATGAGCCACTCGTTAAAAATAAAGAATGTAATGTCTGCGTGAAAAGTGAAGTAATGAATATGGATTTTGTAAAAATGACACAGAGAGAGCAAAAGCTGTTTCTAAAAAGCTGCCACTACACAGTATGAGATGCAAAAGATAAGGTAAGAAACTTTAGTGTCATTGCAAAGTTTACAATTACATTCCATTACGTTGACGCAGTTTAAAGAATAACTTCAAACTAATGTTTAATTTCAGATTAAGTGAGAGAATATTTGTGTACCAGGTAGAGCTCAGGGATCAAAAACTAAAAAGGTTTTTTTATATTTCAAATTTGGTGAAATGATTATTAAAAGTTACCGTATAGAACTGAACTGATCGTCTTGAATGAATATAATTTTGAATCCATCTATCAATATGTTATTACACAATTTAAAGAAAATTAATTTCAGCCCTTTTATGTCCTTGAAGTGGCCTTTTCAAAAAGATTAGTGACCCCTGCTGTAGGAAAAGAGTCAGCCTGCCCGAACCAGTGCATCATAATGATGTGTTCTCAAGATATATATTTATTTTTATATATTTATATTTATATATTTATATTTATTTTGTCTTAATTGGGTTATTTAATACAAAAATAATGGAAATCTTTTAATTTTAAGAAAAAAAAGATACACATTTAATATATATATATATATATTTTTAAATTAATATAGAAAGCAGGCCCTATACCCTTGACCCTTGACCCCAAACAGGTAACAACCTTCTTGCTGTGAAGCTGCAGCTCCAACCTCTGTAATAAAACAGCCAACAAAGCAAACATGAGTCGCTCTTCACTAGTTACTGAAGCTTAGAGTCAACTGTTGCAGTGCATTTTGGGACAGGTTTTGAGTTCAGGATCAAACCTATTTAATAAAGTATATCCTGAAGGAATATTGTGAGCGTTCGGTCGGGGGAAGCGATGAGCAGGAACTCGAGCATAACAGCATATACATAATAAATACAATTTTATCAACTGGACATTTTTGTGAATAAATATAATTAACACAGCAAGAGGCTGCCAATCATTGAGCGGTCAGAAGTTTTCACACTCTGTGGCCCGCCCCCACATCAGGGTCCCCCCGGGAGGCCGCCCACCATGTGAGAATTTCCTGTAGATTAGTGCGAGCGAGTCGCGGCTCCTTCTTGAACATCAGAAGTCGGTGAACCCGTTGTGAGACCTGCCCTGCAACAGACCGAGCACCACTCAGCCATCTTATCGTCTCGTGTAAATATGATAAAATCCACGTCTGCATGTCATTGACTCTCCTCTTATTGTTTGGCTTCATTTCAATACTGCATTAATTCACGGCCGCTTTTAATCTGTGCACCGTAACTAAATTAAAAGGGCAGAGGGTTCCGCGCGAGTGAGAGGGAGATCCGAGGATGAAGACGGGAGGAATTTGTTGCACGCTCAAATGTTGACTACCTGTTGCTATGGCGATGGGTTTGGATCCTGCAGGCTGCAGGACTCTGGGCATTCTAAATAAAGCTTGTTTTCACACTGATCAGTGGATGCAGATTCTCACAGTGAAACATGATCGTCTGAATGTTCCCAGTCTGCCTTTACACTTGAGCGGCTCAGACGCTGGTACGAGTCCACCGAACTAAAGCGTCTATCTTTCAGAAGAACATTTACCTCAGGGAATTTAATCTGAATGTTTCCTCGAGATGCATTACATTTAAATTCTGGTTGTATTGATAGAAAACCTACATTTACTAAGGCATAGATGTCACTTGTGATGCAACAAAAAATATATACATTTAAAAATAAAATTGAAAAATACATTTAATAAATTGAATAAAATAATAATATAATTTTAATCTTACATTTTAAAGTAAATTTATACTATCAGAGCAACAAGATGGCTTAAACTTACACATTTTAAAAACGCAAATCTTTCTTAAGATAAATAAAGACAAGAAATAACTATGTTTCTATGATTGCAATTGATTTTCTTTTGTAAAAAGAGTGTTTTATTCTGATTAATATAAAAAGGAGAGACAGTTAAAGAGAAAATAAGATGATATTGTACTTATTCCGACCCATTTTATTTATTATCTTTCATTTTTTATGTATTACTGTAATAATTTGTGACTAAATTGGTTATATTTGGTCACTACCTCAAAGTGTGATGATTCAGATTAATTATAAAATCGATGTTGCGAGGTAAAAGCAGGTTTATAATTTTTTTTTCATTCTGTTCATTTATGTGTTTTTGCATTGCTTTACTTTTAATTATGTCTTTAATAAATAACCCTGGAGAAACCCTCAATATGAATTTAATCGTCATAACTGTGAGTGATGTCCTTGTTATTCACATCATTGTGTATTCGTACCCATATTTCCTGCTGTGATAACCTGCTTTAGAAACACAATTGTAACAGTTTCAGTTCAGTTCAGAGTCAAGTGTTCGACTTGTTCCTCTGTGGCAGAAATAAAAGAGGAAGGAAGTGTAAATGTGAGGCTGCACCATAAAAGTCTCGACTAAAACACTTTTCTTTAAGTCTCCGGTTAGATTCCATAAATCACTGAGATCAAACCCTTGTCTTTTATTACGGAGATGATAACTGCAGGTGCTAAAGGTTTATGTTGAATCCCCACGGTGGCTTATGACGTTTTTTTTGTAGCCACAAAACTACGAACAAAAGGTTTATGGCGTCTGTCCAATTACGACCTGATTTATTTAACTGTGTAGATAAACATGTTCTTCAGTGGTTTGCAGCCCCCGACGTGCATCACCGTTGTCTCCCTGTAGGGGGCGCCTGTGAATGGAGTAAGGCAGACACAGGTGCTGAGAGCAGATATTTGATGCTCGTGATGGGGACTTCCATGTTTACCTCAAGTGGGTTTGGGGCCATTTCACAGACAACATATTTAGTCCTTTTCCTCCCACTCAAGGATGCAGCGGCTTCTCGCGCGCAGCCAAGTCTATTAAACAAACATCCCTGCGTGCTGCATAAAGTGTGTGACTGCGCTCCTGCCAGCCAACTTTAATCTGACAAATATACAGTGAAAGATATTTTTGCTGCATTTTGGGATGCAATTTCTGTCTGTCTGGAATTCGATATTTTGATTCTCGCTGCCAAAATAAAATATTTTTTTTCCATCCTAATTGAGCTGAATGTCGCTCAGAGGCTGTGTCACCGTTGGAGTCGTTCGACTCTTAAATCCTGTTGAGCTCAAGCTCGGGTAAACGGTTGCGTCAGGGAGAGCCGTCCCGCAGTGGTTCAGATATTTGTCGGGAACTTTTTCGTTTGATGCGGTGGAGGCTGATTTGGCCCTGGGAACACAGGGTGACGCCACATGATATGGAGAACCTTCAGCAAAATGTTTGGTCTCCGCTCAAACCACATTGTATCACAGCACAATAACTCCCGAGTCGTTTACCTTCAATGAGGACGTTGTGTTTTGATAGCGCTCGTCTGCGCGTCCAACAGGATTTTATGCTGCATTATTGTCCACAGAGGAACCCACTTAATTGAGGCTTAACATTTCAGAAATACTCTTTAACGGCCATTGTCGTGTACAATCGTATGTTTCTACAATACAGTTGAGAATGAGAGTCACTGCTTTTTTTTTTCCTTCCTGACCTGTTGATGTTTGACTCCACAGGGAGCTGGTCTGGCTCAAGGACGGGCTCAAGGAAACACCTTGACAGGTGAGTTTTGAAATCCTAAATGGTTGAATGAAAAGAACACACATGTACTGAGCAGGAACTGGACAAGCCAGCCATAATTATAGTGGATCACAATCTTATGAACCCTGTGTTGAAGATCCACTCGCCAAAGGCGGGATTTAAAACTCAATAAATGTTTATCGTGTCAATAATTTTAAAATATCATCTGAAAGCAGAGGACCAGGGGGTCTGTGCTCGTATAACATACATTACGGTAGACCCCACCATTCACAGATCAGATTTACTGGTTTAACCCGAGAACTAATATTTCTGAAATTGAAAAAAGTTGCTGTGTTTGATATCAATGATATGATTTCGAATCTCATTCAAAACTCTTAGTAAGAGCAGGACGTTCCAGGCTGTTCAGTTGTACTACACTAGTTAAAAAAAATACCTTCACACTACATTTAACAAGTGAAAAACTAAATGAGTGGCTATTGAAAAATGATTACGTAGAATAATGTCATTTATCTTGGAAAAGTCCTCGGTTATAACCTTTTTTTTTAACATTTCTACAGCCATTAAAATGAAAATAAAAAGCAAAAACTCTGTGTATATTTGCATTCATTCAATACTTTAGAATACTAGATATAATTACCAAAAGGAAGTTGGTCTGACGAAATGGAGTTAAAAGAGATTTAAAAAAAAGTTCAGTAAAATGTCGCACATTCAGGTAACATGTAAAAGGAGAAAAACCAAACTTTCATGATGAGGATCAGGGACGTCAAAATGATTAACACAAAATAGTTGAATCTTATTTAATAACAATAAAATGATCTAAGTGGAAGTGAAGTCAATTCCCATTTCGACTTTTTAAGGCTAATTTAAGTATAAATCTCCTCAAAGTATTGACTCCACATTAAAAGACACTGAAAACACAAACATACATCATCAAAATCCTTCCTTCACCATCTGAATCAGTCATTAAATGAAAGTTTCCAGATTAATCATGATTAAAAATCATCATCTAGGGAAGAACCTGTTGAACGGCAGAGATGAAATACTGTGATAGTCGAGGGTGAAGCTTTGGTACTTAAGAGATGAATTAAGAATGAATTTACACCTTTTAAAGCATTTCTTTTTGGAAGTGGATCAAGAAATTTGTTTTAGACAAAACACAATGTCAGTGTTTTTCTATTTGTGGAAATATATACGAGAATTTGACAGGATTTTAGTGATTGATAAGTGTCTGAATTCTTTGTACTATTAATGGAGGGGAATGTTCTTCAAGAAAAACACAAACGGAAAAAAATGTATTCTATTAAAACTGATTGTATTTATTTTTTAATGCATTTTTTAAAATACCAAAAAACAGTCTCTGGATCAGCTGATCATCCAACATTCTATCACATTTTTTTAGGGGTTTCTTTTTAACTATTTTAGCTTTGCTGTTGCAGATTACAGACCTCCGACTCCCCCTCGCGAAACTGGCTTCCACCGCTACCAGTTCCTGTTGTTCGAGCAGCCCTCCGACACGCCGGTGTCTCTGACGGAGCAGGAGGCGTCGTACAGAGGTAAAGTGTCCGCACGATATCCACAGCCAAACATTTATCCTTCATTTATTATAACCGTAGAGTTTTTTTGTTGATATTCTATTTTGCGTTTGACTCCTTAAGTTTCAGCCGGATGATTTAATTATTCTCTAATTGGGTTGTGTGGGCTTAATCCAATATTTAAAATTGAAAAAAAAAAGAAAACGTTTATGGTGTCAACAAATGTATCAGTCACAGTATTTACCGCTATTTATAACAAGCAATTGGATTTATGAAATGGTGTCCTACGATGTTCGATTGCGTCTTAACCCCGGGTTTGACTTCCTCAGCGGGAACAGATGTCATCATGCATAATGCAAAAACAATCCTCGGCATTTCATGTTGCTTTAGGAAGATTATTTTCTCTAAGTGCCTGAACTTAACTAGAAATGTTAATGAGGTTAGTGAGTAAGTCTTTTTTCAGTGTTAATGCCTGCAGGTCAGGACGAGTATTTGTGGCTCCCACGCACACCTGCACCGGTCTGACCAGATCTCATTACACATTAGCCTCCTTATTAATTGAATCCGTTTCTAAGCCTTCTATTGCAAATATCTTCACCACTATTGATGCTCAATAATCCTACCAGCATTTAGGGAAATTGAAAAAAAACACATATTGTGCCATTAAATCATCATGAGTCTCAATAAGTTTATTTCTACTAATCCTAATTTACAACATCAATGATGCCAAACTTTCATCCCTTGTGTCTTCAGGTGAGTTTTTTTGTTTTGTTTTGTTCCCCAAAGTGTCTGGCAAACAACCTCACAGGAGGCGTGTCCGTCTGTCTCCCCCACTTGCATCGACGGCGGGTGATTTGGGGGGAAAACCGGGTGTTTTTTTCCGACGTCAGGTGGTGCAGCCGTACATGAGCGGATCTGCCAGTCTCCACTTCTTGACAGACACGTCAACAAGAATTGCGGGCGCATCAGAGTGAGGCCCCGTTTGATGTCACAATAGATGCATCTGATCTCACTTCTGAGGGGAAACATTTGAATGTGACGCGCCTGATTGCTTAGCGTTGAAAAAGAAACACAGAAGTTCATTTTTGTAGGAAATAAAGAAGTCGTGTCACGTGATTCAGAAGATGAAGGTCCACTAGTTATTGATTATTTGACTGTATTCCTTTTTTAAATCAGGATTAAATACCTATTGAAGCTACGTTTGATTACAATCCCTGTTTCCTATGAATATCTTCTGAGACAAAATGTTTTTTTTAATAATTCACCATTTTTTATGAGGATATTACTCCTGCATGCTTTGTTTTTTTTTACAAAATCAATCTAATCCTAAATCTGGGGTTTCGAACTTGTGGCCCGGGGGCCAATGCAGTCCGTTTCTGAGGGCCCCAATTTACGTTCAAGTTTAGTATTAGGTTGGTACCTGTGTCACGTTGAGTTAATGGAAGTAAATATATAACAGATTAACTCTCTAACAAGTCGCCTGATGAACACTCGCTATTCACCCGCTTCCTGTGTGGGACAGTGGTACTTCAGAATAAAAGCCTTTTGGATCAAACTCATTAAACATCTCCCTTTTCTTAGACATTAAACCGTTATTTTCAGTTACTCCATTTAAATAAATATAAAAGTGACAGAAAGACAAAATTCAGAACTTTTCTGCAGAACCTTTTTCTTATAATCATCAAATCTTTCCAGGTAATGGTTAAGAAATAATGTCAAATGGTATCACTGCTAAACGTGATATGATGTATGTTGTGAAATAATCTGTGAAATCATCTTGACCTTTTTGACACAAGCCATCTATTGAACATAACCTCATACAACCCTTTAAATGACTCAATCCAAAACAGGAAGTAAACAAAACACATGGAAACCATTGGCCTGTAGGCTGGTCTCAACTCTGGCGACCCACCTGGGCAATTCAATGTTGGACTAGTCCAGATTAATCCTAATAAAGATAAGAAGCAAGAGAACCACACCTGTCAAGTTCTTGAGGAAAATGCTGAGCAAACTGGTTTCATGGTGTTGTATTGACTTCCTGTTCTGGAGTCTTTGAGCAAATATATAATAGACGTCTTGTGTCAAAAAGTTTGTCCACTCGTCATGATTTCACCGATGAAACACACTCTGTTGCATCACTTCCTGTCTTCATAACAGTCCATCCTTTGAAGGAAATGAAATTAGGATGTTACAGGGAGATAATTGGATGTATCAGCGATAGATCAGAGGCCAGTGACTTCTCTCTGTAGTGAGAAATGTCTTCTGCCCACCGTTTTAAAGATAAAGCCAAAAGGGGGACTTCATAGTCAAATATCGGCTTTTAAAAGCTAATCATTTGTTCCCGGTCCTACTTCCTCTCCACTCCATCATGTTCCTCATCCTACCAGCACCGGCCTGCGAGATCAGAGGGAATCCCGCGTCTCCCCACCTCCTCTCATAAAGATGTTCACTTATTAGCGGCTCCATGTGCTGTGACACGGAGAGCATTTGTCATCACCCGTGACATTAATTGGCGTGATTTGCAAAGGGGAGAGCATTTAGTCGTGGGTGGGAGACTCCTAATGATCCTTTTCCACTTCCAGCCGCGCAGCCACTGACTCGATTTTATTGCAAATTTGTCGTCGACTTTCTTTTCATCTTCCAAAGATCACTTAAGCGAAGGAGGGGTTAGAACAATGATAGGTGGAGCCGGGGGGCCAGGGGCCGACGGTGTCTGCCGCTCCTCCTGATTTAAGGTTATGAATGTGGGTCAGGGAACCGATGGAGACAGCTGGCCTGGTGAGCGGTGGACCGCCGAGGGGGGGCCGTGATCTTGGCTCTCGGCACCGGCCGTAACCGACTCCATCGGAGGGAATCCCCATCGCTCTGGCGCAGGGAGGGCAGCCGTGGTGCCAGCGAGGGGGCAGGCGTGGGCACACAGACCCTCGTGATACTTGTCAGCCACTTGGCACGACGTCAACAAGTCCTGCTCACGTCGTGCGTCGCCAAGTTTGTAGTGACGGTGAAACAATGCTGCGGAAATAAAGAGTCGCACCGGAAACGTCAAGTTATCTTTAAACCCTCTGGACAGTTGTTTAAAACCTCCGTCACTATTTACTTAACCTCAAAGTTGTCATGGATAAGATAAGGATTTCCTAAATCACATGGTGTACTGTTGTGAGGGTCAAATGCATTTTAAACATATTTTTGAATTATAGAATATATAGAGTGTTTAATATTGTATCTCAAGATACTGAATTTAGATAATTTGACACGCACACAAAAAAATCACAAAAAGGCAATAAAAATGGACCTTATAGAAAGTTTGAAAGTCACTTCAAAAAAAACAAATAACATGAAAATGTTGTCGTTCAAATATTGATGAAAAATTATAAATTACAAGCATTAGTTGTCAAACTTTTTCAGTTTCATAAATACACGCAAAGTGCTGTGCATCCTGGTTGTAAGTCGTATCAGAGCTCAAACACTTGAAACTTTATTTAACATTGTAGTTTTGTAGCTTTAATCTTAATAGTGAAAGATCAGAGAAACACAATTAAAGCACTGAAACGGCACATAACGCTGCCAAGGAGTTCATTCCACATGAACTTGGTTAATACTTCACACAATCCAATCAACAACTTCCATCACTTTGAAATTGTATTCACGACAAAAACGTTTCCAGACTGCGAAGTATTGAACGAGCAGCCATACATGTGACTGAAGAAACCTTTAATACATTCCTAAATCCAAATGGAATCAAAATGTATTTATCTGTTCATTGTCCCCTGTGGTGTAGTGGTTTAAACAGATGGTCTTCGTCTATTTCAGTGTTTTAACTTCATAGCAGGCGAGGATGAAGAGAAACAGATGCATTATGGGTAGAGTACCGGGGCAGGCTCGGGTCGGAGCGCCACATTATACCGTGAACGACTTGCATTGAGAACTTTGGTGGTGCAAAGATTGCTCTCCAAAAGAGGGTTGAGAACCCCGAACCTCCAGAGTAGTTTCTCCTGAAGGATCCATTTTCCAAAAGCACAGAATCTGCATGTTTTAACCTGAGAGCTGGAAGCTGAGATCACAGAGAGAAGCATCATCTCAGGCCACACCGAAGCAAACCCTGATGCCTCAAGAACCCAAATGTGTTTTCTACGACGGAACGCATGTTTTTGGACGACTTAAGGTCACACTCGGGTGATCATGGAACAACACGGGTGCAGAGATCGGGCGCATGAACGAGCGGGTAACGGCACAGAGACGCTGCTGGATCGCTCGCGTTGCTCATCTTGCCTCCGAGAGCCCCTACTGCCAGCTCAGCACACTCCACAGTAATTGAAGCCATTTGCAATGTTGCAGTGTGGTAATGGGCAGATCCATGTCTACCACCCACCCACAGCCTCTGCCATTAATCAGAGCTGCGTGGAGTCAAGAGAGCCAGGATTTGGTTGCTACAGCAGGCCTGAGCTCCAGCCAGGAGTCGACTGCCTTAAAGGAACACTTTGACGTTCACAAAATTGGCTGCTTGCTTCTTTTTTTTATTTTTATATATATATATATATATATATAGTTATAATTTGACTGGTTCTTAACACATTTTTCCGGGTTTCATAAAATCCAGCAATTTGTAGATCATGACTTTTGAATCTTAGATCAACCACTCAAGTTAATACATCACTGAGAAGTTGAATAATGAGTAGGAAGGACGATGAATATTTGACCGGCGGGTCGATCAATAAGCTGGAAAACAAGGATTCAGAAGTGCTGGAGCAATGTGTGGAGGTTATTCCATTAATGACTTCACAACTGATTTTCTTGTATCATTGTGATTTATTTATTTTTGTTGAGTGGTTGATTTATTTCTCGCCATTTTGTCATGTTTTCCTGTTTGTGCATTAGGTACAGTTTTTGTTAGTTTTTCTAGAAACACTTAAAGACATAGCTCACCTAATTAAAGTGATTCAAATCGCAATAGTTTTCGCAATAGTTACTCACCCTCATGTCGACTAAGTGTATCTAAGTAATCTGTGTCTTTTTGGAGTTATAGGCGAAAACGTATGTTCATATGATGCCACTAATTCTCACTTTTCTTCGTCCAAAAAGACACTTAAAATCATCCAAACTGCTCGCCTGTAATTGTATTGAAGCCTCGACATGTTCAATCTGTTCCAGAAAAAAAGGAAATAATTATATTTTAAGATTGTTTGAAGCAGACGTTCGCAATACCGGTGTCGGTGTGCAGTACAAGATGCAGTACGAAGGTATTGGGATGTTTTTTCATCCCTTTTAATTGAGTTTTTAACCTTATACATCGACTGCTAACAAAATTCAGTGCATAAACAGACATATTCCTCTTAAAAATTAAATTTATTCATGTTCACATTTTTTGACTGTAACTATTATATTACATTTTAAAAGTGCAATTTTTTATTTAAACAAAAAATCTGAAATACTTTTAATATCATGTAAATGTTCTATTAATGCTATCGACATTGTTAAGAGGATTAAAGTAGTTAAAATCTTTTGTTTGCCAAAAATAGTGACCTCTTTTAAAAAGTATTGAATGTTACGCTTAATGACGAAAGAGGGAGGAAAATTTATTTTCAACACTTTCAATTCAAGGTTTAATTAATAATACAATAAGGGTTTTAACATAATTTTAGTTTTTTTTTAGGAATACATCTCGTTCTCTCTCTTTAATGTAATGTTGTAATGTTTTTTATCCAGAAAACTAAATAAATAAAGTTCAGTTTTATCTTATAAATAACCAAATACATTTTTTATAGTGATTAAATTCATAATTACATTAACTGCATGAATACAATACAGATTTAAAAGGTGTAAGATTCCTTAAGAGTCTTAACTATAACGGCTAAAAAAGCTGCACAACATGAACTGATACATTTCCATTTATCAGACGTGAAATGAGAATCTTTGACAAAAGGAACCAGTGCTCGGTTATTACGTGCATGGAGGGCATTGTTTCTCGCTGACCTATGACCCTTCGAGAATCTCTTCTTCCTTCCCTTGGAATCAATTTAAATTCAGAGAAGTCTCTTCCCTTGCCTTGCCTTTTTTCTCCTGCCATAAGGAGAATCTCTCAGTTTTAAGTAATTTGCAGACACTTTAAGAGGTTTAACAGGGACACCGCCCACACCACTAAATGCAGCAGTTGTGTGTCACCTCGCAGCCGCCGCAATCTTCCTTCCGCATCCAGACAGCGAAGCAGGAGCGAGCGGGGAAGTGTAACCTCGCCCTCGGGTCCCACACTATCTGTCCTTTCCATGAGCCGGCAGATGGGAGAGGTGGAAACATGTCCGGATGCTTGCGAAACAGAAACACGACGGACTATTTTAAGGTCACTTGTGCGTCTCGGGCTCCTCAGCGCACCCACCGTCACGATAACCACCAGATATTGTCAATGTGTCACATTCTGGAAGTGGCCCAAAAGCTCCAACAGCTTTAGACGGGATTATGCGAGCAAAGCCATACATGCGGCACCGTATTTTTCCGACTGTTTGATCGCGGTGGCACAATGAGATGATCTCCAGTGTGACATCCCCCATTAGCAGGAGATTTTTCTTGGCTTGACTTGAATCTGAGAGACAAAAAAAAAAACACTGTCGTGGAAATGAAACCCGCAGCTGGGGTTGAGATCGACTCGGCGGCTTCACCTATTAAGAGTCGTGTTTCCGAGGGTGCGACCCCTGGTTGTTAACATCCCGGTGATTTAGGGATCTTCTGCAGAGGTGCTGCATTATCATGCGCCAGAGCTGAGACCTGGCGAGGGCGACGGGGGTCAACCACCGACTGACCTTTCTTGATGGGTGAAGCTCCCTCCTCGAGCGGCGCTCGTGATGTTCAGCTACTCATCTGCTCATGTCTCAGAGATGAGTCGTGATGTCGTCCAGCTGAGCTCAGACCTGACCTGACCCCGCGGGTAGACCCGGACCCACACTCTTGTGAGCCAGACACACCAGGAGAAGTTTCTCAGAGAAGATCTTACTATGATTAAGCCTTCATCAATCTTCACTTTTCAGTTGTAAAGAATTGAGGAAAATCTACTGGATTACAAAGTCACAAAAATGCCAAATTTGTCGGACTATAAGGCGCACTTACATTTTTATTTGATCAAAAATCGTTCCTGCACCTTTAAACCAGGGTGCCTTATATGTCAATTCTGGTTGTACCTATTTATCTGAGTATTTTATGTGATACATGGCACCAAAAATCTGTACAAATATTGGTAAACTACGAAGTCAGGCACTGTTGTATTACTCCGTAAGGGGCCATAGTATTACTTGATAATGAAGCGCTATTCGATCCATTCATTGATATTGTACTTTATAATCCAGTGTGGTTAATATATGGTATTATACCTGTTCATTGATATTGTACTTTATAATCCATTGTGGTTTATATATAAGATTATGCCTGTTAATTGATAATCCAGGGTGCCTTATATATGAGATAATACCTGTTCATTGATATTATACTTTATAATCCAGTGTAGTTTATATATGAGATAATACCTCTTTATTGATATTGTACTTTATAATCCAGTGTGGTTTATATATAAGATTATACTTGTTCGTTGATATTGTATTTTATAATCCATTGTGGTTTATATATGTGATTATACTTGTTCGTTGATATTGTACTTTATAATCCAGTGTGCTTTATATATGATATAATACCTGTTCGTTGATATTGTATTTTATAATCCAGTGTGCATAATATATTAGATTATACTTGTTCATTGATATTGTACTTTATAATCCATTGTGATTTATGATCCAACAATATTTTATCTTGAAGAAAAGGTTTAAGAAAAAAATACTTCATAATGGCCACAGATCCGCAAAAAAACTACCTTAGAAAGTAACAGTTTATCTTTTGAAATGATCAACTCTATCTCCCTCAGCCCTTCCGGTTGTATAAATGTGATTTATTTTTAATCCCAAAATGTTCCAAGGTTTCCTTTCTTTCTATTGGTTAAAAAAGTTGACCAGAAACTTGCTTCTCTCTCGAAGGAACCCATAGAATAATAATAACCCCTTTGTATGACATGTGACGACTACCGAGATAAAGTTTGACTTATTGAATAACTTTTTTATAACCAATACATTTCCTGAATTCTGGATGACGTCCGTGTGGGCAGAAGCCAAGGAAGCTCATTGTACAATTTGTTTCTGGATTATGAACGTAAGACTGACATTTGTACTTTTCTTCTGGCAGTCTGATGAAAAGATGATTTTTCCAGTTCTGACATCAAGCAGCTGCTAACATAGTTAGTCCGCAGCAAAATTTGCGGAATGTCAGCCTTTCCCAGGAATCAGAAACAAAGAGGGGTCTTCAATCATGAAGCGAGTCTTCACAGGAATTCACGGCAGAGTCTTCACTTTTAAAAAAAAGTGACTCCAAAATCCTATGATCGGTAGAAAAATAACATGTATTGGAATTTTCTCTCTGGTCGATCAAACTTATACGTTTCATTGAGACTTAATATTGAAGTGTTCAACAGATTGAAGAGCTCAATATCATCACTCGAACCTAAAAGAAATCACATGTGTCGTTTACACTCTAAACTATTTTGGGTTTTTAAGTAGTAGAGTTGTTCAGCTGCAGAAGCCAGTCGTCCAGCAACACTCCAATGGGCCATTGAGACTAGTTTTAGAACCAGGAAGAATGAATTCTGACATAAACCTATGACAAAAAACAGGTCAAGCCTCGACCCAAAATGAGGTTCTGTCTAGTGCATCACCAGCCGACGGTACCTCTGGGTTGCAAGGCTCAGGTGCGTTCATGTTCTTCAGTCAACAATCCCTGCCTTGAAAAACAAGTTCACTACAGAAGAATAAAACCAAAGATGCCTTTTATTGAATTATCTTCACCACAGATGATCCTCTATCCTCCTGGAACTTCACGTCAAGAATAAATGTCTCAGTGATTAATGCTTCTGAGGACTTTTGGCTCTTCCTAGACCTCGTCGTTTGATGTTTGAGTTTTCAATACTTTTTCCACATCCACTTCTCTTTTATCATTTTTGTAAGATCGCCACCGTGTGAGATTAACCACTAAGAAATTCCACTTGCAATATTCCCACTGGTTCTTGAGATCTGGATCGGGAGTGCACGCCCCGGTCGTGCTGTACCTATCAGAACAACCGAAAAAGAATCTGCGGTCCTCCTGATCTAAAAAGTGATATTGTCCGAGCAGCCGGATGGCCGTCTGGTGTTTGTTTAAAGAGGAGGGAAGAAAAAAAAAAAAACAGTCCAGGCGATTGAATCATATCTTCTTGCCAATACGTCCGTGCGTTCCCACCTCCATCATTACAGCAACATGTTTTATTTTCAGCAGTGCTGTTCTCAGTGACTCACGTCCCAGAGCCATGTGCTGCTCAGTTAGGCCCGACCATGGCTAGATGAAAACCTATATTTCTAAAGGTCCGCGAGTCGTGCAGCAACATATTGTTTCATCACAAATTGCGTGAGAAATCACTATATTTACCATCTGCATTCAATATTTCCACCTCTGAACGGTAGCTGCCAGATTGAGGAGCAGCAGCATGAGTGGCATCTCAAGGCTTGATAATAACCATTCAATGAGATGGAAACGTAAAGATGTTTAATATGTTCTTATATTTTTTATAGTATGGGAGGAGATTTTTACCTGTACATGTTTTTTCTATAATGATTTCAATCTCCTTCAAACCTTGATTAACCAAAGATTACTTAAAGCTTTCAACACAAAAACCCTTTTTATTTTTCATTTGGTGTCTAAATGTCAAAAAAATAAACTAAATGAGTAAGATGATGCATGTAAATATTCTATTCTATCTTGTTTGATCAGTTAAAAGTAGGTTTAAAGTTGAAAAATGATTACAGTTGAACACTGTTTCAATTCCAGTTGAAAATTACTTAATTGCAGATGGAAATTGTTTGATTACATTTGAAAACTGTTTAATTACCATTGAAAATGTTTTAATTGCAGTTGAAAATGGTTCAATTACAGTTGAAAATGGATTAATTACCGATGAAAAATGTTTAATTAAAGGTGAAAATTGTTTAATTACAGGTTAAAATGGTTCAATTACAGTTGAATGGTTTAATTACAGTTGAAAACTGTTCAATTTCAGTTGAAAATGGTTTAATTATAGTTGAAAACAGTTTAATTACAGTTGAAAATGGATTAATTACCAATGAAAATTGTTTAATTAAAGGTGAAAATGTGTTTGATTAGAGTTTAAAAATTGTTTAATTACAGGTTAAATTGTTCAATTACAGTTGAAAATGGTTTAATAACAGTTGAAAACTGTTTGATTTCAGTTGAAAATTGTTTAATTACAATTGAAAATTGTTTAATTACAGTTGAAAACTGTTTGATTTCAGTTGAAAATTGTTTAACTACATTTGAAAATTGTTTAATTACAGTTGAAAATGGTTTGATTACTGCTGAATTTTTTTAATTACAGGTGAAAATTGGTTTGATTAAAGTTGAAAATGGTTTCATTATAGATATTAATTGCTTGGATATGTTTTAAATTTGTTTGATTATAGTTGAATATTGTTTGATTATAGTTGAATATTGTTTGATTATAGTTGAATATTATTTGATTATAGTTGAATATTATTTGATTATAGTTGAATATTGTTTGATTATAGTTGAATATTGTTTGATTATAGTTGAATATTATTTGATTATAGTTGAATATTATTTGATTATAGTTGAATATTGTTTGATTATAGTTGAATATTATTTGATTATAGTTGAATATTGTTTGATTATATTTGAATATTACTTGATTATAGTTGAATATTGTTTGATTATAGTTGAATATTACTTGATTATAGTTGAATATTGTTTGATTATAGTTGAATATTGTTTGATTATAGTTGAATATTATTTGATTATAGTTGAATATTACTTGATTATAGTTGAATATTGTTTGATTATAGTTGAATATTGTTTGATTATAGTTGAATATTACTTGATTATAGTTGAATATTATTTGATTATAGCTGAATATTACTTGATTATAGTTGAATATTACTTGATTATAGTTGAATATTGTTTGATTATAGTTGAATATTACTTGATTATAGTTGAATATTATTTGATTATAGCTGAATATTACTTGATTATAGTTGAATATTACTTGATTATATTTGAATATTGTTTGATTATAGTTGAATATTGTTTGATTATAGTTGAATATTACTTGATTATAGTTGAATATTATTTGATTATAGTTGAATATTACTTGATTATAGTTGAATATTGTTTGATTATAGTTGAATATTACTTGATTATAGTTGAATATTGTTTGATTATAGTTGAATATTACTTGATTATAGTTGAATATTATTTGATTATAGTTGAATATTACTTGATTATAGTTGAATATTGTTTGATTGTAGTTGAATATTGTTTGATTATAGTTGAATATTACTTGATTATAGTTGAATATTATTCGATTATAGCTGAATATTGTTTGATTATAGTTGAATATTGTTTGATTATAGTTGAATATTGTTTGATTATAGTTGAATATTATTTGATTATAGTTGAATATTGTTTGATTATAGTTGAATATTATTTGATTATAGTTGAATATTGTTTGATTATAGTTGAATATTGTTTGATTATAGTTGAATATTACTTGATTATAGTTGAATATTGTTTGATTATAGCTGAATATTACTTGATTATAGTTGAATATTGTTTGATTATAGTTGAATATTGTTTGATTATAGTTGAATATTACTTGATTATAGTTTAATATTATTTGATTATAGTTGAATATTACTTGATTATAGTTGAATATTATTTGATTATAGTTGAATATTGTTTGATTATAGTTGAATATTACTTGATTATAGTTGAATATTACTTGATTATAGTTGAATATTATTTGATTATAGTTGAATATTACTTGATTATAGTTGAATATTATTTGATTATAGTTGAATATTGTTTGATTATAGTTGAATATTGTTTGATTATAGTTGTATATTACTTGATTATAGTTGAATATTATTTGATTATAGTTGAATATTGTTTGATTATAGTTGAATATTACTTGATTATAGTTGAATATTACTTGATTATAGTTGAATATTATTTGATTATAGTTGAATATTGTTTGATTATAGTTGAATATTATTTGATTATAGTTGAATATTACTTGATTATAGTTGAATATTATTTGATTATAGTTGAATATTGTTTGATTATAGTTGAATATTACTTGATTATAGTTGAACATTGTTTGATTATAGTTGAATATTACTTGATTATAGTTGAATATTACTTGATTATAGTTGAATATTACTTGATTATAGTTGAATATTGTTTGATTATAGTTGAATATTACTTGATTATAGTTGAACATTGTTTGATTATAGTTGAATATTACTTGATTATAGTTGAATATTACTTGATTATAGTTGAATATTACTTGATTATAGTTGAATATTGTTTGATTATAGTTGAATATTACTTGATTATAGTTGAACATGGATCGATTACAGAACAAAATTGTTTAATTGCATTTTTACATAATTAAAGTTGAAAATGTCTAAATGTTTTTGAAAACGTCATGATTGTTTATAATGATGTGACAGAGGAATTCAAACCTTAAACCTAAAGTTTGATGAATGACTTCTAATGATTGCAGGAGTGAAATGATGGAGCCTTGCCCTCTGGCTCAGCTCTTGAGTTGTATCATCATGTAAAAAACACCTTCCTTGTTGGACATGAAAATCAGTCAGTGAAGTCATTCAACTGCAAAATGGCTTCAAGAGATTATACATCTAGATCCACAAGTGGTCGATTTGTGAATTGTACAAGTGTATTTGTGATTCTAGCTTCAGCTTTAAATTTAAGTTATGAAGAAGAGATGAACATTTTGATGAAAATGAAACATATTCACTGAAGCTGAAAATTCAAGAATCTTTCAAATAAAAAAAATAAAAAACTTAGACAGCCGTTTTTAACTTAGTTTGAAAAATTTAAAATCCCTAATTCAATTCGAACTTTGTGTGTGTTCCAGCTGGATGGGACCTCCAGGCCTTCACCCACAGGTTTGCTCTTGGAACACCTGTGGCGTCTCTGCAGTTCCTCACCCAGAACTACAACGACTAAACGGTGGGAGAGAAGCTTTCTCTGAGCGACTTACATCAATCGTTCTGTAATAGAACCTGAAATAAAGTCTGTTAAGCTCGCAGCACTTTTCTGACCTTTTACCTGAGAGTCAAAGACTTCCTGTGTGCGACTGTCACTCTCTCGACGGGTCTATCACTGCCATGTGCTCCGGATCTCAGATTTGACGAAGCGGTTTTGACATCAAAGGGGGTTTTTGTCAGTTTCCAAACGCCGTCAACAAGGGCAGGAAGTGAGCTCGATATCACCCATCTTCGTGGAAAGAGTTCATGCTAATTTCAGGCCTTTCGGAAACGCGTCAACGTCAGAAGAGGAAGTAGGAGGTGAAACCGAGACCGCAGCCCGGCCACAGTGGAACTAAAATACTCGCGAGGGGTGTCGGGACCAGCAGATACTTTATCATATTTCCATTGATCACTTCTCTCTCTCCGACGGGGTCGAGTCGTGTCCTTGAAAATCACTTTCCTTGAACCTGGAGTGAACTTTGTTGCGTAACGTTCCCACCTGAGGATCTCAACTTTTCAACCCCTTTCACTCGCGGAGACTTTTTAAGACTTTGTAGCCGGTGGGTCAGCGTCCCCCCCCCCACCCCCTCCCCAGGAGGAATATTGGTTTCTAACCAACGACTCCCCTCGGGGAGGGGGTTTGTATCAATACCCCAGATGTCTGGAAAAAAAAAGGCTGGATTTTCATGAGGGACTTTGATGTTGAGATGATCAATCTCTACTTGGTGGTTTCATTGACCCTCATTTGGTGTCTCATCAGTGGTCCAGAGGCTGCAGTAGGTAATGGAGGTTTTTCAGCTTCCTTTGGTGGATAAGCCCGCCTTGGTAAACCCCGATGTGCCCCCTCCCTGAACCCTGGGAGATCATTGATCACATCGTCCTGCATCTGATTTGTTTTGCCTCCACGTATTAGCAGTCGAGGCAGACCAACTCCACAAACAAAAAAACACCAAAATGATTCACGAAAAGCTCTCCCGTCTGGAGGGTCCGCCGGCGGCGAGCGTCTTGGGTGTGAAACGCCGTCCTTGACCCCGATTTACCCGATTTGTTTGACTCTTAGAGTAACATTTTAACAGTTGGCGAGCGGAGTCTTAATTTCAAACCCATCGAGCAGCATGCCAAGTAGGAGTCCATTTCTTCCAAGAGCCACCTACTTGAATACATCAGCACGTCGCCGAAAAGCCAAGATTTCAACTTCCAAATACACGCCACAGTATGTTTTTATTCTTTTATGCATTGGAGCTTCTCTGCCAAAACAGCTGGCTTCAACTTCTTCTTGTGTTTGTTTTTTACTTCCAAGTGTCAGGAGACTTGAAGTACGATGGAGGAAATCTGACAGCTGTTGTTCCACTGTGTACAATATATTGTTTTCTGGGAAGAAAAAAAGTCTTCCCTTGATAATATGGGAGCGGTTTTTAATATTTTCTTAATTTATTCATACCTGCATTAATTAAAAGGAGTCTCTGTAATCAATTCAAACGCCTCACGCCGTTCTAACATGCATTATGAATCAGGTTTACTTCATGCTCTTTTTTACCAGAGATCACATTCAGTCTCTTTGGATCTAAATTCCAGCTTAAAAGACAGAAAAACTTGTCCAAAGTTAAAATGATAAATGTTTTTTGTAATGTCTGCAACTGTACTTTAATTCTGAGACCTTGATTCTTGTTGAGAAAAGGCTGGAATCTCACTTTGATTTCCTGTTCAGACATCTGATGCCACAACTTCAAAAATCCATTTTAAACCTTGTGTTATCTCAGGGTCAAGGTGACCCGAGGGTCTGAAAGCAAATGTGTTTGTGGTATCCCTTGTGTTGAGTCTGGGTGAATGTCAAGGCATACCAAAAACACGCTTGTTTTCAGGACCCGCCTTGACCCAGAGATAGCACATGGGTTTCAGGCCCTCGGGTCACCTTGACCCAGAGATAGCACATGGGTGAAGCATATTAAAGCCCACAAGTTATCAACACTGATCATTTCAGATTAGTTTCTTATTTTCAGACGTTTCCGCGGTTTTGACTTTAAATACTTCGATGAAGTCGATGATAAAAGTGTTGCCTGTCGTGATAGTGATATCAGTCGTGACGTTACAGTGTCTCCACTAAAGTGAATTCACTCTTATGTAGGTCAGAATGTTTGTGTTGGCCCTAACTTGTCTGAAAGAGACAGAAACTTGTCCGACCAGAAAATACGGTGTATATAAAAAAGTCAACAATGAGGTATAACCCCATTCATAACATTTAATATAATAAATATATAAAAGTACATGTCAGGATCCGTTTAACGGCATCAATGGTTAAGTAAAGTATTGTACAAAACAGTAATACAGCAGTATTACAGCATAACAATAAGTAAACAAGCATATTATGATAATAAGAATGATAAAGAATAGTGAGTGTTATATAATCTGGAGCGTACAACACAACTACAAGCTCATGTTTATCCTCAGGAAATGAAAACCTCAAATAAATATTGAAAAATACTAAGGTAAAGTACATGAAAACACTTCATAATCACGCCCAGAAATGATAAAAATGTAACACTTCATCTCACTACCAAGCAGGCCGTGTCACATTGACTCACCGCAAGCCACTCGTCTTTTCAATCTGTCTCTTATATGTTGTTTTTCCATCCGATTTCGAAGCAAAATCAGGCTCAGATTTTGAACCCGCAACCCAAACGAAGGTCACAATGTCACCGTGAACTCGTCTTGTTTTTTTATCATCATCGCCGGAGCCCAATATCATCGTGGTCGCCCCGTGTCGGCGATTAAGCGTACCGAAGGAATCTGGTGAGACACAAACACTCGCGAGGTGAAGGCAGTGGAGACGCCACATCTCTGGCTGCTGTGTTTGTGTCTGAGCCCCTGAACACAAGCGTGATTCAGACTCATGCTCCCACACACTCCTGCTTCATTGAGATACTATTAATTCCTCAAGAGTGAATATCCAGGCGCTGACAACCCATTCAACATTTTTTTCTGTGACTTGTGTGTCGAGGCGTTTATTCTTCAAATAAATATTTGTCAAAAACAACTTATTTCTAAAAAAAAAGGAAAAAAAAAAAAGAAAACACACTTCCTGGTTTTAAATGTGGCTAACCAAATGACAGGGCTTATTTTTGAATCAGTGAAAGTCTAAAATAGAGTGTTTGTTTTGTTTCGCAACTTTGCAAAGTGCTGCAAAAAAAAGGAACCATGACGCTCTGTCGTTTTTTTTAGTTTTTTTTTTTTTATAACCTCTGCGGCTTCCGATGTCTTTTCCACTACTGCTTCACCCGGAAGTGGCATGTCCATATACGGACAGGGGAGAGTGGGGCGTGGCCGGACTCTGCCTTATATGGAGTTTCCACTTTGCTCGGGTCGGAGCAAGTCCCGTGGATTTACCAAATATTTCTGCAATATTGACTCGAGATTTATCCTTAAATTTAACAAAAGCGGATTTAATGAGAGGCAGGGAGGCGCGTGGAGTTGGGTAACAAGAGCGCGTCACGTGGACGCGGATCTGGTTTGGGGAAGCGATCCTGAAGAAAGTCCTTTTTTGGGGGGTCTTTGGTTTAAAAGAGGGACAGACGAGACGAACTTTCGTGGACCGTCCTGGAGAGTCTCAGTCCGTGGACTGGAGCGTCTGGTCTGTAGTTTCCACGAGACTGAGGCTCTGTCCATATATGGTCATCTACGTCACGCGAAGGTTCCAGCCCACTATATAACGCCGGCTCAGTGGAGTCCCCCATCCAGCTCCAATAGAGCCAGTAGAGCCGTCCTCGTGCAACCACCACAGACTCCACATTCCCCCTCCATCAGCCCACAGGCTTCCACTGTCATCAGATTAATAACACGAGTCTGAGGAGGAGACACACAAGCCGCCGCCGCCGCGTCCTCCGTGGATACACAAGACACCCCAGGAGCCCAGGTCCCACTTTTTTCTTTTTCTTTTTTTTTCTTTTCCCTTCAGCTGTCACTCCGTGGATCTCTCCGCGCGCGCGTGTTGTCCCTCCATCAATGACGGACTGAAGAGAAGAAGTGCTATGACAGGGAAACTGGCGGACAAGCTCCCTCTGACCATGAGCAGTTTAATAAACACCATCCCCGAGAGTCTCTACCCTGAAGAGGACATCCCGACCTCCATGAATATTTTCACCAGCACGGAATCTATAAACCACTATTCGCAGATGAACACAGGTGAGTCTTGAAGACACTTTATTTTATTTTTTTTAAGACTGGGGGGGGGTGTCGCGTAATACAGGCAACAGTTGTGCGGAGGCACCTGTTTGCGCTCCTGCGCACCGACGCTCCGCTGTCGCGTCTTTATTTAAAAAACCTCCTGTAAATGTCATTTAAATCTAAATAAAATCTTTACATTTTTATATATCGCTTTATTATTTATTTATTTTTTAAAGACGGAGTAGCGCGCGTGATTTTTTTTGGGGGGGCCCGTGAATGCGGAGCGGCTCTTACTCCTTTTCCAAAAACTTTAACCCCAAGAAAAATCTTATTTACGTGAATAAATATTCACGTTATTAAGCGATAATCGCTCCTGATATTAAGGGTTGTTTCAGAATAAACGGCGTCGCTTTTAAATGTTGCGGTTGAAAGTCAAAAAATATTGCGTTGTTAAAATATGTATTAATACGTGTGTCGACCACAAGAATGTTTGTAAAAAAAAAAAACACGCACAGAACTTCCACGCGTGGATCGTAAGTGGGCGTGCGTGTCGTACACTGAGAGCATAAAAGGCGTGAGGGCCCGTAAATTTTATGTTTTTCTCCAGGTTGATATTTTTTGGGGATTAATTCATCATCCGCCTCCATGGACCGTCGTTGTTGAACATCGTCAGCAGATCATTGAATTGTTCTTTAACTTCACCTTCGTCACTGAGACAGAATTAAAGTTGGATCATTTTATTTTAAAAAAAAGAAGAAAAGTATTGTTAATATCGTTACAGCCCGTTTAATTTGCTCACCAAAAATATTGCCACTATTTTAAAAAGAACGAACGTGTTTTTATTTTCATTTTACGCATCACAGTAACTAGAAAATGTTGAGATTTAAATCGACCATTAATGTAATATATTTACATTAAGTCTGTTGTATATTCAGTATTACACTGTAACGCAGTTATGCGTTTTCTTGTTGTTGCGTTAATGTAAACATGTGTCAAACCCGCGAATGTGTTTTTATATTCTTGTTTGGCAGGTTAATATTTTAATTTTGTCATAAACAATTACTTCTATTAAAGGTCATATAATGTTCACAAATTATTTGTCATAAATATAGTTTATTCTCCATCAAATTAGTGAATTTATTAAATGTGTCAGAAGAAATCAAATGTATAAATAAATAAAAATCTAACAGAGATTAGAAGCAAAACATTTAAAAAAACACCCACATATTTTGCTTTTCATACACACATTTGTTTTATTTACTTAAAATGTGTTTTGAATCCTTAAGCGTGAAAGATGAGGCGTCTGCTGTATAATCCCCTCTGCTGTAAAGAAATCAGATCTTGCCATTGAGTTTGGCGGTCCTCCTAAGGAACACAATAAGTGGATCAAAGGGGGTGTTTGGGAGCTGATTTATGGGGGCTTGTGGGATCTGAGAGAGACACACCACTGTCTCAGGAGCTGCAGTTAGTCACCGAACTTACAGGTCTGACATGGATCACTTTCCTGCTTCAAGTGTATCCGATTTTATAATCTTGTTGGCACATTATCACAAGGATAGAGTGTTTTAAGTGTCTTGAATTTAAATTCACCGTTTCAATGATTGATTCCTCATTTTTTTTTCTTCTTCTCTCCCGTAGATAACATCATGGATCTGGGCATGGCTAATGAGAAGGTCTCTGCGGAAATCCAGTACGGATCCGGGTTCCAGGCGAACCGCAGCGGGCAGACCGTCACCTATCTGGGGAAGTTCGCCTTCGACACCCCCCCCTCGGGCGGCATCGGCGGCTCCGGCTGGTGCTCCGACAACAACATCATCAGCCTGGTCAGCGCGGGGATCCTGGGGGTCTCCCCGTCGCCCGGCACCGTCACCTCGCAGACGACCTCCTCCGCGCCCGGCATGGGCGGGCAGTCGGCGGACATGGAGCAGGTGTACGGCCCGCCGCTGCCCGCCTACTCCACCTGCAGCGACCTGTACCAGGACCAGGTCTCCTTCCACCACAGCCCGGCCACCACCACCACCCTGGCCTACCCGGGTAATGACTATCACTCCACGTCCAAAGCCTCCATGGATGGAAGCCTTTTTTCCATGATCCCTGACTACAACCTGTTCCATCATCAGGGCGACGTCGGCGTGATGGAGCACAAACCCTTTCAGACCATGGACCCCATCCGGGTCAACCCGCCGCCCATCACGCCCCTGGAGACCATTAGAGCGTTCAAAGACAAACAGCAGATCCACCCCGGGTTCATAGGCGGGCAGCAGCACCCGCCCCAGCACCACCCGCCCCCGCAGACTCTCACCCTCAAACCCATCCGGCCTCGGAAGTACCCCAACCGTCCCAGCAAGACCCCCGTCCACGAGCGCCCGCACGCCTGCCCGGCCGAGAACTGCGACCGACGCTTCTCGCGCTCGGACGAGCTCACGCGTCACCTCCGCATCCACACGGGTCACAAGCCTTTCCAGTGCAGAATATGCATGCGCTCGTTCAGCCGGAGCGACCACCTGACCACGCACATCCGCACGCACACGGGCGAGAAGCCCTTCTCCTGCGAGTTCT
Source organism: Callionymus lyra (assembly GCF_982586985.1). Taxonomy (NCBI): domain Eukaryota; kingdom Metazoa; phylum Chordata; class Actinopteri; order Syngnathiformes; family Callionymidae; genus Callionymus; species Callionymus lyra. Next base: position 15,880,553 of record NC_141818.1, read on the forward strand.
GCGGCAGGAAGTTCGCCCGGAGCGACGAGAGGAAGAGACATGCGAAGGTGCACCTGAAACAGAAGGACAAGAAGCCCACGGACAAAGGCGGTGGGGGGGCGGCGGCCGGGAGCCACAGCTCGCCCCCCGGTGGCTCGTGCGGGGGGCCGGCGGTCGGAGCTTCATGACCATCACTTTGTCCGGTCGGACTGGACTCTCGGTTCGCCGCAGACAAAGAGACTTATGAAGACGGGACTATATCCACTATGCTATAACAGGTGACTCTTTTTTTTCTTCCCTCTTTCACATCAGCACGCCTTCTCCGTTAGCGTCCATACATCTCAGCACAACTGTGTATCTTTACATTCCTGCCATGGATACCATTTTGTAAATTTGAAGTTAAATTGGAAAGGAGCCCATCAGACACACTGGGTGAGTGACGGACGGGATGTTGATGAAACTAGGCTGTTTTTAAAGTGCAATTGTTTATATTTGTGTACTGACATTAGACGCATTATTAGTGGCACTTGACTGTCTTTTTCTTGTCGTTTTTTTATGGTGTTGTGTTTTAATTTTTTTATATTTAAATGTTGTTCTCTTAAATGGAATGTGCTAAATGTGTCACAGATACACAGCCAACTCTATTTTCTTTTTTTTTTTTTGGTGCCTGGTTTTGCCAAACAAAACAGTGAGCTCGGCTTAGAACACGTTGACGTCAAATATATTATCAGACCCAGCAGCTCCGAACAAAAATCTCAAGATGAATAAAGCATCGACCCTCTTTAAGTGGCACAAATCCGTTTTATGTTCCTTTTTAAAGACAAATCTCACTTTCAAAACTGCTTTTATATTATATTTATGTCGACAGGTATATGCAATATTTTCTTATGTATCACAGAGACGGTAGACAAATATTCTTCCCATAAATGTTTTCACTCTCACTGTTAACCTCACATACACTTTAAGCAGCTCGTCTTTTTGGTGTGTTTTTTTTTTTGTGAGTGATACTCATTCATTGTATTTTGAATTAGAGAGGTTTAGGTTTCCCATGCAGACTATTGACCAGCCACAAACGTGTTCACACATGTGCATATAAAAAAAAAGCCTTCAATTGACTGAATGTTTGTGCAGGGTTTGTTTTTTTTATTCTTCTTTCTGTGCCGACAGTGTCCTCTCTTCCTTTAGAATAATTTGATTTTATTAAATACAGAAATGCAAGAGTCATTCTTCTGACAAGAATTTACTGAAATCTGCCCTAGAAACTAAATATTATTACAAATGTTCAGAAGTCCTGTGATACAATTCAGCAGTAGAAACGAATCTCTAAGCTAGCATGAGGAGTAACAACACAAACACTGCAATATCTGCACCACCTTCACATGTTGTATCAATGTGTTAAAATATTTGTCTGTTTTAGACGTTTCTTTGTTTGACTGCAAGAGCCACTCTTGGAAAGACTCTGTTGATTGTGAGAAAATAAAATTTTATTTTAGACAGCGTTCACAGATTAAGGAAAACAAAAAAGGTGGATAAAACCTCTCTCTCCAGTTTCACTGCTCTGCCTCCTGGCAAGTGTCCACTTATTCCCCAATTATTACAGGCCTCAGAGAGTCGTTTTTTTTCAACTCATACGCACTTTCTCAGATTGTTTAAAGTCGGAGGCTTTTTATGGATGAGTGTGAAAATGTAGTGTTTGAGTACATTCTGCTATTTACTTGTTAGTGACTTTGTTTGTCAGAGCTTATTCCCTCAAACTAAAACTGATACTCGAGCATATGTAGAATTCCGGGTCATTCCGTTTGTCACTTTAAATCCTGTTACAAATATTTCTCCCTAAAAAAAAAAAAAAAAATTCTGTAGCAGCTAATTTCATGTCGTCAGCACAATGGACTTGAGTTTTATGAGGTGACCACAAAAAAGATAGTATTTATTTGAAATGTTTTATCAATGTATGGAAAAATAATGTGATGTTATCCAATAGATTGTTTTGAATATATTTTACCAAAAAAAAAGCAAAAAAAAGATTCTTTCTGTGTGATTGATTGGACACCTGCTGGTGAGAGTGGATGTCATGACCATCGTATCTGTGTCCCATGTTGTGTTAAAGGAATGATGGAGAGAGGAGCCGATGCCAAAATTATTTCACTCGCAGTCATCCATCGAATGCTGTTCAAAATGTGCTTTTTGTCAAACGTGTTACAGAATCCCGGCTCTTGTCTGAAGATTCTTATGTGTGTGTGTGTGTGTGTCATACAAGCGGTCGCCCCCCCCCCCTCTTTTTTAAATATGGTTTCACCACAAATAATGCAGTTAATATTTTTATGTGCAAAAGTGGGAGGGTGTAAACTCTGACATTGGAATTTGCCTCATCTTCCGTCTCTGCTCCATGTTGGACGCGAGCCAACATCAGCAGCCATCTTTGTGCCAAACTGGGTTGCAGGGTTGGCTGATCAAAAACAATACTCCACATGAGCAACAAATCATAAATGTGACCTCAGTCTGCTTGCAGTGGAAGGCAGCCTCCTGCCAATGTTTGTGTTGAACTGTTTGATTAAAGTCTCTGTGAAGCCGGCCTTAGGCGAGGCAATATGACCGGGACGGATGACAAATAATAGCAGGAAAAAAAAAGGATACTCACTTATGAAGAGATTTCAATAACGTGTAGATATTTCAGGCCACTTGACGACAGGCAGGTGGCTTCAGGGATCTTGTGGTCATCGACGGTAACACGACGGTGTTTACATGGAGTTGATACACACTGTTTTCTGTTCTGTTGTGTTTTTCCTTTTTTTTATTACAGTATACCCTCACGTTTGCATGTGCACGGAGATGTTTCCAAAGTGCTGCCCTCAAGTTCTGTGGGCTGTTCTTTTTTTATGCATGAAAATAAAAATCACAGTGAGAAGGGAAAATAAACGCGATAACAACAGTTGAGGAATTGGAGGAGCACTCTGGGATAACTGTTTTGTTGGCTTTTTTTTTTTTTTTTTTTAAACAATGGGTCTTGTTTCAACTGTTGTGGATGTCTTTGGACTATTTCATGTTTTTATTACCTTATAATAAGGTCCTTTTATGATGATATTGAAAAATGAACTTTACTATATCCTTGTGATGGGGAGGTAGCTCCTCTGTTTACTTGGCACTTCATTTTGTCGTAATGCAATTGTTTTTGTTATTTCTATGTAAGTACTTGAATAAAGAAAAAATATCACTTGCCTTTTTTGTGCTTCAAGTCTCGTCAATTCGTGGTGTTTTTTTAAAAAAAAGAGGGTTTTTATTGAGAGTGTTTGTCATGAGCCACAGCATGAGCTCACTCAGCCTCCACTTCCTGTTTGACACCCGGACCAGACTCGCTCCGAGGCATGAGCTGCCCGGAAGAAAACAAAACATCCAAATGAAAGTGGACTAAAAAGGTTCGACCCAAACATGAGCTGGTACGTACACGGACGGTTCGAGGAGACGTTACGAAGACGGTGTCGAACCGTTTAACTCTTTTAATCCCACATGTTCGCGACAGATGGTGACGCGAGACTGGGCTCCGTCTACTTCCTGGTAGCGCGACAGAAACTTGACATTTTAACTCCGCTTTAAGTTGTTTAAAACTCGCAAGTTTTGGAGACACGAGTCGAAGGAGGAAGTTGTTAATTTGTGTAAAGACTCGAGGGTGTGTATAGATTTGAAGTTGTGTTATTGTTAAAATAGAGGTGTTTGCGTTATACATCGATCGATACAGACTTTCGACCTTCACAATTCTTAAAATATGTGGTTAAACTTGAACTGCTGAACTTTATCATGACTGTTGCTTATAAAGTGTGTAAATATTTAGCTTTATGTTTGATAACGTCTGTTACTGGAGCATCTGTTGACAGTGACTAGCACTGATGCTAGCATTAGCCTCTGAACTCAACGTTTAGGCTCGTTCTTGCTTCAAATTCTGAAATAATATAAATTGTCGGCATTTATTTAAATGTATTTGTGGTACATTTACTCCTTAAAAACAGTCATGGATCCCTTTGCTGACTGTAAACAGGAAGCAACTGTACTCTTAAGTTAAACGAACAGCCGAGAAGGTTTGGTATTGAAATCTCGCGAGATTAAGTTGAGCCGGCTCGTCAACGCTCGCTATTAAAGTAAAGTTACTATTCTAGTTAAGAAACTTAATTTTAACTTGTGTCTTAATCATGGCTGTTTTTCTTTAGAAAAATGAACATGTCTGCTTTCTCAGGACCCAGACAAGCCTTGCTCCTGTCTGATGGTGTCACCAGCAGTGAAAGGTGTAGCTCTGGGAATGTGGATGTTTAAACACCTGTTTGCCAGTTTGGTCCCATCATGGATCAACACTGGCTGTCACTGTCCCCTCACCTGAGGGTGAGAGGCTACTGTGAAGAGAAGATAATTTAACAATAAATACTATATTAGATGTTTAAAAGCTGACCTGAAAAAAAACACAAAAAAAAGCTACTCAATAATTGTTTCGCGCCACAATGGTCAAGGTTGCACTTTTGGCCCAGCTCAGAATGATAACAAAGATTAAGTAAATCATATACATCATACATTAAGTAGATCCATCTATCATGGGGATGGTGTGCAGACGATCGCCAACAGCATTATCAATCTTGATCAAGTCATTTAGCTCCGGGTATCAAAACTTTGCACCAAAATACAAAGCATGTTTCGATACAACCGATGCATTTTCGATCGGTACCTCCAAAGAGCCGAAGTTGGAAACCATGCCCTACATATGACTGTGTTGCTTTTCACCGGGGGGTGTTCACAGTTTTTCAGCATGCAAGCTACTTATTAAAATGACCAAGTCAAAATAATTTATATTCTAAAAAAAAAAAAGAGAAATCGTCATCACCCAAGTTGACGGTGACTTTCACTCCATGGAATCGTTTGAGTCATTTGAGTCAATGCAATCGCAGCATTTGATTGGATTAATCCAAGAATCTTCAAAAAACACATAACGTGCACATTTATGACTGATAAAGCTGCCCATTGGCTCATTTTCTAACTTGTCGTCTAGCTGGTCAAATCTTCTGGACCTCAACAAACATTGTTTTGCGTGAGTGTGTCAATAAAATTGTATTTGTCAAAGTGAAATGGGCAATAAAATACCAGATTTCCATCGACATATTGAGCACCCCTTTATCGCATGGGTAATGCAGCCATTACAAATGTAATATATAATGCCTACAACAATGTATAACGGATTACAGATTCGCTGCCTTCAATGATAACTTAATGAAGCAAGTTTAGACAATTTGATTTGACTAAATTTTAGATCGGTCCAGACAATAAATGTAAGATAATCCTACACAGACTAGAAGAGTGTAATTCGAAACACAAAACTTACCAGAGCAAAATGAGTTAAAGGGAAAATGTAATTGGACAGAACAACATGAGGCTGTGGTGTATAATAGTGTAGTGGGTGCTGGACTATTGGAAATCTTACTCTTGGTTTTGTAGATAAAATAGTTAGTTGACATTAACAAATCTATTTTGAGGCAGAAAGACCCGACTGTGTCCCATTGTTTTGAAATACAACCAGTTTTTCCTCAATTAAGTGGTCGGGTGGTGATTATTTTGACCCAGAATCCACCACTTTGTCTCTCTTAGCTTTAAGGTTGCTGTTTAAAATAAAAGTCTATCTTGGAATTCAGTAATGAGCAGATTTCTATATTTCAGAGTGCATTTCTCTAAAGTCAAAACCCCAGAAATATATTTCAGTTGGCTTATTAACGATTTAAGAGTTGGTGCCAAACTAGTAGTGATTTTAACAATCCTTAGGATGGATCATCGTCTTTAATCCTGAACTTTCAGACTGTAGCGGATAAACATTAAGGAAGTTTGTTTTGCAGTTCAACATCCCAACAGTTCTAACAATGAGAAGATGTGCTAGGGTTGCTTAACAGTCCAAGTAGCATTCTAGCATGTAGAATGTATAGTATTGATTGATAACACAGCCCCTCAGCGATGGTGCCTGACCTCACGCAAGTTCTCTTAGAAGACAAGAAAAGTCCCTCAAAACTTGCACGCATTAAGATTTTCCCTGCAGGGTATCTAAGAGCTCATTTAATGCTAGCCGCATTCGCCAACTCTGGCTTCATGTGGAAATAGTTAGGTTGGAAAACTACTGTTTTGCTACTGTTTATTCTGCAAGGACTAGTTGTCCATCATAATCATAATGTTTGTTTTGTCGATCCCAGAATCATGTGTCAGAATATTATTGTCTTATATGCCAAGTATCCTCCACAGCCATGTGTTTAAATGCAGTGGCAACAGTTTTATTCACTAATACCACTGGCAACTAAAATTATGTTGCTAAATTTTAATTTTAAAAGTACGAGTATGTCGTTTGGTTGGTCTCTTGATCGGTCTAGAGCTTCACTACAAAAATGTTTTTGTTTTTTACTATATTTATTTGAAATTGACATAGCAACAGTGAGTTTGATAAATGCATACATATTTTTCTGACCCGATACATTTCTCTTTTACTTTTCTGACCCTGTAAACAGATTAACTGCTATTGCATCCAATCATGGTATATTAATCCATGTATGGATTTGTTACGGATGGTCATTTAGGTTAAGGATTCAAACTCTTAACGAAGGCCCTTGGAAAGTTGCAATACAATAATTTCCTTAATCAGAAACCATCCACAAAACATCTCTGGCTTTTTTAAAATAAAGCTGTGATAAAGATTTTAACGTATTTTAAGTGAATAAGTGTACCAAAACTGAAATTCGTCTCATAAACTGTGTCTCAAATCGTATACATGCGTACTTAAACTTTGTATTTTTAGTGAATAATTGCGTTCCTACAGCTTGTCGATTCATCGTTAAATGGTAGTAGAAGAAGAACTGATCGTGTCATTTCCGGTTAGTGCGTAGCGGCAGTGTTTGATTTGAGACGAACTATCTGTCGAGAATTTGCGGACTAGTTAATGCGTACACTATCCTGATGCATACTAACCGCCAGTGCACTAAAGGAAGTATGGGATTTGAGACACAGTCTTTCATTTAGAAACATGACATTTTAATCGCTTTTTTTATTACACTTAACACATTCTTGGTGTCCATTTCCGACTTGAATGGGAAGGAGCTCGCAACACGGCGTCACTCGGTTCAGGCAGATCGTCAATAGTTGGCAAGCGACGCCTCTACCATCACGCAGTGCCAAAGACGAGGTCAAGTGTGGTGGGCATCGGCAGTGAAAAGAGTCCTTTATGGACGGAGCTGATTGATGCATTCCAGTGTGGTCTGCACACTTGTTGCTGTGACGTGAGAGCCCTGACTTTGGGGTCACCGTCAGAACAATCCCACTTCCCAACATCTTCAACCGGAGCTCTGTGCTCCGCAGAACATCCTAGATCCAATGATGTAGAGTTCCCCTCTAATGGTTTACACATTTTCCCTCTGGTAAGAAGCCATTGGTCCCTCCAGCTGATGCATAATGTGTCCCGGAGAGAGAAGACTGTCGTGTCATTGTTCCTGCCTACGTGCTGGACGGGTTGTAGTGACGTGAACACCATCTCAGCGGAAGTGTAATGGCAAAGTTGAGGAGATAATGGAGGTCACAGGGCAGTTGCCTGCAAATGGCCTGAAATCTCTCTTTTGCAGATTTTAATAAATCTATTAACAACTGATATGTGTGTTCACTTCAAATGTTGTGTTGATTTTTTATCTTGATACAAAGTTGTACTTTGGTTTAGTTTGCCACTAAATTGCTATACAAAACAATCCCGGTTCAATTACATATTTGGTTTTCTTCTTTGTTGAACACACACAATGTAAAACACAAAGTAGTGATGTCACAACAATGGTTAAATAAGGGCTCAGTGAGCAAAACGTTAGTCATTGTAAAGAAGGTCAATAAAGAAGTGAAGTAGCCAAAAAAAGACTATATTAAGTTGTGATTTAATGCAAAGTAGTATTGTGAAAATATCGCACTAAAACATGAAGCCACCTCCACAAATCTGTTCTTCCTAAAGCTCTCATTACTTCCTGACAATTGTTCTGGGATCAGTGTCTGACGGAAAATAAGTAAGCAGTCCAACCAAAATGTGTTCTCATTTAATTGAGGAGGTAAAGCAAAAGTTTTAACGGAGCATAAAGACTGTTCATTATGACTTTCAACAGACATACATTTCTGATTTATTCGTTTTCACAGCCAGCTTTTCCTGAGATAAATGCAGATGTAGTATCTCAAAATTCAAGAACTCATAATATTGTCCGTTCCCCTGGATCGCCCAAAACTTTTCTATCAACACTGTTGAGGCAAATATGTTTGCTCGCCTGCACGTACTGTACTGTGTACCTAAAGGAATAAGGCTTACTTCCTCAATGTTGTTACAGAAAATCATAAGTCGAGAATATTTTGTTTCACCACAAACAACAGCGTTATGTTGGTACTTTCATACATTCTTTGACCTTCGCAGGTCTTCTCGGGCAGAACCAGACTTACGAGTGTCCCTAAACGTGACTACTCCTACAGCAATATTCCTGTGTGAGAAACGTTGGAAGGGATTTTTACTGCTACATTCCCTCTCTCTGTTTGCCCAGCACACTTCTCTCAGTGTCGATGCCAGTTCTCATGAGCAGTTATTGAGAGCGGCCACTTTCCTTTGGCTCCACGCACAAGTGGCTATTTTCTAAATCCATAACATGAGATTCTTCTGGCGTGTTTTTGCTTTTTTTCTTAAAAAGCAAATGTGGAATTTGGTGCATAACGAGGAAAATCCATGGTAATGTGGTGCAACTTAAACCCGGTCTGATGTCACTAAGCAGCGGAGTCTGTCATGGTTGGTTAAGACAGGTGGTAAAAGAGAACATTGACTTTAAACTCTTTGGACGTTGAAGCATTTATGACAGTTGGGAGAGCTTGAGTGTTTGAGCTGACCTTCTCTTTTGCAGACAGTATCCACTGCCAGTCCCAGTGCAAGGCTGATATTGTTTTTTTTAGGTGATGGTTTTCCAAATAGGAAATTGAAAATCCATTTAAATGCTGATTAGTATTGAAGAAAATCCAACTCTTAAGGGCTCTCTGTAAAGTATGAAAATAAATAGATGTTACCAGGCAGGTGGAAGACGTAGTAAGTGTGACGTCTTGGATTAAGAAGGCCATGGTTTTATTTTCATTTAATGTGTGGACTTAAATACAGGTTAATGTGAGGGCTCAACATCTCTTTATGTCCCTTTAAAAGGCACTTTTTGTCTCTCTCTACAACTGTTTAAACTTCAAAATGACTGATTACACCATTGTAAACAAAAGATTGTAGCCAAATAAATTAAGTGATTATTTTGGCCATCCTAATAACTGTATTACATCATGAGCTTTTACTTTTAAACACTCTCTTTATCGGGGTGAATACAGACAAATCCAATTGAGATTTAATCTTCACTGTGGCTTGGTAACATCTCAGATCCCTCTTTTTTAAATTTAGTTATAGTTGCTACTAGTCTAACCTTTTTTTGAAAATCCTACAGGAAATTCTTTAATGTGCCATACATTCTTGTTAAACTGATGCTCTTTAATCTTTATCATGTTAGAAATGTTGAAAGATTATTTGGTCATTGAAGTATAGTGCAGTAAAATAATAATAATAATAATAATAATAAATAATTTTATTTCGAGGCGCCTTTCTTGGCACTCAAGGTCGCCTTGCATGTAATTCAAACGGCACACTTAAAAACACAATTAAAACAAAGAGTTGTTTTTTTTTTATGACTTTGTCAAGTTCTGTCAACATTTTGTTGGGGAATTTGCTTGGACAGTTTTGGCTACTTCTGCTTCTACACCACGTCAAGAATTGTTAGACTATACAACCTTCTGAATTTGATCAATTATGTCTCAAGTGTCTATAGAGGGAACATGTCTACGTGTCATAATGGTTTTAGCACCCTGTCTTTTTAGACAATAAAGATTTTCATTGGAAACAAATAAATGACAACACAGTGCCATTGTAGGACAAATTATCACGGCAGCTTTTGGTTGATTATAAAAAGAAAAAACTAGCATCCGAAAACTTCTTGTTGTGTCATTAGTCTGGGAGTCTCTTTATGGAAACTTACAACCCCAGAGTGGTGAGAAAGTGTTCTGGCCTAGATGTGACAACCAACCCCGTGTGTATGTAATCAAAGAAAGGTGAGTCATATAAAAGAAATCTGCGTAATTCTTTCCGTGTTGGCTCACCCTAGTGATGACATAAAAGTAATAACTGCCATGTCTTCTCGATGACACAAATCTTTTCATTGAAGAAAAAAAAGAAAAAAAAAAAGGTAGATACACGTGAGTTGTAATAATTTAGAAACCACATGAAGCAGCAGCCGTTCAAACCGTAGCGCTGTAGGCCTCTGACAGGATCTCTTTTATTTAACGCGTTCCCTGATTCTAGGTCAACCCATGTATCCGGCCAAGCTGAGGTTTTGATTGAGCTGTCATCAGAATCCTCTCCACACATCTGTAGCGAAGTCTGATTGCACAACGGGGCCGACATCACACCCTCTTTTTTCCATCTCATTAGTCTACACACCTTTCTTTTGACGCAGCTGCTGCCTCACCCTGCCTGTCAGCCGCAACTGTCCATCATGAAGCCAAGATTTCAGGCTATTAGTACCATATCAATGACAAGTTACAGCCAAGCACATATTGGCACGGCAGTGTCTGCTCTTTCATGGATTCCCAAAGTGCTCTGATGCTCAGCAGCTACTTATTAGGGCTGAGGCGGGTAAAGTTTTGAAACTGGGATGAAATGGTGTTTTAACTAAGAGGGAAATATGTTCCTTTTCTCCAACCAAAGCCACTTTTTTCTTTTGTGGCGGAAAAGTTTGGTTTATTTGGGGAAACGCATGTTTTTCACTCAATTGTCTTGCCTAGTTTTGGTAGCAACGTCATAGCGCAACATGTCCAAAAACACATGTATGACTTTCTCATTTTTAAAACTCAAACCTGTTAACCTGGTGCGTTTTTGTTCGGATTCAGATCTACTCATGGTTTTCGTGTTACTACGATGCTCACGATAATTGGGATATATAATTTATCATAACTAAAAAAGTGAACAAATAATAATAACAGTTTGTTTGGATAAGGGTTATTATTTTCAGATGGTTCATTTTTTATTGTGTCAGAATTTGGCGTAATAATGTATTTATAAGAAAAATTCATTTGAAAATCTTTGGTAAGAACATTGCCTTTAGTAAATTAAAACCGAAACCAAAATAAAGTACCAAAATGTACAGTCCATTGTTTACCATAAATGTAAGCATCAGTGCCATGGATGGTACAGAGTATTGATCTCCATCCCTAATTTGGAGCAGTTCCAATTTAGATTAAATATGTGAAAAAATGTCCTTTTCGTGTATTGTCCTGCTTCAGTGGGTTTGCCTCCAGTGGCTACTGGGACAGTAATAGGTTAGATAGATAGATAAAAAAATGACTGAATGAATACAGTAAATACCAATGAATTCATTTCCAGTTCTGTGAAAATAATTCCTTTTTTTTCTTATATTTGAAGATTAAACTTAAGCTTATTAAGCTTATTGAACTCTGATGACACCAACTTTATTTTAAATAAACAACATTAAAAGTTGTATATTTAGTTTGAGAAAGCTGTATTATTTACAATTTAACTGTGGAAATTGAGCAAAACCAGTTGGGACTTGGCCATGAGTTGGTGCACATTCTGTAGATAAAGAAAAAATCCTCCCAGGTCAGCTATTTATTATTGCTCTCCGAGTCAAGTTCCTTTCGTGGATCGCTATAAAACAGACAAACTAAAAAGCCAAATTAAAGCCAAATTAAAAAGGTGAGTTTCACTGGATTGTGTTACATTGAACATAATAACATTAAAAGCCTACCAAATAGTTTCGACTCGTTCAAGACTGATTCGAATCATGAAATGTTCCCTAATTTAAATGATTGTTGTCTATAAATCTGTCATCTTCTCATTTCAGGATTCCCTTCAAGATTGGGCAGCCCAAGAAGCAGATCGTCTCTAAAACGGTAAGTCGCTCAAGTGTTAGAACGTGGCCTATCAGTTTAGCGTCCCATAGAACTTGACAGTTAGTCTAAATAATGCCCCGTCAGACGTCATTTTGTCTGAGCCCTGTGAGGGGGCAGAGGTGGTTACCTTGAAGTGACTGCGAGTGGGCGCTCTCTTTACAGGAGAAAACCACTTCCTCTGTAATAGATCTGTGGCCAGAGGTCGCTTCCTGTGCCATCCTAGGCAGAGACCAGGGAGTGGGATTGAAGTGGAGCGTTTAGATGAGACATTGGTGACAGAGTGTTAACTGCCTCCCTCAATGTTTTGGCCACCGTGTTTACGTTTGTGGACCACAAGTCAGGAACCAACGATGCCTCTGTAACCAGCTCGATATTTCCAGACGAGGCTTGAAGAATCTGAATAGATATGTCGTTACATCTGCGTTTGTATACGTTGAGTTTCTTTGACTTGACATTAGATTTTAAATTGTGGAAAATCTCATTCTTGTACTCGTAGGCTAGCACCACATCATTAGAATACATAGATATATTCTAATCCTGCTTTTATTTTCTAGGTTGAACGAGACTTTGAGCGAGAATATGACAAACTCCAAAAGTAAGTTTACTTTTTCTCTTTTATGATGTTGTTTGTTCAGTAAAGAACCCCTTAAATGAAGCATAAACCTGAATAGTATGACTTTTGCAAGATGACCATTGAAAGAACTTGTTCCAGGATTTTTTTAGGTTCAAGACTTGTATTGTAACATAGTTTGAGGTATCGCTTGTTCCTCAAGCATGTACAGATTCATGGTACGATAAGGTAGGACTCGAAAATCGGGTTAAACTTGTTGACTTCTACCATTTAGCTTTAAAGGTTAAATTGTATTTATCCTCCTTGAAAATGTATTGTTGTACCATTCTGGTCTATGAACAATTGCTATTTTAATACTAGTACATTATTTCTTTCTACTTTCTACCAGGAACCCCTATTATACTCTTGAGTACGAATAGAGGTTTTTACTCAAATTTCGATTTCCGGTCCACAGCAACAAGAGCCTGTTGTCGGTCCCTTGTTGACATTATAGTTTTCTGAGATTCCTTTTAGGATCTTGCGGTCTTGCTCTTAAGTTGAACTTGCCCAGGCTGCCAGACTCGGGCATCTGGCCAGTTGTTTTGAGCGTCCTCGGTTTGTGGACTACTGTCCAGACAAAGGAATGGCTGGCTCTAAATTATTTTGGAATTCTCTTTTTAAAATCACATGCCAGACTTGTATAAGTCGCTACAGTCTTCTCTCCAAAATCACAGGATTTATTTGCTGCTCACTGTCTGTTCAGAAGTCAAAAGACATCCCAAACTAAATATCCGATGTTAAAGTACTGCATGTCAAACTCCTGAGTAACCAGTTTGAATAAAAAAAAAGATGTTGAGATAGAAACTCTTCACATCATGTGGGGTGAGAGAAACTCCCGGCGGGCTTGACAGAGTCAGTGGGAGAACCATTTGACTCTCTACCTGGTTGAGTAGGAGGGTCGTTCATTAGAAAGGTGTGGCATCAACAGACCTTATAGATGAGTCAGTGCTGCCGACGTGCACAGACATCTGTGCTCCGCCTAAGAGAGCCATATCAACAAACTTTGATTGTTTTCGTTGATAACTGTGTCGTTGGTTACTGGGTTAAAACGTTTTCACAAGCTTTGACTTACAAGTCACGACTTACAAGTTCCTGGGTGTTCACCTCAACAACCGCCTGGACTGGGTGGATAACACTGCTGCTCTTTATAAAAAAGCGCGGAGTAGAATCTACCTGCTCCGGAGGTTGAGGTCGTTTGGTGTCCGGGGGCCACTCCTGAAGTCATTCTATGACTCAGTATTGGCCTCTGCCATCTTCAACGGTGTGGTCTGCTGGGGGAGCAGCATGACAGCAAAGGATAGGGCTAAACTGGACAGCCTTATTAAGAAGGCCGGTTACGTCCTAGGGTGCCCCCTGGATCCTGTGGAGGAAGTGACTGGAGGGAGGATGCGGAGCAAGCTGGCCTCCATGAGGAGGAACTTGTCTCACCCTCTCCAGCACACACTGAGGGCATTGAGGAGCTCCATCAGTGATAGGATGCTCCATCCCCGGTGTGTGAGGGAGAGGTACCGCAGGTCTTTCCTCCCTGCTGCCATCAGACTCCACAACAAGAACACACCAAGATAACTATTTAACTGCACCTCTTGTTATTTATGTAAATATGATTGTGTATATATTATATAGCGCAGATTTATCTTTAATTCTATTTAGATTTTCTTTCTCGTTTTTATTTCTGGGTGTTTTTATTTCTCTTGCTGTTGTTAAACCGAATTTCCCCTCGCGGGACTAATAAAGGTTTTCTGATTCTGATTCTGATTTGCCAGACAATAAAAGTCGGTTTATTCCTTATCCATGTTTAAATTCTCTTCTGACATTTCTCTTTTTCTATATATATTGTTTAGAAATTTTGAAAATCTTTCTATGTGTTACATATTATCCCCTTTTTCTTTTTCTCATTAATATATATTCTTAATATGTCTAAACTTTTTTTTTGAGCTTTTTGATTGGTGTATCATTTTTTTAAATGTACTTTACCATTTTAATTTCTTTTCTTTCTCTATTTTCTCAACACATTTTTTTTTCACTGATGGTTCAAATAAAAGGCTACAAGTAGATGGTTATAACGTCAGGACGGCAGCTGGTCCTGTGGACCACCTTATTAGCACCTTGATTCACATGGACCGACTGTTGTTAAAGTGCAACAATTGGATTTTTATCCATGGCAGCTCCAGTAGAAGGTATTAAATGGCTGTCATTTCTATGTCACCACCAGACTAGATCTAAATTCTGAATTTAACAAACGTGTCAAAGTCCTTAAATATTCAAGGATTGATGAAGTAATTCTAATCTATTTAAATATTAAATCTGGGCATTTTCCAATTTCATAAAGCCTATTTTTTTCATGATATTAATGTAGGAAGCTACTGATAAATCCTCAACTATTTAATAACCACTTCTGTTTGAGAATTTTTTTTTAAGGCAATAACTGCCCTGGCATTTTCTGCAAGTGGAAATGTCTAAATATCTTTTTTTTTGTAAATAGCGTTGATTACTTTGGAGGACGTCTGAAGAGGCTTATTATGAGACCCGGTCCTATCTAATTGGTGAGAAGGGTACAAGAAGTAACTGTGGAGATTATTTTGACAGAGTGCTGTTTTCTTGTGGCTGAAACAATAAGGAGACGAGTTGCGTCAGTCACCCAGCACGACATTTGTGGAGCAGCCTCCATCTGGTCTGTGGTGATTTTGTTTAAATTCTCAAGATGTGTCAGAGCGCTCGACATCGCGCGAGTTGTCCTGTCACGATGGTTAATATCTTAGACTTTAACTGTGATAATTCCTGCTTTGACAGTTGAATGCTTTTAAGCACAACTGAAGGCCCCAGGGGCCAAATCTGACTTGCCAAGTAATTTTCTATGGACCCCCCCCCAGATGGTTGATTCACAATCAAAGTATACATGTACATTTTCTTGTTTATACGGTAAATTAAAAATGATGCCAGGGTTTGAGATGAAGACAGTGATTGTGGAGGTCATCAATTGTTCAGAGATATTGAAAATAGACCGACTGCCAAGAATAAAGAGACAATATCACACTCATGCTTGAAGTTATAGAGTTTGAAAGTTGCAAAAAAAACATGAAAGTCAACAAATATCTGGTATTTTTACGAAAAGCAAATTAGTTGCGATCCTAATGTCAAAAGAACGAAAACTAGCTTAACAATTTGAGAGTTATGTTTTAAAATAAGTTTGAATACTTGTTTTAACAGCCTTACTAAAAAAAGCTTGTATAAATAACTATTTTCCTCTACACTACCCCACCTACCCCAGGTAAATTGTGCTAATAAAATAAAATATAATTTCATTCTTTAATTATTTTATTTATTCATATAAAACTTTTATAACATAAAGAATAAAAAAAATTCAAAGTTACTTGGTTATTTTGTCCGAAGTCATGTCTGTTACACTATATTATACAGTACACATACGTGAGGTTTATCCAGCAGTATTGATACAGAGGGAAAGCAGCGTTTGGAATGTCCCTCGCCCCCATCACTCTGGTGTTCAGGAGGAGTGATATGACAGTGATCTCGGGGGAGACGGTAAACCCCTCAGCTGCCTTAATTGATATAATGAATGGCATGTGTTTTCTGCCTCCGTATTCTGGTAATTGCCATTTTAACACCCATCGATGTAATATGTGGCGTGGAATGACTGAAGTCATTAACGTGTCTGCGTCTAAATGTAGACGACGATAACAAGAACAATTCCTCGTTCTTCGTAATTAGCAAACGGATGTCGTCGTTCAACATTTTATGTGGAGTCAGTGGGATGTGTAATTCCTTCATGATTCATTGTTGTTTAAATGTAACTTTTTTTGTCTTGCCTCGTTCAACTACGGAGATGTCGTCAATACAGATCTAATCGTTTATCGGTTTTATTATTATCTCCTGTTTTTTTTTTTTTACTGTCACCGTAACACTGCGCAAGAAGCCGACTGAATGTTTGTGTTTTCCTTGCAGGCTGGAGGATCAGACGAAAAAACTTCACAAGGACATGAAGAAAAGCACTGAAGCTGATTTAGGTTTGTTCTGCCACTCACCGCCGCGTCTGATGATCAATATGTGTTGCACTTTTATTTGTTGGGCTAGAAACACTTTTTCTGTCTTTGGTTTCTTTGATCACAAGTGAGCCAACACACACCTCCCTCCTTAGTTCCCTTTTCTCTCGCTTTTCTTATTTATTAAACAAGATCTTTCGCATGTTATGTGCAGTCGTGGCTCTCTCACTTTTTCTATTTGATCTGCTTAAATTTTGGTGTTTGCAAAGTAACAGCAGACATGGCCTGTGGTGAGTAGACATTGTGGGAGTGAAAAAGCATGGATGGGAAGAAGCAAGAAACATCTTTTTTTTTCTGCTCTTGAATATGGAGTTCTGCTTCAGATGGACTTTCTTTCTTACATGTGCCCGGTGTTAGACTGGTGACCTGTCCAGGGTGTTGACTATGGATCGATCGATCAAGCAATGGTTGTTCAAAGTAGCCAAGACTGGGGAGTTTTCTGGGATCCTAAGCCCCAACTAGAAAGCCACCAGAATGTCCTGACCTCATAAACAAGACTTTTTATATGTAATTTGTCCATCAAAAGAGGTCAAATTGGGTAATTTTCTTGGATGTGAAATTGAGAGAAATGCAGGAATTCTGTGCCTGGGTAATTGATTTGTTTAAAATGAGTCTCTGTAGAATCCCACAGAAGTGTGAACAAAAAAAAAAAGCCCAATGACTGTTCCAGGTCTTGAAGGAGCCCATTTTCACCACCGCCGCTGCTGTCAGCTTTCGTCTCTTCACTGAAGCTCATTTCTTTTGACAGTGAAGCCATAATCTGGTGTGCGCTCTGTGTCTAAACAAAATGGCATGGGTGCAGATTAACGGTAATTGGTGCTGTCAGTGTAGAAACGTTGCTGAGATTCATGGTGCTCTGGTGAATATTCAACACGGCAGTGCACCACACACCACCCCCTCAACGTTTTTACAATGGGGGCACCAGTGTGGCGCTCCACTTCTGCTCTATAGCTCTTTGCCCCAAAAACACTTTTGTTCTTACATATGAACGCACACACCATATTTTATTTTAAAAGCTACTCAGGTTGTGTGATAATCAAACACAATCCTTGTTTCTTCCAGCTATGTCTAAGGCAGCTGTGAAGATCTCTGCTGACCTGCTCAGTAACCCGCTCTGTGAGCAGGACCAGGCCTTCAATGAGTCCATGATGGCCTTGGATAAAGCCATGAAGAGGATGGACTCCTACAACCAAGAGAAGGTGAGTCTTGTCGCTCGTACTCGTTGTGAAGGATTATTTTAATAATTTACCCTTTTTTTTTTAATTGAAATGACCAAAATCATTTCCATCGTTCACAAATCCCAGTCTTGCATTAACATCAGCGACAATAATTCTCTCATGGCTTCATTGACCGACACTGTCGGCTTAATTTTATTTGGGTTATTAACCAAAATAATAAAACTCTTTTAAAAAGATAAACCGCTGCTGTAATTATGTTCAGATGTTTGCTGTTAATCGAATTGGAGTTGAAAATTACTTTCTGGTATTAAGTTATCATCATGTGGCCATGACATCACATCTAGTGTGACCAAGGTTAGTTTAGGACGAACAAATAATAATGTTTAAGCTGAACATGCCATCCATTGGTGGCCAAGTTCTGATGACTACATCAAAATGAAAGACACTAAATAGAGACTGAAATTTATCATTTTTACCATCAATATGATGTTGAATAACGAATAACAAATACAATAAAATCCAAACTATTGATGAAAATTGCATTTAATTAAGACATGGTTTGTATTGCATATTCTTTAAATTAATCAATATAGCACTTAAAGGTTTAAAATTAAAAAAAAAAAGTTTTTTAACAGAATATAGAAAATAATTGAATCCGTTTCATTTTTTTTTTAAAGATAATGATTTTGGAGCATATGTTACCATTAATAAGCAACTTATTCCGATGTGTTTTAGCAGCATATAAGCCAGTTATATATCTTTATCAAGTCCTGTTTAGCATTTTCTTCAGAATTACTATTTTCTATCTCCATGAGCTTTGTTTTAACAGCCCCACTAATGGTTTCAACAGTAAATAAAGAGAAAAATGACCTTGTACAGTCAGGCAGTTGATACCATTTTTTTTCTTTAAATCCATGAGATTAACACATAAACATCTTTTTTCATTCAAATTGCTCCCGCAGGATACTTGGATGTTTGTTTCTCTCATCAAGTGATTCTTCTCTACATGCCTCTTATCATAACTTGGCAGGAAGAACTTCACCACCAGGCGACCATATTGTCAAAATAGTGTGTCAAGTATTGGTGATTTAGCCTGTGTTGTCAGTCCCGTGGCACCGGTTTGGTTTTTGTTTGCATATTACAATGCTTTGTTTATTTTGGGACTGTTGCTTTTTTTTCGCTTTTATCCTCATATGTGTCTTGTCCAGAGGCGAAATGGTAGAAAGCCGACATTTCTTGTCAGAACTGTGAACGATCCAAAAACAGTTTCACAGCTGTACTTTGTGAAAATGTGTTTGGCTGTCAGGCTTCTTCAGATTATTTTCTGGGTGCACTTCAGCTTTTGATTAGAATCGTTGCCACAGGTAGCTAATGTGAATCATAGTGGCGCCACATGTGCGGATCCTCAAGGCAATGTGTTTTTGAAAGGTAGATTTTTAAAGAAAGAGAAGCCACTTGAGAATGTGGAAGATCACACACCGACACCATTGACTTTCTTCATCTGTTATCTTTTCTTGAGTCACGCCGTTGCTGCTTTTTTGTTTCCCCCAATTGTGCTGTCTCAAAATACATCTCTTTTTTTCAAACTTTGTTGTTGGGTGAACTGATAGAACTTGGTCAGGATGGTGAAGAAAATGACCCTTTTGAGTTGATATTTGTTGATGCCGGTGGATGCACAATGGTTCTTATTATTGAGTTCTTAACATATTTACATACTTAGAATTTTGTTTAACCTCAACGAGATTTAGGTTATCATGTGACACTTTGACTACTGATATGACAGCATCTCAACTTCTATGTATTTATATTTTTTACATTAAAACGCTGCCTAGCCAAATGTTTATTTGCATCCCAGAGAACTTTCTCAAATGTCGGTCTGACGCCAGCTTAAGCTACATCTAGCAGAGCTTCTTAATAACAAAATAAAAACTCTCCACATGACACTGAGAGACTCCTCATCAGAACTATAGCCTTTTTGTTCTCCTTTGTATATGTCAGAGCTGCATCTGTCATCTTACTCACACTTACGAAAGTTCTGATAGATAACACCTCAGTGACCTTCTCTCACTAGAGCCTTAATGTGATGTCATACCCAGGATTCATACTTTGACAGGTCTCTGGGTCAGGCTGCATTTATTTCAGACCAGTTGATTCTCTAGGTTCTAAAGTAATTAAAAAAATACAACTCCTTTTTTACCACACAAAATTGACTTTCTGCATCACATTAAATCAGTACGCATACAAATTATTCATCAGTAATACGTGTATCTAGATTTGTATTAGATCACAGTTTAAAGGAGAGATTCACAACCTTGTTGAAGCATTATGACAAATACAATGATTCTTGGTAATAATGATATGACACATATCATGATACTTGGGTCATGATACGATTGTATTACAATATCACCATATAACGACATCACCATATGCTATGATAGTGATATTTATCAACAAATCATTCTTATTGCTTTTTTCAAAATTTTTCCCTTCATATTATTTTTTTCTATTTTGTGTCCATGACAGTTTTGTTATAATGAGAATTGGTTTGATGGAACATCACAACAGTTCCAGTATACAATGTGTCTCCACCAGGTGGTCACTTTGAATTGCGTCAAACTCCAAAGACTACATTTAACCAAAATATTCAGTTTTATGTCAATAGATACTTTAAATTGTAGTTGCAAGAAATTATAGTGAAATTGAGTTGTTTTGGGGGTGAAACCGTAGCCATGGCAACCATACTTTTCCTCTAAGACAACTCTTCATCAGTTCATTATATAGCTCAGCTGTCAAGATGTCAGTTACTGTATATCAAGCTGAACTCCAAACCATTGTTACTCATGGGAGAACATTTTGTTGTCTTGTACATAATATGTATATGAAGTCATTTCTCATGGTATCTTCAGTGGAATAAATGCCATATTTCGCTCCAGTGATTTTTCAAACATCATTTTGAGTGCCCAGACTAAGCAGAATGTGGGCTGAACTGTGCGTGTGGGTTTGTGACCCCGGGTGTGTATGTTCTAGGACTTGGTCAGGTGCCCGGCAACACACTCCTGCCAGTTTGACAATTTTTCAGCTTGAAATAAAACAGTACATTCTTTGGATTTCTTATATTTTTGCCACATTTTCTTTCTTCTTTTTTCTCGATCTGCTTTATCCAACTGCAGCACAGACTCTTGTCTGGATAAGTGGAAAAGTAAAAGGGGTCAATTCAATGCGTTTTGATTCCTACAATTTATGTTTTCTTGCCTGTTTTAAATCGACCCCCTGCTTCCTCCAGGCTTTAATTATCTTCATCTCAATGATTCCACGTAGCCTTGTGGCGTCTGGTGTTTCTGAAATGTGTTGTTATTAATATATTATATAAATAATGAAAAGTTAAGAATCAATTCCTTGGCTCAGACTTTTTATTTTATTTTTTTAATTTCTTAATTTTATTATTCTACAGTGATTCCATCTGACACTTAATCCCAAGACTTCTTCTCACCATCGAAAAGTCACTCACCAACTCTTCTGATACACTTTTTTTTAAGCATAGTTTGATTTTGACAGAAAGGTTGCACTCCAGCTTATTCCCACTCTTTATATCCTGAAAAATACAAATAAATAAAAAACGTTGAGATTCAGAGCTGCCTCTCGGCGAAGTGGCTAAAATGAGCTAAAGGCAAAAAGTTATTACGAGCTGCTCTCAGTCAGCCGCGATGCTGAATTTCACCTGAGGTTTGCTTAGGTGTACGTGTTCCAGCGCGGATCACTTCCACGGCTGCTCTATCTTCTTCCTCCAAGCTGACAGTACCAATAGCAGACCCTACTTGCTCCAGCAAAACAGACACAAAAGCATCCACCCTTTGCTCTTCTCTGCGCGGAGACTGCGCCGCAGGGCCAGCGAGTGAGAGAGCGAGCAGATAAAACGTGCAGCGATAATGAAGGCAGCGATGGCCCGGGTCTGTGTATTTATTTCTGGGGCTGAGCAGGGCGCACAAGCCCCGCCGGCGCACTGCTGCCGAAGCTGAGCCCCAGTGTAGATGGCTTCGGCGCAGAAGAGGATGCTCTGTTTGGAGGGATATTGATTTCCTCTGCGATCTGTGTGTATTTTTGGGAGGCCTGTGTGCCAGGATGGCCTCTGCCCCGTGACTCACTGATGGAGACTGCTGCTTGAGCGTCAGCCTCAGGCTCAGCAGGGCCTCCAAGGAATACTGCTGCACACCCCCCCCCCCTCCTCTCTGTGGGAAGGGGCAGAGGGTAGAGGGCACCAGCATGCTTAAGCAAATCTGCCGCTGTTGTTCTCCCTCCTCGCTGCGTTCTCTCACCTTGGAAGCAGCGGCACAGCTCCAGTCGGGAGAGGAGGAAGAGGGGGTGTGAATATGTAAAACAAAGAAAATGTGGATTTCTGTCTACTTGTGTGTTATTGGTTCTTTTCTTTTTCCCTCGTCTTCTGATCATCGCCGTCCTCCCGATGTTTTTTTTTTTTTTCCCCGTGTTCTCCACCGCCGCCGCCGCCGCCGCCGCCGCCGCTCTCCCTCTGTTGCCCGGATGCAACATCCGGTCGCGCTCGCAGCTCCAGGTCGATGGGAAATCTGCAATGTAAATGATGCCGCCAAACTTTATTAATTGTGCTCCAACTTCTGTCGATGAGACCTTGTGCCGGGGCTGGAGGCCCCTCAGATTAGCTCGTTTTACTTCGCCCCGGCTCCCCTCCCTCTCCCCTGTCACTTCTGGTAACCAGAAGGAGAATGTAGGAAAATATAAACTGTTATTGTTAAAATGTTTGTTTGCAAAAAGAACTTTCATCTCGTACAGCAGCCCACCCTCCACAGGATTTGAAATCATGCGGGCTTTGCTTTCATGTCCGTCCCCTGACAGTTTCCTTCTTTTGTATTTCAATCTTGATGAATATTCAGAGATTTCTCCTCGGGGTTTGTGTAAAATGATGGAGTCAAAGTCACAAGTTTTTTGTTTTTTTTTTGCCCCCTCCCACCCTGCCTTCCCCTTTTCTCCTTTATTTTTTTTTCTTACTCTGTAAAAAATGTCGTTTGCTTAATAGTGCAACTTTGTGTATCAAGTAAAGTAAGGTTTTGCGAAGTGTCATTTTAATGTGGTATTTTTCTTTTGTTGCAGGTCAACCAGATCCAAAAGACGGTCATTGACCCTTTGAAAAAGTGAGTCTTTCTTTTGACTTTTGACCTTATACTTTGACTTCATCATATCATATAAACATTATGGCAAAAATCTTTTTTATACAAAGTGAGCGACATATAATCACTGCAGCAGAGACAATTTAATAACTACTCTGTATATCTTCTATACCAATATCCTACCTGATAATAAATATCATATAGCGCTGAAATCACATTCCTTCCCAAATCTCCTTTATATTAGCTTGAATTTCTATTTTTTCTGTCTATTATTATTATTATAATTATTTTCTTTCTTTAATTAATGTAAGACATAAGCACAATTAAAAGAGTTCCAATGATTATTGTTTTTTCTTAATAGATATGATTTATTTTTTTTGTTCCATGATACTGTAATATTTTTACATGCACATTAGTTTTCTATGTGCCCTACAATCATTATTATGCTTTCATGCATCACTATTTAAGTCATTTGTATTGAGAATCCTATAATAAAATATATATCAAACTATATATTTGTCATGGGTTGAGTGAACCTGATGGCAGAAGTCAAACACATGAACAAATATCCAAAGTTGCTGTCTTTAATAAAAAATAATCCAATTAAATTAATCCAAAACCTGCTCCAACCTGAGCATAAACAGAAAACAGGAGACCGGGGCACAGCTGGAACAGAACTGAGGGCAGCAAAGTAAAAAGAAAAAACACTGAAAAGGTCAGGGTCATTCTAAGATGTATACAAAAAGGCAAGTACAAGGACCAATAAGAGTAAGAGAAAAAACTATTTGGGGGACGTGATCAACTGGCAATCACTTCCTGCTCTGATGGATTGGTAGAAAAACAAGGATCTGAATATGAAAGGATCGAACAAAATAAGACGTGATATACAAGAGTCATGACTATATTCTAACAATTGTTTTAGTTTTTTTCATGGCATGACATATATATATATATATATATGTTGTACATGAGGAAAAAATTACATTTCTGTGTGATTAGCGTAACATTATGGTTTTCCATATTTTAAATCGCTAATGTGTAAGCTTGAACACATCGTTTCTAGCTCCCCTAGTGCCAGAGCAGGGTATTGGCAATGTTGTGGACTCTAACCACATGCATGTGCAATTTTCTTTTTTACAAAATGATAGAAATGCTTTTGTTTCAGTTCCATGTTTTACCTTCCTTGAAACTTGCATAAAGATATATATGATTTTTAAAAATCAAACGAACAACATAATACTATTGTCAAAATGTTATTGCTGCTTAAAGGCTTTTTAACCAGTTTGTTGTGCGGCCCCATTTGAATTAATTTTCCACTTCTGTGAAACATATCGTGGTCTATATGTACTTACTGCTTATCTGTCCAAACTTTTCTCCGAATGTTGACCCCTTAACAAAGTGAGTTCTTACGAGTTTTTTTCCAACCAAGCGTGTTGGGCTTCATGATCAATCCTCACTTTAAAACGGTGGATGATGCACTTTATTCAGCATAGTGTTAAAAGTGAGTTTTGTGGCTTTATTTCCCCACTGCATTAACCTCAACAATCTTCTGGCAGAATCGTGTGGCCTTTAACATTTCGGTGACTTGACCTTGCATAGCTGTGGTGTGAAGTGCAGCTGTAGTGAAGGAGCACCAGACGCCTGAAGTGTACACTTTGTAAAACTCAATTCAAGAGTGTGGAGCAAGTTTTTTTTTTCTGGAAGAAAGTTTTTTTTTTTTATGGTCCTGGTTCCTAATTCTCGCCCCCATTCAAGCGGGGAGTGAGCGCTCCTGCACACTCTCACACACACACATGCTAACAGAGGCTCTGAAGGGAGTGGCTGGACGATCCCACTCATCTTCCGGAGGGCTTGTTAAGGATTTGCTTCCTCCGTCTGGCTCCTCCCAGGATCTCGCAACATGTGCTGTGAGAGAAAACATCTGCATATCATATTGATAGTGGCTCTCACTGTTGTTTCTGGTTAGACGTGAATACAAAGGAACACACGTGAAGGTCAAAGAGGTTCAGGTCAGTGTGAGTGAAGGTCTCTCCTCCATGTCTGCCCTGGTGGCAGTGCAGCGACAGGATGGAATGGTTCTAATTTCCTCATCCTGGTGGGCGGCGGGCGGACGTGTGGGCAGGCTCAGATTATGGCAGAAGGCCCGGCTTCCTGGGCCCAGAGTTGTGGACGGTCTGGGGAGGAGAACGGTCTCGGGACACTCGCACAAACACATACCATTCAGGCCATAAAGTTCAGACGTTTACGTGACACCCGAAGTAGAGCAGGAACTTGCTTAAGAGGACATTTTTGTTCAGAATATTTTCACTTAAAAGCACGTCTTTTGTCAGGAGAACCTTCCATAGAAGCAGGGAGAGACAAAAGTGCCATTAAGATTCCATTAGTCCACTAATGAATATTCTTACTGTTTGTTTGTCAGCTTGTGTTGAATTAGCTAAGAAGTGAAAAGGTGACTGTTAATGGACTTCTTGCATTCCCGGTGTGTGTATGCATGTCTGTGTGTAGTTCAACAAACAAAGAAGCTTCACCCCCCCCTTCCTTCACTCTCACTTTGGTCTCTTATTGACCAGATGTTAATTCCATCTCCTCAGAAGCGACTGAATGAATGTTGGTGCGAGTCAACCTGTCTTGATCCGCCTCGTCTTTCATGTCCTCATCCAACACATCCACGAACCTTAGTGTTTGTCTTTCTTTTTACCCCTTGTCCTCATACCATCAGACTTCACCTGATCCATTCTCCAACATTCTCTGCTCAAGTTCCCCCCGGTGTACTCTGTTCTTATTGTGTCACTTTCAATGAAACCCTGAGCGTCTTCAACTCTGACCCCCTGAATATGTGTTGAAACTACTGTCTTTAAACTTTACATCAAGTCAGGTCTCACCACTGCCTTGTTCAGATTCCCTTTCACGTTCAGTGCTACTCCTGCCCTGTCTCCACCTGGTCCACTCTGCCAGCACTTTCCTCTTCACCTTGCCAGTCCCAAATTCCTCTTAAAAATATCTTGAAATATTCGAATCGTTTAAAAGAATTCATCGTTTGTAACAACTTCCAAAAAAAGTTTATTTTAAATATACTATGTACGGTTTCCACATTTGCAGCCAGGAATGATAGGATGTATGACTTTTTTTTATGTTCTTCCTCCCATTCCTTTTTTTGGGTTTGTGGGGGGACTGGAGCCTATCCCAGCTAGCTAGGGCGGGAGAAGGCTGTCCATTAAAAAAAAAGCCTGTCACAGTGACCAGAGAGAAACAACCAGTCGCAGTTTTGAAAAAAAAAAAGTTTTTTAATCAACCTCTGTATGTTTTTTAACTGTGGGGAAAAAAGTGGAGTGCCCGAAGTAAACCCACGCAACATATAAACTCAAAAAACACAAACCTAATTGTAAGTTTAAATACTTTTTCTTTTTCAAAGACTAACTTTGTGTTACAAGTCCTCGTACTTCCCACTGTAATCGCAAGTACTTTAAATATTCTAAGGTTTGGCACTTTCATTGCCGCAGAGCCACTGTTGCTGAATATCTTGACAAACAGACAAAAACTGACATCATAAATTCTTTTCACCGCTCAAATATTTCACTTGGAAAATGACTTTCTAACTGGATGACAAAAACACACAAATAGCTCTGGTGATTTTCACAGACGTTCCGGCATATTTGTATTATCCACGATAATTCCGACACCGATTAACTCTGGTTACGTTGCTTTTCTCATCCAGACGAGCACATTAACGTTAGTTTATCGTAAGATTGAATAAATGTGGAGTTTACATCTCGTCTTATTCAGCTGTTGCTGAAATGGTTCTTGATTTGAGAGTCGGCAGACAACATGGATGAATCATTATTTTGCTTCTTAAACTCTGAGGTCAGACTGAGGCGTGCTTGCAGTCGTTCGCTTGTTAGCAAACCATCAATTCAAATTGTTCCTTCCCTGTTATTTAATCTTTTCATTTTCATCTTGTATTCATTTCCTCTTGAAGATGAGAACTATTTGAATATTTGCACGTTGATGAGCTGGTCTTCCGCTAGCGTTCTTAATTCTGATTGTGTTGTGCTTAAGCTCTGTTGTCAAAGTTATTATCCCAGAACGCAGAACAAGTCGCTGCAGATCTGTTTCTTCCTCCAGTAAGACTGAGCATGTGTTTGTCTGAGACACGCAACGTGCAGCACTTGCACAGAAAACAAGCCTTTTTTTTGACTTGAAGCTTCCGTTTTTTTAATTTAATTATAAATATATATATTATATTATTATAAATATATTTGGCAAGACACTAACACAGTCGACAAAGGTACGGTGGAAGTTATGCAAAGAGTCACACTTTCGTTCGTTCATAAATATGCTCAAAAAATAGTGGATAGATTTCTCACTTAGCGATGGAGTAACTTGGAAGTAGTTCTATTTTTGGTGCGTACTGTAGATTAACTTGGCTTCACCAAGGTTTAATCTGGTGGTCATGCAACCATCTAAGGCAGGGTTGCCAAATATTTTGACAATTTATGTTGAGGCCTGAGAAAAGGGATATTTCCCAAACGTTAGGTATAGGGCAGTATGAGTTTTTCATTTTTGGAGGCTTGATTTATCTTCCCTCTCTTCGTATGTGTCTTTCCCAAACAAATTGCTTACCATCAGTTTTTACAAAACCCCTGAATAATTGTATGAAATTCATAATCCCTTATCTTTATAGATCATGAAATGACCATAAATCTAAATCTGGGCCTCATTAGATGACTTGGCAGACCAGTTTTAGTCGATGAAAATAAACGAACCCTCATGTCAAAATATGAAACCTTTCCTTCTTTTTTATTAAATAAAATGTTTTATGATGTCCTTGGCAGCTTAATGCGCCGTTTAAGTGTGTCTCTGGTTCCACAGATGACTTGGGAACAATTGTGTGACAGTGCAGCAATGCTTGGCTGGAAATGTCTGGAGCAGACTTGGTTTTCTGGCCGAGAGGTCAGCGAGGCCCGTCTGTGGACTGGCAGCCGTTCATAAACACACGTCTTCTAAGCAGAAGCTATTTCCATCAAAGCCTCCTCGCCACACCCTGACCTGTCACAGCTCTCCGTTGTCCCGCTCGAGACCTCGTGGGAAACTGTTCTGTGAGCGGTTAATTCATGGAGGTTCTGCTGCGTCACTTTTGAGACGCCGGTTCCCTCAACAACATGTCAACATATCCGTGTCCATCAGAGGGAGCGGAAGACGGATTTAATAACCTCCTCGTGTCCGGTTCACTTCACTCCCAGCGCCAGAGAGAGCTAGTGAAAGTGTAGTTGACCCACTAAACCGCACAAAAGCCGACTGTCCCGATGCGTCACGAGGGAGCTGCACCGTGCTGTCAGGTGATGTGTGGCCGTGAGAATGTCGTCAGCACGTCTACGCTCGTTCGGCGCTGCTGCTGCGTCACCGTCAGCCAATAGGATCCTGCGCTGGGCTGTCCTGCCTCCCGGGGCTGTTGCGTAACCTCTTGGCACTGGAAGCATGTGTACGCCGGGGCAGATAGTAGACTTGAGGATCAACATCCACCCCTGCCCTGAGCGGGGCCAGAGCGCTGTTTTATAAATAGTTGTCAAGCGTGGGCCGCTGGGCTGGGCCGTGATGTCACTGCAGCTCCAAGACCACTCCTTGCTCAACTTCCTGTCGGAAACAACTTAGTCTCAGTCTGAACCCACGTCACTTTTCCCCCCTTTTTTTTTTTCTTTCTTACCATCTCCTCTCTTTTGTCCCTGATGCAGCGTTTAACTTGGATCGATGCTCTTGTGGGGGCTCCTGTCATCACGAGCACGACCCAACATAAATAATGGAACCCACACATTTGTGGCTAATAAGACTCAGACGTGTAACAAACTCTCGCAGTGACGTTCGCTCGGCAGATCCACGCTGACTCACTGCAAAGTCAGCACTTTCTCTCCATTCATGACGATCGTTGTAATGACTGTGAATAATTTCTTCTCCTCTTTTTTGAAAACACTTTCGTCAGTCTTTGTTTAAAGAAGCCATGAATACGAGTCCAGTTATCTGACTATTAGGTTCGGCTAAGATTGTGTTTCAGCTGCTTTAATTACATCTGTCAAGGAGGTCATGTTCTCGTTGAAAAGACTGACATTCTAAACATGTTCAGTGAAATCTATTAGGAAAAGAATGAGTGATTAGATTTTGGCGATATTCTGTGATTTTATTAAAATTGGCCTTCATGCGCTTTTATGGCCTCTACTTACAAGTACGGTGGCCCTGAAGGACAAAAGCTGTAAAAACCTTATTAATAAATTTCTTCATAATATCAAGAGACGAATGAAAACACTTTCATGTTGCGGTTAAGAGATTAGAACATTTAAAGATGAATTCATATATTTAATTACTGACTTTTGTTTTCACTTCAACAACTCGGCCCAAAATAAGTTTTACAGAAAGGAAACTTTAACAGTAAAACTTAAGTAAGATATTAAACATATGATTCATATGAAGCACTAATTGTGACTAATTAAATAATTTTTATTATTTTACATAGTTTGACACCCAAAAACCACATGGCCCATGGCCCCATTGGGGCCTGCCAAGTAACTTTTGAGATTAATTCATATTAAAGTTATTTGATATTGTGACCTATAAAGATGCCAATGTTTGATTTAGTCTCGACGACTGAAAAGATGATATCAAAATCAGACTCTTTTGACCTGTTGGTTCTATAGGAAGTTTCTTTGGCCCTGGACTTGGACCGCTATAAGATTTGAATTGTTTGTCATAATAACTATACTTTTGGGTAAAAATGTATGAGAATGTTGTTCTGATGTTGTTCTTACTATTTAAACAGTTTAGTCTTCTATGTCGAGTTATTCTACATTCATCACCATCTTTTTTAATATAAATAGTTTTAACAGCATAGTTTAAACCTTAATAATATAACAGAAATTATATAAATTATTTTTTCTCTTCCTGTGGCCCGTTAACCAGGCGTTTGTGCTAAAAATCCATGCGCTGCCTTCTCTCAGACACGTTAGAGCGTCAACACTCGCATGACCTGCAGGTTTTGAATAAATCAAAATATCTGATGTACTTGTTGCATCTGCCAGTGGCAGCACTTCCTGGATTCAAAAAAACAACAATTCTTTTCAGCGGAAAAATATCCACTTGACACGTTCAGATGTTTGATGAGAATATCCAAATGTATTTGTTGTGTTCTGGCTCCACATTAGAAGCACAATCCGTGCAACATATCCCAGGATGAATCTCAGACTCCTGTTGCTAAGTTACAGAGCATTTTTTCTCCTCCCTATTTTTAGTTGCCGAAGACGAGGATTTTTTGGTTTTGCAAAAGTACATTTTCATCAGGCATGTGATAATTGTCACCAAATGGATTGTTTGGTACGACAGTAATTACATAATGGAGAGCAGGATGCAGATCTGTCCGCCGGGGATTTCGCCGGCAAAGACGCTCCGGCGCAGAGGAATGTTTGTGTATTTAGTGTGCGCTCGTGTCCCGCAGGTACGGCGGCGTCTTCCCGAGCCTCAACATGGCGGTGAAGCGGCGCGAGCAGGTCCTGCAGGACTACAAGAGGCTGCAGTCCAAGGTGGAGAAGTACGAGGAGAAGGACAAGACCGGGCCCGTGATGGTCAAGCTGCACCAGGTACTTCTGAAGTCCAGAACACACAAAAAAAGCACACAAATGCTGACTAGATGTGAACAAAAATAGTCGAGCACATGCATATACTGTACATGTGCGCTGCTGCCTCGCCCACGCAAGCTAGCAGCCTCTAAAGTAGTGCCTTTTCAAACAGCCACTACTGCACATCCACAGGCACGTAATTGAGAATTGTAGACACACACTCGCGCACACACACTCACACACACACACCGGGAGGCCATGACAGAAGTGCACACATTCACAGATAGCGTTGCCTATGCCGTTGCCTCGAACACATCCTCACATGGCGAACCGCCCACTCACTTTTAGGAAAGCGGCGTCGGGGGAACAAAGCCTCGAAGAGGCCCCTGCATCCGCGCCCCTCCGATCCCGGCGCACTTAAAGAAACCATCCCGACAAAACACACCAGCGCCGGCGTTTAACCGGCGCTCATGAGGACGACTTAAGTGAGGCGCGGAGACGAGCGCAAGACAAACAATATGTCCCCCTTTTCTCCCCCTTAATAAGACGTCTCACATGTCGACTGTGTGTTCGGTAACTCTTAGCCTCCTGTGGACTACACACTTGCACACACACACTCACACACACACTTACACACACACACACACGGTCCACTCTCAGCCAAGTCTGCCCACATCACTCCTCCTCGCTGCAGTCGTGATTACAGCAGCAGCACTTCTCCGTGGGAATTAGACAAATTTCTGCAAACAATAGACGGAAAAAAAAGACACTCGTGAACGTGGTTGTTTTTCTTCGCACCCCAAATATTAGCACGTTGATGAAAGCCGCACATGCCGCACGGTGAACCCGGCTTGGCCTGACCCGGTTGTGTTTCCCCCTCACCACAGGCCAGAGAGGAGCTCCGGCCGGTCAGGG
Source organism: Callionymus lyra (assembly GCF_982586985.1). Lineage (NCBI taxonomy): Eukaryota > Metazoa > Chordata > Actinopteri > Syngnathiformes > Callionymidae > Callionymus > Callionymus lyra. The sequence goes on from NC_141818.1 coordinate 15,912,035, forward strand.
AGGACTTCGAGGCCAAGAACAAGCAGCTGCTGGACGAGATGCCAAAGTTCTACCACAGCCGCCTCGACTACTTCCAGCCCAGCTTTGAGGCTCTGATCCGAGCACAGGTGAGTGGTCCAGCAACACACACACACACGGACACACACCTTTGAAGGGGCTGGGGCCACATTAGATACTACACAAGAGAGTGGCCAAGAGCCAACATATGGTGGATTTTTTTTTTTTTAATTAAGAATTAAAATAAAATAAATTGTCAATAAAATGATGACATTTTCAATAAAAATGGAAATAAAAAAATGAATCGAAACTTATAAAAACGTATCTAAACAGTATTTAGAGTTGATACCATTCTAAATACAACAATAAATTGTCATGTTTACAAACACGTTCTACGTACATCAGTAAAACGATGACATCATAAAAGCCGCATCATTACGGTTCAACTGTAGAAGTTGATGAACTCCCAAGTGTTGGCCCTCGATGCTGAGCCTGATCCAGGGACTCTTCAGTCAGACCTGCAGCTGGACGTCTCACTGTTTCCTCTGTGGGAAGCTGACTGGAACACTGACTAATGACTAAACTAGATTATCTCAGGAAGTCAGTGACGCTTTGGTCAAACAAACAAACCTCCACTGGTTTTTGAGGCTGAAAACTGAGGGAACATTCATTTTTTCTTAAATCTAGAGTTCAGTCTGAAGTGAACTTCTGTAAACTCGAGCGTTTGTATTGATGTTTATCGGATAGTATAAAACTGTCTATTTTACAAAAATATTATTGTTATATAAATGAATGTTTGGTGATACACATAAACTGAGGACGAAATATAACCTCTACAAATATGTCTTGTTGATAATGACGAGCTGCTCTCTATTAGTGACATTAACCAGTTATTTATTATTTATTTCTCACTTCTCCTCATGAGAATCTCCTCAAATTGAGACTGGAAATGTCGACTTTGTTATTTTTCTTTACATTTACAGAATTTAGATTAAAACTTTGTGTACTTAGATACTGCATGAAGTATTTTGTGGTACATTTGAATCTCAAAATGACTTCAACCTGCACTGTTTGCACATTTTCTTTTCAGTTTCAAACTTCCTTTACTCGACTATAAAAAATAAATCATGTAAAAGTAACATTTTCAGTTGTGTTCTGGGATCATATTGTATGAAAACTGTTCCTGAGACCTTGGCGCCTGCCAGTGTTTGAGTGAAACAGTGTCTTTGTAAGAGCCAGAACAAGTGAGCGGGTGTTTTTAAAAAAGCCGCGCGACGTTAGCAAGCAGCAGAGAGAAGTGAACAGATGCCGACGCCGAGGCACGAAGACTAAAAGTTAAGGCGGGAGAAGGTGATAAGTGGAGGCTTGATTGTCCGACTCCAGCGTCTCTCCGGCACGTGGATCAAACACCTGCTGCACCGAGGTGAGCGGAGCCTCGTCAGATCTAACGGTCCAGAGTTTGGATTTGTTTTTAAAGCTCCAAACCATCTTCTCCAGGGAGTGAGGTTTAAATAAAGATGATGTTTCAGTTGAATCTTCTCACCTTCTGCTGGTCAAAGGTGTCTTTCTGTACCTCAGTGTTGTGTTTATTCATGAGGTCTCACAGATGCTCTCACACGACACACACACCGACACACATGGCAGGTTCCTGGACGCCCCCTTAAGTCCGACCCCTCACCTCGCCCGAGCTGTGGTCTCACACCTGGATCTTATGTTCAGTCGGTCAAGTGGATTCTCTTCACTTCTCAGACGCCGCTCAAATATTCATCATCTTTCAAGGTCACCGGGTCAAGAGAGCGATGCCGCGCAGCCTTTTCGCCCGCCTGCATACGAAGCGGTCCGGGGGTCGTGTCAGAGGTCGCCGTGGATCGAAACCCCCTCCGGGCTTTCACCGGTCGTCTGGCGTCTGGACCTGTAGGTGGTCACTCCGCGTCTGGTCCTCGCGGTGACTCAAGTGCTGTTTAGCGAGCGCACGTTATCATCACGTAGACCAACACATCCGAGCGTCCTGTCAACAGTCTTGGGAGGAGGCCCGGAGCATCCGCTGCACCCCCGCGACTACGGTAACCCAAGCTTCCCCGAGCCCACTCGTGTGGCTTCGGTGGCGAACGTCTGCGTAAACACTCGAAACCTTCTTTTTTCTCTCACGAGTTGTGACCCGACGGATCGGTCTTGCTCCGGCGTGTCCTGGTGGTCTCTCTCCGTAAGACCCGCCCGGGATGTTCCCCCTGAAGTGTCGCTGCTGAAAGCATGTATAAATATTGAAAGGCGTGTGTGTGGGTTTGAAGGGGATGCGTTTCCCACTACTTTCTTCTGGAGTCTTGTAATGTGATTAAAGTCTATTAATCATCAAAGGGTCTCTCTGGGGAGCCTGACTCATGAACCGTCGGGGGTGCAGGGGGGTGTGGGGGCGCAGGGGCGGGAGGTGTCAGGAACGCTTTCCGTGAACACTTTCTATCTCTTGTTCACATCGAGAGCGAGGCTGGGTCACTGCCCACAGACGGCGCTCGCTTTTCGGGGGGCTCCGTGGGAGTCGTTTGATATCCGAGGTTCTCCCTCGACCCCTCAGGAGTCGCTGCTCATTAGTTTGATGAGAAGAAACTCTCGTCGCCCCGAGTCCACCAACAGTTCTGTGTTGAACATCAAGTCTCAAGACTCTTTTAAGATCATGTCTCAGGCTCCAATGAATGCATTCTTCTTCCAGATGATGATGATGATGGTTCCACATCTGCTCCAACTCTCACCTACACAAGTCAATCTTTTCTAAACACTTCCTGTCTCCTCCTCTGTCACACCCATGCTCTCCGGACGCTTGCGGAGCTTTTACGACTCCAGAAAAAATGTGTAATTTGCGGTAAAAATAACTTCATAAAATACTTTTTTCTCTCTCACACACACTCCATGTTTGTGTGCAAGAAAGGGAGCTAAAAAAAAAAGGTGCGTTCAAGAACATCTAAATCTCTGCTCATCATTTTAGATTTTTCTTCTTCTGAAACGTGACAGTATTCGGTGCCAAATTGAAGGATCTTTCCCGATCACTGTCTTGTCTCCCGCAGGTGGTGTACTTCACGGAGATGTACAACACGTTCAGCGAGCTGACCGACCAGATCGACCAGGCCGGCCTGACGGACGAGCAGCGCGAGAGGGAGACGGAGGCCAAGCTCAACGAGCTGCGGTCGCTGTCCATCGTGGCCGACGACTGATCGGCGTGAACTCCACTCCCAGAGTCAACTTCCACCGGAACGCTCCCGCTCGCTTCCCGCTGAAGGAATGAAACTCAAACTATTCATGACGACGTTTGTGTGGCGACGCTCGCAGAATGAGGTTTTTGTCAACAGCTCAGAAGTGGCTTTGATCAGATCTGGAACTCAATGTTTTTGGCCTTCGTTCATCTCATGTGCCATGATGTTCTCGCAGCACTGTGTAAAAACCAAGGACTGGTGCGCCCTCTAGTGGTGGCTCCTCGTTATGACGTCAAATTCTCCCTCCTTTTGTTCTATTGTTAAATCCGTGACAAGAGAAATGTTGTTTTTTTTTCCCCTCTTTATTTTTAACATTTTTATGGCCTTTCTTTTTTTTTAAACTTTGGACCAAATCAAACGGCGTTTGCACTCGTGTCCACTTCAGCAGCGCCATGTGATCCTCGAACACTAACAGTTTTTCTACATCGTTGAACAGGTTGTGTTGTTTTCTAGTGTGTTTGTGACTAATGAAGTTTTTTAATCATGAAGGTTTTTAGTGGTTTAAATTAATGTCATTTTTGTTCAATCAATCATGGAATAAATTTGATGACTGTCGTCACGGTTTTAATCGATTTATTATCAGCTTTAGTTCTCACGAGCAGCACGCCTGGTCCCACAAACATCTGAGGAACACGAGCGTTAAACCAACAACCCTCTGGTCACTAAAGAGTCGAGTATTTACATCTAACTTGTTAGCAGTCCTTGTGTTAGTAAAATCCTCCGTGGTTCTGGTTTAGTCGGGATAGAGACGGACTCCTGACGTCAACGATCGACGTCCTGATGGTGCGTTCAAGTGCCCCTCGGACACACCTGCACATTCTGGAATTCCTCAAATGTTTCTTGTGATTAAGTGACGATTACGACGGCCCCTGAAGGCATCACCGCGGCGGCTCCTGCTGATTGTCTGATGACTTCAGAGTTCCTTCTCTTCTGTTAGGTGTTACTGTGAATCTGACTAGATGTTTGGATCCCGTCACGCCGTCGTCTCGTACATCCTGTCGAAGTGTGGCTGGAAGACTCGGCGGATGTCGGCGCGTCTGCTCTTCAGGGTCGGGGTCAAGAGTCCGTTGGCGATGCTGAACGTCTCAGGGTGCAGGTGCAGGTCCTTCACCTGAGGATAGAAAAAAAGACATCAGACGCGATGTCACCCAAACTTCAGTGATAAACTCTCCTCACTTACTTGCTCAAAGGACTTGAGTCCGGCTTCCTTCCCGATCACCCTCATGTCCTCCAGAACCATCTTCTTCACGTCCTGGCGGGAGAACATCAAGTCAATCTAGGAACATCTGAGCAGGTGTTTGAACACATACAGGATTCTCACAGAGCTCCTCATGAGAGCCAACAAAGCCCCGATTTTTGGCCCAGTCCACGAAGACTTCAGGATCCGGGACCACGATTCCTATGAGAAACGACTGGAGAGCAGAACCGTCAGTAGAGGTGTGTGGACCTTCTGACCCGTGAGGGTCGTACCTGTAAACTGTCTCCGTGCACGAACACCTGCAGCACCGGGACGCAGCGCATGTAGACGTTTTCGATCTTCTCCGGCGCGATGTACTCGCCCTGGGCCAGCTTGAAGATGTGCTTCTTCCTGTCGATGATGCGCAGCGTCCCGTCCTGTTGGGAAGGTCGCGGGGTCACACACAGGGGGGTTCCTCAGAAGTCTGACCGGACAAAACTCACCGGGAGCCACTGTCCCACGTCGCCGCTGTGCAGCCAACCCTCGCCGTCCAGAGCCTCCGCCGTCCTCTCCGGGTCCTTCAGGTAACCCCTGAACACACTGGGACCCCTCATGCAGATCTAGACACAAAAAACAAAAATGCTGACTCGGCACATCAACGAGTCCACTCCGGGGACCCTCACCTCTCCCACGTTATCCTTGGCGTAGTAGTTCATGTCTGGGATGTCCACCAGCTTCACCAGGGAGCAGGGCAGCGGAGCGCCGACGTGACCTTGAGCACACACACAGGTGAGGAAACACTGAAATATTTCAGGGGTTCAAGTCCAACCTGCGGTCCAGTCGCCCGGCATGGAGAAGGTACATCCGGCGGTGCACTCGGTCTGACCGTAGCCCTCGAAGATGAGGCATCCCAGCGTGGCTCTGAGGAAGGAGAGGACGGTGGGCGAGATGGGAGCCGACGCCGTGAGGGCGAAGCGAAGGTTTCCTCCGAGGTTGGCCTGGAGGTTAAAGGTCGTTGAGGCTCTTGAGCAATCGTGAGGAGGTCTGTAGAATCTACCTGAATCCGGTTGAACACCAGCTTGTCCCACAGGCTGTTGTTGCGGAAGATCCCGCTGCTCAGCTCCGCCTGCTTCCTCCTCACGGCGTAGCGAAGCAGCGCTCGCTTCAGCGGCGACGTGACGGAGCCCAGGATCTGCACAGAAGCCACTGGTGAGCGAGGTCCGGGCCGGACCAGGTCCAACTCACCTTGTCGTAGATGCGGTTGAGCAGTCGGGGGACGACGGGGAAGAAGGTGGGCTTGAGGGTCTTGATGTCGTCCATCAGGAGGGAGATGTCGCCCTGATAGAAGCCGACCCGGGCGCCGTGGCAGAACATGGACACCTGAGTCACACGAGGTGTGTAAGAAAAATATGTTTTTTTACCCACAATACAGCAGCACTGTCTCAATTTATATTTGGTCTTTTAAATCATATTTCATGTTATGGTTAATAGTTCAATAAAGTTTGTATAAAACAAAATCATTAAATTTTACACAACTAGCTGAAGTTCCCAGTGATACTCTTGTATTAGCATTTTTATGATTTTTATAAGATACAATACCGCAACAAAAATATGTTGAATTAAAAAAAATTCAAAGGCCATTTAATTTATTTTAAAATATTGTATTGTCCATTTAACATGCCTGCGTGGACTTTAAAGTGCTATCATCATTTTTTGGACGATTGCTACAGACTCTAAAAAAAAATGAAAAAGAAGGGCTTTACAAAGGACTTTTGAAAGTATTAAAGAAATATTTGAGATACTGTAGCTACTTATAAGTTACCGCACAACAGCTCTGCCAAAAAGACCCTGTAGATGTCGAGGGTCACCATGTGCCCTTTAGAGAACTAGATGACATTCAAATAATAACTGCGTTTCTTCATTTATGTGTAGAAATTAAACTTTTAGCCACTAGATGGCAGAAATTAAGTCCTTTGCAGCTAGGAAAACTCCACACAATCCAGTCGAAGACTGAGGACAAGAGGATACAGTCAGGTCCAGCTGCTTTTTAAGCTGATATTTGAACATATTTTGGTTTTAAAACAAATGAAAGCAGTTACGACTTCATCAAGAGTCATGTGGTCTGTAAATTCCAGAGACAAGTACTCGACAATACTACACATATATACATGTTCCTACAGTGCAAGAATTTTTTTTTTTTTACTTCAGAATCAACAGATTGGTTCTGAATATTCATTGATGAGTCTCACAGTCCAAGGTCCGGTTCCACAAACCAGAGAAAGACACAAAGTGAAGCTTCTAACTTGTTAGTTGTGTTGTTAACTTCCTGTGTGTGTTCTGGTCTTCAGCCTGCAGGAGGTGGACGGTACAGTACCTGGATCATCCTCTCGAACATGTGGGCCAGCGGCAGGTAGGAGATGGACACGTCCTCCTGCCGGATCAGGAAGGAACCCTGCGAGAAGAGGGAAGCGCAGGTGAGCTGCTCGGACCATCAAACACCGAAACATCCTCGGCTCAATCTTCTCGCGGCGGCAATTAGCTTAAGTAGCTGCGAGCGCGGCGGCAATCAAACACTCAATTAATCATAGATTGCAGCCGGCGGGGGGGCAGCTGTGAAGTGACGAGTGGCTGTTCTCAATTAGACGGGGAGGTGGGAGAGTAGACAGACCTCCAGGATCTTAATGACAGAGGAAGTGTTGGAGGCGATGTTGCCGTGGGTGATCATGGCTCCTTTGGGTTTCCCTGGATAAATAAACAAGACATTATTGCAGCGGCGTGTGCAGACGAGGAAGCCAGCGCTGTAAAGAGCTCGTTAGCGAGGGATAATTACGCTGATGGATCAGGACCGTACCTGTGGTTCCGCTGGTGAAGCAGACCACGGCCAGATCCTGCGGCTCGGGCGGCTGCGGCGGTTAAAACGGAAACTAAACATGAGCACAGACTTCCTCTTGTAGCTGCGGCGGCATTCATATCTCACCACCGGATCTTTAATGTTCTCGCGGCCCAGATCCTGCAGGAACAAAGTAGTTTTAAATACACATAGTATATAATATATATATATATTGAAACTGGAGGATTCATTCAAACACAGCACTGCTTTCTACACAATTATGAAGATTAATTTATTTATATTTACTATAACTTACTATTTACTTTATCTGTAAGAACCTGGACAATTACTATGAGAACATATTAACAAAAATCCCTTATAATTGAGGAAAAAGTAAAGGTTTAAAATGTTTAGTGCAAAAGTGGATTAAAAAATCTTGGAAATTGTCCTGAATGTCCAGTTTCATGAGCTCTCGAAAATGTCCCAAAGTGTCAAAAAGTATTTAAAAGGTTCATTTTGTGTCAATAGTTGTAAATTTAAATGTTTCTTTTTTTCATTTTTAACAACAACTTGTACAATTTTCCCAGTAAGGACAACAATTAGCATATAGCATATTAGCATTTTTTTTTATGTGGCGCTCAATACTGAATATTTTTTTTTAATATCAAAGTAATATTTATTAGAACAAGTATGTTAAACCTATTTGAAATTATTTATTCTTAAGAGAGTCTAAATTTTTGTTTTGTTTTTTCTTGTACAAAAGCACTCGTTTTTTTTTTAAGATTTGGATATATATATTCTCTAATAGCTACGCGTTTGTTTATTTTTTTGTACATGTTATGCTGTTGTCCTTACTTGAAAAAGGAAATAAAAAAAACTATTATTACTATGAAATAAAGATTTGTGTTCCACCTCATGATGCCCCTTATCGATCAAACCCTTGCAGGAGCTAATGTCTTAACCAGGCACATAATCACACAATTTAATAGGATTTTCTTGGTAGTCAAGTCTGATAAACTTGACTTCATGACTTAAGGAACAGACAAAAGTTGGGGAAAAAAAACTCGCAAGTAAAGAGAAGCAAATTTCTTAAACAAAAGCAGGTGAAAATATCAACATGAACATGAATCTACTTTCATTTTGAGCAGAATGAAGCTGGTTGTTCCTGTTTCTATTGACACAAACTCACCATCAGCTCCGTCAGCTTCAGCACCTCCACGTCGCTCCTCCTGGCTCGCTCCACAAACGCCTCGCTGAAGTCGTTGAACAGAACCAGGCAGGAGAGCGTCGGGGTCGCTCCTCGCTCCTTGTTCTCCAGCAGCGCCGCCGCCTTGTCCTCGCGGTCGCAGACGACCAGAGCGATCTCGGCTGCGGTCAAGAGGTCGGTGGTGAGACTTTTAATGGGTCACGGATCGAGTGATTAGTTAACAGGATTGAGTTAGGGGTCACTGACCCAGGTTGATGATGTGGACCATGGCCTCCAGACCCAGAGTGTCGTAGAGAGGAACCACAGCCATGGAGTAGGTGTAGCAGGCCAGCTCTGCGATCATCCACTGTCACCAGTAGGGGGAGACAAACCTCTATATTTACGTGTGAAGCGAACAACATTTGAGTTTTACCTGTAGAGGGCGCTAATGCGACTGTATAGAAGTGAGAAGAACTAAGAGTTCACATGTTTAATAATAAATGCTGCTGCTCTTAGTAAATTTCCACCATTTAGCGTCTTCAGTAGTGAGATCTGGACCTGCTCCTGGAACAAAGTGCTCACCTCGGGTCTGTTCTGTGCAAATATTCCCACAAACTGTTTGGGGTTTGGCTGACAGCCTTTAGCCAGTAGTCCTGAGCCCAGAACCTGAGCCTGTTCCGCCACCTAGTGGGTCACAAACAGCATTTCACACCGGTTACAGTCACTGAATCAACCTCCGTTGACCGACCTCTGTGTATGAGATCCACTCGTACGGCTGACCCGGCTTCCTGAAGCCAAGACATGGTCCACTTCCTGCAAGGGTCAGTGTTCTTAATGTATATTAAACGACCTTCACAATAACTCTTTATCGATACTGAACATCGGTAACAGCATCACCATCATTCAATCTGTTCATCAAATATTTATTCATTCAGCAGCAGGATGTAATTATTACGAACGTCCATTAGTCTCAGACGAGGAGCTTCGAAGCTACAGCCAAACCGGTGAAGATATAAATGAAAATACAAGTTGTATGGAAAAAAAACTCCAAAAAACTAGGAATAAAGTATGAAATCAAGACAGAAAAACACAAGATCTACCAGGAATATATCAAATCATGACAGAAAAACATAAGACCTACCAGGAATATATATCAAATCCAGACAGAAAAAAAAAAGATCTACCAGGAATATATTGAATCAAGACAGAAAAACACAAGATCTACCAGGAATATATCAAATCAAGACAGAAAAACACAAGATCTACCAGGAATATATCAAATCAAGACAGAAAAACACAAGATCTACCAGGAATATATCAAATCAAGACAGAAAAACACAAGATCTACCAGGAATATATCAAATCATGACAGAAAAACATAAGACCTACCAGGAATATATATCAAATCCAGACAGAAAAACACAAGATCTACCAAGAATATATTGAATCAAGACAGAAAAACACAAGATCTACCAGGAATATATCAAATCAAGACAGAAAAACACAAGATCTACCAGGAATATATCAAATCAAGACAGAAAAACAAAAGATCTACCAGGAATATATCAAATCAAGACAAAAAAAACACAAGATCTACCAGGAATATGTCAAATCAAGACAGAAAGACACAAGATCTACCAGGAATATATCAAATCAAGACAGAAAGACACAAGATCTACCAGGAATATATAAAATCAAGACAGAAAAACACAAGATCTACCAGGAATATATTGAATCAAGACAGAAAAACACAAGATCTACCAGGAATATATCAAATCAAGACAGAAAAACACAAGATCTACCAGGAATATATCAAATCAAGACAGAAAAACACAAGATCTACCAGGAATATATCAAATCAAGACAGAAAAACACAAGATCTACCAGGAATATATCAAATCAAGACAAAAAATCACAAGATCTACCAGGAATATATTGAATCAAGACAGAAAAACACAAGATCTACCAGGAATATATCAAATCAAGACAGAAAAACACAAGATCTACCAGGAATATATCAAAATCAAGACAGAAAAACCAAAGATCTACCAGGAATATATCAAATCAAGACAGAAAAACACAAGATCTACCAGGAATATATCAAATCAAGACAGAAAAACACAAGATTTACCAGGAATATATCAAGTAAAGACAGAAAAACAAAAGATCTTCCAGGAATATATCAAGTCAAGACCGAAAGACACCAGATCTACCAGGAATATATCAAATCAAGACAGAAAAACACAAGATCTACCAGGAATATATCAAATCAAGACAGAAAAACACAAGATCTACCAGGAATATATCAAATCATGACAGAAAAACATAAGACCTACCAGGAATATATATCAAATCCAGACAGAAAAACAAAAGATCTACCAGGAATATATTGAATCAAGACAGAAAAACACAAGATCTACCAGGAATATATCAAATCAAGACAGAAAAACACAAGATCTACCAGGAATATATCAAATCAAGACAGAAAAACACAAGATCTACCAGGAATATATCAAATCATGACAGAAAAACATAAGACCTACCAGGAATATATATCAAATCCAGACAGAAAAACACAAGATCTACCAAGAATATATTGAATCAAGACAGAAAAACACAAGATCTACCAGGAATATATCAAATCAAGACAGAAAAACACAAGATCTACCAGGAATATATCAAATCAAGACAGAAAAACAAAAGATCTACCAGGAATATATCAAATAAAGACAGAAAAACACAAGATCTACCAGGAATATATCAAATCAAGACAGAAAAACACAAGATCTACCAGGAATATATCAAATCAAGACAAAAAAAACACAAGATCTACCAGGAATATGTCAAATCAAGACAGAAAGACACAAGATCTACCAGGAATATATCAAATCAAGACAGAAAGACACAAGATCTACCAGGAATATATTGAATCAAGACAGAAAAACACAAGATCTACCAGGAATATATCAAATCAAGACAGAAAAACACAAGATCTACCAGGAATATATTGAATCAAGACAGAAAAACACAAGATCTACCAGGAATATATCAAATCAAGACAGAAAAACACAAGATCTACCAGGAATATATCAAATCAAGACAGAAAAACACAAGATCTACCAGGAATATATCAAATCAAGACAGAAAAACACAAGATCTACCAGGAATATATCAAATCAAGACAGAAAAACACAAGATCTACCAGGAATATATCAAATCAAGACAGAAAAACACAAGATCTACCAGGAATATATCAAATCAAGACAAAAAATCACAAGATCTACCAGGAATATATTGAATCAAGACAGAAAAACACAAGATCTACCAGGAATATATCAAATCAAGACAGAAAAACACAAGATCTACCAGGAATATATCAAAATCAAGACATAAAAACCAAAGATCTACCAGGAATATATCAAATCAAGACAGAAAAACACAAGATCTACCAGGAATATATCAAATCAAGACAGAAAAACACAAGATTTACCAGGAATATATCAAGTAAAGACAGAAAAACAAAAGATCTTCCAGGAATATATCAAGTCAAGACCGAAAGACACCAGATCTACCAGGAATATATCAAATCAAGACAGAAAAACACAAGATCTACCAGGAATATACAGTATCAAATCAAGACAGAAAAACAAAAGATCTACCAGGAATATATCAAATCAAGACAGAAAAACAAAAGATCTACCAGGAATATATCAAATCAAGACAGAAAAACAAAAGATCTACCAGGAATATATCAAATCAAGACAGAAAAACAAAAGATCTACCAGGAATATATCAAATCAAGACAGAAAAACACAAGATCTACCAGGAATATATCAAATCAAGACAGAAAAACACAAGATCTACCAGGAATATATCAAAATCAAGACAGAAAAACACAAGATCTACCAGGAATATATCAAGTAAAGACAGAAAAACAAAAGATCTTCCAGGAATATATCAAATCAAGACCGAAAGACACCAGATCTACCAGGAATATATCAAAATCAAGACAGAAAAACACAAGATCTACCAGGAATATATCAAAATCAAGACATAAAAACACAAGATCTACCAGGAATATATCAAGTAAAGACAGAAAAACAAAAGATCTTCCAGGAATATATCAAATCAAGACCGAAAGACACCAGATCTACCAGGAATATATCAAAATCAAGACAGAAAAACACAAGATCTACCAGGAATATATCAAATCAAGACAGAAAAACACAAGATATATCAGGAATATATCAAATCAAGACAGAAAAACAAAATATCTTCCAGGAATATATCAAATCAAGACCGAAAGACACCAGATCTACCAGGAATATATCAAAATCAAGACAGAAAAACACAAGATCTACCAGGAATATATCAAAATCAAGACAGAAAAACACAAGATCTACCAGGAATATACAGTATCAAATCAAGACAGAAAAACAAAAGATCTACCAGGAATATATCAAATCAAGACAGAAAAACAAAAGATCTACCAGGAATATATCAAATCAAGACAGAAAAACAAAAGATCTACCAGGAATATATCAAATCAAGACAGAAAAACAAAAGATCTACCAGGAATATATCAAATCAAGACAGAAAAACAAAAGATCTACCAGGAATATATCAAATCAAGACAGAAAAACACAAGATCTACCAGGAATATATCAAATCAAGACAGAAAAACACAAGATCTACCAGGAATATATCAAAATCAAGACAGAAAAACACAAGATCTACCAGGAATATATCAAGTAAAGACAGAAAAACAAAAGATCTTCCAGGAATATATCAAATCAAGACCGAAAGACACCAGATCTACCAGGAATATATCAAAATCAAGACAGAAAAACACAAGATCTACCAGGAATATATCAAAATCAAGACAGAAAAACACAAGATCTACCAGGAATATATCAAATCAAGACAGAAAAACACAAGATCTACCAGGAATATATCAAAACAAGACAGAAAAACAAAAGATCTACCAGGAATATATCAAAACAAGACAGAAAAACAAAAGATCTACCAGGAATATATCAAATCAAGACAGAAAAACAAAAGATCTCCCAGGAATATATCAAATCAAGACAGAAAAACACAAGATCTACCAGGAATATATCAAAACAAGACAGAAAAACAAAAGATCTACCAGGAATATATCAAATCAAGACCGAAAAACAAAAGATCTACCAGGAATATATCAAATCAAGACAGAAAAACACAAGATCTACCAGGAATATATCAAATCAAGACAGAAAAACACAAGATCTACCAGGAATATATCAAAACAAGACAGAAAAACAAAAGATCTACCAGGAATATATCAAAACAAGACAGAAAAACAAAAGATCTACCAGGAATATATCAAATCAAGACAGAAAAACAAAAGATCTACCAGGAATATATCAAATCAAGACAGAAAAACACAAGATCTACCAGGAATATATCAAATCAAGACAGAAAAACACAAGATCTACCAGGAATATATCAAAACAAGACAGAAAAACAAAAGATCTACCAGGAATATATCAAATCAAGACAGAAAAACAAAAGATCTACCAGGAATATATCAAATCAAGACAGAAAAACACAAGATCTACCAGGAATATATCAAATCAAGACAGAAAAACACAAGATCTACCAGGAATATATCAAAATCAAGACAGAAAAACACAAGATCTACCAGGAATATATCAATTTAAGACAGAAAAACACAAGATCTACCAGGAATATATCAAATCAAGACAGAAAAACACAAGATTTACCAGGAATATATCAAGTAAAGACAGAAAAACAAAAGATCTTCCAGGAATATATCAAATCAAGACAGAAAGACACCAGATCTACCAGGAATATATCAAAATCAAGACAGAAAAACACAAGATCTACCAGGAATATATCAAATCAAGATATAAAATGCAACAACTAACAAGAATATATCAAATCAAGACATAAAATGCAACAACTAACAAGAATATATTGAGTCAAGACAGAAAATGCAACAATTAACAAGAATATATTGAGTCAAGACAGAAAATGCAACAACTAACAAGAATATATTGAGTCAAGACAGAAAATGCAACAACTAACAAGAATATATTGAGTCAAGACAGAAAATGCAACAACTAACAAGAATATATTGAGTCAAGCCAGAAAAAAGTTTATGAAGCTGCTCCCTCACCTGCGATCCTCAGGCCTCTCTGGAACATGTCGTACGCTGTCCTGGTGTCATCATAGTAGAACTCCAGCAGCGTGTCGTCCTTGAGCAGAGCCGAACGTCGACAGCTCGGTTCTCCCTGCATCCATAAAACATTCAAACATTTTGGGCTCAAAACCTCTTGATGGATCAAACTCACATTGACGGCAACAGACTGGGCCTTGAGGTCACAGGGAGGTTTCATGGGTCGTGGCCGTGTGACCAGCCAGTAGACGGTGAAAGACGCGAGAGCCCCTAGACCGAGCAGGGACGTGGAGGACAGCGGCAGGGACGACAGGGAGAAGGACAGTAAACTGCTGGTGTCTTTAGGTTCTGACAGAACAGGTCCTGTGCTGGAGCGAAGTGATCGTAACCACTCCTGAAGATGCATTCCTGTGAGAGACGAGAACATAAATCACTTTTTTACATCATCAAGTGATTCACCTCACATGCACATGCAGGGACTTCTTCAACATGTCATCAGTCATATCAAACTCAAGGCCCAGGAGCTTCAAATGCTGGCTGGAGACGTTATTCTGTAATAACTATATCCACCAAAAACTTAACAATAAGATTTATTTGAAGTTGGTTTAATGTTTAACATTATTTGATCTAAACTTGACTTTTAATGTTTATTATACATCAATTGTCACACATATAGTGAAACATGCGACTTCATTTGCTACATTTTACAATGTGGCCGAAATAAATAATAATAATGAATCAATATATTTAATTCACCAGCATTTTGCAGAACAAATAAAAGCCGGTTTTGAAAAATTTAAAGTTAAAATGTGTAAAACTGAGACGCCGCGAAAATAAGTAACAAATCACATTTTATTATAGGTTATTTAAATGTGAAATATGGGTATTATGGGTATATATATAATATAGGATAATTTCCTTTTTTCTTTTTCCCTAATGTGTCACACCCTCTTTGTCATTGCACCACTTTGGGAACAAAGCATTTACTCATAGAACCAGAGTGACTGATGATTAGAGAAGAAAATCTGGGAATAAATAAAAGTTGTGATGATATTGTCGGTCAGTTAGAATCTAACCTAGATGTAGATCAAAAGTTTTTTTATTAAAACTCTTGAGCATTAAAGTCTACCCTCATTCTCTGGGAATCTCTCCATCAAAAGAGATTAAGGTGGACGATGTAGTGGAGATTTGGGAACAACTTAAAAGTCGATTTGGGAATAGACAGAAATATGAAGGTCATGATAACACTTTTTTTTATAAACTACAAAAGTAAACACTGTCAGAACACAATGATGGACAAAAATATCGATATGCAATATGCATATCGAACACGTGCGATAATTTATCATTTTTTCAACTGTATAAATCAAGCATTTCTTAAATGCGCACTTTGACCTATCATAGTTACGTTCTGTAAAGTTGTCCATTTGTACTTCTATGTCTCATTGTTGTTTACGTCTCGTCTGTCTGCTGTGCGGCGCAGCTTGCTAGGCTCGGTTGCTATGGCGACGCATCTTGCTTGGATTTAGCACACCTCAGTATATACACAGAAGTAAGACTAACTTATGAGCGCTACTTAAACACTGGTGATTCAGTCACTCATCACTTCCAACCACATTTGTTAAAGCAACATATTGTAAGTACATTTCATCTCGTCTCAGTTGTTTTCTTAAAGGATCGCGGAACTTCCAAACAAGTGTAAACCTGTCTGTCTTCGCCATATGCTAATGAGCTAACTTGTTAGTGTCAGGTCATTTATAAATTGTTGTGTGCGTGTACTAGGACGTGGGATTTATTATTGTTTTGGTGACATTGCGGCTCCTCTCTGATGCTCAGTTTCGCGGGAAACCAATACAATCCTGCGAAACTGAGCGTTTTTTGATATATATAAAATAACTGATGAAAAAAAAATGAATTGAAAGCTCCCAAAAAGTTGAAATATAATACAATGCTGTTGAATATCAATATGGTATCTTGAAAAAAAACTAAATATTTAAGTGTATTGATGTATATATATTAAAAAAAAAAGTATTACAAAGGAAAGTCAAAATTACATGCAAAGCTTTACTTAAGCTCAATGTTACACAACTCTTTCTACCTCTTAAGCTTGACTCAGTTTTGAGTTCTGGATGGGAACTCGGGGGAGTTTGGATAAAGGACTGGGAACAGTGCGACACTGACTTGGCAACAGGTGCTTGAAAGAGAAGAAAAGACTCAGCTGAGAGGGGGGGGGGCATCAGGAAGTAATAACCAGAGGTTACTCTCAGTCATGAAGCTCTTCCATTCATGAGAGCGTCGGGGCGTACAGTCGGGAGATGGGGTGAGAGGGAGGTCCGTCTGGGCCCTCCCCTCCGAGTGACTGGCTCTCGCCGACAAGCAAGTTAAACCTAGCACCGTAAAGAAAGTACTGACATCACTAAATAATGACACCCCGCGACCCTTCACCTACTTTCTGTACCCAGTAAAAGAAGAGAAGACGGTGACATCATCGGCCTGAATCCCATCAGTGATGCAGCAGACTCCCCCTCTGATCCTTTCACTGGACCAGAACCGGGCTTTATCAAAAGTGACACGTGAAGAAATGAAGCAGCGAAGAAAGCCCTCTGTGTGTGTACCCCCCACCCACCCCCCATCAGCCCACTCCTCCCTCACTGAGGCTATTGTCACAACCCGGCCCATTGTGCTTCCACGTTGTACTTTCTGGCAACAAAAAAAAACAGATCTTGTGTCGATCAGGAATGACTCGTCCGGCAAGAAGACTCCGCCAGACAGGATCGGGTCAAACCTTTTCCTGGATCCGAGCAGAACCGCCGGAGGGAGGTTCTCACTGGGATACGACAGACCTGTCAGAGCCGGAGGCTGCGGGCGTGTAGGTGCAGAAGTCTGGAGTCGACGTGACTGACAAACATCACCGACATTGTGAGGAATGTTCTAGTCATCAACAACATCCCGTTGACGGGTTGGGCACATGTTGGACAAATTTAGAACATCTTTTTTTTTTATAGATATCAAGAGTCTCAAGGACCTGAAGGTCCAAGCTAATGTGGCTGCAGTAGGGGTGTATATTTGATATTATAAATATGGATACATTTAAATGCTGATTTTCTTCTTCACAATACCATATCAATATCCAACTGTATTGATTAAAAACTTTTAAAATGTTTTTTTCTTTTGCTTCAAATCCTATTATAATTTGTATAATATTTTTTTATCATTTATATTTCAAATTAAGTTTATTTAAATGTACAAATTAAAAAAAAAAAGTATTATTGTTATGTAGAATTGACCTGCGTATATTATCCCTATCATTTCGTCTTGCGCAGCTAATGGAACGAGGCAATCCCATGAGATCCTGGCAGTGACTGAGGACAAGAGGATGCAGTCGACTCCATCGGCTTTTAAAGATGATATTTGGCTTCAAAACAAATGGAAGAAGTTACGACTTCGTCAAGATTCATGCGGTCTGTAAATTCTGTAACACCAGAGTAAAGAACTCAACAATACCTCAAATGTATCCGTATTCCTATAGTATTGCAACATATCGTATTTCCGCCCCTGTATCACAATACGTTATGTATCATCAGATTCTTGCCGATACACGCCCCTGGTCGCCATCATAGTGCACAAAACCCCAGCGGCATCGTCGCCGCTGAAATCCGATGACTTTTAACAACAGGGTCCACAGTGTGGACTTGGTGACCCTAACTCCACTCCTCACTGTCTTGCCCTTGCGATGTGTTATCCTTCTGGTGACCACTACACAAGTTATATAAACCTCTACCCGAGGCATTGAATGACGCCGGGACTTTGTCCAAGCTGTTTCATAAGGTGTGAATTTTCTCACATCAAGCCGTTTACACGGCACCGTTGAAGTTTGTACCTGGACTTAAGTCACCCTTTAAGACGTGTATTTTTTGGAACATAAAACAAACTGGAGTACTCTGAGGAAACCACAGAGAAATTGTAAGAGGGAATATTCTTTTAGTAGCTTTTGTGTATTATTACGCTGATTATTATTCGGTTGTCCTACGTCATTATACATTTCTCAGGAAAATTCTGACTTATAGTACAGTGAACAGGCTATTCCAAGTTCTAACTGGGTTTTTTTTATGATTTTTATACTGTTGCTCAAGGTTTTTATTTCACCTCATTGACCTGCGTGACGATTAAAGATTTGAGATCGAACAATGCTTCCCTTGTCCTGAACCGACCGTGTAGGAAACATTACTCCAAACCCCCTGAATCAACAAGAAGTACCTACCATTGTGTAAGATGCTCTTTAAGATATTTATTTGGTACTTATGACATTCTAAAATGTCAACACGTTTATTATTGACTCATATTTCCATTCACGGCGATTTTGTTGGCGACAATCTTAATGTCAGTTCTTTATTAAAATGTCTGAAACGCTGCTCATGAAGAACGACTTTTATGTAGACATCAAGAAGACTTACATTTAATATTTTAACCCATATCAAATCAAACATATATTTAATAACCATATTATACTTTCATTCATTCATTGTCTACCGCTTTATCCCGGGGTCAGGGGTCGCAGGAAGACTGGAGCCTATCCCAGTATCATGCTGCGAGAGGCAGGGGACACCCTGGACAGGATGCCAGTCTGTCTCAGGGCACACAAAGACAGACAACCATTCACACACGCTCTCATACCTACGGACAAATTTTCCAAATTTCTCAATCAACCTGTATGTTTTTGGACTGTGGGAGGAAACCGGAGTGCCTGGAGTAAACCCACGCAACACGGGGAGAACATACAAGCTCCACACAACAAAATTGTGACGCACAAAAAAAAAACAATACTAATCTTTTGGTGTACTTTTGTTTGCTCAATGTGAACTTAGTTTTATATATTTATAATTTACTGTTTAATTACTGCATGTTTAATTTAGCTGAAGATTTTCTTTTGCAGAAATCCCAACATTTAAAACTTGTATTGGTCAAATTTAGAAATGTTTTCATTCAAAGTAAATTCAATTTAATTTTTTAAACAAACTAGTTTTGTGTATTTTGCAGAAAGAATATATATATATATGGAGAGAGAGACAACACTGGTGATAGAGTGAATGATCTGCAGAAACACATGCCACAGTCTAGTTTTGATTCAGAAGTATTGGGTGTCCCTGTTTCTATCTTTATCAAGACGAGTAAACCAGTAGAGGCAGAAATAGAAATGTCTCTCCTGTAAAGGTACATCTTTGGGGGGCTTCGGGGTCACCATACATGATGCCTGACCTGGATCGGAGGCTGGTCTACGAAGCACCTGTAATCTATGGTGTAGGGCTAAGTCAGTGGATCATACTTTTACTAAGAAAACTACCAACTCCATACAAGTTTGCTCTGAACCCAGTGTCAAACTGGACCCAGTACTTTCCCCCCAATAGTACACAGAGCTTACATAAAATCCTTGTTATGGTTACAAGTAGCAATTGTTGCTGAAACACAGCACGAGTAGAAGCCTGTCAGTAGCCCTCAGAGAGCTCCTCTGATGTGCTGCGGAATGCTGACCCAGAAAACAACAGGGGGTGACACCGGCGGCGGGGGTGTCTATGGAGGAGGGAGGTGGTATTATTTATTATCAACAGTAGCAGCGCTCTTGTTCGGATGGGCCTGGATGAGACCCATGAAGGGAGCAGCCGACACTTTGTCAAGTGAAAAGAAAAGATTGTCAGTATGTCGTGGTGTCAAATGGACGACCAAAGACGTATCAAGTTCCGCTGGAGAAAAAAAAACACACAATTCCAGTATATTTGTGCAGCAGCCGAGAAGACGGTACCAGCAGTGGGTCTGGCACCGGGCCGGAGGGACGACTTCCAACATGTTGCAAAGTGCAAAACTCTCCAAATAGCAGGATACGGTTAAAGGCATGAGCAGCAGATGCAACGAGACAGATGCTTAAAATAGTTTTCCAAAAAAAAAAGTAAAATACCACAGATTGGTGTTAAACTCCAAACATAAAAGCTGACCGTGTGAAGAATGTCAAGCTAGAAACATCCGCTCAAAGGAGGCTTTATATATATAAAAAATAAAAGGTGTAATAGAAACACTGCTAAAA
Organism: Callionymus lyra; assembly: GCF_982586985.1. Lineage (NCBI taxonomy): Eukaryota > Metazoa > Chordata > Actinopteri > Syngnathiformes > Callionymidae > Callionymus > Callionymus lyra. The sequence continues at coordinate 15,932,724 of NC_141818.1, forward strand.
AAAACATCGAGAGGGAATTAAGTGTTAAGCCAGTCCAGTTACCATGGAAACCGTCATCCATTAACACTTAACACGAACTAATGCGTTACATAAAATGTCGGATCGAGTAATTACCTAATAATAAATGTGTTATTGATCTCTTTATGCAACGAAGCTAAAGCTAAAGAGAAAATAAGTTTGTTGAGGCGAAACAAATCCCGAACTTTCACTCGCAGAAGATTCTTCATGAAGTAATGAATCGTTTTTGATAGTTTTAGAATGAAAAATGTTGATAAAAGTGTCGCTAAAACACGTCTTTTGACGACAGTTTCAGTCACAGTTGTGTAGTTTGGATGCAGGTTATTGAGTCCAGTCACCATCAGTCAAGTACGCGCAGAGCAAAGTTTCTCATGAGGAGAAGACGGTATAAGAACTTCACTGCAAGTTAAAAACAAATAAACAAACAAACAAACAAAGACTTTACCTGAGTTCGTCGCGCGCCTCTCTCTACGGCTCGTGCTCCGAACTAACTTTCAAGAGGATTTCAGTTCTCGCAGCTAAGAGATGCTATCACTTCCGGTAACTACCTTCATAATAAAGGTTGTGGCGGATACTGGTGAAAATACCGCTCAATTTCGCAAAAGGGCGCAAACATGGTGAGATGGTATTTTATATGTTTTTATCAATTAAAGTTTTGTGGAATGAGATCCTTCTTTTTTATATTTAAAGAAAGCCATTTTATAATTTGTACTAAACCACTTGAATCATGAAGGAGACCTCCAGAGGGATCAATAAAGTTTTATCTATCTATCTATCCATCCATCCATCCGTCCGTCCGTCCGTCCGTCCGTCCGTCCGTCCGTCCGTCTGTCTGTCTAATGTTTCTTTTTATATCTGAACAACCGATAAGCCACTATTTTTACAGCATAATGAGATTTGCTTCATCACATACAACTATAGACTGTATGAATAGCAACATATTTCCGTTTGTTCTCTACTTGTGTTTTTGAACAGTTATTATTTTATAATAAATGCTATTAAGCTTGGATGGTGTCATGAAATTACTTCAGTCCATCTCTTTATAAACCAGCTGGAGTAATTGAACAACAAGATGCGGTTAAATGTTTCAAAGAACCACAAAGAGTTTGAAAGAAAGGGTAGTAGTTTGTATCTATTACTGTTTCATGCGACATTTTGTTTTTGTAGAATTTGAAAAGTTATAAATTATATTGTGTCGTAGCAAACTGTCAGTTTTCAGCGGGGAAGTGCAAACAAATTTACTGAATGAATAAACAAATACACAAACTCTAACAAATTCTTGGTATTCTTGAAATTTCAAATTGAAAAACAAAATTGATGAACTCTGAGCTCAGATTTTGTCAATTTGTTTTCTTTTATGTGTACATTTGTTTCTGAGTTTGTAAATGTGTTCTTTGAGTTAATGATGTTTTTTTTTTCCTTTATAAATTGGTTTTAGAGTTTTCAAATTAGTTTCAATTGTTTGTAAATTGTTCTTGCAATTCCAAGGCAATAATTTGTAAAGAGAAGAAGCTAACCATCCTATTAAGTCATGCATTTATTTTAATATAATAAAAAGTCAGAAAGACACAAAAACACATGTATTGAACAGGATGTTTTTTATATTATAGGCAAACATGTACAGTACAACAGGTGTATATATACAACATTCATCACTCTCAAAAAAATACATTTAATTACTTTTTTCTGTCATATATACCACAATGTGATCCTCGTCAATGATCACGGCTAAGCAACACAGGGATGATAAAATTTCTGGTGCTTTGATAGAAGCCAAATATTCCTGCACTCTGTGTAAATATAGGAGCCGACACCTGCAAGAGCAGCGTGAATCTAATTGCCTTTTACGGTGACAGCAGTAAATATTTAACGCCAACTAAACTTGGAGGTGATGAATCACTGTTTAATCGATCAAAATTCCTCCCAAGTCGTGTCCGGTTCTGTCGAGTCTCCCGTGTATTGTCCACACGTGCCGTCCAAGACATGCTCCACCTGTGAGAGAAGCTTTATTGATCAAATATAAGACGTTTATATAAAGCAACATTTACCTGAGGGAGAGCAGGTGGGTTTAATGTCCTGCTCCTGAGCCCATCCCAGTTGAATCCCTCAAACCATCTGTACGAAAAGCAGACGACCACCACCAATATAAATACACTCTGAGCAAACCTCCCCTGCGTAATAAACCTGCCATCGTACGTGTGTCGGTGAATGTCCTTGGCCCAATTTCTCCCACCGCCCAGCCTCTCGGCGGGATTGAGTCTGAGACGGGGAGGATTAATGATGAGATTTTCACAGTCAGGATGTGACACCGCCTGTTACACCATTTACGTCTGGCTCCGATGACGAATTAAAACGAGTCATAATATTCATCACCTGCACAGCTGCTTTATTAAACATGACGCGGCTTCGCTGATTCCTGTTGGGAAGTCCATCTGATCGATGAAGGTTGCGGAGAGTGTTTTGATCACGTCTGGGCCGCTGAATGGAAGCCTGGAGAAGATAAAAATCTATATTTACTGATATCAACATTTAATTTTAAAAAGGAAGACATTGAACCCACCGACCACTTAGAAGTTCAAAAACTAAAACACCCAGAGACCAAAAGTCTGCAGCGAAACTGTGACCTTGGCTGAAGATGATCTCTGGAGCTGTGTATCCAGGAGTTCCACAGAACGTGTAGGTTCTTTTTCCCACCTCAACCATCTTTAAACATCTGGAGCCGCTCTACAACATAAACAAGATTTCAACTAAACTCTTAATAAAACTTTTTTTTAAAGTTTATTACCAGTTTTGCATATCCACGTTCATCCAGGAGAACATTCTCAGGCTTGACGTCTCTGTAGACGATTCGATCATTGTGGAGAAAAGTCAAAGCTTCAGCCACACAAGCCGCGTAGAACCTGCTGCTGCACTCGTCCAAAACAACTCTGAAATCAAGTAATTAAAAAAATAATAATAATTCAAACATTAATAAAAAATGTTAACATTTGGAGATCAAACAGTACAGTGATGGTGTTACTATGGAAACGATTTAAGGGTACACACATTCTGTCATGTCTTGTGCCTGTTTGTTACACTTATAGTGTGTCCTCAAGTCGCACACTTCTGCACTTAATACACTTAGTACACTTAATATGTTGTGCGTTCACACTGAGAAAAAATGTAGTGGGCTATGGCGCACTCAAACGGTCAGAAAATTAAGTGTGGATCGATGGACACTTTCCACCTTCAACGACCGTCATCTTAGTGACGTACCTGATAGTAAACTGAAGATACATGATGAAACAATTTAATAACTTGTTTTCAATTGGCGAAAAGTGCTGTAAAGTGTCAGCAATAGGGTTCCAATGGTTGTAATCGCGTTGAAAAGTGGTTTAAGAAGAAGATGTCAAGTCATATCCGGTCAGTGTGTAGAGGCTATGTTTGTTTGAGACAGTACTACCCTGTCGAAATTTTGTGCACTGTGCATGTGAGTGCACTCTGCACTTACAGAAGTGTGCAGTTTGAGACACAACATTGGTTTTTGTTTCCGGAGATCGGATCAGGACCGCAGCGCCTGTTGCTGTGCCCTTACAGATGCAGCTACTAACTTAAAGGCACTCCCAACAACAGGTGGTAGATTGTAACCTTCTTTGAAGAGCACGTCATGTTCCCTTTTGAGCAACATTCATGTTGTTCTTTTTGCTTTTGTGTTTTCTGACCACAGCTCTCTTTGAGTTAACCTACCGGATATGTGGTATGGTTTAGGTTTACCTTTTGGACTGTGTTATGGACATTCGCGATATTGGAAGCTTCTTCGTTGAACTTGCATCTTTTTGTAAATTTCTTAATTGTGAATTAACATGTGTGTTTTCTCTGTCTTTGCCTGTTGTTTTGATGCTTCACTCTGTGTTTGGTTCCGGTTGTTGTTTTGACTTTTTAAAACTTGTATAGTAAATTATTTCCCTCACTTTTATTGGTAATATTGCACAGTCTATCCATCATGATCCTGTTTAAACAAGTTTATTTTTAATCATTACATATCACCATTTTAATAAATAATGTAGTTTTTCATTATTTGTTACTAAAAGTTTGTGTGGTTATTGGTCCCACTCAACAACATCACGTTCTTCTGTCTTATGAATAATGCATTACGCACACATTCATAAGACATAATACACACATTTGGCAACTAATACCAAGGTTTATAAAGTATTTATGAGGAAAACTTTTGGAATCCAATAATTATTGTGTTTTATAAAACTAATGAATAATGAACTCAGGACCTGGGCTGGATATCACATTATAACTGTAAGACATCTTAGATTTAATCATATATATTATTAATGTTGAGTTTGATAAATGAAATAATAGAGGACTTTAAGAGCCTTAAATAAGCGCATTTTTTTCTTTCGTCTGGGTTAAAGAGTGGATGATAATCCGACCCATGTTTACATCACCTACCTTTCCTTCAATAGACCAAACAGGTCACCATGGAGACAAGCGTCCATCAACACATACAGGCCTTCGGAATCACGAAACGTCTCATGAAACCTGGAAGGGAGCGAGATGAAGAAACTGAATTGGAAGCGAATGTCTTTGCATAAATACATTCCAAAGACTCTCCACGTTTATCGTATTGGTTAAGACGCTCCAGTGAGGTCGCAGATGGAGGCAGAAGAGCGAACACCTGACTATAAATGGACAATCAGCCTCCAGGAGGATTCTTCGTTCTCTCAGGACGTGCTCTCGCTGACCGCTGAGAACAATCAGCGTCTTCTTCAGAACCTTCATGGCGTAAAGACTCTTGACTGGCCCCTTTACCTGGACCTGAAGGCGCCGAGAGAAAATCTATAAATGACATTACTGAATCATGGATTCTGGAGAAGGCTCAACAGAATTAGGAGCACAGGGGCGCATGAGTGGAAGAGCGACGCTCACCAGGTCTACGTGACCAAACTGTCCAACTCCCAGAGTGCAAATGACCTGGAAATCACCGAGGGAGGACGACGAGAGGGGATGAGGGTCCTTGTTGAGCGTGAAGGACTCCTTTGAAGGACTCCTCTGAAGTGACCTGCTACAAGGAGACTTGGGTAAGTAGTTTATCTATAATATTATTCTTTTTTTATTTAAACACACCTGAGATATGAACCGCACTCAACCTTTGACTCAATGTTTGAAAACATCCTCTGTTGGCCATTGAGCAGAGAATCACAAGTGACGTCTTTTAACATCCTGAAAGACAAATAATTGCTCAACTAAATATATTTGTTAGGTTTTTGTTGTACTTACTGGGAGTGAATTAACCAACAGGACACATCAGTGGCAGCCACGACATTTTCTCCGTACACTCGATCTCTAAAGAAATAAAGTTAGAATATGTCGCTGATGTTGTCAAAGTTTTTCGATCATCTTCTTTCACCCAGACAGAGCTTCTTCTCCGAACCAATGTCTCTCCAAGAGTCTCACTTCGCCGTCACACTTTTCTACCACTTTAACCTTCAATCGAGAGAGTTAAGAAGACCATGAAGGTATTTGGTGTCACTTCACAGCATCTTTCATCTCACCTGGCCTTTGCTGATGACATACAAGTTGTCTGCTGAAGATTCTTGTCTTATGATGAATTCACCTTCAGTGTAGTGAGCCTGCACAAGTGCAAATGGAAGTATTGATTAAACATTTCACTTCGCAGTAAATCTACTAAAGCACCTATTTGTTACATTTATGTAAGAAGATTATTATGTACAAAGAGAGAAGAAAATGAGGAAAATATGTACGTCAATCTATATTAGTGGAGGTCAACAAAGATAGTGTGTCAACAAATGTGTGACTTTTTTTTTTGTTGCTTGTGTCTAGAAGGATTTGTAATATGATGAGTCTGAACACCCATCACACAACTTCCTGTTGGTTTAAAAATACTTTCATCAGATATCCCATAATGCTCCTGATAATTAAAGCTACCCTTACAGGAGCCAGGTGTTTAAATCAAATTAGTGTTTTCAATAAGAAAAATACATACTTAATAAAGAGCTGGTTTGCGAGTAAAAGACAGGTACACCCTGGATTCAACAAATACCTGCGCTCATAAACAACCACAAAATGTTTTGAGGACTAATTTGCATAAGGTTTGAGTGTACTAAAATATGTGCAGGCAAAATTCCAAAATAAAATTCTCAAATTTATCTAAAGAGGATACAGCAGGTAGGGTCTCTTAAAAGAGCAATGTTGAGTGGAAACTTCAGTTGCATTTTCCCTTTTTTCTAAGAGGAACACATTTGTTAAATGTCCACACTGATTTATTTAACTGATTTTACTGATTGAAATTTAATAAGATTTATTTTAAAATTTCTCAAATGTTGGGTTTCAAGGGGATGTGTATTAGTGTAGCAGTGGCTGCAGTGTTTTTTTTTTTTTTAACAAACACCTGTTTCATCCTCATTCAAAAATAACCCTTAACTTCATTCTTATGTTGAGGCAAAATTTGGATTCTGAGACCAGTTGCCATGTTTTTAAATCAGTCAACTGTGAATTTCTGTGAGGCATAGAGAGAGCCTGCTGGTGTGCATAAGTCGCAGGTTCCGGCAAAAAAGTTTGTATTAGTTTATGTTGGCTTTTTGTATAAAAATAATCAGTTCTATTTGATCACACTTGCGTCACAGCCTCTAATTGTCTCGCGAAAACTTGGCTTGATGTCATTTGGACGCATAATCCACAATTTATGTGCATTTAAATTTCCTATCTTATCCTAAAATGGGGTAAAAAAAAGAGACGTAAATTATGTGTTTTACCTCATGCACGAGTTCAGCCAGATTCATCATGACATCATCAGGTAACGACTGAAGACATGGAACACTTGAATCACACAAACAAAAAAAGTTTGAATTTTTAAAGGTCAAATCAGGATAATGGTGTGAACAGCAGTGATTTTAAAGTACTCTAGCAAAGACAAGGTAAACTCATTGTACAGATGCTCACCTGCTCAGGAGCTCCAGTGATCGTGTAATTCTCTTGAGTCCAGTCTCCATCAGAACCCTCCTGAAACTGTGGCGGTCAGCTGCCCACAGCTTGCACTCGGTTTGTGCTGCAGATCAACAGATAAAATCAACACAAACAGAAATCTCACTTAGAAGAAGAAGAAAATGTCACATCTTTTCGTTCCCTCTACAAGTCCGTGTAGAGGAGTACAAAGAAAATATAGACTATTGTGATCTGAGATAAGACGCTACGGTACAGAACATTCAATTGGAAAAGCAGTTTCAGCCACACAATGAAGAAGAAAGATTAAAATGGAAGCAGGGTCAGTCGTGGGCCAAACAAACAGACATTTCAATTAACACTGACGATGACCTCAACCGCTTCTCACAAAGTCATCCCTATGTTATCCAATCTCTCGGCTAATAAAGGAATATTTTACCTGGGTCACTGCTCGGTGCAGGTTCACCCGCTGGTGAATATTTCGATTCTCCACATCTCTGAGAAAAACAGCTTAAACTAGCCTCACCTTTAAAGGTCTGTCATTTCAAACACAGCTGCCCTCGACTGTGCAGCCAGAGAAATAAGCTTTTTGATATTCCCCTCGGAATCATTCATATCAGCTGTAAATCTAAAGAAATCTCATTTGAGGGGTTTTTAGCAGAAGAGGATGATGTCATGTAATAAAATTCCAGACCGAGTACCGGAGACAGTGTGGCTGTAGGTGCAATCGTAGAGCAGAACCTCCTCTCCGAACAAGTCCTCGGTTCCGATGGTGAGGAGCTTCACGCCAGCTAAGCACACATCCATCCTTCCTTCTGTGAAAATAAACAAATAATAGTTAATAGTATGACTGAGGATGAGATCTTTGCTCCCAGACAAATATATTTAAATAAAATGATTTTTTAAGAAGAATATACATTTTTAAAGTTCACATTTTTATCATGCACATGTTGAATTTTCTTTTTACAAAAAAATTATATTTATAGTAGTATATAAAAGCAAATAGCAGTAAATACAACTAAAAAGGCAGCACACTAAACTTAGGGTTAAAATTTCAGAAATGTGGAGTAAAATAATACTTTTCTGACTGATAAATCTTTGTTGCTAATTTTCTTGATCAATAATAAAAAGAATATTCCTTCTGAATAAATCTAACTACAAACCAGCTTGTTGAACGACACGGCTAGAAAACTGTGATTTTCGTACAACATGAAATAGACATGAATTTAGACTATTTAAACTATTTTACTGCACTTAAAATAGTAGTCTATTGCATTTGATTTTGACACAAAATTTGTATTTATAACTTTGTTTTGCACCAAAGTGCATTTTACAATATTTCAAATAGATTCATCAGAGCATCAAATCAAATCAAATTGTATAGTTTATTTGCTGTATTTAATGGGACGGCTTTCTTATTTACAGTATTAAGAGCAAATGGTGCTGTTTTGGTTGTAAGTCGTCTACTGTTTCATGGTGTTTTGGCCGAACAAATGAAGTCTTTGAAGTTCAGAAGTCTTTAAGACGACTTGATCAATGACATTGATGCTCTTCTTCCTATATGAAGATGCACCAACTCATCTCTTAAGTCTGATGCCAATCTTATCTCAAGATAAGATGAGATTGAATTTCATGACTTTGCTCCTTTGGCTGATCACCAACGGTCCGTAATAAAAATTGATTGAGTGCAGGAAGAAAAACCGATCTAAAAATAGACAGCTTTTGTTCAACTCTGTGTCGGACATGATCAAGGTCAAAGCGGTTTGGAAAAACCAAACACAGATAGCAAACAGTTGAACACAACGAGGCCATCCCCGCTGGCACTATATACATGGTTTTAGGTCAATGTTACCCTAAATAGATCACATATTGTCTCATTAAAAATGAGGTTTGAACAGCTCAACTGTGAGAAAATCTATATTTTTTTGCTGTTTTGATGAAGCTTTTTTGCCTTTATCGTCATCACAACTGGCAGAGATTATGACGTACCCTCTACAACAAAAGCCTGAGATCCACTGGTTCCCTCCTGAATGACTTGGTGGCCTTGATGGATGCTGATGGGATACATGTGGGAAATAACCGCCCGCATTTCTTCTTCTTCAAGGTTCTTCAACAAGTCATTTTTCAGAAACGCCGCTTGAATCAACCACTGGGACCTGTGAGTATGACAGCATCGTTATTTTAGGAAGACATTACATCTTAAATATGAGAGTAGTTTTCTCACTCCTTGTTTTTCTGAACTCTCTGGGATTCCTTGAAGGGTTCTGGGTCAAAAGACAAGGATTCTGAAATGATTGTCTTCCTGGTGGAATTCTGTCTCTTTTCCACGTGATCCAGGCAGACTACACACAGACACACATCAACATGAGCCGGTGGTGTTTAAATGTTTTAAAAGTGGTGATGGATTCTTAAAACTGCACCTTCGCTGCCAGATGTGGGACAAGAAGAGGGACCGGCTGTTCTGTACCGGTCCAGTTCTTCCTGCAGTCTGCGGATCAGTTCATCCTTCGTGTCCAACTCAAGCTCCAATTCATCTATTAATGCATCTCTCTGTCGTAGCTCTTCGATCTTCAGCTGCAGAGCAAACTGGAGGTCCCGGAGTGTCCCCATGACCTACACATTACATGTAGCGACACACACACACACACATATCAGGTGCAACTTCAATTAAATGGATTGCTTTGATAATCTTCGACCCAAGAAATGAAGAAATGTGAGGCAGAAGAATAAATTAATTTGTTTTCAACTTGGATACCATCTACAGAATAAATGATTTTCTTCCTAATCGAGTCGAAAGTGTGTTGCCAGACTGTAAAGTCAAGTCAAGTTATTTTATTGTCATATATACATGTATTAAGACATACAGCATAAATGCAATTGTGGTCCTCTCTGACCCACGATGCAAAACAAGAATACTTAACAACAGACATTAAACACTTAACAATTAAAGACTTAAACAGACATTAATTAAGAGATTCAAGAAAATAAAAAATGAAATAAATAATCAACAAACTTAAAAAATCTAAAAAATGTAGAACAAGAAAGAATAAGTAATTAAAAAAGGAACATGACAACAAAAAATCTAATATTATTAAAACATTGGTTAACAGTCAATTAAAAAGAGAAGACATTATTGGAATAGATCAATAAAATATAATAATAGTTGTTAATTCATTTGTTTAAGATAATTGACAGATTTAAGGAAATATATATATGTTATGTTCCACACTATTTATTACATTATATTACATCCATCAACATATAAAAATAATTTGAAAAAGACATTCATTGTGTTGTTTGAGGCACAAATTACTATTATTATTACAAATATTGAATGATTGAAATATAGACGAATTTAAAATCCAGATTTCAAACGACTGAGGGATGGATGGAGGGATGGATGGATGGATGGATGGATGGATGAATGGATAGATGGATAGATGGATAGAGAGATTACTCACTGCAGGATGTGAACAACCCTCTCTCTCTCTCGTGCTGATCAGATGTGTCCCCTTCGCTGAGGCAGTCCGTCCACTCGACAGGTACACAGTGAAGGATGCTCCTCCTGCTTGGGGCTGACTGGGCACAGAAGTTGGTCATGTGACCAAGACAGGGGGAGTCTTCTCGGAGTTGTGAGCCTCATATAAAAAGGGAGGTGGGGAGCTCAATTCGTCTGTGACGTGGATCTAGAGCCATGAAAGAGGTCAGCATTTCTAATTACTATTTCAATCATGGGACAATAAAGGCTGGCGAAAATGATGTCGGTTTGGTGTCAGATACTTAAAATGTAGTCATAATAGTAGAGAATATCACACCACTTTTTGATGTATGATTTTATCGTATATGGTGACATAAAAATATGTATTCAATATTTGCATTACTGTTGTCAGGTTGTTTTATTTTACTTCTCTTTCAAGTTAAACATACTCAGATTTTGATGGAGTAAAGGGGAACATTTAGATGGATAGATTTACTTTTTTATCCCTGGATTCACAGTTTAATAATATAAATATACATGAATACAACCACTTACACTAATGTACACATTATGTTGGTTTGACTATTTAAAAAAAAAAATCTTTAAACATGTGCGTTGATGTGCGTTAAGAATCGATAGATTCGGAATTTAAGTTTTTCATCGAAAAAAACAACCGAAATTGGCGTACGTGCACACTCCAGCCACTAGGATGCGCTCGGCACAAGCGCAATGATGATGCCGCGTACTATTGTACTGCAGAAGAAGAGTCGGTCATATAGCTCAAACGTTATACCTCACTTACTATTTTGACTTAAATATATATATATTTAGCCTTAGATTAGAACTCGCTGTCAGTATGATTATCACAGTGAAACCCCTCCAAGGAAAAGAATGCAGCATCAATGTAGGTTGAACATGTTCTACTTTGTCACGAACGTTGCTTGCTAGCTACTTATTAGCTGTTTGCGTGTGTTGTGTTTGTTACGTTTAGTTACATATACATATATATTATATATATATAACCAAAACATAGATATTCGGGATCTTTTCCTGTGTTATTTAAGGTGTTTCCTAACGAGAGGTAATGCAATTATTCGATTAGTTAAGTTTGTGGGTCTATAGGTGCGTTCCTTACTCAGAGTATGTATTTTCAGTTTAAACATTCTTATCACGTCACTGGTGAGATTAGTTTTTTGTAATATTAAAATCCTGACTTTTGTATTTAAATCACTTTAAATATACTTTTAGAAATACTATTCAGTATGTACATGTATATGACCCATGTAAGTAAGTAAGCAATTTGTATTTATATAGCGCTTTTCCAGACCAGAGTCACAAAGCGCTTAAACAATCAAAACAATACTCAATAAAATGTATACTTAAAAGGTCAAGATAACATTAAGAAACAACACAGGAGTTCTAGAAAATCAAGGAAAAGCCTGCACAAATAAAAATCAGCAACTATATCATTGCGTTGATATCCCTTGTTTAGTCTTCAGCAACAATTTAAATTAATCTATTTCAGTAGAAACTTCAAATTGAAACCATTTATACTGTTTTTTTTTCAAAGTTACTTGGCCAGGTGTCAACCGAAGCTATGTTTGAAATGATACGTAATCAAATATTTCATATTGAGAGAAAAGGCGGATGTTCATTTTAGTCCACCTTTTTAAATGTGTTTCTTTTTCAGGTAAACGAGGATGAAAAAGTCTCTTCTGTGAAGGAACTTGTATCTCATAGTCTCAGTATACCAGCAAACCAGCAGAGGTTGCTTTTTAAAGGAAAAGCACTAGCAGGTAGTTTGAACAACTGCTTGGTTGTATTTACATGTATGCATGAGAATAAAAAAATGCATTTTATTTTCCTAGATGAGCACAGATTGTGTGATTACTCCATTGGGCCAGATGCCAAATTAAATCTAGTAGTCCGTCCGGTGGGAGAGAGGACCGGGATTCCTTTAACGGCAGCGAGCGGCAGCAACAGCAGCTCACAGGCTGGAGTGTGGCAGACTTTGTCCACCATTCTAGCGAGACACTTCAGCCCTGCAGATGCTGCTAAAGTTCACGAACAGCTGATAAAGGTATGAAAAAAATGACCCAGAAATCACTGGAACTCTGTTTGATCTCATTGTTCCCCTGCAGGATTACGAGCGATCACTTCGACAGCTCAGTCTTGATGATATCGAGCGCTTGGCTGGACGACTTCTTTTCCCAGACGGAGACAGCATGGACACATCATACATGGACTGAGACAAGAGAGTGGGGGAAAGTTACTGAGACTTTCCTTTGGATGTGCAAAGCCGTACAAGTGTGAAGCCAATGACGAGGGTTCGGGGGAAGCGTAACATTGCTCTGCAGAGAGTCTATTGTCCATTTGATCAGTAATCAATTGTTTGTCAACACAAGATTTCTTATCCTCCATCGAGTGCTCGGATAAGAAGGTGCAGCCACAGAGGATTCAATCTTGCAGCGAAGTCACAAGACCACATCACATAATAAGTGAACACAGGAGGCATTCATGCTGCTTCCATGGGAGGACCGTTGAGTTGTTTTGACCGCTATTTATTGTTTCTGACACATTTTCTTTGTTTCTGCTGCGTAATAAGGTAACGCTCATTCTTTTGTGAATCCAATGAGTCTTAAATGATTTGTATATACTTTGTCCACCATTTTATTATAACAGGAAGGTCTTTTATGGCATTGCTTTGTATCTTAAGTTTGTTGAAGTAAATAAAAATGTAAAAAAGGCCGAGCGAAGATTAAATCTGTTGATCAACTGAAAGCTGTCATCATTCAACCAATCACGTGCTTAGGGGGCAACAATAGTCCCGCCCACTTGGCTAACTGACGGGTTGATCTTTTCCTGCTAATTTTGAATCACCCGCCGGTGTCTATTCTGTGATTTAATCCTCCATGTATACGCTTTAAGGATGACGCACATTAGTTAATCGAAGGTATCCACGAAGAACGTTCGAAAAGGTGAGGAATCTCAGGTTTACTATCGTAGCTAAGCGACGGTTAGCTTCGTGCTAACACACCTATCATTTCCTAATTGACACCGACTAGCATTAGCCGGCTAGCGATGTAAGCGAGTAGATCTTTGTAATATATATTTCACATGGAGAGTTTATTTTATAACTGTGGTTTCACTGCAGGTTGACTCGATTATTAAATACGCTCATGCTGGTCGTGTATGTGTCGCTCTGAGGGGGTCGTGTGGGGAGGATACGCTTCTCTCATCAGGACCACTTTTGATCCCAGATGTGGTTTTTAAATTAGAAATAAGTCCGTTTTTATGGAAACATTAGGTCTGTGCCATCGATGGTTCCTGTGCACTTTGCTCCATATATCATTTTTCTACATTTGCACGATCAATAAGTTTCCAATCCACTCAGCGTGCCAAACAGGAAGGATGGAGAGTCTGATTCCCACCATCAACCGACTGCAGGAGGTCTTCCTCACTGTGGGCGCTGAGGTGGTCCAGCTGCCCCAGATAGTGGTGGTCGGGTCTCAGGTAAATAATATCCATGATGTTGTTGTTTTTGTTTATTATTCTTTGAACGGTGTTTGCAAATGTATTTTCCATCAACAGAGCAGCGGGAAGAGCTCGGTGCTGGAGAGTCTGGTTGGACGGGACTTCTTGCCTAGAGGATCAGGAATAGTAACAAGGCGCCCCCTGGTGTTGCAGCTCGTTAATGTCGCTCCCCTGCAGGACAGGCTGAAGCTGGAGAACGGTACTGAAGTGCACAAATAAAACAGGAGGAGTTTATGAAAGGGAATTTATTCTCTCTGTGTTTGGAGCTTTCTTCTCGCTAACACAGAGTTCTTTCTTCTGCACTTCAGGAAATGGTGTTAATCAAACTGTCCAAAACAGCTACTCAGGTTCTTTAAATAATTACTTCATTTAAAGTAACCATCTCATCTGTTTTTCTCCACAATTCAGTCCTTTTTCCCCTCTCTTTTACCCACATTAATCATTTCCATTTTGGGTTTGTTTTTTTTAATTAAGCATTTATAATAAAATTTGAAACGACTACAAGGAGGTTTTTTACAAATGTTCTTGCACATTTGTTCAGGTGTCAAAGCGGAAGAATGGGGAACATTTCTGCACTGCAAGAACCAGGTGAATTACCATACCTTCTGTATTTACCCTGTATGAGCAAGTTGATGCATAATTCATACTTCTATTCCAAGATCTTCTCCGACTTTGGGGAAATCTGCAAGGAAATTGAATCTGAGACACACCGCAGTTCAGGTGACAACAAGGTGTGTGTCAAATCCTCCTTGTAAAACAGATGGCACATCAAGTTGGGCTCATTTTACAATGTGATGTTTTTGTCATGTTGCAGGGAATCAGCCCAGAGCCTATTTATTTAAAGATTTTCTCCCCTAAAGTCCTCAATCTCACCTTGGTGGATCTGCCTGGCATTACAAAGGTGAGATGACACATATTTGATTTGACGCGTAAAAGCTATAAAAGAACATTTCTAAATAAGAATGTTGAAGAGCAAGTGTGATAACTGTGGAGGTGGGATACATCTAGAAAAATAATGATGTTCATGGTTGGATTGCAATAAATAACTATATGGTATATGTGTACAGGGATAATAGCAATAATTTTGTAGTTTATGTGTGTATGTTTATATTGTGTATCTATATGGATATCTATGTATTTTACTGTATCATGTTATATTGTTTAAGATAGATAATACAAGACAAGATTTATCTTATCAATCACATGCACATCTGCAAATGAACACAGAAGGTTTCAGAAAGGTTTTAACACAACATAACAAATAACAAAGGTTTTGTCTGTAACCTAATTAGAAATGTACCTTCTTCATTAAACCCTTTTATTTATTGACACTTTTTAATTACCCATCTGACTATGTGTTTAACACTATTGTATTAATTCTCTACACCAGGGGTCTCCAAACTGGTCCTCAAAGGCCCGGGGTGCAGGTTTTTGTTCCAACAAATTAAGAGTGTAATCAGTCTCATATACGTATATACATAGACACCGCATCGACTGCTGCCGCCCATTAGAGCGTTGTGTATACAGGGCGGCCATCTTGGTACAGTGCCACTAGCTCCTACAGTGCATTTCGTCAATAGAGGAATGATGTGTTTACACTATAAAAGTGATCATAAATCGCTCATTTGTCAAGCTTTTTTCAAGGGATTTGTTTTTCAGACCTCAGACCAGATAGATAGATATTATTAAAAAGAAATATTTTTCTATAAAATCTATAAAAAAAACATTTTGAATATAATGAATTTGATTGATGAAACAAATACGGACCAAACCATTTGAAAATCGGTCCAGAATTCAGCGAATAATTGTATTTTCTGATCGAGAAGTACCTCTTTCCCTGTATTTGTTAATGCGCCGCTGCCTCTGATGGCACTGTACCAAGATGGCGGTGCTGTATACACATCTGTCTACAGTCGATGCAGCGTCTATCTATACATGTCTATGGTCCGTCTGGTGTTGCTTGTTTAAGCTGAAACCTCATTGGTTAAACCGGTTTGGAGACCCCTGCTTTACACCATCAATAATTAGATCGATCATGGCGGAAACTAAATTGTATTTCATTTGCGGCTTTTTCGGTCTTGGCCTAGTACATGATTAAAAGGCCGATGCTCTCAGACTAAAGCTTTCAGATTTCATTTAATTTAACGATGAACAAATTGATAGACTTTGAATTTCTGCCTATTAATTATGTTTATGGTTCGAGGCCCCAACACTCAAAGTAAAGTAGATTCAAAATTCATACTATTGATTTTGCTTCTGCTGGATCTGCTTCTAAAACAACTTGTCACTTTGACGCCGCAGGTTCCGGTCGGGGATCAGCCGGAGGATATTGAGTCACAAGTGCAAGAGATGATCTTGTCCTTCATCTCCAATCCAAACTCTCTCATACTCGCCGTGTCTCCTGCCAACTCTGACTTGGCCACGTCAGACGCACTGAAGTTGGCTCGTGATGCGGATCCAGATGGTAGGGCATGTTATCCATGGGCGATTTTTATTTCTGAAAAATAAACTTTTGATATTCACAACATTTGGACAGTTGGGAAAGTCTCTGATAATAAGAATTAAGGAGATAAACATACAATTTACCCAGTTGTCTTCAGTGAATGCTTCCAGATTAAACTGTTGAATCAGCATGTGTTGCTAACTAAGGGCTAATAATCAATTCTCTGAACACAGATGGCCATATTTTTCATTTGTCGTCTCTTCATCGATTGCCCGAAATCCCTTTCGAGCAAAGTCATCCAGTATTAACACCTGCGAACAATAAAGAATGTTAATCAATAGTCCAGCCGTGGTCTCTGAAAAGGGTAGATTCCCGAGACATAAATCACTTTCCATAATAAAAGTTCTGTCGAAAGAAAACAAGATAAAACATTTCTCTACAGAGGCAGGATAATTAGTTTTGCTCCACTTGGTTTCAGGGTTCAAAGCAGTAGATTGATCATGTCTGTGCGAGAACATTATTGAGACAGCTTTTGTTCTGCCGAAGATAACTCTTTATTTATGCAGGGAAAATTGCACTTTCTCTGCTATCTCTAAGCTTAACAAAGCTTCAATCATATATATATTCATATTTTTTGTCATATGTATTTTATTTTATCTTGTGTTCTCACCAGGCCGTCGTACACTGCTTGTGGTCAGTAAGCTGGACTTGATGGACGCAGGCACGGATGCGCTGGAGGTTCTCCTCGGGCGCGTCATCCCGGTCCGACTTGGAATCATCGGGGTTGTTAACAGGTAAGAAGACGAGAATCATATGTTTTTTTCTCTTTAAATGACTAACTTAAGTCTCTCTGTGACTGGACCAGGAGTCAACATGACATCAACACTCACAAGAGCCTGGAGGACTCGATGAAGGACGAGCACTCCTTCCTGCAGCGTCACTACCCCTCACTGGCGTCGCGCGCCGGCTCCCGATACCTGGCCAAGACCCTCAGTCGGCTGCTCATGCACCACATCCGCGACTGCCTGCCGGACCTCAAGACCCGCGTGACCGTGCTCAGTTCTCAGTACCAAGCGCGCCTCAACAGTTACGGCCAACCCGTGGAGGACCAGAGCGCCACCTTGCTGCAGATCGTCACCAAGTTTGCCAGCGACTACTGCAACACCATCGAAGGCACGGCCAGATACATCCAGACGTCTGAGCTGTGAGTCTAAAGATCGCCGTATCCCGTGTTG